>NC_142011.1:107310030-108510030 GCF_049901735.1 Notechis scutatus | reverse complement strand
GCTGGCTTTGCTGGCTGAGGAATTCTGGGAGTTGAAGTCCACAAGTCTTAAAGTTGCCAAGGTTGGAGACCTCTGTGCTGGAAGGCCCGTTCCAGGAGGAGCAATGATAGATTACTACTGTCAATGCAGAAAGTGAAAGAGTTCTAATCTTTTTCTTGCTCTATAGGGCAACCCTGACAAGAATAAGATAGTGCTGTGTATCTACCACAAGGTGTCACTGTATTCCCACCTAACTTTTTAGGAGCTAGGCCTGGGAACCAAGTCAGGAAGTTAACCTCTCAGAGATGCCTCAGACTTCACATGGACAATCCACATTGGAAAACTGAACGTCTTGTGTCCTTGATTAAGGCATCTTTAAATACTGAAAACAGAATTTACCTTTGTAGCTATGAGCATAGATTTCTCTGCACTTTTCGAACAAAATAACTGTGTCAAATATATTAGAAAATGTTAGTGTAGAAAAGTTACATATTTGTTAAGCATTTATTTACATGCTAGAACTAGTGTTTCAGGAGACTTTTTAAATATGCTTTCATATGTTCAGCAAGTGTTATTGGAAACAAATATACCTGAAAAAATAGTAACTGAGTTAAATAAAATATGTACTTGTCATGTTAATTCATGACCAGATTAAGGAATAAATTAAAACTTGTGCCTTTCCATTAGTTCCCAAATTATATATTCTTGCTTTTTCTTTTTCTTCTACCTCCTCCTCTTTCTTCTTGACTTCTTAATTGTTTCTTTTTTGGTCTTTTTTGCTGTATATTATTCGTTTTGAAATTATGTTATAGAATACTATGGATGACATGGAAAAGAATACCAATCCAGAAAGGTATGAAAACAAAATCAAATTGTTCATAATTTTGCAAACTAAAAGGAAAAATAGAAATTAGTCCACACTGAATTGAATTTTTAAAGTGAAAAACAGAAACAGGTGAAAATCAGAGATTGGCTAAGACAGCAGACGGAGATTTCCACAACAACATGTTTCCTCAGTCTGAACTGATAGTTATAACTTGCCTTCAAATATGTACTTGCATTTGTGATCTGAAATTCCATGTTTTTCTCTTTCATTTCATTCATTAATGCATGAGCTGTACAATTTATTCTTTCTTTATTCCAAGTTGCAATCTTTCTTATATCATCGTTGCCAAAGATTGGCTTATAGTTATTAACTTCTGCTTCAGTAGTGATTATGATAATAATGATGATGATTAAAAACACCTTTCTTCTTAAAATATAGTAGATACGTAAGGAGGGAATAATTAATTCAAGGATGTCCCAGAAAACCTCCCATACTACCACCTCTTACAATACTAGACAACACATTATCAATAATAAAGACCTCCAAAATTCTAGGTTCTATTATATCACAAGACCTACAATGGACACCTGACATCAAAAACGTCATGAAAAAAGCACAGCAAGGAATGTTCTTTCTGTGCCAACTCAGAAAGCTCAAACTGCCCAAGGAGCTGCTGATCCAGTTCTACAGAGGAATGATTGAGTCTGTCATCTGCACCTCTATAACTGTCTGGTTTAGTTCTGCAACCAAACAAGACAGACACAGGCTTCAGAGGATAATTAGGACTGCAGAAAAAATAATTACTACCAACCTGCCTTCTACTAAGGACTTGTATACTGCTTGAGTCAAAAAGAGGGCTGTGAAAATATTTACAGACCCCTCAAATCCTGGATATAAACTGTTTCAACTCCTTCCCTCAAAATGACGCTATAGAGCATTGCACACTAGAACAAATAGACACAAGGACAGTTTTCTCGAAATGCTATCACTCTGCTAAACAAATAATTCCCTCAACATTGTCGAACTATTTTACAAAGTCTGCATTACTATTACTATCAATCCTCTCATCATTCCTATCACCCATCCCCTCCCACTTGTGACTGTAGGACTGTAACTTTGTTGCTTGTATCCTTAGGATTTGTATTGACTGTTTCCTAGTATGATTTGATTGCTTATTGTACCCTATGACTATTATTAAATGTTGTACCTGATGATTCTTGATGAATGAATCTTTTCTTTTTATGCACACTGAGAGCATATGCACCAAGACAAATTCCTTGTGTGTCTAATCACACTTGGCCAATAAAGAATTCACTCATTCATTCATTAATCTCAAACTCCTGACTGGATGCATCACACGCTGGCCACGCCCATGCCCGGTTTAATAAAGGGGGGTGAAGTTCCGATACATCATGTAATGTCGCCGTGACGATATGAGTTTGACACCCTTGAATTTTATCAACAAGCAGTTTACATCTATAACATGCATGTTTCTTTCCTTTTTTTCTTTTGAAAAAGGTCTTTTTTTAATTTGTTAAATAACTTCAGGACTATTTAGCACTTGTTGGGACATCTTTTATTGCATTAGGCATGCCCCCTGCTGTGGCTGGCACATTGAAGGTCTCTCTCACTGAATAACCTGCACGTCTTGGGGTTACAATGACAGCCAGGACTGCCATGATTGTCATTAGTATGTGGTGCAATCATGCACTATCGTGCTTTACAATCACATTGCTTAGTGATGGCAATTCTGATACCAATTGCTATTGTAACACAAGGGCTACCTGTAGTGTTATCTTGGCATAATAAGGCCTGGGTAACTTCTTTAACTTCTTCATTTAATTTAATGAATTTAGTGGGGACATTTCCCAAAAAAAACCCAACAGGCTTTTCTTTATCCTTCAGGTACAGCAATCAGCAAGATGATTTATTGTTGGCCAGTGTGCTCTATTGCCCACCCAGGAATGCTGCTACTTTTTTTTTTTTGCTCTGTTTTTCTTCTTATTATCCAACTTGCTCCCTAGTTTCAAGATCTGAAGTAAAGGAAAAGGCTATCCCCTTGCGCTATTTGAGATCATAAAAAGGAGCACAGGCTTAAAATGATGGAAGAGCGTACTTCAAGAATCGTTCAGCTAGAGCAAGGCCCCTGTCCTCTGCATCCAACCATATACTAACATTTTCTGTTGATAATAATAATTTGATAGCAGTCAAATTGGGCACATTTTGGTCAATATGCTATAACTATAGCCCAAAGATCAAATTTATCATTCTTACTTGGTGTCCAGCAGCTTTCTAATGCATTCTATTAAGCACTCTCAGATCCCATTCTCTCTTAATCTCTGTTGGTTCCTAAACTCAGGTACTACAGTGAGCAGACTTGCTTCAAGGGAGTCAGGCCAGGGCAGAACGTTTGCAGTGCATTTCCTTAAGGGAGTACTGAGTATGGCTGAAAAGTCCTGCCTCATTAGCACTGCAATCAGATCAGTCAGAAACAAACTTCCCAGAAAAATAGTCCCAATCTTAGTTTCAGATTCAGTGACGCAGATGACCCCTGGTATGGCTGAGAGCCCTGTCAGAGGTTTTTGCTCAGGGTCTTTGCAAGCATACAATCGAAGAAAATTAGATGGTTATGGCAGCAGGTTTAGCACCTGTAAGGTTCAAAGTGCCTATAGAAAGTTCTCAAATTTCATGAGATATTTGGAATACTATTGTCACTGGCCATCTGCCAGCAGCCTAAGGCATTTTCTACCCCCTTACAATTCAGGTTCTCAATATCAATTATTTTCTCCTTGATGGATATTATCTCAGTATGAATTCTAACTGAAGCATGAAATCTGAAGTTTGATCTATAATTGACAACCTAAGCTTCTCATTTACTTGTTTGCTTTTTTGGAGGAAAAAAAAGATCTTCTACAGCTTTGCAGTTATAGTGCCAGAAAGTGTCCCTATAATATATATTCAGAAATGGTTTGCATTTTCTTCTTTCTTACAACTAAAAAGAAAGGTCTGCAAGCTGGCTTTGTCCTCAAGTTGGAACTAAAACTCAGTCTCTCAGTTTCTAGCTTGATGCCTTAACCACTAGACCAAACCAAACCTCATATATTTTATTTTATTTATTTATTTGTTCAGGTTCTATGGCCACCCAACTCAAACAGGCTATTGTATATAGTTAGTTCCAAAATCTTATAGCAAAATTTCAATATTCTAAACTTGCCTGGACCCTTAATTCATTTATAACTTACTTGGCTCAAAATTTTATTTTGCTTTTTGCCATTTATTTATTAAAATTCTTTAAATACTTTTACATGGTTAATTTTCCTTTTGTTCAGAAATCCAAACAGACTCATTCTGCTCATTAAGGAAGCATCACTGGGACGTGGAACAAAACAACTGCAAACAAACCTAATGAATATCTTGGTACTGATCTCTCAAAAGACAAGGGAATGTGATGTTGGGGGCGGTGGAAATGCCTACCTGTGGAGTAAAAAAATGCTCTAAATTGGCTATGAAGTTTTTGGGTGGAAAAATGTTTTATTTGAGATCTAAATTAAGACACTCATCTATGATGAAGGAGTGGGATGATTAATTATGTCTAAGAAGTTGCTGAGAAGGAATTTACTATTTTAGAGCAGATGGGAAGGGAACCTGTAATTTACTACTGTACTCAGCTGTAAAAGCTGTATTTAGCCAGTGGGCAAAATACATGATGGAATTTCCACTCTCTCAGCAAATCATCTACCCCAAATTTCCCAATGAATTCATGGACTAATCTCTGGGAAAATAAATATAGTTACCAAAGGAGTGTCATTCCCAGTTTGGTGCTTAGACAAATAATGTAACCAAAGAGGGCTGGAATGAATAGAATATAACTTTATTACGGTCTTAGACCAGCAATAGACATCACTATTTACAATATATATATATATAAAAATACTGACACATTATAATACATTAATAATGGATAAAAACATCCGTTAAGAAAATACATGTTCTCAAACAGTTAGGGGCACTCCCTGCTTTATATGAGTGGAGAGCCAATAAGTATGTGTGTAAACATCATTTTCCAAAGTTTGTTCTATCTTCAAAAATTGTCACAAATTGACAGCTATAATTCTGTAACCATTTTTTTTCTAGTAGACATTGCAGCAACACAGAATTTTGCTACTGCACGTGTAATAGCTGGGTTTGAATCCCGGAAGATTCTATATAAAAATTGTCTTCCCTCCCTGGCAATCTCTCTAGTAAAGGGAGTATATACAATGACCTATAAACTCTTTATAACGCACAGTATGGGGCTGAAATGAAATATCCAGCTGCCCCTGATATGTACACTAGAATTCTATTTGCATAAAACAGACACAGAAGAAGCCTTCCCACAAACATCATTGAAAAATGGAGCCACACTGTGTCACTGTAATAAGTTATCCAGTTACCAAATTACATAAAGAGTGTTTTCAATGTGCAGGGGTGGGAATCCCAACCAACAACCACTGGTCATTATGCTATGATGCTAACCTTGCTCAGGAACAGATGGGGAGAGATTTTCAGATTTTCTTGTAAGTCTTTTGAAAGTTCCAAGGAAATAATGTCTTCTGGAACATACTATCCACATAATGAAATGATAGTGATCATGTATTCAACACAATCATTTGCAATTTAGCAAGCCTCTGGGATAAGACCAGGGGTGGGATTCTACCAGTTTGCACCTATTCCCTAGAACCGGTTGTTAACATTCTAAACAGTTCGGAGAACTGGTTGTTAGAAGAAATTACTGGCCTAATCCTGTAAGGAAGGCAGGAAGGAAGCATTCTGGTGTTGCTTACAGAAACTGTCTCTCCGTTAACCCTTATTACATTCTTGGCAGGACTAGACTTCCTGTCTCAGGAACGTCTCTGGAGTTTTTTTCCACTCCTTTGCTGGTACTTTGCTTGTGTGTAATGACCATTCAAAGTTACATGACCACCAAGCCTGCCCACCAACTAAGCCACACCCACACAACCGGTTATTAAAAAATTTGAATCCCACCCCTGGATAAGACTCATGCAAAAGGCCCTAAAACTCTAGTGTCTCATGCAGAAACCATTCTATCTGTCCATATTGGACAGATATCTGCTAAACCTCAGTGACGTGACAGAGCTGTAATAAATCTTGGGTTTATATAATATCCCCATCCTATCCCAACCTGAGTTTCCTTCTGATTCGCTTCAATTTGTCATTGTACAAACACAATTACTATTAGCATCCTTTTTTAATGGCTATCAATCAAACCATAATTATTTTCCTGCTCTCTTTACATCTTCCAACCAAGAGCCATCCTATCATTAAGCAATAATCTTCTTAGATAGATGATTCCCCCCACCTTCTGTTCAATCCTCAGAAATTGGCTGGACATGTCTTTGCAGTTTTCTTGGCAAGGTTTTTCTGAAATGGTTTGCTCTTGCCTCCTTCCTAAGATTGAGAAAGTGATTGACTTTGTACCTAAGACAGGACTAGTACTTAGAATCTCACGGTTTCTAGCCTGATACCTTAACCACTATACCAAACTTGCTCTCTGTTAGATGATTCCTGCGATCAAAGCTACATGTCTATATGAAATGAGATTAGGGTGTGCGAAATTTCATTTCATGGAAGCACCCCCTACAGTCTCAAAGGCACAGGCTCAACCACTCCATCTGCTCTGTGTGACAACTATTGTTCTAACATAGCAGTACAGGAAAAACTGCATGTAGTCAGAGCAATAGTTTTCTTTCACTGCTGCTTCTTTACAGCTTGTATTTAAAACATGCCACTCATGATGGCACAAATAGTGAACTGTCATCAGGATTAGTAGTCATTGATCACATGGTCCCTGATTGTGACCTTCCTCTTCTCAAAATCATATTAGATTGATGGTGATCTGATAAAGATGATCACCACAGTTCATCTCATCCACTTTAACATACAATGCCAATTAGAAACACTTGACCTTCACTTCATTAAAATTGTAGGCAGACTATTAATCAAATGTTGTCCCAGATGTGGAAGAGTCCTTTTCTATTTCCATCAAAAGTTATCCACCCATTCATTTCACTAGAATTTGAATGAATTCTGAAGTGAGGCATAAAAGACTGTTTTGGGTCTCTTAATATAGAAAGTAGTCTGCTTAGATTTAATAACGGTGGTGTTCTTGATTCCAGTTTTCACACAGCTTTAATGCAGCTGATGCAGATATGTATGCCATTTTCTTAATCCATATCAGCTATCTGCAGAAGTAAGCTGTTCCTTGTAAAATCCCATGCTGGAATTAGTTAGGCACTTTCAGGCAATATATTTTCCCAGTAAAAGAGCAATTGTTAATTGTTTGCAGCAGACACCTAGAAATTTTTCAGTTGAAGAGACATTTTTATAGGGGTCATCAGGTTTCCTCAGTACTCAAAATGTGGTACTGGTTGTATGTGGGGGAAAGGTTTTTTTTTCCTCCTCCAGGCCTGATGTCCTTCACAGTTGTGAATGTGATAATGTGTCAGGGATATCTCAGCATGATCTAAACTGGAGCCTCTTTTGGGTGTGAAACACAGCAATGGTGTGGTTTTCTAAAATACAATTTCTGCTGAGTAAGCATATGATAAATTACATAGCAAATATCTGCTGTGCTGAGATTATGAGCACTAGATACACATTAGGTAACTATGGTTAAGTGAAGGAGAAGGTGCCACACGTTTTGTGTGATTTATATTATTGCACCTGAAGATATAAGTTGTTGTTAAGATTACCTGTTTATATAATTTAGTTCAGATTTTTTGCCTAAAAGTGGAAAAAGGAAGGGAGAGGAATGGATTCATATTGCTAGCAATCCATTTGGGAATGAGAGAAAAAAGAGCACCCTCCTTTAATAATCCCCTTTGCCTTTTGCCCAGTTGCTAGTCAATTTCATACTCTGGGAATCCAATGTAATCATTTTAAATAAGGATAAATTAACAATTTTATAAATAAAAATGGAAAATTTCCTGGTGCGAATTTCTTTTTTCTAAGTTGCACAAACTTTTCAATAGACAGAAGCCATACGTTAAACTGATATTACTATACTCTGAAACACACAGTGCATTTTTGATTGAACAGCCTCTTATGGAAAAATTGATTTAAAATAAAAGAAAATTGACACATCAATTTTAGCAAATTTAGCAAACATCGAGTTCCAACTTTATATTGAAAAGGCTCAAATTGTTATCTCTTTCCTTACATTTATTTACTTATTTATAAAATGTATTGGCTGCCAATCTTTCCATTGGGTAAATCTGGACAGTTTACAGTTGCATATAAGTTAAAACATAAAAAGTTAAAAACAAACATTAAAAACCAAAGACACATGGAGAGGGTGGGGGCGGAGTGGGTGGGAAGTGTGTTCATTGAATCAACCACCTCCATTGCGCTGATGCCTTACTGGAGCCCCAGGCCAACTGGCAAATTCACATCTTTAGGCCCTTATGAAAGGATAGGAAGTTGGGGCCAACCTCACATGGGTGGAGGTGGGGCAGGGTATTCCAAAGGGTAGGAGCAACAGCAGAACCCTGAATCATCTGGCTCACGGAACTGCAGCATGTCTCCTCTGCCGGCACAAGTGGTACAGGCCAATCCCAGTGGGGTGAAATGGTCCCTCAAGTAACCTGGACCCATGCCATGAAGGGCTTTAAAAGTGATCACCAACACCTTGAATTGCACCCAGAAGCAGACTGGTAACAGCTTCTGGGTGCTCTTCAAGAATAGCCCCATGTAGCCCCACATTACAGTAGTAATGGACTATATACAGAAAATGGACCATATTCAGATCCTTGGCTATTTTAACTGTTCTGTGTTTTTCTTTCTTTGTAATATCTGCTCTGCAGGTTTTAGAATGTATGTTCAAGACAGAGAAAGACTATTATTTCAAATATTATTATAAATACATTCCTTTTTTCTCCCTATACAGAGACTTCACAGGTATGAGAATTATCCCAGAAATAGTTTTGTTAATTTGCTATTTCTCAACTTGCAAATCTGTTTATTTTGTATGCTTTTCCATATTTATGTAAACTATTCTGATCATGGTGATTGTTTAATATGTAAAATGTTGAATCTCCTCCATTAAAATAAAGATATTGTGTCCTTCTGCTTCCATACTAGAACATTTTTGATAGTTAGTTACCGTATTTGCCGGCGTATAAGACGACTGGGCATATAAGACGACCCCCCAACATTTCCACTCAAAATATAGAGTTTGTTATATACTCGCCGTATAAGACTACCCCCTCTTCCACACACCTTCCACTTTTGCACTTTTTTTTTTTTTGACGCACTTTTCTGCTTTGGACAATTTTGAAATGAGCTAATCCAATTTTGAACCAAGAATATGCAAATAGCTATGGAGTTTAGAAATGAGTTTTAAAAATATTTTTCATTGCTTACCATTAAGCGTAAAATATGTTGTAAATAAAATGAGAACACAGGAAACGTTCTCTTCTCAATACAGCTGATCTCTCTCTCTCTCTCTCTCTCTCTCTCTCTCTCTCTCTCTCTCTCTCTCTCTCTCTCTCACACACACACACACACACACACACACACACCAAAAACCCGGACACTGAAAAGGCTGCCAAGGAACAGTATATTCAATGCCTTCTCTTTAATCAAGAAACAAGGAATTCCTTAGAATCTTTTTTTTCCCCAAGTGGCCCTCTTTAAAAAAAAAAATGGAGGTAACACTTTCATTCAAAAAGTCTTCCAGTATCTGGAGTCGCTCAGACATATTGAAGTGAGGCAGGAGAGTAAGTGAAATTTGAAATGATCCAGCTACCGTTTTCTTCCCCTCCCGCCCGAAGGCCATTATCTCCACGTCAAAACGAACGAGGGGAGGCAAAGAAGCCAAACACGCTAAAAGGATCTCTTTATTTTCCTACACAAGGTCACACCTACTTTTCCGCATTCAAAGGACAACCTCTCCTCACCACCACCACACACACACACACACCCCAATACCCGCAAACAATGTTCTGGGCATTAATCACCATTGCTACATTAACCTGGTAAATTTATACCCTGTCTCCCCCAGTGTTGCTTTGACGGCAGGATTTCACACAGCGGGCGCGCTCGCTCTCTTCTCCGCTCTCCCACCGTTCGCACATGTTGGAAGCACCGTAAAACCTGATAACCCACCCGGGGCTCCCCATCCTTAACTTACAGCCGCCCGCATGCAAAACCTGCGTGCAAAAAGAAAAAAAGAAAAAGAAAAGTACGCCAGCACGTGAGGATCTTGAATCCTCTCCTCCCCACACCGCTAAGGAAGGAAGAGGGGAAAGGTTGCGCAGCGCGTGGTGAGTGACACCCGCACACACACACACACACACACACACCGCTCCCCCAGCCTCCCTCCCGGCTGCAACTCAAGCTCGAAGTGGGAGTCGGAGTCCTCCCGGCGTATAAGGCGACCCCCCACTTGGAGGCATGTTTTTCAGGGCAAAAAAGTCATCTTATACGCCGGCAAATACGGTAGTTAGTTAGTTAGTTAGTTAGTTAGTTAGTTAGTTAGATAGATAGATAGATAGATAGATAGATAGATAGATAGATAGATAATTCTTTATTGGCCAAGTGTGATTGGACACACAAGGAATTTGTCTTGGTGCATGTGCTCTTAGTGTTGAATCTCCCCCCATTAAAATAAAGATATTGTGTCCTTCTGCTTCCATACTAGAACATTTTTGATAGATAGATAGATAGATAGATAGATAGATAGATAGATAGATAGATAAATAGATAGATAGATAGATAGATAATTCTTTATTGGCCAAGTGTGATTGGACACACAAGGAATTTGTCTTGGTGCATGTGCTCTTAGTGTTGAATCTCCCCCCATTAAAATAAAGATATTGTGTCCTTCTGCTTCCATACTAGAACATTTTTGATAGATAGATAGATAGATAGATAGATAGATAGATAGATAGATAGATAGATAGATAGATAGATAGATAGACAGACAGACAGACAGACAGACAGACAGACAGACAGACAGAATTCTTTACTGGCCAAGTGTTATTGAATGCACAAGGAATTTGTCTTGGTACATATGCTCTTGGTGTACATGAAAGATACATTCGTCAAGAGTCAAGAATCATAAGGTACAACACTTAACAATAGTCTTAGGGTACAATAAGCAATCAAAGCATACTAGGAAACAGTCAATATAAATCGTAAGGATACAAGTGACAAAGTTACAGTCAAAAGTGGGAGGGAATGGGTGATAAAGAACGATGAGAAGATTAATAGTAATAGTAGTGCAGGCTTTGTAAATAGTTGGGCAGTGTTGAGGGAATTATTTCTTTAGCAGAGTGATGGTATTTGGGAAAAATCTGTCCTTGTGTTTAGCTGTTCTGGTGCGCAGTGCTCTATAGCGTCGTTTTGAGGGAAGGAGTTGAAACAGTTTATGTCTGGGATGTGAGGGGTCTGTAAATATTTTCACAGCTCTCTTTCTGACTGGTGCAGTATACAGTATACATTGATCATCACAATCAACATTATAGTAACTTTTGTCTCTTTTAATTTTTACATTTAAATTTTTTACCCATGTATTTTTTAATCTTTCTAAGGAACTCACCAGTTTTTTAACAGAAGCTGACAAATATTTGACATAGATTCTTGATGTCTTGTGGAGAGGTAGTAATGTCTAATAATTCTCCAAAAACTGTGATTTCTTTAATATCTAATATTTTCATCATATTATTTGATGCATAGTTTCAGCTGGATACATTTGCATGTAGCCTCTTAATGTTTCCTTTTTTCCTGTTTCCAAGCTGCCTTCTGGATATTTGTTTTTTAATTGGCATAGAAATCTAATGCCAAAACACTGCATTCCACTTATGCCTTGGATACAGGCAGTTAAGGACGTCTGATTTACATACAACTCATACTTACAGATGGACTGTCTATTGTCCTTGATCCAATGGACTGTTAGCCATGGGATGCTTTCGTGAACCTCAGAAGCCATGCATTTTTAATACAGTATAAAGCCTGTTTACAGTGGTTTCAATGGTTCACAACAACATTGGGTGCCTTTATCAGCTGGAGTTAAGGAGAATGCTATAGACAGCTCATTCCTATGTATGACATCCAACTTATGTACAAAGTTAACAAAGTCAAAGACAGATGGAATTCATTCTTAACCCAGGGATTGCCTTTATTCGTTTATCTTGGCTATAAAAGAAGGAATGGCGTATTGCTAGAAAGTGAAACAAGTAATACATTGCTGACTTTTCCCCCCCTTTCCTCCCATATTTTTACAGCCTATGCTTCATCCCATTCTTTGCTGTTGATATATTTGGCAGAAATAGAGAACTATGTCATGATAATGTCCTAGGAAGCGTCAGTTCTGTTTGAATTTTGCCTAAATTCAGAGATTTTAACCAATTAAAATCATCATAGTTGGTTTTGCAAATTGGTTAGCCCACATCCTCATTTGTTTGTTTGTTTGTTGGGGGGGGGGGGGGTTGGGGGGGGGGGGGGGGGGGGGTGGGGGGGGTTGGGGGGGGGGGGGGGTTGGGGTTTTGGTTTTTTTTGGGTTTGTTTTTTTTTTTTTTTGGGGGGGGTTTGGGGGGGGGGGGGTTGTTTGTTTTTTTTTTTTTTTTTTTTTTTGGTTTTTTTTTTTTTTTGTTCACCAGATTTATAAAGCTGCCCATCTCACAAATGTAACTCTGGGCAACCTAAAATAACAGTTAAAATATAGTTTAAAACAACTATTAAACATCATTAAACACTATCATAAATAAATACAGAATAAAAATAAAACCGCAGGAGAACAGATCAACATCCAACTTACAAAATAATCATCTTACAGGCTCCCCATTTCTCTGGGATCCCCAAGCCTGCCGAAAAGAACAATTCAGGGATTTCATAAATGCCAGTGGGATCAGGTCTAGGTGCCATGCAGAAAAGGCCCATCTCCTGAGTCCCACCTGATGAAGTTTTTTAGTTTAGCAGATGGGTCCCATAACATGCCCTTCCTGCTAGACCTGATTGGGTGAGTAGATATACCTGGGAAAAGGTAGCCCTTCAGAAAACCTGATCCCATGCCATGAAGGGATTTAAAGATCAAAACTAGCGTCTTGAATTGAACCCAGAAAGCAACAGGCAACTGATGCAGTTTGTGGAACAGAGGCAGAGGTGATTGTTGAGGTAATTCCCCGTTAGGAGAATGAGCACATACAAGGAGACGTATTTGAGACTAGTGTTTGAATAATACACATACAGTACACAGATACACTGTACAGTAAATGTAGGTTTTTACTTCCAGAAAGTTTAAGCAAAGTTCAAAATAGGCAGTCCAAAGTCATTCACAGGTAAGATCAGTCAGTTTTTAGTCCAGGGATAATCCAATAACAAAGTCCAGTGTCAAAAACAGTTCAGTATCAGACTTACATCAAATCCAAGAATAACAGTCAATTAGAAGGAACGACAATACCCTCCAACAGAAGGAAAAACAGAGACTGAGACACACTCTCTTCTGAGACTAAGACAACCCAGGTTTCTGGCTCCATCTTATGGCTCTTTGAGAAACCACATCCAATTACAATTTTTGGATTCTCTTAAAGATACAGTTTTAAAATGTTTATCCTGGTTTATATCTTGTCCAACCCAAATAGCTGTTAGGTGACTTACATTCCTAACAGTGATATTCAGCAGTTCTGGAGAACCAGTAGCGGATATTTTGAGTAGTTCGGAGAACCGGCAAATACCACCTCTGACTGGAGATTTTACAGTATCTTTCCCCTGCCACACCCACCAAGCCATGCCCACAGAACCGGTAGTAAAAAAATTTGAATCCCACTGCGGAACAGAGGTGTAACGTGTGTTGTTCTAGGAGCATGTATGTAGTACCACATTTTGCACCAGTGAAAGCTTCTGAATGTTTTTCCTTATTTCTCTTCTTTGTACTTCTATACCATTAATATTCAACATAACTTGCCATTGTTATAATTATTTATCTTAATAGCTGTATATGGGATAGGAATAAGGCTAATAATAATAATAATAATAATAATAATAATAATAATAATAATAATAATAATAATAATAATAATGTGTTGCTTAAAATTTAAGCAAAATAACATTTATCTTAAATGTTAACAGCAAAATATGGATAAAACTGTTTAAGCCCAAAGGTGTGGCAAACATACTTTTTTAAAGTCTAAGATGTGGAAGTCCACTTGGAATTTGCTGGTTAAGCTATTCTACTGGCTGCCTCTGAGTTTTGCCCACTTCACTTCTTGAAGTGCAGGGATTGGAAATATGTCTTCCTAAATTGAATAGACTGGATGGTTAAAGAAATTGTCCCAGACATAATCTGTCTGTCTGTTTCCTTCTCTCTCCAACACTAATATGCGCTGCAGTGTTTGAGATTGCAAGCAGGTTGGGGTGTACCTGCCTGCAGCTCTTTAAAATAGCTGCATCTTTTCTTGGGACTGCACAACCTGATGTTTCTCTCAGACCTGCCTATGAAGCTGTACAGTGTAATTAAAACAGAAGATAGTTGCTTCATAATTAAAAAGCCAGGGAAAAACCTAAAGAAAAAACACAGTAAGCATAGATACTTTCCCAATTGGCACTTAACCATGGCACAAATATGCATTACCAAAGTCTTTTTTTCTGCTCTGACTCCCGACGTTGTCTTCATCTTATTCCCAATGGTTGAGACATGCTGACCTCATCCTGGTTTTTAGGACTTAGTTTTCCCCTTGTGTCAATAGCATCCAACACCAGTACAAAGGTTTGTAAAATCCGATGCCTGTCCCTTCCCCTTCCATCAGTAGTGAGGTTAAATGGCCTGAAGGGAGATGATCGGCTACTTGGCCAATTCAGGTCAATACAGGCATGTTTCTGCCTTTCTGATTCCCAGACCACCTGCTTCTTTAGCCACCATTCTCTTGGTCTCTCTGAAAGAATAGAGCCCAGCCTGGTATGTAAAATATATTCCAGACATAGTGGTGTGTAAGTGCAAAGTGGCATGGACTTATCTCTGAGCCTCTGGTCTGTGTTGTTGCACACAGTAGGTATTGAAACGATAAGGACAGAACATTGTGTCTCTGCAGATTTCTGGGGCTCTGACACACTGGGAAGAGATAAAGTGGATTTGCCTAATTGTGAAAGTGCACAAGAGTACTAGACCTACTTTTTCCTTTTCCTTTATCTGGTCTCATGTATTTAAGCACAATATTATGTCTGTGTGTGACTCAAATCTCTTCATGATTCCATTCACTTCCGTGTTTTTATTTATCAAAAGAAAGGGTGAAAATGTTCACAATCGGATTTTGCCCCATTCTAAGATTACTGCCATGATGGTTGCATATTTTCCTGCCAACTGGTGACATTTAGCAAAGATTCCAAAGCTGGAGCAGTCAACCAGACACTGTCCTTCACACAGCCAACTGATGTCTAATCAGATCGCCATCATTCACATGTGAGTTAGAACAGGGGTCCCCAACCACCGGTCCGTGGACCGGTACCGGTCCGTAGAACAAGTCCTACTGGGCCGCTGGCTTGCTGGCGCCGCCATCTTTTTTGATGAAAAAGTGCTTCCGGTGAGCTTTTCCGGGTGAAAGCTCACCGGAAGCACTTTTCATCAAAAAGATAAGCGGGCTAGCGCTCGGTGAGCTTTTCTGGGTAGAAAGCCATTTCTACCCGGAAAAGCTCACGAAGCGCTAGCGCCGCCATCTTTTTGATGAAAAAGTGCTTCCGGTGAGGTCACCGGAAGCACTTTTTCATCAAAAGATGGCGGCGCCCAGCTATGCCGGTACCAGGCCGCGCCATAAAAAAGGTTGGGGATACCGGGCCGCGGCGTAAAAAAGGTTGGGGATCACTGAGTTAGAACACAATTTCTCCTGACTAAATGGGTGGATCATGAACCAGTTTGGTGCAATGGTTAAGATACCAGGCTAGAAAATGAGAGACAGCG
This sequence comes from Notechis scutatus, assembly GCF_049901735.1. Lineage (NCBI taxonomy): Eukaryota > Metazoa > Chordata > Lepidosauria > Squamata > Elapidae > Notechis > Notechis scutatus. Next base: position 108,494,275 of record NC_142011.1, on the reverse strand, counting down.
AATTCAAGTCCCTCCTTATGCATGAAGGCAGCTGGATGACTTTGGGACATTTTTTCTTTCTCAGCCCTAGGAGAAGGGCAAATCTTCTCAAATTAAAGTGCCAGATTAGATATCAAAAACAGAAGAAAAAAGTGTGCTTCTCCAAGGAGGAAATTCCAGTCTTCATGTCACGGATTGATTAGGTTATTGAGATATACTATGTGCCAATACAAGCTAAGCCTCCAGGAATAATCAGGGTCAGTGAACTGGCTGTGTGCCTTTTCTCATCCTTGAAGCCACCTGTCCCTCTAATGAAAATTCTGAATCAAGGAAGACCTCCACATTACATTGGGGTGCAACTTATCCAGAACAAGGCCAGTTTACCCAGTTTCCAGAAAGGGCTCTATTCCCAGCACTTCCTTTGGAGAGGAGAATCAACTGCAGTTAATTGGCCTTATCCAAACCATTGTTGCCACCAAGACTGTTCCACAAAACAATTTCCGCCTCCCAAGCACTAAACCAGGCACTTGAAAGTTGATGGTGATTTCCTTTATTTTGGCCAGCCATGAAACAAAAGTTTCAACCAGGGAATTTTTGTGAACTCAAAGATGAGCGGCCGGTTCCTCCACTCGGATCCAATGATGATTCAGTTGATGATGCCATTGAAACTGAGCAGAAAGGCGCCAATTCTGCGTACATCTGGAAGCCTTACTTTTGGCTCTAGCGTCCCTAGAGGATTGTCTATGCACATATCCACATATTCCCTGCATATGGATGTAGAACATTTTAACTTTCTAGCGCCTTCAACCTGTCCTCGGCTGAGCATCTGCTTCTCCGGGGTTTCGCCGCAGATTTCAACTCTTTTGAGAACCGCCTTTGGGTTGGGCCTCGGGCAGTGCACCCCCAGAGGACGAGGAGCCTGCTATTTTCGCCCTCTTTTCCCCCACAGCAGCTCCTGCGGCGGACAGACGGGACGACACAATAGCCGCAGAGGAGAAGCGGGGGCAAGAGGGTGACTCCTCCTTCTGGCCCGCCTCGCTTTCCCTCAGCCGGGTAGCAACGCCGCCCGATTCAGCCCACCTTCCCCCTCGCAGCCTCCCCCGGCGCGCCCCGTCCACTTGGCTTTCCAACCGGGCAGAGGAGAAACTTCGACCGCTCGTGCGCCGCCGCCGCCGCCGCGCCCGCCCCATGCCCGGCTGTCCCCCCAGCGGCGCCCGCTAGCCGTCCATGGCGCGGCCCGGGATGCTGCTCTGCTGCTGCGCCGCGGCGCTGCTGGCGGCGTGGTGGGGCACCGCCAACGCCAGCCTGAGCTCGCCTCCGACCGGCCCCCCGCTGGAGGACGAAGCGGAGAACCAGGAGAACATTCTCTCGCAGGTAAGGCGTCGGTGCCTTGGAAGGGAGCGGGGGAATCGGACCCTCGGGGTGATTTCCCAGCGTCGCATCAGGAACGATGGGGAGTGGACTGCAAGGAGTTCTAAAAGGCTCCGGCACTCTGCTCTTGAAGTGCACAGATTCATCCCTCACCCCGGCTTCTCTTCTGGCACAAAAACAAACAAACAGCCACGAGAAATGCCTCTTGAACAGGTGCAAAAAGTCCTTCACAACTAATTAATATTGTGTGCATTGCGGGAGGGAAATCTATCCTGGAATGGGCTTACCAATAAGCTTGGATTGCATGAAGTAAAAGATGTCCAGGGAGGTTTATGCTGTAGAGGGCAATTTGACACAGCACAGAGCTGGCACAGCTAATTAGGTCTTCAACATAAGCTTGATTTTATGGGATGATTTTAGAAGCAGTGAAGAACAGAGCAAGGAATCTACAGGTAGGCTTCCAAATAAAGACAGCTTTTTTGCTTAAAAGATTTGAACTTAGCAGGACTTGCTGAAGGCTAACACCCAAAGGGCTATGCCTAAAATTGTAGGCTGGTTTATGTCTTGAATTGAATATGTTGCATTAAATCAACCCTTCTTAAATTCATTTCAGGAAAGCTGGGTCCTTGCACTCAGTAACAACCTACAAGGGTTTCTATTGTGTAGAATCAGCAAGCTTTGCATTATAGTGTTATACTCCACCTGTACACAATTTGCTTTGTCCTCATCTAGTACCTGTTAGACCCAGGGGTGTCGATCAGTGCAGAAAAAGGACAAGCAGATGTAGTTTTAGTGCACGGAGAAGAAGCAAACATATGGAAAAGGGGCATCTGCTAAAATCTCTCTCTGTGTGTGTTCTTTGTGAACTGTGAAATACACAGAAGCAGCACCCTTATGCATTTGACTACTCCAGATATCTGGGACAAAAGGCCTTCTGAAGTAGATCTCTGGTCTCTCCATTTAGTAGACCAGGTTTGGGATTGTTGCCTTTCTAAAAGCAACAATTCCCTTCTCCCTCTGCCCGCAACATATTAGTTATTTCTAGTCAACTAATTGAACAGAGCTGAGTATATACATAAATAATTGTGCTGGGGGAGCAATTGTATCTGTCAATTCCTCTGGTGCGTAGAGCCTGCAGCAGCTTTCACTTAGCTCCTCTTGGTTTTCCTTTGTAGCTAAAGCCAGCTAAAAGAGAGAAGTGCTGCAAATGGCAACATTTGTACAGCCTGTGGTGGCTGGGCCTCCTCTTTGTCATGAGCAAAATCACTTGCATGCATTTATATTGAAGTAATTGTGCAATGTAAATTGAAATTGTGTTGGGTTTGATGCTGAGGAAAAAGGCTTAAAATGGCCTTGGCACATATCTGCCTGGATGATGGAGGCCAAAATCCCTTGAAAAATATCTGCATGAACTGTGCAATCAGAAAAACATACGTTTGACTACTTTTATTATACAAAGTTGTATCTGATCCAGGCATATTCCCTTAAAGGAAATTCTTTGAATTGTGTTTAATGTTTGTTGAAACCTTGTGTTAGCTAGGCAGGATGTGCCAGTCTGTTTCACAACTTTTGCCTTGCTCTTGAATCCAACCAGAAAAATGTCCTATTTATGTAGGACTAGCATTACACATTGGAAACTCTAGCTTCCTATCAAATGTAACCTGATAGCTTTGGCTTTTTAAAAAACGTATCTTCTACTTTTTTCTGAAGGCAACTCTTATTAAATATACCTAACTTAGGATAGCCTGTCTTCCCAGCAGGATTTCATGTACAGGATGCATGAAAATAAAGGAGAGATACAAAGATCTCATGTGGAGCTCCTCTGTTCACTTCAATGAAATTTGAAGAAATTTGAGAATTTCCCAACAGATTGTTCCCATTATATTTAAATGAGATCATTCTGGAGAATGTCTGCGTTGAGCACAGCAACCTTTTAATTTCCCCAAACCCAAGAGAAACCAAAGTTGTTTGGGCGCAAGTTGACTAGTTTGGGGTTTGGCTTTCGGATTCTTTTAGGTGGTAGAAGAAAATTACTTTTTCAGATAACCAAGGAATAGCGAACATGAAATGTCAGCAACCTTTTAAGCCAGACAGCCATTTCTTCAAGGATTCAGAATGTCAGACTTTCTCCCAAACATTTGTCCAAAGCAAACCCACCAAAAATTCCAGGACAAATTGACTGGCTTCCTTTCCCTCCTCTCCCCTGCCTTTCCTTGATTAGTTGCTAGGTGACTATGACAAGGTGAAGGCGGTGTCCCAAGGCTCAAACTGCCAGTGCAAGTGCGTGGTGAGACCCCTGGGCAGAGGAGCATGTCAGAGGATCAACGAAGGCTCTTTCAAAGCTGAGGATTTTTACATGGTGGAAACAATTACTTCTGGACCAGAATGCAAGTGCTCCTGTGTGGCTCCACCTTCTGCTCTCAATCCCTGCGAAGGGGACTTCAGGCTGAAAAAACTGCAGGAAGCAGACAACAAGGACTTCAAGGTATTTGCCTTTCCTGAGCTTTTACTCCTGAGTTAACAAAAATGTTATTTTTATTATTTCAGTTGATGCCACACCTTTCTACCCAAAGGGCAGCCATGCGGGTTTTCCTCTCCCAAGTAAATGGGAAAATTAAGGCAGGTTTTAACAGGAGATTCACCTGGAGATTTGGTGTTTCTTTGCAGTACTTGCAGAGGTACAAGGCTGAGATACCAGGGGACAGGTATCCTCAACTTATGACCACAATTGAGCCCAACATTTTTGTTGTTAAGCAAGATGGTTGTTAAGTGAATTGCTCCATTTTACAACCTTTCTTGCCACAGTTGTGAATCACTACAGTTATTAGGTTAATAACACAGTTGTTAAGTGAATCTGGCTTCCCCATTGACTTTGCTTGTCAGAAGGTTGCAAAAGGGGATTAAATGATCCTGGGACACTGCAACCGTCACAAATACTGGTCAGTTGCCAAGCATTTGAATTTTGATCACGTGATCATGGGGATTCTGCAACATTGTACATGTGAACAATGGTCATAAGTTATTTTTTTCAATGCTGTTGTAATTTCAGATAGTCACCGAATGAACATAAGTTGGCGACTACCTGTACTGTATACCATAGTAGCAATCCTCCCCCAGTCTACCCCAAAGTATGCAGCATGGCCATGAAACAATCTCCTCCCCAATTTTGTCCCAGCAAGTTGCAAACTGGAGATGCTTCCCCTAATCACAGTCCAAATCCTAAGTTGTGATCTGGTTTATATGCTAAACCATGGTTCAAAAATGTGGCTTGTTGACTAAATTGCCCTGGTATAAAAACCAAGGGTGATTCAGTTCAGAGAGGCCATGTCAAGACCAAACAATCCACATAAAATGCTTGGCGAGGTGTGAGAGCCCCAGTCTGTCTGTTCATGCAGTCTCAGCAGGACAGGGAATAATACCTGGAAGCAAGAAGCCAATGGCACTTAAGTCCATCTATGCTCGTAATGTAGCTATCGCTAGCTATTAAAACAACAATGATTAAAAATAATACGAGATGCACAGCATTATAATGTCAAGTTAATTTTATAAACCGTAAACTGTGAAACAGTAAGATCAGGTTAACTAGAGTGGCAGCCGCAGTACTTCCTCTTGGCTTGGTTGTCCAGCAGGTGAGAAATTCATTTGCTCCTAGAGCAGCTTTCTCCAACCTGTTCTTTCAGCTGTTGGACTGCAGCTTCATAATCGCAGCCAGCTCATCCCTTAATATCAAGGGACCAAACTCTGGCAGTGGGCTTAGCAACTAGTTCTGAATGTGGCTCTTTAAATGCACTCCAAAGTTTATTGCTGTGGAGATTGCATGGTGAAGTTCTGTTCTTACCTAGCAGGAAGTGAACAGACCCTTGGCCTTCTCAGCTCTCTGCCTACTGGGAGCAGGAAGAGCAACAGTCTTAATAAATATGTAGCTCTGAATTCTCCCACGTGCAGTAGGATGGAGACCTAACAGATATATGCGACATAATGACCCAAAAAAACACTCCAGACACTCCTTTGTTGAATATGCAAGGAAAGATTCCATCATGGAACAATCTTATTTCTTACAAAAATGTGCATTCTTGGGTGTTTAGCAGTTTAAGTGGAGATGTGATAGACTGAAAGGATAGATTTTACACTGATCTAGAGAAGAGGGAGGGAAGGTGTAATTCCTTGGAAACTATCTATTCACTGGATGCCAGAATAGATACTTTCCCATCTGCTCCTTTTCTACCATTGTTGCTTGTTTTTCTCCCTTGCTCCTCCAGGCCATTCTTGCCAGTGATGGGCTTCAATTATGGCTCGCAGAGGGTTTTTGACATGTCCTAAGGCTGCAGATTCAGAAATCTCTGGTTAAATCAGTGTCCTTGGCTTAAGCAGTTCAATAAATCGAGTGCAAATTGGGAGGTATAAAATGGAATATAAATACAAACACAGATGGGAATGTGGAGTTTGTACTCTGTCTTTCAGATAAAAATCTTCAGGCTGGTTCCTATAAATATACAAATGACATAAAACTAAAAGTTAAAATTAGCATTAAAAGGGGAGAATCCCAGAATTTCAAACATTTCTTGAGATGCAAACTCCAAAATATCAGGACATCAGAAGATGTTCTTTAGCATCCAATTCTCACGCTTTAAAGATAATTGCTACCATTTCAAACTGGATGTAATTATTTTATGTCTTTGTGAAACATTAATTTGAGGGTCAAGATTCAACTCTGTAAAAAAATAAAAGGAGCAGATAGATCAGAACCAATATTCAGAATCTGCCCATTGGATCAAGCTTCATTTCTTAATCCTCATTATTGGTCATAAATATTAATATTATCCCTTCCGATGCCAAACCTTGGCTGGATCAGTTGAAACGGAGAAATTGAGCTTATTGATCACATTTCATATTGCCAGAAAGAAAAAAATAGATAAAAAAAATCAAAATCCTGAAAAGCCCCCTAGCTCAAAAGTCAGTCTAGCAGCAGTTCTTTCTGGAATTAGCCATCCAACAGGAACAAAAAAATTGAGCACAGTGCCTCCAACCCACAGCCAAGAGCAGATGGTCCAGAAGGATACCATGGACAATAGTAGTAAAAGTGGCTGAGAAATCCAGCAGAATTAGCAGAGTGTTACTCCCTGTAATTTCTGCTTGCAAAAATCATGTCAGAGAGTGATCATGGCAGCTTCAATGTCACAGTTGAATAAGTACTGCCATTTTTAGACATGGCCCTCCAAAGGTAAACAAAAGAGAATTATTTTCAAACTGCATAAACTTATTTCTGAGGGAAGGACAAGACAGATGGGTACACTGCAAACAAATAAGTAAGGTGCTTCATTCTAAGAACTGCTATCACATATTACCCTCTTTCCCAATCTGAATTCATACTGCGGAGCAGAATTCCTGGCCAATGTGGCCTGAAAATGTGCTGGTTGAGGACATCTGCAGTCCAAAATATCCTGAACATGGCAGATGAGGAAAAATGGTATATTAAACTGAGATATGAATCCCAGAGTTTATGACAATTATCCTGCTTTGTTTCTAAAGGAGATCAGTATGATATATCAGTATGATATATCTTTCCCTAATTTATTTGCACCCAAAAAGTTGGTCTCTTCGCTTGCAGTTCAACATTGCAACCATTCCAGTACATTGGCTCTCATAAGATCTTGAGTTGAAGTGCCATCCAAAGATAAGTCATGATTGTATATCCTCTTCATGCTCAAGTGTGGAACATTCCTATATCTGAGCTAAATTATTATTTAAATATATGTATATATAAATATTGAGCTTTGAATTATCCAAGATATATTATTAATGAATACGAATTATGTGCTGATCAGTTCTGTGAATATGCTTCTTGCTATCTAAACATTTTATATTTCTTGGCTGCAAAAGGTTTCACTACAGATTAAGCTCAGTTTACCTTACACTTGATTTCCTCAACAGATTTATATCATTTATATTTTGCATTTCTTGTGGGAAATTATCTGCTAAAGGAGATCATGTACGTGGCAATGTGTTATTGATGCAGCAGGTCTGTGATGAACAGCAAGGGGAAAGGGAAGAAAAAAAATCTTTCCGGAAAAAAAATATCAGAATGCATTTTTAATATTCCCTGCCTTTCTCAGCTGGAAATAAAAACTGATTTTAAAAAAGAACTGGCCAAGAAGCACCTCAACATTCTTCTCTCTAGTCTTGATTTGCAAAATCACATACTATACTAGCATGTTTTTCCTAACAGCTATAAACTTGGAAATATTACAAGTCTTAAGAATTGTGTTACTGGATCACATCAGTGGAACCTATTGAATTGCTATTGGCATTAGGAGGCAACAGCCCCATTTAGGGAAATCTAAAGCACAGCATAAAAGCAGGGGCAGCCCCTTGAGCTCTTACTCTCCCCATCTGGTACAGACTCTGAAACAGAGGGTTCGTTTAGTGTTCTGCTTTATTTGGTTTGTAGAGTCCAGTTGCTGTCACCTTGGGACCACAGATCCTCCAGGTGACTGCTTATGTTTACTTGGCTTATCCTGTTAGGGAAAAGAAAGCCTGTTCTGCAAGGCTGAGCCAAAAATGCAGGCAGCAACCAACTTCACGTACTTGTTCTGGCCATGGCTGTATTTCTTTATTTTCTGCTTATAAGTGTTTAGCTGTCCAAAACGTAACTGGAGATCATTGTTACAGTTTTTCCAGCAACATTGTCCTTGAAGGGCATGATGAAACTTGAGCCATCAGCCCTTCCAAATGTGAGCAGCCTCAAATAAACTGTAACCCGTTTAACAATTTGACCAGCTAACTTCTGTTTCAATAGAGTAGCCAGGTGACATGGGACAATATTCCATCTCAGAAAGAGTCACTAGAAGAACATTATGAAAACCTACTCCAACATCCTTTCCTTATTTTACCATTCTGTTGGCAAATGATATAAATCCCCCAAACTTTTGGTGACTCTTTAATTATTTGTAGTTACTTTAAGGCATAATTATGCCTTTCCCTACAGCAATGATCTGTTAATGATCTGCAAAAATGATTTATTTCATACTTAATCCATCTATTTTTAAACTTTTTTCCTCATTTGTCAGTTGTATATTCCTCGGAAAGAGCCTCTTTAGAACTAAAAATATAAACATTTGGAAGGATGGTTTTCTCTTGATTAAAGCAATGATAAGCTGTCCCCTGTGCATTATATGGACTGAGGCCAGCACTTGCTGGATTCCCAAGTTTGAGAAAGAGTCTCCCATTGATCCTAGATGCTCTTCTCCACATTTTCCAATGGAATAAATGTCTCTCCTCAGCAAAAGAAATAGGATTATATTCTGCTTCTTAGAACCTTCTGAATGGGTCACTGCTGCAGAGAATCCGGGGAAGTCTCCATACCAGATAGAAGAGGCAATGGCAGACTTGGGTTTTGCTTTCTCCATCTATGCTCATGGTGGTTTGTAATCTTTGCACTTCTGAGCTTGAGAGAAGTTAACCGTGTTTCAATTCACTTGCTTCTAAGAAACCCTTGCTTACCTGCTATAGAAACTTTATTTCTATGGTGGTTTCTGTTTCAATTTATTTCTAATTTCAAAACTGTAATCCTGTCCTATCCTGTCCTGCTTCAGAGCCTATATAGTTAATGGCAAAACAGTAAGCTCTCCACAGAGAAAAGACTTCTCAAAAGAAAACAGGAATCACCCTATTCAATAGCACACTTAGAGGCATTGACCAGAAGGTGGACCTCATGATTACTTGTATGAAAAGAAAGCAAACTCTGGAAGGTTTACATCCATTCAAAGGAAGATTGGCAATAGTAGCTGCCTTTCAAGTTGCCAGTGCAGTATTTTGGCCTTTTGGGAACCTGGAGCGGAATTTGGAGATCTCTTCTTTAGAAAGCCAGTTGTGGACACATGCTGTTAGATGCATTATAATCAACCACGCTCAGCAACATATTCTTTCTTTCCTGTGTTTGTAGAAGTCCAGTTAGTTTTAAACACATTACTTGTTTCATTTAAATGAAAAACATCTGTCAAAAATATTGGCTCTTTACATAACACGTTTAGAACTGGAATACAACCATTGAGGGCCCCCCCCCAACCTTTTTTTTTTTGACTTGGTAGTAGGTTGCATTGACAACCAAGAGAAGAAATTGAGCTTAAGAACATAGGAGTTTGGAGTGTTGAAGAGTGCCTGTTTCTTCCTATTTGTTCTTGGAATTTAAAATTAATAAGTGTACCTGTTGCTTCAAATGCTAGTCTAGCATTGCTGACCAGTTCTCCTCCTAATCCTTAGAACTATGTGAAACAAAAGGCATTTTGTTCAAGCAAAATGATTTCACTAAGCTGTTGTTGCCATAGTAGACCAGAGGATTTTAAAAAGCATGGTACTTTTCCTGCCTGTCAATATATTATGCAATTTGATTTTAGACTGTACAGACTGAACAAAAAGCTGCAGACAGCAGTATTGTTGCCTTTTGCAAGTGTTCAAAGCAATACATTTATAATGTCTGACTATTACACTTTCATGTTATGGATGATTGAGAGGGTCACAACTGAATTATTGTCTTTACACACCAGAAGAACAGCATACTGGAGAATTTGTGCTGGGATAGCAGCTTGTTACATTCTACAGTGACTTGTGAAATCAGCATGTATTATTTGAAATTATATAATTAAATTTTCACTTGGTCCAAAAACATTTCAGTGTGACAATGGAGATGCTTTGGTTTTATGGTACAACATATGGCATAGTGATTATCCTGAACTATGAATATGGTTGTTCTTGATTTGAATCTTCCACTGATAATATAATAAAGCATGAAAAGTTGTGTGTGTGTGTGGAAGTAATATTATCATTTTGTGCACAGAACATGTATTTTGAATTTAGAATTAGATGGACCAAAATGGTTCACAGTGACTTTTCTTTCAGATTTTTTTTAATCTGCCTTCAAGCCTTTCCTTTTCATTAGCTCTGCATTTCTTTTTTTTCACCTACCTTTTGCTGATCCTACCAACTTTATCCACTGCTCAAGTCCCAGAGAGAGGCCTTTACTAGTCAAGGTTTAGCAATGACTGAATCTGGAGCCTCTGTGTGTGGAACAGGTACTCTGCCATGTTGCTTTGAGCTTTTCCTGAACTACTTTCTGCTCTTTAAAATACCACTTCACTTCTCCCTGTCATTATCCCTTTATTGACTGTACTGGTCCCACTGCTTCCTGTAGTGAGCAGTCTAGATCATTGAAAGGTGAGTTTTGTGTATCGTTAAGAATAAGGTGATGGGTCCCTAATTTTTTTCACACAGTGTAATTCACAACATATACTTCCTCTGATGGTGGAATGATGACAGGGGTTTCTCTATTCTATCAGTTTGAGCAGGTATCTCCCTTCAAATCTTGATTCCCAAGTTGTTTAGAGCTTTGTATCCGGCATATCCAATCATGGCTAGAAAAGAAAAGGCAGCTGTTTCAGGTGCAGTATTATATAGGTCACAATAGCTGGCAACTTTTTTTTTGTTCAGCTGTAATTTTCAGATTGCCTCCTTCAATTTTCAATGGGCCAATTCAAAAAACTCCTTAAAGAGGGTTATGCAAACATCCTTGGCTCTAGAACTCAAGCTGAGGACTCAAAGAACTAGGCCATTCAGGATGTACTTCTGCCAAACCCAGTTCAAGGCAATTTATCATCAACACTTCTCTATGCCATTTAATATCTTTATTATTATTAATTTGTCTAGCCTAAAGAAGGAATTGGTGGAAGTGGCAAAGAAGAGCTTGTTCTTCTTTTAATATAATGTTTTCCAGCTGTTGTGTAAATTGCATGTGCATAAAAGAGCCTCTTATTGTACTCCAAATATTTAGTAACAAGAAAAGTTACTGTGCAATATTTTCTGATTTGGAAATTTTAAATTGTCATAGCTGGATCAAATCTGCATTGAAAAGAAAACAATCAGTTATAACACTAGAAGATTAATGTATGAATTATGTACAAACCCAAGAATTTTAGAATAGATTGGATTAATCAAAACTAATTAAAGATCTGAAAAACAAGATGCACAAATGCTCTACCAGATCAGAAATGTAGAGATGGAGGGTGAGAGCCATGGAAATGGCCCTGAAGGGGTTATTCAAAAACCATCATAGAAACAATAAGGGCAGAACCATTTGTTGAACCCTGGCAGAGAAGTTAATACTAGGAAGGAGCTCAGACTGGCTCCTCTTTGACTCAGAAGGTTATAAAAGGGAGGAAAGATAAAATACTTTACCTTTCAGATTTGCAGGATTCTCTATATGTCAAAATGTTATTGTTCTAGTGTTCCTATGGAGTCAGTTTCTTGATCTGGTCTTTTTCTCTCTCATAGGGTGACCAAGTAGATCAAGTATGTATTAAAAAAACACAGAAATATACTTTTCTCTATTTTTATAAGCGTTTAAAACCGATATGGCGAACCTATGGCAGAGCCATTTGTGCTGGGACGGGAGCTGCAGGCAAACTTACCTCATTGCGCAATGCCCGCGCCTCACAGCTGATTTTTTGTTTTGTTTTGTTTGAGGCCTTTTTCGGCCTCCCAGAGGCTTGGAAAAAGCGTCTGCAAGACTTCTCAGGTCAAATTATAGGCCCGTTTTGTCACTTCCTGTAATACCGGAAGTGACGAAATGGGCCTATAATTCAGCCTGAGAAGCCTTGCAGATGCTTTTTCCAAGCCTCTGGGAGGCCAAAGAAGGCCTCAAACCAGCCGAAAAATCAGCTGTAAGGCACAGTGTGGGGGTGGGGATTGCATAGGCATGTGCAGGGGGCATGTGGAGGGAGAGCACACATTGCATTCTGGGTGCTGGCATGCGAGTACTGGCGTGCTGGCACGCTCACAATTTTTGGCACAGGAGCCCAAAAAGGTTAGCCACCACTGGTATAAAACCATGTGTGTGGAGGTGCGGTGTGGGTTGGGAAGGGTTTGCAGAGGCGCAATGCAGGTTGGAAAGTTTAGGCGGGAATGTGCAAGAGATGCCGTGCAGGCCAGGCAGGGTGCACGGAGATGTGTGAGGGGTCCCACACAGGTCAGGGAAGGCACATGGGGTTGCAGTGTGGGTCAAGAAGAGTGTGTGGGAATGTGCAAAAGATACTGTATGGGTTATGGAAGGCATTCGGGGTTGCGATGTGGTTAGGAAGGGTGCAGGAGCATGCGAGAGGTGTAGCACTGATCAGGCAGTGTGCGCTGGGAAGCATGAGTAGCTGGCACAGTGAAAGTTGGGGAAATTGCATAGGTGGAGAAGACTTACCTAAGCAATTTGCGACCCAACCCCATTGCCAACACTCCCTCTCATCATCCACAAGCAAAGACTTTTCTTATGGAAAACTGGAAGGGAGCTTTGGAAAGGATGACCGTGTGACCATGACTGACTGTGGCATTGCGGTGGCACTGAAGCAGTAGCAGCAGAGTGGTGCTATGGTAGATAATGGATAGAAATATTCTATGTGAAAAGCAAGAAATGTGATTTTTATGTTATGGATCATATTACTGTTAAAGACATTGAAATAAATAATATACTTCCTTTACTGATGTTTAGAGTACCAGTTGCTTAGATGCTCAGATCCACTGCAACTGGTTAGATTAAGTTATGGTTACTTGTCCAGTGACTGTCATAGTTGAGCTATTATATTTACTGCTTTCATTAAAATTGTATGCAAAGTGTGCTAATTAATGGAAAGCAAATCTAAAGTATATAACTGTTACATCATCATAATATTACTATCTGTTTTGCAGCTTGCAGCCGTCATTGAGATGCTAGAAAATGCTTTCTATGGTTTAGACTTGCTAAAACTGCATTCTGTTACAACGAAACTTGTGGGTCGTGTGGAGAAACTGGAAGAGGTAAGATGAATTCCATCTCCTTTAGGGATTATCTTAACCCTCTCTTTACGGCTGACATGCAGAAATCAAACTTCCTCTGACTAATTATCTACATTGTGGACTAAAAAAATGATATACTGTATGTAAGACTATGCTGAGTTGGGGAATTATATAGGTTAACATGTTGAGAATCAAGACTATTAGTAATAGAAACTACTGAAAACTAATGTGCGAAAGAAATAAAGAAATAAATAAAAAATATTTCACAGTCAAAATATGGAATGTGACCAAGTCAAGGTTGACCACTTAAAAGTTCTTCTCCTTCAGTGTGAGAATTTAAACAGGTGACTATCTCTGTAAACGACTGGGGGGTTTTCAATACCAGAGTATCTGGAAATAATTCAGCAGGTGAAGTTTTACTGACTGCATGATTATTAAAAGCATATTTTACAACTCTATAAATATGAAACAACTGTTTTTTCATCAAGTAACAACCATAAATAAAAGGCTGCTACAATACCCTGCATTTAACAATGGGAAACCATTTCAAATTTGACATCAAATTCTAGTTTTACATCTTCTCATATCTTGGAGTGAGAATCTAAAAAAAACAAAAACGCACTAGAGGTCTGCAGGGCACTTGGATGGTGACTGGACAGTGCATTTTAGAGAGGGCAGTTTGGGCTTATTTTTCCTCTGAGAGGATTTACCTTTTACAAAAAAAGTGATGAAGTATGTATAAGTTATGTGAGCTTTACTATATGTCTTCTTTCATGATGAAAATGGGTAGGAAATGATTGACTGCTACATTTCAGTGGTGCAATTATGGATGGATACGTGGGACATAAGAAAATGCATGTTTTTTTTTCAATAAGCCCAAATGCACCTGCCTTTTAATTTATGTTGTCCTCAATTATAGTTTTATTTGGACCTACTATGAGGACTAGGTAGACTTTTGATATTTGACATATTTTGATTATTTGAATCATATGATTGAATTGAGTTTTGGACACACTGCATAGCAATTGGCTGCAGAGAATATATGGATATTAAGTTAAGATGGAAGCCTAATGGAATCTCAATCCAATCTGTTATGGTGGAAGTGGGCCTTGAACTTTTTTGCCAGTCTTCCCCAGTCTGGCATCTACCAGATGTGTTGGTCCAATTCTCACAATTCACAGAGATAATGGTCCATTTATCTAGAGGGCACCAGATTGGCAATGCTGCAGTATTCAGAGATGCTGGCTACAGTTGAAAATGCTTGTGCCCAATTTAGATGGGAGCACGTGTGTTTTCCCAGAGATGTCTGATCTGATCACAGTGACTCATACCTTAACGTACACCTGGGTTGGGTTATTGTAATGTGCACTGTGCACAATTTGCTCTGACAAAGTATCTGGAAATTTACAATTGGTGCAGAATGTAGCAGCCAGATTGTTAGCTGGAAATGTCTTTGAGGATCATGTTACTCCATTATTAAAATAACTACACAGACATGCATTCCATTTCTCAGTTTAATTCAAAGTGTTATTTATGCCCCTTAAAGCCCAAAGCCACTGTGGAAAATTGCTGGCTTCCATATGAGCTTGCCTAGTTATTATGATCTTCTAGGGAAGCACTTACGGCTTTTTAGCCAATTTCTGTGCTGAGTAAAGTCTGAAGAATTGCTGACTGTGGAGTTCTCTTCCTAAGTATCTTTATCTGGTCCCCGCGTGGATGGCTTTTGAGCCCTATATGAACTGCACCAAGTCCAGCCTTGGAGCTATTATGCTTCCTTTCACTGCTTAAAAGTATTTTGGCAATTTTCCTGTCATTGATATTTGTTTATTTTTAATTTGAACTTCGATATATTACTGTCATATTTGTATTTGCTCTTGCTGCTAGCTACAGGCAAGACTCCTGGGAAAAGTTGATGGCAAGAACAGGAGATGAATTAGGTAGACCCACAGTCTGACTCTGTAAAACTCAGTTCCAACTTTATATGCAGTTTTGGTAAGCCCATAGCCTAGTAAAACTGAATTGTAACCTGGATCTTTAGTAGAGGAACAATATGCTGAATTGCAGCATCACATCCAGAGTAGTGGATGGTCCATCACTGGAAGCCTTAAAAAAAAGATTGAACAGCTCTTTGTCCAGAATACAATAAGATCTGCCTCGGGCAGCGGGTTAGACTAGAAGACCTCCAACATCCCTTCCAGCCCTATGATTCTAAAACTTTTTGTTCCTGAAAGTGGTGCTTACTGCAAATTGCACTTTTTGGGCTAAGAGGAGCCAGAGACAGGGTGACTTGCAATAGAAAACAGTTTTTGGAGTCCTGTCTGGGTTGGGAGCAGAATTTAAGGTGAGTCTCTTTGGGCACTGTTTTCTACTTCCAACGAAAAGTGGCTTATGTATAAGCATGTTTATTTTTAAAAAATCACAGCAACAATATAAGATAGATTGTTTCATAATTTAGTTGTTACAATAAGGAAGACCAGTACAGTATTCCAGTCTTACACTGCAGCTGGAGTTGAAGATATATGGTGTTTCCTGAAGAGCTTGGAGTTTAAAGAATAGGCCAGATTTCCAGGAGAGAATTGTTGGTTATTTTTCAGGTGTCTCTCTCCCCCCACCCCCCAAGTTCTCTTAAGAGTTAATTTTTGACTGTAGGATGGCTGTTGTGGATTATCTGCAATTTTTTTTCACATCTAAAAGTAATTTTTCTGCTGCATTCCATTAGAATTGGAGGAACTGCAGCCTTTTAGAGAAGCCATTTCATCCCATCGACTATAAAATATCCATTTCCACATAACAAAATAGAAAACACACACTTTCATGATAAAGCATTGCTGTTGTTGGTAAAAATGCCATAAGGGTCCTTGATTATTTTAAGGCCACAATCAAGTTTTTGCAGTTAAATTATGTAGTAGGAGGGGTAGATGTTTAGTTATATACAATATAATGGGGTGTGTTTGAGCCTTCAGGTAATTCTACACAGTCATTGGGTTTACGCCTTTTAGTAGCGGACTTTTTTAATGTTGGGTGAATGAACCCATGGCTGGATTCTACCATCCCATGTCGCCAGCCCACTGGCCAAGGGGGGAGGGAATGACAATCACCCCCCACAGCCTGTCCGAATGTAAGAACTCCACTTGGCCACTAGAAATGAGCCAAGGGAAATCCCAGGAAGGGGTTAAGTGGGAAATCCTGCCAATAGAAAATTACCACCTACCCTGCAGCTCCAGGGCAAATGCTGCAAAGTTGTTTGTGCTGCATTTCCTTTGTAGCAGGAGATGCACCAATAGTTAATTAGCTTGGCTTCCTAGTCCCTGAGACCTAGGGAGAACATGTGTTGAAAGATTTTAGGCAGTTATTGCATGCTGAATTTAGGAAGCCATAGCATGCAGGGATGCTTCAGTTGTCAGGAATGCTATGCCACATCCTGGCATGGCATTGTTTGACCCATGGGAACAATTAAAGGAACTATCGATAGATCTGGTGTCCTTTTAGAAATAGAGCTTGATTCTTTTTGGAAATAATAGGCTATGGTTATTGACGTGAGCTTAAACTTTCAGGAAGCATACTAAAAGTTAGCTTTCTGGGTGATCTATACTGTTTTGCCAATTATTAACTTCAAACTGCTATTGTTCATATAATAATTGTAATTATAATTACAGATGATTATGTGCCATTTACTGCTACACTGGGCCAGGTCTAAGCGTATATTGTATTGAACTGCTGCTGTTACAATTTGAGCAGGAGGAGGATAATATACCAGCAGGTGTTGTTGAGTGGAACTGAATTGGTCCTGCCTGCTTCATTTCTGTGATATTAATACCTTTGTGTATTTTTAAAACACAAAAGTGATTACATGCCTTCTTTTTCTGGCTACTGACTGGACTGGGCTTTTCCCCCCTGTTTCTGGAAATTCAAGGGAACAACTGACCATTGAAGGCAGAAGGAAAACCCAGAAATAAGAGGATCTTTGATATTACATTGCCTCCCTGCCCAACACGAATTATAAAGTATTGAATATATTCCAGGTATAAATGATGTTTACTTTCTCACTTTTGAAACTTATTCCAGAAAGTGTCTAGAAACCTCACCAAAGACAATAAACAGAAGAGACAGAATGCAGAAGAAAGTTTTCAGGAGGTGGACATTGATAGCACAATTAATTCTTCCAACAACCATGCTGATAGCCAGAGTTCATTGCAGAGGGATGCTGCTGCAGCTTATACACTCACAGAGGTAAGGCACAAAACTCAATCAGATTTCTATTCCACCCCTTCTGAACATTAGAAATATCCCTTACAAATAAAGTCAGAATTCTGTTGCCCTCATTTTAAAATATACAGTTCTGTGAGGAGCCAACTAAGTCCAATTACAGGCAATTTTTAAATTTTTTTTTGAGCAATGGGAACTGGATTCTGTGCTTTTGAACCCAACCTTTGGATTTCTGTAGGTGGATGTGATTTAGAGTCAGGGTGAGAAAAAACACAGTGAATTTCTAGACCATCTAAATATTATCCCCTATAATATTCAGTTTACTATGGAGATTGGACAATATAGGCAACTTGCATTTTTTAACATTTTGATCAGTCAAGGAAAAGTAGGGCTTACAGTATATCGAAAGACAATGAACACATATTTCTATCTACATAAAAATTCTAACCATTAGTCCTGCCAAAAGACAAGCATAATCAAAAATGTTAGTGCCTCTGCCAGACATATCCCTGAGCTGGCAGATTGTCAGATGGGTTTAGCCATCTTGCCAATGCTTACAGGGTAATGGATATTGTTCCAGGGGAATCAGGCAAGCCGTGTGCTCCAGCAATAAAAATAACATTGAATATACATCTAAGGACAACCCACTCCCACTGGGAAATGTCTTTCTTCCTTAAAACTGAGAAAGTTACGGATCAAACTGGTAAATCATTGAAAAGCATAACTTTTTAAATAACCATTTATAAATCAACAAAAAGTTCAAAAAATTATTTCAATCACTTCAGGAAAGTAGAGGTCTACTCTTGTCATTACTTTACTTTATCCCTTGCAATTTTTGCCAGATTTATCTTGGATCCGCAAAACATGGTATTAATACCCAATTAAAGTAACATGAAAGGATTGCCAATTAGAACAACCTGACAAATCAGAATATGCATTGCTACACAAAGGACATAAAATCCAGTTTAAAGCCATACACAGGTACTAGCAACCATGATGCTATATGGTTGCATAGAAAAGCCATTGAGATTTACAAATATTCTAACAACTTTAACAAGAAGGAAGAGAGTTTAAGGATCAATCAACCAAACCTGGATTGTGGCTTTACATTGTACCAATATCAAACAATCTTTAATTAACCATCAACAAAGGGATTTTTTTCAGCAGCCTAACTCAGAGAAACACATAGCTTTAGTCTGTCTCAAAATCAGGCAAACAAAAGTCAGTTTCCTTTCAGATTTCTTCACAAAAGGGAATTTGAAAAATCACCCAGACAAAGAATCAGTCTAGAATAACTTTTCTCTGATTCCCATGAAATAATCCAATTACAGATTAGTTTGGATGAAAGATCAAACAGCAGAATTCTAATACCGAGCAGTTCCCTTAGCTTTTGAAGATGTTGGTCACAGATGCTGTCAGCTTGTCAGAAAATTAGACAACAGGCATTTAATTCCCAAACCCTTTGACTTATTTATGATTCCAGACCTATGAAACACAAATAGAAAATTTAAAATTCAAAAAAACCCAAACCTAAAATATTAATAATGAAAAGAGGATACCAACAAACCTTATTATTTTTAGGGCATGACATTGACAAGCTGCTTTTGCCTAGGAGAATAGAATTTGTGCACCATGTTAAACTGATAAAAGTAAAGTCTAATACAGATGCTGTGTGGTTGTTAAAGCAACTTGCAACTGGCAAGTCAGAAGGATCTGCAACAAATTTACCTCACTCTTGCTTTAGTTGGATTTCATTTTATTTAGCCTTATCTAATCAACGTCTATGTCTTTGCTGATTTCTAAGAGAAAAGAGAAATAAATTGTTCAAATTAATTCATTGGTACAGCTCTGGTTTCCCTAACTTATATGATACACAGTGATACTTTTCTCATCAAATGCATACAGAGGAAAGTACAGGAGAAACTAGCCTCAGGAATAGTTCTACTGGATTACTGCAACACAGTATTGTTAAAGGGTTCTGGGAAACTGCAGCTGGAGAATAATACTAGATTTTTTACTTTGGTGTAATCGGTGGTGGGCTGCAACCGGTTTAACAACCGGTTTTGCGAGCACATGCTTTGTGTGCGCGCACAGTATTCAAAATACACCAATTTGAAGCTCAAATGCTTACCTTTTAGAGTAGCCCCAGTAAGTAGAACAGCTGAGGCGCGGAAATCAGCTGCGTTGCGTGAATCAACTGAGCCAGAAAGAAGGAAATAAAGGACAGGATAGGGTGGGGGCGGGTGGGCGGGGTCAGCTGATGGTCGGAACTACCGGTTTGCTAGAACCAGTCAGAACCGGTAGCCTCCCACCACTGATGTAATACCACCTGCTTTACTATATTTCTAGGACTAATTGGTATTGATAGATATCTAAAAGCATCCTTCTTAATGTGGTCATAGGATGCTTCAGAAATCCCGGTATGTTAAACCATTACAAAATTTGCTTGGTGGAAATGCCAAACAGACTGTCTTCATGTTCCTTCCAAAGAGAAGTTAGTTTAAACCTGTTCTGATGGCCTTTTAGGCAATTTGGGTTGCCACCAAAAGAGGATAATGGATGGGAAGCAGAGGTGGTATTCAGCAGGTTTTGACCAGTTCTGGGGAACCAGTAGTAGAAATTTTGAGTAGTTCAGAGAACTGGCAAATACCACCTCTGACTGGCTCTGCCTCCCGAGTCCCAGCTGATCGGTTGGGTCTTCTTTTGTTGCCCTGCACAGGAGAATGGAGCTGGAAAGCATGTTATTAAGGTGGGGAGGGAATGGAGATTATGCAGTATCCTTCCCCTGCCACGCCCATCAAGCCACACCACGCCCACCAAGCCACACCCACAGAACCGGTAGTAAAAAAAATTGAATCCTACCACTGATGGGAAGGACTTTTGGAGGTTTTCCAATTCATGGATGTGTCCCCTGAGATAAGTTTAAGAAGGCTATAATTTTAACAATTTTGGTTTCTTAAAGGAAAAATATGAAGAAGTTTTTGTACACAATGAAAAGGCTTCTCGGCATATAAGCTCTGCTGAGTCGTTGCATTATGCCCTCCCAGCTACAGGGGCAATGAATCCACAGGCAGTTTCAGCAAGAAAACTTCACGTGAGGAGCAGGCCTCCCACCCAACAGAATGTTGTCCGAGAAATCACATACTATAAGGCCAAAGATGCTGAAACAGAAAATGACCTTGAAGAACGTGAGTTAATGTTTTTTTTTAAAAAAAACATAATTTTTATAATTTTGGAAACCGCACTTTAATAAAATTTTGTTAGACAGCTTTTCCTAATTCTTAAATTATTTTAACTTGATATCACTGATACATTTTTTTTAAAAAATATAATAGTTAAAAACTTTTTGGCAAGACAAAAGTGTTCAAGACTGATAAGAAAGGTTTGTGTGTATGAGCCAAGGAATGGGCCTAAAATACCATATGGCTTGAAAATTATATTCTTAGAAACAGTTTTACTAAACAAATGAACACATCTAAATGAGTCTCAGTGTGGGCTTTTGAAATCAGCCACTGTCTTCACTTCCTAAGTTGTGATCTCAGACTTATTCAGTTGTTGATGCAGTATAGATTATATTATGTGGTATGAATTGCGCTGCTAGGGCTTCCATCCAATTTAGAGCCTGGGATTTAGAGATTAACCTTTCCATTTGGTCAATTATCCCCGTTAGAGGGTGAGAATGTTTGGTGTGCATGACTGCATGTTCATGTCCCTGACATGAATCATTTGCTGTTGAACATATGGTGCTTTCTACTCTGCAAAGTCCCTTTTTCAGTGCATCTGCTCTTTGTCGCTGTCACTCTGTGGACTAGACTGCAGGCAGCTTGGAGCAAGCAGGTGTTTTTGCTTCATAACTTGGAGTTGGATTATGTGGCCTCCACATTTCATCCCAGATCTTATTTTGGCTTTATCTACTTGTGTCTCTATATTTTAAATGCAATTCAGAATTCAGAGAATTAAGCATATATTCATACATGACCCAACTCAGTTGCTTTAAATATATCCTGAAGGAGATTTTGCAATCAATTATCTATGCAATAATTCTCCAGCTGTGTTTAGTGGACAAGTGTTTTTGTCTACTAAACAAAGCTGGAGGGCTGCCAATCAGCTGTTGAAGGAAAGCTGGATCCTGCTTCTTAACTTCCTCTTCTCTGCCAAGCAACTGATCCGAAAGATGACATTTGCTTTTACTAGCTCACATATGTTCATTCCCCCAGTCTTGATTTCATTAGTATTACAAACACCTCTGCGAGGGAGTGGGTAAAATGCCTCTTTGTATAAAGGTGACAGTTACAACACCTGTCTTATGAAATTTGTATTGGATGTTTCAAAGATGGGCAATTACAGACCAATTTTTAACCTTTCATGTTTGAAAAAGGAGATGGTGATGTTGGTGGCTTCTCCAGAAGTCCTGGAGAACACAATGATGTCTTTCCATTTGAAATTGAATCCAGAGTGAGCTAAAGATCAAACTGATGGATGACTTTTGCTTGGAGAGTGGCAATGCCTGGAAAGTTTGGGAAAAATGATATTGCAATACATCCATTCCTATCCCTCGGGGGACATTAAGTGCAGTTAAATCTTCAGTTTAACTAATTTAGTGGTGACAGGGTGTCTTGCCCTTTTGGGTTGTGAATGGATTTGAGGAGGACAGAGAGATCTATTTTTCTGTAATATTTCCAGGTATTAAAGTTTCTGACTGTCTAACTGTAGCTGGTAAATTAGGAATAATAAATCAAACCAAATTCAGTAAAGTGGTCAGTCATCTCATTATAAAGTGTTTAATTCCAGGGAATAAATATATCAAAATGATTTTAATGTAACATATGTAGAGTTTTAAAAATATTTTATATTTCACATTTTATTATCAATTATAACTGTATAATTGATAAAAATGTAATACTTAAAAAATCTGTGTTTTAGCAGAAGAAGAGTCTTTCAGTGGTGATACTATAGATTTGCTGATTGAGGACCAGCTTTTGCATCACAACTACCTGTCAAATGTCCCTTCAAGGAAACCACCACCTATGGAAGATCTGCTTTTACACGATGATATTCAACTCCTGAAGGCGCATGTTACAAGCACTGCACCCAATGGAAAAGAAATGCCTGCGAACATGAGCACAATAACAGAATCACCAATGTCTTCCACAGACAAGGTGCTTCCTCTAGAATCAACCCCAGTTACTACCTCATCAGTTATTTCTACTACCCAAATCCCGGAGACCACAGCAACAGCTGAATTTCCAGTAACTGGGGCAGCATATAAAAATAAAACGTGGACCTTGAAAACACTGTCTCAGATTGCCACTCAGGCTCCCACAATCACAACTACAGCAGAACAGGACACAGCTACTATGGGGGCACCCATAATTAGCATAACCACAACAGATTTCCACATACAAATGACGTCTGAGCCTACCATGAGCAAAACTGTGACCTCTCCAGCCTCTGTGAATCCTAACCTTACTGTCACACCGAAATATAACCTCGATGAGGAAGATATCCGAAACAGCATTGGTGAGTTTGTTTTCTTTTCCCTTCCCATTTATCTTATTTCATTACTAGTGACTTGGATAACATTAGAATGGTATTGTTCTGACCCAAACCTGGTTCCAAGAGAGCAAACACAAGACAAAGGTAGAAGTATAACCTTTTTATGTTTCAGCTAAGAATCCTGTTTCTTCACAGATAAAAGGCTGCTTCCAACTAATTAGCTCCGACAAGAAAGAGTCTTGCCAAGTTTTTTCAAGGCTGCCAAAAAACAACAGATAAGAAATAGTTTACAAGAGTCTTCAAATATCAACTTAATGTCCACGAGGCTGAGTTCAAAACGTCTTTGCCTTCTGCAAAGTATGTTCGTTCACAGCTGGCTTTTATCTTCTTAAAGGAGGGGCCATTACCTTGCAGCCTTACTCCGGAGTTGCCCGTGCTGTTGCAGCTGCTCTTTCCTGCGAGCAATCCTGCATGCACGCGCACTTGGCACAGGCTCCTCGGGAACCTCCTCATCACTGCTGCCAGCCCCCACAATCTCTGAAGGTAGCAGTCCACTCCCTAATGGTCCTGGCCCCTCATCTGAGTCCTCGCTCTCCTCAGCTGTCCGCACCTGCTGCCGGCTAACCACAACAGGTATAAAGAAAGCTCTTACTTTGAGCCAAATCAATAGAAGGGGACTTAAATAAATTATAAGTAAAACAGTATTAAATTCTCTAATGGATGGATGATGTCAAGGACTGCAGAGACGAATTCTTGGGTTAAAAAGCATGATGGGTAGAGACAGCATTGAGACAGAGCCTGATGGATCAGAGGAAGAATCTGAAGCGGATTTGGTGTCCCAGGGACAGGGTTAAAGAGGGCCCTGTTATGACACAAAAACACAAATGCTGCCCCGGAAGGTCAGAGGCTTTTCTCCTTAATACAGTATTGTTTCCATGCAATCTAAATAGTTGCCCTCTATTATGTTTGGGTCTCTGCTGGTCTTAAATCACATTTTTCTGCTTTCTTATTGTAGTTTATGAAATCCAGACTTATACTGGATGTTTGTTTTTACTTTATCTTTGCGAGATAAAGTTTGTTTTCTAGAGGAATAGATGAATGAATTGGGCAGAGGTTGACATAACCTGGAACTATCTGGTTGTTGTTGTTTTTTGGCCTTTTATTTCTATTCATGAAATCAGTGGGCCCGGTTGACTGCCCCAGGTTTTCAACAAACAGGGCTAGAGATTTATCTGTGCATCATACTATGTTGTTGTTGTTGTTAGTTGCGAAGTCATGTGTGACCCATCACGACCCCATGGACAGTGTTCCTCCAGGCCTTCCTGTCCTCTACCATCCCCTGGAGTCCATTTAAGTTCACGCCGGCTGCTTCAGTGACTCCATCCAGCCACCAAATTTCTCTGTTGTCCCCTTCTTCTATTGCCCTCAATCTTTCCCAGCATTAGGCTCTTCTCCAGCGAGTCCTTCCTTCTCATTAGGTGACCAAAGTATTTGAGTTTCAGCCCCTTCGTGGGTTACTGCTTTGTCGTGGTGAAGGGGCTTGCATAGCTCAATGAAGCTATGAGCTGTGCTGTGCAGGGCCACCCAAGACGGACAGGTCATAGCAGAGAGTTCTGACAACATGTGATCTACTGGAGAAGGAAATGACAACCCACTCCAAACCCCATGGACACTACCAAAAACCATCATACTATAGTTCTCCTTATGTGGAGAATTAGGTGGCCCTACTTATTTTAAAAATTTCCCTTACTGTGTGGCGAAACCCCGTATTATATGAGGAAAGTCATTTTTTTTTAATTGGCCAGAACCAAAATAAACATATAAATTATCAAAAGGCAAAATGTCTGGTTCAAGACCGCTGTTGCTCACTACCCTTTTGTTCTATTAGTCAGTCCTAGAATTTGGTACTAGCAACTTGTGATGCCTCTACTTTAAAAGATTTAGAGTCTAGAAATTGTCTTTGACTATCTTTTGTGCCATCATCGTTCTGTTTATTAATATATTCTTGCTTAGGCACTTATCACTAAAATGTATTATTAATCAGTTCCCATACCTTTGGTCTGCTTATTTATGGGAAGAAATGGTTACAGGTTGGGACTGCAAAGAAAAGATGGTAGGCTGTCTCTACCCACCATTTCTCCTGAAATGTGTGCACCCAGTTTTCAGGATTTCTATCATCCTAGAGCTGGCTGGAGGGCACGATATTAATACTTATCTACTAGAGTCTGTGCTGCAAATAACTGAATGCCGCATCCTTGGTTGAAATCAGGTTATAAGGTACAATAGTAATTGCTGCTGATATACTGCATTCCCTGCTGCCCAGCACCATCTTTGCCTAATCTACTTGATTTCACGGCAAGAGATCTGGAGATTGTTAATTCCAGGGATTGCAATTGATCACCAAGCAATATTCAGTTTGGACTAGATTACGGAATGGTGGAAAGAAGTGAAATGGCTTTTTTTGTTTTGCCATTTTATTGAATCCACTGACAGAGTCTAGTGACTCTGTTTAAGATGACTAATTACTTGCTGGGGAAGGACAAATACTGGAAATTTATATAAGCACTGTAAGGTATATTTAAGCTTTCTGGCAGATAACATTTCTCAAATCCACTCAGAGGTGGCTATCATTTGGGCAAGTCTGGCTGAGATACTCGGGCATAGTTTTGCGTTGAGTGGATTGGATACTGTGATATGGATAGGGTCTTTCAAACTATGCACTTGATTACCTGTCATCCAGGCTCACCCCTAGATTGTTAAGGCTGCCTGTGGGCAGCGGGGAATGACCTGAGATTGGGTCCATATGGTTTATACAGTGATGAGTTTCTTTGAGAGACAGAGTGATCCTTTCAACCATGAAAGAGATGATTGTGGGCTCCTCCTCAAGAAGTTATTGCTGAACCCAACAGTCCTGGACAATTTTGTCCAATCTCAAATCTTCCCTCTTTTGGAAAAGTTGTTGATGTGATCGGGCAACAGCCCCAGAGGATCCTGGATCAATCAGATTATCTGACCCATTTCAGTCAGGTTTCAAGCAGCATCATGCTTTTTTATGATCTTTGGCAGAGCTGGGGTGGGAACGATATGTTCTTTCTTGTTCTCCTTGATCCTCAGTGCTTTTGATACTATTGATCAAAGTCTCTTTCTGAACTGGCTGTGGGGATTGAGAGTAGAGTGATGCCATATTGTAGTGGTTCTCCTCAGTTTTCTGGGATTGTTCCAGCATATTTTGGTTTGATGGGATGTGATGGCACCATAGTGGGAAGTATGGTGTGCTCCTTTGTAAGTTTGATACAGTTGTTTTATTGCTTTTTTATTTGTTTTGTTATGCATAGGCTTATTGTGCATGATAATAATCCATAAAAGTTCAATAAATAAATACACATCTACATGAAATCACTGAATGAGATCATTTGTTGATTCACAAGGTCATCAGTATGCTGATGACACCCAATTATACATTTTGACCCTGGGAGATCCAAGTGATACTGTCTATGTGTGTCCCAGTATCTAGAGGCTGCATGAGGACAGTCTCAGGCTCAGTCCTGACTGGACTGAGTAGCTGTGTATATTTTGGCCCTTTAGTCTTGGGGACTTTCTATCTTTTAAGTTTGGTGGGTATGTTTGTTCAGTCAAGTCTGATCTGGTCTTGGACTTTAAGGTCCTGCTCAAAGAGTTTGGTGGTCTCTGAGGTCCAAAAGGTTGGTGACCCCTGGCCTAGAGGGCCTCTGCAAAGAGCAAACTAGTGCATTACTGAAATCCATTCCTGGATTGGGAGGCTGTTCAGAAGATCACACAGATCCTAGTCATCTCATGAATGGATTATTGCAATGTATCCCACGTGCGGCTGCCATTAAGACCACTCAGAAACTACACTAGTAGCAGTACAGACAGTAATGGTCATTCCATGGCGTATCCATGTCACACCAGTTGCTTCTGGATGCAGTTCAAGGTTCTGGTTATCACCTATTAAGTTCCACGTGTCATAGCCTGGTTATTCAAGGAAACACTTAGGAAAATCAGGCAGATCAGATAGTTCCAGGTCCCCTTGATTAAATAATGTCATATGTGGGTCTTGGGAAGCAGCACCTACCTCTGGAAAGGATAGCATCAGACATCTTGGAGTTAAAGCAGTTATTAAGGCCCTACAGGATGGCTTGTTTTTGAATGGTTTACTTCTGGACACATATGATTGTTATCTTTGTTACTGTTGCCTTTAAAGTTCAGCCACCCAGACTTGTTTATAGTTGAGCAATCTCTATATTCTCTCTCCCTCCCTCCCTCCGTCCCTCCCTCTGGTGTGTGTTGTGTGTGTGTGTGTGTGTGTGTAAAGAGAGAAGCTAGCGCACCTTAAAGCCTTTACATATACCTAGGAAGTTCTAAACATTCTTTGTTTTTCAGGTCAATGCAAGGACACTTTGTCCACTATTACTGGGCCAGTAATTCAGAATACTTATGGGCGGAATGAAGGTGCTTGGATGAAGGATCCAGTTGCCAAAGATGAGCGAATCTATGTCACCAACTATTATTATGGCAATACATTGGTGGAATTCCGGAATCTGGACAGCTTCAGACAAGGTTTTATGTTTGCTTTGTACTATGGGGCGAATTGCCATAGAAGATAAATGACAGAAGAGAAGCATACTGGGTTGGGAGGTCAGGGGAGATTTGATGCATCTGTTGAATGGTTTAGATGGTTTAGATGGAAAATTGAATTGTTACAAGCACAAGCATTTGGAGAAAGGGCAATTAAAATGAGCTTGGGATCAAAAGTCTTAGAAATCTGTGAAATAAAAAATACATTACAGGTAGTTCTCACTTTGAACACCAGCTAGGGCTCCTCAGTTGGTGCTTTTTTGTGCTGGAGCTGTCTTTCATGGGCTGGGCCTCTTTTGCAGAAAAACAACAACAACAACCTCTACCCGATGCAAAGATGGCGGCCCTGGCTGGTGTACAAACAGGGTTGGGGCAGCTACCAGCTACCAGCATTGGGCAGGCAGGCAGCCAAAAGCACTAAGATATGGTGGTGAGATAAGCAGGTGGGGAGAGTTCCAGAGGATGCAGTCCATTATTTTACCCAGACTCAGGAATAGGAGGGACCAAACCCAGAATGACTTGGCTCAGGGTGGGTCCTTGCCTAACAATCAGAGGAATTCAGGTAATGATGGCCATGGGGAGTGCCAGGATTGCCATTGTTAAATGATGTGGTCATGTGACATTGTGCCTTATGACCACGGTGCTTAGCAACATAAATCCCTGTCCCAATTACAGTCATTAACCTAGAACTACTTGTAGAGAATTAAGCCCACAATGGGTATATGCCAAATACAGCACTTCTGCATCAATCCAGTTTCCCCCTATAACAAACATAGGGGAGCTAAATGGATTTTCTATTAATGGACAAACTGTTTGAAATCTGTTAAATTTTGAATGCAAAATTTGTGGTGCTTTATCTTTAATTTTAAGTGCTTTAGATTTATTTGCATATGGTGATGTCTTTACTTTTGGCAAGAGTCATATAAACTATCCATGGCTATATATTAAAATACTTTGTATGCCACAAGGCGGATATGCTTACTGTTAACAGATTTTTAAAAACTGAAAGCATACAAATAGCAGATACACTGCAGATGTACAGAATACTGAAAAAAGAAATACTGAAACTCGAATGATAAAATCTACAGAAGAAAATGTGGGAGAATAAATTTCACATCTAGTTAGTATGTTCCAGATTAGGAGTTCAGTAACACATGAGTAAATCTCCAGATTTAATCTTTGACATCTGCCTAAATCCTGAACAGCTGCCACTAAGCAGTGGGTAGAATGTCTCTGTTGGAATCTTCACAGGAAACATATGTGCAAGTAGGATTAGGATCAAGTGTGCTCTTTAAATTATTATACCATCTGTTTCCTAGGCCGATGGAGTAACTCGTACAAGTTGCCCTACAGTTGGATGGGAACAGGCCATGCTGTCTTTAATGGTTCTCTCTACTACAACCGAGCCTTCACCCGCAACCTCATTAAGTATGACCTCAAGCAGCGCTACGTGGCTGCCTGGGCCATGTTGCATGATGTAGCCTATGAGGAGGAGACCCCTTGGCGGTGGCGCGGCCATTCAGATGTAGATTTTGCTGTGGATGAAAATGGCCTATGGATCATTTATCCCGCCATTAATTATGATAGCTTCAACCAAGAGGTGATTGTCCTCAGCAAACTCAATGCCATGGATCTGAGCACCCGTAAGGAGACCACCTGGCAGACGGGTCTACGGAAGAACTTCTATGGCAACTCCTTTGTCATCTGCGGTGTCCTCTATGCTGTTGACAGCTACAACAAGAGAAATGCCAATATTTCATATGCATTCGACACGCACACCAATACCCAGATTATCCCTCGCCTGCTCTTCGAGAATGAGTATTCCTACACCACTCAGATAGACTACAACCCCAAGGATCGGCTCCTTTATGCTTGGGACAACGGCCACCAGGTTACTTACAATGTCATTTTTGCTTATTAAGGACACAAGGGAGTGATTTTAATGGGTCACAGCACCTTTTTATATAAACACGTTTGCTTTTAATTCTATAAATCAGAGTAAATGTGTGGGTTTAAAAGTTTTTTTAAAATAAAATTGGACTGTAGAACAGTCCATATACCAAATCAACCCTTTTATTTTGGGCATAACTTTTTTATATGGAATATACTGCCTACCCTGAGACAATGGGACCTATGTCTTCATTAACTCTGCCAAGTGCAGACACCCCAAAAGGGAAAACCACAGGGCTTTTGTCTTTATTATTGTAATAGAAAACTTGGTTTGGATGAGAAAACCTTCTAAAGTTAACATTTTTATAATAAAATATCAGTGTTGAAACTCAGTAAACCAGCGTCTTATTCACATTTCTGCTGTTACTATGTGCTTCTCTTTTTTGCTGATCAGCTCCTATATGACTTGTTGGGTTCCTGTCTAAACTGCTGTGGCTTTTTATATTCACATTTTAGTTCAGATTGCAATCCTATGGTATTTTGGAGGCATTTTTTAATTCATAGAAGCCTGTTCTTGATGTTAGATGCACATCTTTTAGCCCCTACACTGCCTTGCCTCACTGCTGGGGTAGTGGCTGGATTCAACACCCAGGAGTTGGCAAAAAACTGAACCAGCATGAAATGTGGACTCTTCTCCTCCAATTGTTTAATAGAGATGAGTCGGTTGTTTGTGATGAAAAATTAATTGAACAATACAAGGACATAATGGCAGCATCCAGAATAGATCTTGGAGGAAAATGCATATGGAAGAAAAGCAAGTGTAAATAACTGAATGAATGCTAACTTAATGTCATGCTTAGCTCGGTACTGGTCGGTTTCATTTCTGGAGTGTTATCCTGTTGACAGATAAAGCAAATGGACAGAGTCCTGAGGCTCTTTGCATAATTTATTTCCAATGAGTCATTTGATAGAAGAAATGCAGACAAAAATGCTGTGGATGAGGAAAAGCACATTTCACAGCATGATTGCTGCAAAAAATAAATAAATGAGGAAAGCTATTTGAAATATATAAAGAAAAAGCTGCAGAAGATAAAAGTTAAAAATGATTAAATTAAAAGAATCAAAAATAAGATAGAGTGATTTTGATGGAAACAAAGAATTGGTTTGGAAATGGATGAAATAGATTAAACAAACCATTACCAACAATGTGAATATTAAAAATAAAAGTGATGAAATGGTCTGGGATGAAACTAAAATGAGGGAATGTGGAAAGGAGTATTTTAGAGGTTTGGGTGAGAATATTAAAGACCGGAAAGGAAGCAAATGCTGTATATCCAAGTATGCAATTAATAAATAAATAAAATCCAAGGATTATTCATCTCATGTAGCATCTTCTCCCAAAACCTTAATTGGCTGAGTATGGAAGTGAGCCAATGGGAATTGATTGTTGAAGCCTTCCTGCAAACTCCCTTCATAATAAGTACATTTTCAAGACACAATCCAGCCAGGGTAAGATGCTTCAGCAAGCATAACCTCAATCATCTCGTGGTCAACTGAATTTATGTCTACGCACTCCCAGTATTACAGCTTTTGTCAATAAAAACATCCTATATCATTTGTTGAAATTGTTTCCTGCTCACTTTTGCTAGTATTCTGCATTTACATTATTGAAAGGTTACCACAGGCATCCTGGAAAACAAGAAACGTACCCAGGGAATTTGGGGGAAGCATATATTTAAAGGTATCTTTACATTTGGCAAGAACAGTGACTTTCCCTGGATAAACAGATACAAGGAGGGCAGCTGCAAATCATGATGCCTCTGAAATGTGTTTTTTATTATACTAAATAAACCTACAGATAGTGGAGATAGGAGAATGTGACTGCAAATTTGGGCATGTGCACACACACACACACGCACACATCTGTGGATGAATTATTGATAATTTCAGCTATTTTATCCTGCTCCACAACAGCTGTTTGCCTTGGTTTCCTGGTCTGTGATGCCACATCTCTTGATTCTTTCCTCTGCCTGGATCTTGTTTTAGCACTTGGCAATGAAAGGTGGCTGTTCACTAAGTGAAAGAAATGGCACCTTCCTGAGCTGGCAGCACATTCCCTCCAATGCTGATGAAGCCATTGAGACAAAGAGAAGCTCTACTGTGGAAGCCATGCCCTTTCCAGCTGCAATGGGATCAAACAGGGTCAATCACCCTGTCCATAACCAATGCTCTGGGTTTTAGAGTGTTTTTATTTCATATTTTGGGGTGGCACTCTAGTATCTTTTGAAAGGCATGAACAGTAGACTACAAAATGCAACTTCCATTCAATCCCATTATATAATGACACAGCGGGTGAAAAATATGTTTGTGCTTTGAACATTCTAACAGTGTTGTTAGGAAGGCTATTTCTGATTTGCTGGGTAATCGTAAAACATCAGGAGCTCTTTGTTCAACTGAGAACAGCAATAGTCTCCCCAAAGAGGGATGCCTTCAATCACGTTCATATTCTGCAAC
This sequence comes from Notechis scutatus, assembly GCF_049901735.1. Taxonomy (NCBI): domain Eukaryota; kingdom Metazoa; phylum Chordata; class Lepidosauria; order Squamata; family Elapidae; genus Notechis; species Notechis scutatus. The sequence continues at coordinate 108,462,412 of NC_142011.1, read as the reverse complement.
TGAGGATGGTGCTCAAAGGAAAAAAGGAGAAACAAGTAGTTGGTAGACGGGCTAAGAATTCTTTAGCCAAGAGATGAAGGGACATCTAGATATTGGGACAGTTATAATACATATTTCTTGTGAAGGAACAAGGGGCCTGCCAGGGTGAAGTTAAAATGACTTCCCAGATGTTCCAATGATTGATAGGGAATGATCCTTACCCGAGTTTTTTATTTTTAACACTTTCACAAAAGTTATCTGAGCACACTAACTCCCTAAATACGTTGTTTACTCGTAATCCTGCCAATGTTCCTGTTTTGCCTAGAGCTGTGTTGGCGAACCTATGCCACACGTGCCGGAAGTGGCATGCAGAGCCATTTCCCCCAGCACACGAGAGGTTGCCCGGAAGAGCCACACTGCATGCGTGTGCGCGCCGCCACCCAACAGCTGATTGTCAGGTATCTGGCATGCATGCACAGAGGGCAGAGGGTGTGTGTGAGAGACGTGCATGCATGCACAGGGACGCACTGCACGTGAGGGGAATTGTGCACACATGCACAGATGCATGGCGCGCAAGGGGAATTGCATGTGCATGCACAAAGATGCACAGTGCGTGAGGGGGGTTGTGCGCGCATTGCCTTCTGGCACAGGAGCCGAAAAAGGTTAGCCACCACTGGCCTAGTGTGCTAAGGCAGTGGTCCCCAACCTTTTTGTACCAGGGACCAGTTTCACACAGAAACACTTTTTCAAGGACCGGGGAGGAGTCCGAGTTTGGTGGTTTGCTTGCAGACGTTTCATTACCTGACTAGGTAACATCTGATGTTGTTACCTAGTCGGGTAATAAAATGTCTGCCAGCAAACCACCAAGTTCAGGGAGCGCCAATGCCTCCTCATTGCAACCCTGAGCGACAGATATTCTCTTCTATTGGGACATTTAAAACGGAGGGTTTCAGCTGCAGATTCAGCAACTGCGCCGGGCTGAGGAGCGCCTTCAAAACTGAGCGCTGGGCGGTGGCGGCCCATGGCTGTCTCCGCGGCTCAGGACAAGTCCCTGCAGGGAAGCCCCACCTCTCGGCCCTGCCTTCCTCAGCCTCATCCCTCAGGTGTCTCCCTCCCTCCCTCCCTCAGCCTCATCCCTCAGGTGTCTCCCCTCCCTCCCTTAGCCTCATCCCTCAGGTGTCTGCCTCGTTCCTCTCTCAGTCGCTCTCTCGCTCCTCCACCAGCCCAGGAAGAAACTGCTTCAAAGAAGCCGGCAAGGTGGCTTTTCCTGTCAGCGCAGCTCCTCCGAAGCGCCTGTTCACCCCCACCCCGCCGCCCGCGGTGCAATCCAGTGCTCCATTCTGCCTGCCTGCCTTCGTTTCTGGTTATTTCGGAGCAGCTTCGGCTGAGAATAATAACTATTCGCCTCTTTTTCTTAGCCGAAGCTGCTCCGAAACCACCAGAAACGAAGGCAGGCAGGCAGAACGGAGCACTGGATTGAACCGCAGGCGGCGGGGTGGGGGTGAACGGACGCTCGGAGGAGCTGCGCCGACAGGAAAAGCCACCCTGCCGGCTTCTTTGAAGCAGTTTCTTCCTGGGCTGGTGGAGGAGCGAGAGCGACTGAGAGAGGAACGAGGCGGGAGGAAACCGAAGCCACTGAGCCAGAGAGTAGGACAGGCTTTGGTTGCTTCCTCCCTCCCCTTCTTTCATTTGTGTCCTTGATCCCTGATCCCAGCAGCATTCACCGAAGGCGAAGAAAGCCGCCATTTTTATTTTATTTTTTATTTTTATTTTCTTTGTGGCCCGGTACAAAATGATCCACGGACCGGTACCGGTCCACGGCCCGGTAGTTGGGGACCCCTGTGCTAAGGAACTGATTCCTTAGTACTCTAGGTAATATTATGGTATCTTGTAACAGGTGAATTTGATGATATGCAGATATAAAAATAAATACCACAGCTCTACAGGTATATTTTATTTATCTTTTAGAACAGAATGTAAACAATAGTAATTCTTGACTGTGATGTCCCTGTAGTTTGATTTCAATTCTAGGTATCTTGTTTAAAGACCAAGAAAAAAGACAATGCAATCGCTCTTCCAACAGTAATTTCAGATAACAAAAATGATTTCTTATTCAGATGTTTCAAAAAAATAAGCACAATATTGAAACAAGGAAATAACTTAAAGATAATTAGCAAAACAAACAAACCAAAACATCACATTAAATACAAACCTAACAATTGTTAAAAGTAGGCCATTGAATTAAGTGTCTCAAATTAACAGAACCTACTTTACAGCATTACTCAAAGCACAGACCCAACCTAATGTGCAAGATACAAATTTAACATTGTTTAAAGATGCCACAGTCTATAAAGAAAACACTCAAGAAATTTTAGGCTTTTGTGAAAGTGTTGTCCATATACTTTCTCAGAGGAGGAAGGCTTGTTTGTTTTTAATAAAGTGTTCTGCAAAAAGTTGTATTTCCAGCACAGTAATGAAAAAGCAACACGGGACATTTACTCAGCCAAAAGTAGTTGGCTAATTTTGGACAGGCAATATTAAAGAAATGCTGAGGCTGGCAGGAGAACAGCTCGAAACTGATTTCTACAGTTGGCCAGACTAGAGATGAACAAGGGCCCTCAAGAAGGGGAAGTTTTTCAAGCAAGGAAGGATGCTTAAGGCAGACAGAAAACTAAAAACAAACTTAGGTTTGATTGACTCTAAGTCTTGAATTCTCTTTTCCCCAGCCCACTGATTCGTCTTTTCAAAAGGTATACTTTTCTACCAGCAGATACTTTTTCTCAAGATAATATATTTAGCAAAATTGGATCTGGGATATTTTGATATTCAAAACCACTGCTAGATTTTAGTTGGCAATTAGCTTCATGGATATACAACTTAGTTTGATTGCAAAAGATTTTTATTATAACACTAACTTTAAGATGCAGGAAAAAAATTAGCTGAACTAAAAATGCTTCTCATCTGGAAAATTGTGATCTTGGGTGAAATTAATCTGAAAACCAGGATAACTACCAAGGTTTATCTTCAAGATACCCAAAAAAACTTCTAGTAAATTGCTCACTGATCTGTTCCCTACTGTTTTTTTAAGTGCACATTCAAACATCTTTTTGTTTATTTTTCCAGCGTCAAATTGCACATAGTATGGATGTGTATAGGGAACAGTTAACAGGGAAAAGTGTTCTCCTGATTGTGGCACGAAGGAACATCAGCATCCAAGTGAACAACGCCTTCTTTAATCAAATAATGTTTACAAAACATTACTTAATTTCCAGTAAGAGCCAGACGAATTTTCTCAAAAAAAAAATAACAGAATTGTTTTGTCCCTCAAGACTGAATGCTCTGAGATCCTCAGCTCCATGTACAATGCAATTCTGATGACAGAATTTTTAACAAGTAATTTCATGCTACTCTCAAGACAGGGTTATGCACTGTGCTTCTGATATATCAATGTTCATAGCACTCTACAGAATAACTAATAAAAAAGGATTCTTGCCTTGTGAGCTTATAATACACAACACAAACAAGAATTGTGGCAGAGCAGGTGGAAAATATGGGGGTGAAGCTGACTTGGCCTAATTTTGCGGCCAGTTTCTTTTCTTGTTCTGTAAGGATTTTAGTTTTATGCTGTTTAATTATTTTGCTACTGTTTACGGTGGATTATTATCTTTGTTTAATTTTGTTAGGTTTTGTCCAGGTCACTTTTTATGCTTCTGAAGAAAGACTTAAAAGAAATTCAGATGTACATATCATTGACTTTACCTTGGTTACATCCAGCACAGAAAATAAATAAAGCTGATACATTTTCAGGTTGAAGTATACACATGTAATATTACAACTCCTACTCAATCTGTTATCCAGAAGAGTTAATGTATCAACGATTCAACCCACAACACAACAGTTACAGACAAGAATTTTGCCTACCCCTTTTCAGGGAAGACTCTACTGCTTACCCTTTCAGATCTGTTGTTATATTGATCATATTGCTCATTGATCACATTGCTCATACATTTGCATAAATATCTGTTCAATGCCTGAAGTGGATTTTTGTGGAAATGGTGATAATATTTAATAAAAGAGTGCAAGATGTGGAAGTGGAATTTTGGAGGTCAAACAAAATCACACACATACAGAAGGGAAGAAAAGTAGATGATGACTATGCAATGGGAGTGAGCCAATGGAGGTTTTCTTTGCTGAGAGGCACACAAACCTTTGCTTGTGAGGCATACGTTCTCCACCTATTTGAAGCAGCCTTTTACATTCAGAGCTTATTTTTCCCACTTCACAGATGCTTAGCCTAGTGCTCCTCTTTCCTCACTAGTCTTAACTTTGCTATGAAATCTGCCCTGAGGATATTTACATCTAAAGGAGGCTTAGCTATTTGATAAGAAATAAATAAAGTAGATTATGCAGTACTATGCTCTAATTTGTATCCCCTGTAAAGATCTATGCACTGGGCAACACATCCTCCCCTATCCCAATCTTGAAGTATATCCCAATGTGGGTATTCTATATGCCCAATGTGGGCATGAACTATGCCAATGGAAGAGGTGGAGTGGAAAAAGCAGAGAACCTGTTCTCATTGATCTAGCGCTCTCGGTATGAATGGGGGCCTTTCCCCTAGAACCTACCCTTTTTGATCCTTCCCTGTTGCCAAACCAGAGGACATAAATTATTCTTATGAGCAAATTCATGTAGGAAGCTCATGAAGATGCGCACAGAACCTGGGCCAATAGAGAAGCACCACTTGCCCCAATTCCAGTATATTCACTTAATATTTAGCCCAAAGTAATAAGAGAGTGTTCAAAACAAAGCTCTTCGTTAATAATGTTGCAAGGTTCGGTCAATAGGTGCCCATGAAACTGGTTCAGGTACATTCTGGCAGAATTTTAATTTCTATAATTTCCCCAGTAACAATACTTTACAACTATTTGCACATAGTTAAAGGGCGGTATCAACAAAACATCTGTATCTTGTGTAACAAATGCAAAATAGCTGGACTGGGCATTTGTTGTATAATAAAGTACAAGAAAAAGGCAGTGTAGGACATAGGGCTTTGTCTAGAGACTGAATAAAATAATGAAAAAATACAGAAAATAGAGAGTGTAGCAAATGGCTTAAACTCTAATTTGGTAAACAAAAGCCTGTAGTTCCTTATTTTCTTCCACCTTCCCCCACTGGTAAAAAGAAACAGGAAAGAGAACCCAGGATAAGATTGAATAAAGAATGCGAAGGATAAACTCTACAGACCAACTAAAATAAAAAATAGAATACAAACAATTAGCGACAAATACCCTGTAATTTATATGTGGCTCCTTTCTTCTTCAGAAACTGCCAAAAAATTGATATTTATTTCGAAGAAGGTAGGGGAAAGAAATGACATTTAGTGCCCAACCCCCATCCCAGGAATTAAGTTAACCCCACAGAAGCCTCACTTCCACCAATAACACTATTTTACCCATTGCAATGTTAGTATTCCTTTCAACAACGTGAAGTTTTTAGGCCCTTAAATATTGTCTTATAAAGATGGCAGATAATCTAGACAGAGTGGGTGAGAAACTATTTTTGGCTAGGTCTAAAAGCAGACAGAATCCTGAGATCCAAAAACCTGAAGCTGTTGTCTAAGACAGGATACTGCCCCTGACACTGCCATGGCAAACCTACACAGGTTGCCTGTCCCAGAGCACATATGAAGGCCTCATTTGGAGAGCCTATTGGGGTGATTCACTGATCGTTCTCACAGCAGAAGCTGCCTCTGGAACAGTTGGAGGAGAATGATAGAAGGACGTCGTATGGTTCCTCTGCTGTTCTCGAAGGTAAGGTGGGATGGATGAGCTTTTGATATGCAGGATCCTGGTGTCCATTACTTCAGTGTCTATCTGCATCATAACTTCATAGTCTTGCCCATTAATTATTTTCTCTACAAAAGGACAGAAGAAGGAAGAATTAATCAGAAATAAAAATATTGGGGATATAAAAGGAAAAAAAAACTAAAATGACTTCACAGAAGCAAGGGTGCCTGTAATTTATTTAGAAAAATGGCAGGCAGGCTTTAAAAGCAAGAAAATGATTTAGGACAAATAATCAACCTACTTCTAAAAGAAAAGTCATACTTCAAAATACTTCAAAACATCCAGTTTATAATAAAGGCTTTGCTCTTTCAGATTTAGATATATTGTTACTTATCCTATTTTGAAGAATGCTCAGCAAATATTATGATGGTTTAGGATCAATTCAAGCAGTATCTAAAAGTCTGAGAATGTTACAAGTGTTTTTGATAGCTGAATTTGCAAGGCTGAATACTTCTAATTTTTCAGTTGTTTTGTTAATTTTATTGTAACTTCTAATACTCCAACACCTATGGAAAAACGTTTGCCAGTTTATTCCATGGTTAAGCCACAATAGTTCTCAATCTTTTCAGTTCCTTTTGGGATATCCTAGTGCCACTTGGTTATCAAGCTGTAAGCAACATCTTTTTCCAGTTTTTTTCTGATGTATTGTGGTATAATTGAATTTGGAAGTCTCATAACGTTTTTATATGATCATTCTGAGTCACTTTTTCAATGTTATCAGCATACCTATACTTTGAGATATCAAATTCATACCTTTAAGATACATCCTGTATATTATTTCTGCCACACATTTTTTTATTTTATAATCTGACAGGACAATTTTGCTACATGTACATGTATTCAATGAATGGTTAACAGCTTCATTTTCCCCCCCAATAAGTTGCTTACAGTTTTTCAAGTTTTTTTTTAAATGTTTGTTTGTTTTTTGCTAGTACCTATTCTGGAGCTGAAATATTAGTCTTACTGTTACTCCTGATGGATGCAATATGAAGCAATTGCTTTTTATTTCTTTTGACTGCGCAAAGGTTTTCTTTTTCCAATTTTTCATTCACTGTTTTAACTGTTTTGATTTTTGCATGCTGCCCTTAATGCTGTCACAATCAAAATATTTTCTTTGAACACATCAATTATCATTTTCTCTTTTTCTGATTTTAGGTAATCATTTAAATCTTTGATGTCATCCTCTATTGCTTGTTTCCACACAATCACTCTTTGAATGTAGCACACACTGTACTATTGTAAATTTTCAGGACTTGCAGTCCAAAGCATTTAGTTTGGCTTGTGTTGAGTCTTACTGCTGGCAGCATATTCCAGTGACTAGGTATTACTGGCTTTGATTATATTAATACCATTCTGCTTCAATTTAAAACTTTTCTTATTTGTTTGATATATTGAGATATGTTTTTCTTTTTTCATTTGAGTTTGCAACATTTTATTTGCTTCTAAAATGCCCAAATATTTTAAACTTTCTTCCATTGTCCATCTAGGAATTCAATTTTTTCCTTATTTTTTATTGTCAATGCTATGCATTTATCTAATCAAAATTCCATGTTGTTGTCATCACTAAACCATATTTAAAAGAAGTTGTATTTTCCTTCGTTATTCCAAATCATTTCTGTAGTGCAAAAGTCATTTTTCCCTTTTGCTTGGGTAAGTCCTACAGTAGCCTGATGGCATTTGATTCAAAATAAACATCAGTGGAATCAGAGCGATATAAAAAGCAATGGAGACCAAAAATATATCACAATACAGAATAACAGAATTGGGTTAATTGTTCTGTCAGAAAATTTCTCCTTAATGCTAGATTGGATCTCTCCCTGATAAATTTCCTTCCGTTACTTCTTCTCCTGTCCCCAGATGCTTTGGAGATTAAAATGACCCCTTCCTTACTATGACTATACTGTCAAATATTGCAAGGGCTGTTATCATGTTACTCCTAGTCCTTCTCTTTGTTAGACATACCCAATTCCTGCAACTGTTCATTGTATGTTTTAGCCTCCAGTCCCCTAATTCTCTTGGTTGCTCTTCTCTGCACTCTTTCTAGAGCAGGGGTTGCCAATCTTTTGGGCCTCAAGGATCACCAAACTCATACTTTTAAATCTGGAGGACCACTAATATGAATTTTTTTAAAAAAGATAATATATTTAATATTTTTTTATTTTTTATATTAAATATAAATGTACTATTTAAAAAATTAATTTTGTAATATATAAATATATAAATATATATATAAATATATATTTTTAAATATAAAAATGCTTATTTAATTATAACAATATATATATATATATATATATATATAAGAAAAGCAGAGCACCCCCCCCCCAAAAAAAATCTGGTCTCCTGTCATTTCATATCTCTCCCAAGTCAGAGGAAACCTCTCCCTCTTTTGCCAGGTGTGGCTGCCTGGAGTTGGGGGAGGGAAGGAGGGCCGAGCTGGAAGCCTCACCTGGCTTGCGAGGGGAGGGCGCGATCTCCTGCACCCCCCCAAGAGCTTCTCTTCCTCCTCACAAGAAGCGCTCACACGCAAAGCCCTCACTGCCCCTCTGGCCCCCGACAAGCCACCTCCTTCCCGCTGAACATGCGAGTGCTTCTGGCGAGGAGGAAGAGGGGTAGAGCTTCCCCCTCGCAACATCTTCACCTGAGGGCAGCTGCTTCCTGCGACTCAGGAGGTCCGTGCTCTTCCCACTGCTGCTCGGCCTCCTCGATGCGCTGAGGCAGGAGGCAGCAGCCACGACATGGGAGACTGCAGGATTGCCCCAACTCCCCGCCTCAGCATGCTGCGGCCCACCAAAATTTTCTTGCGGCCCACACTGGTTGGCGACCGTTGTTCTAGAGTCTCAACATCTTTTTTGTATCATGGTGACCAGAAATGGATGGTGTATTCCATTTCATCATACTATACTATACTTATCAAAGCAGTATAAAGTGGTACCGTGTTTCTCACAAAATAAGGCTGGGCCTTTTTTTTTTTTTGACCCCCGAAAAAATGGCTAGGCCGTCTTTTCGGGGGTGACTTAATTTCCTCCCCCACCTAGAGCGGTCCATATGCACATACCTCGCCACGAGGCCGCTTCTATTGCCAGCAGCTCCCGAAGGCAGAGTCCCCAGCTGCTTCAGGGCGTGGCGTGGCTGCCCGTGTCCCCTGCCTAAAGGCAGTCTCTTTCAGGCGATGGAAGCTCCCCAAGGGCAGTCACCAGCCACTTCAATTGGCCGGTAGAAGCGGCCTCGGGTGAGGCCACCACTCCCTCGCCGCGAGGCCGCTTCTATCAGCCAATCAAAGTGGCTGGTGACTGCCCTTGGGGAGCTTCCATCGCCCGAAAGAAACTGCCTACAGGCAAGGGGACATGGGCAGCCACGCCACGCCCTGAAGCGGCTGGGGCTCTGCCTTCGGGGAGCTGCTATCAGGGTATTCTAGCCTAGGCTACCTGCAGGGCACTCCTACAAGCAAGTTTTCTCCCCACCCCCTGCCCTTCCCCCATTTCTCTTCACCTCGTGTAGTTCTAACGAACGATGTGAGAAATGGTGGGGAAAGCGCATGGTTTAAATAGGCCTAAATTTTGGAGGTGGGGCTTCATTTCACCTCATGCCTAGAAATCATGCTGGGCCTTCCTATTGGTGGAGGCCGTATTGTTGGAAAAACACGGTACTAACACTTCAGGTTAATAAAGAGGGACTTTGATCCCTCTGTTGATGTAGCCTAGGACTACACTGGCTTTTTTTGGCAGCATTAATGAGAGTCCTATTTCTGATGATACTTCCTTATCTAAACTCAACTGGCATCCATATTCAATTAAAGAGAAAGCATTTAAAATGTGTCCTAGTTTGATGATTTTCCCATAAGGGTTTAGAAATGAAAGCTAAAGTTGGTTTTGTAATTCTCAATTTTATCCCTGTTTAGTGACCATTAAACAGCAGGAAGTTCTTCCCTACACTCGTCTATACCAAAATGATAGAAACCATGCAATCTGGAATTTCCCTCCAAATGACCTCCAATTTCCTCATTCTTTTCTCTGTTGTGTTCCAGAATGATTACAACAGTTAATATATGCAAAGAAGATAAGCTTGAGTAAAAAGAGCAACAATATACTATTTTGAGAATAAAGTCTTTATCATACAGGATAGTCTTTATTTTGGGGCATATTTATTTGGGTGAAATTGTTACATTTAGGACTAGAAGTACATTTCTTCAAGGTCACAGTAGCTCTAGACCTCTGAAACATTGCCCTCCTCAGATTTAGCTAAACCAGAGATGGATAACCAGTCTATAAAAGTAATCTGGCCTCTTAGGACAATATCAGGGCTGCAGAACTTTACTCAAGGCACTTCTTAACATCTGCCGCATTTTGTCACCTCATACAGAACACTGTAATAACTAGAAAGTTACTTGCTCTTTTTTTTTTTTTGGCTTTTCTTTCCCTTTGGGGAAGGAGTGGCGCAAATGAAGGAAGTTTTACCAAAGCTGCTCGTTTAAGCTGGGAGGGCCTTTAGGCACCAGCTTTACATAATGTTGAGTGGGGATTTATGGTTCAGATCCAGCCAATTACTTGGCAAAGCTATTTACTTTGAGCCAGATGAATTTGTCTTATGCGAAAAGAGTGAAAAAAAGGAGCAGAAAACTGAACTGAAAAGAGAAGCTGCATCTTTTGGGAATGAACACCTCACTTCTACCATGTACTTAGCTTTTTTAAAGCTTTATTGATTTGCCTTCTAGAAAATAAGCATCGGCAATTGGAATCTATTAAAAAAGAGTTCAAGGTTACCAATATGCAAATAATTTTCTCCCTTAATTTTATCTGAAGTTGTTGTACAAGTTTTAAATTGGTGGAAGTTTTAAATTAATTTTAAGTTAGAGGCTAAGAAACCGAACTTAATTCAAATGAACCGAGTTGTTTTTAATAATTCAAAAGAAAGTGGAGACAGCTGTGATTCCACTATCTGTGAAATCTGATTTCTCTCCTGCCTCCTAAACCAACTTGCCCGGTGAGCAGAGCAACTGGGTCCAGTTAGAACTCCCAAGGGCCTAGTCTTAGTTATGAAAAGCTTCCCCTTCTCTTTCACTGCTTCTTTCTCTGCGCTTCCCTACGCACCCAGATTAGGTACATGGCTGCCTCCTGGAAGATACAGGACTACTGGAAGGACACTCAGCTTTAGATTACCAACATAGCAAGGCTCTCTCTTTTACAGCAATTGCACTGTGTCAGAACACATGGCTGAAGCAGTCTACTGGTTCCTCTAGTGCCAAGTTATGTCTTTCAACTATTGCTCTGTTGGTCAATGGTGGTGGCAATTGCACAAAAAACTCACACCTACATAGATAGCTAAGAAGAGTGAACTGAAAACTAGATTCTTGGATCTGTTCCTCTGTCCCTTCTCATAACAGATCAGACTAGGAAATACACCGCTATGCCTTATATATATATATTCCTGTATTCAGACCTGAACTAGGTGACCAAGATTGCTGCCACAGTTACAAATGGTATGCTATTTTGAGAAGTATATCATACTGGATGTGATGATGAACCCCTAATTCTTGGCTGTATTATTCCATTTGACTATTGTAACACATTTACCTATGCCTTCACAAGTATTTGGAAACCTAAGATAATCCTTTCCAGGGAACAACTGATTTCTTAATCTGAGGGGCTTTGATGGTTTTTTGGTGCATTTGAGCACAATGCAAGTGAAGTTATCATAGACAAAGTCCTAAACAAATTGCAGTCAGAAGGCTCACATTCATCCAAGTGAGCTTGGCCTTGAGCAAGGCCCCCTTTTTTATCCCCCATAATCACAAGGAATATGAAAAGAAAAACAAGAGAGTTTTTTTGGGTACACCATCTGTCTCTGGATCTCTGGGCTAATGGAGGCCAGATGAGTATTCTCCGTAGCATCTTTTTTTCTTACAAAGACAGTATTCTTTAACTTTGGCATTTAAGTTGATTTATTTAAGAAATAAGCTTTTACTGGTTGGTTGCTATTTAGTCTGATGCATTTTTAATTCGCTGTGAATTAAATTTATCTTTCCTGATGCATGCTTAACTACTGTTAGCCATTTAAAACACCATTTCTGGCAGGAAAATGGGCAAAATTGCACTAGGAACTATTTCAACTCCCACCCCGTTTCTTAGTTTGGAAACTATACAGATCAACAGATGAACAGAGTTGGAAGGGACCTTGTAGATCATCTAGTCCAACCCCCCATCCAAACAGGAGGCCCTACATCATTTCTGACAAATGGCAGTCCAATCTCTTCTTGAAAGTCTCAAGTGATGAGATTTAATTTTATAATTAAACCACCTCATTTAATTAAGGTAGGTTATGTAGGATTCCCCTGAATAATCTTATTCTTCATTAAGACTAATGAAGCTTTTCTGAAGCTTTTCTCATCACTTACGTAATCAATCAGTCTTCCCTCCTAACATTTTTGCATACATGCCAGCTGGCCTTCAAACTTGCACCATCCCAGTACCTCTCAGTAGGTGGCCAGCTTCCTACATTCATGGGAGGTTCACTCCAGAAAATTCTGCAGCCTGAACTGCCCTTGGTTATTTTTGTTCTTGCTATTTGTTTCTGAATGAGCTAAATGTCTGCAGTGAAACAGTACTCTTCACTGGTATCCAGAAAAGTTTGATTCTCTTTCATGAAAATTTAATAACAAGGATGTAGTGAAACAGAAAACATACTAAGGGAAGAAAATACCACCCTGATCATGCCTAGCCTGAAACTTTACTATACTCCCACTCCTGCTATAAGCAATTATCTAAAGAATTCGTGGAATTGAAATGCATAAAGTTGTTAAGGTTGAAAAACACAGATTCAAAGGAACTTGTATCCTAAGGCATATGTGGAAGACTGCAACTTGGAATGTAGGAAGACCACATAGTAAAAAATATAAATTATTGAATAAGATGAAAGGTAAAAGTATATGGAGGTGTACAATAAATGGTGTTACTCTGAGTTTTATTTTAAAAAATGAAAAGTTAGTATGCTGTATTGCAAAATATGTATCTCTGGCATTCTTCTTTACTTCCAAGTATTCTTTTGGGACTCAAAAGCTTTCAAAGAAAATAAAACAGATATGCAGCTAAAATTCAACATTGCTTTGGGAAGAGTGGCCATCTTTTCTTTTTTAAAAAAAGAGAGAGAGCAAAAATATGAGGGATAGGAAAAGGGAGCCTCAGGGTGTGACAAAATTCCATTTCAATGTTGTCCTTGTCGACATTTGCTCATGATCCAAAAAGATTGGGGGCTCTGCCCTGTACTAAGCCAGGCATGGGTCAATTTCATTTAGTAATTCTCTTTTATAGGACCTCTGTTTCTCAATCCAATCTTTCTCAGCCTTTTTGAATATTGACTTTTCCACTTTTAGTGCATGAACTCAATTACAAAACGTCGTTTCTCCTCTACATACATAGAAAATGAGTTTAGCCCTAAATTTCATCTCCATGACTAATTATCTCCCAATCATGAAGCCCATAATTTAATAATCCTAACACAATAGATATTAAAATATAAGATGTAATTTGCCTCACATGAAACCCAAAGCAGAATGTTCTGACCAAGAACTAGACTGGCCTCCTTACAGGAGCCCATGACATCAATTGTGGGGGACAGGAAGTCCACTCATTTTAAAGTACTTTGAAATACTGGCTTTCTTGGGAGTTCCTTTTGCCTTCATGTTTCTTGTTGGGAAAAAGCAAGGATTAAACAAAGAAGTCCCAAAGTGGGAGACAGCCTTGGTAAGGGCTTCATTTGAGACCTTCCGAGGTGCTTATGGAGACAAAAGCAGATGGGATGCCACTGGCAGCAGCCAAATATCTTCTTTCAAACAGAAGGCATATCAGTCATAATCTGTGCAAATTGTTGTCTTAGCCTTTGGACAGATGAAATTAATTATAAAATATGGGACAGGCATGAAACTTAACATTTTTGGTGCTAGACAGCTTTGGGACTTGCTCTTTATTTATATATTATTTTCTCCCTAATCAAGGTAGTTCCTTGATTAGGCTGTTGTTTACTAATTGTTTGTCTGAGTTGTAGTTTCTTGATTGGGGAGATTTTTTACTTTTTGAATCTGCAAACAACCAAGTTCAGAGAGCACCAAGGACTCCACAATTCAATCCTGACCTACATATACAGTTTCCTCTTCCATTGGTGCTTTATTTATTGTTATGTTCCAGGATACATTAGGATTCCAGGTTAACCTCTATACCAGCCATAGCTTAAACCACTTGTACAGATCATCAGAGCTCATGGATAAATGGAAGACAGTAGAAAGCAACTTGTTATTTCAGAAAAGTATCCAATTTTTCTGAAGTTGATACAACTCCTTAAAAAGTCTAAAAGATGCTTGACAGAGCAAACAGGATGTCTCCATGATAGGAAGACAAGACTGCTGACTTTTGAGATGAATGGGCCATTTGAGTTCTGCTATCATAAGATAAATAAGAAGAGATAATGGTTAACATCTTTTTTTGCAGTACAGATTACTTTTCCTTCTCTCCTTTGGTAGCATCAGAACATAGTTTAATTATGTGAGAGGTTTAGAGGGAGGGCAATGCATAAACTGGTTAATTTGCAGTTGGTTTGATTCTAGTTATTTTATTTGATATTTTGGTTTGCTGGTTATTATGTCTCCTTTTTTGAAGTAAACTAATAAAGACATACTTGACATTGCTGCAGTATTTAAAATAAAGTTGCTTACTGATCAAATCCCATAAATATTCCAAGAGATCAAATTATAGATCATTCTTTTCAGCAAAATACAAATTAATGAAAACTAAAGCTAATGGTTAGAAAACTATCTGCACAATTAAGGTGGTGTGATATCCTTGTCTTGAAAGACTACTGGAATGTAAAATGTATTCCAAGGCTACTGCTTCACTTTGCTTTTTATATCTAGGAAATAAATTAATGCTAAAAGTGGAAGGATTAATGACTGGGTAGTTTTTCAGCCAGATGGAGGGAAAGGTCTTGAAAAAGAAAAAATGATGCGTTGGACTTTATTTTGGCCCTAAATGCTGGTATTTGGTGCTGGATTTTGCTATTGAATTTTTAAAACCCAACTTAAGGATGTTACTCTAGGAGTAACACAGCTTTCCCAGCCCCCCAAGTCAGAGTTGCAGTCCATGGGAAGCATCCCAACAAAAAGACAAGACCAGTCATATTTGTAGAGAATGGGCAAGAACTGTCTATTGTAGACATCCTCATTATTGAACCTGTGGATGGATACCAAAGTGCTTGTCTAAAACACATTTTTAAACAAAAATTTAAAAGGAAGTTCATATAATATCAATCTCCAGAATCCATTTCATTTCCAAGAATCCCATAGGACTTATTATAGAGTTTTTTGAATGAAGAAACGAAAGAAGTTTCAGGGCAGGATTTATTTGTTAATATATATTGCCCAGTTCGAGACAAAAAGCAAACTAACAATTGATAATGAGCCTTTCTGTTAAGTTGGAATTTTGTGAATAGGCACCCACCCACCCATCGTAGAAATTGAGTACCCACAGCTTGCTTTCAAAGTGTTGACTAAATTTTAAAAAAACTGTTGAAGATTCCTGATACATTTATTATTTTATTTAACCCAACATTGCCCAATCTGGAATCCTTCCAATGGATTAGGACTGCAACTCTCAGGGTTCCCAGCCAGGAAGGTTATTGATCATTCTGGTTAAGACTTCTGAGGATTACCAAGAGTTCCAGAATGGAGAAGGGTAATTTAATAGCATTAGTATTTTCTTTCCTCTTAATTATTTAGTTAACTTTGAAACTAGCTGGAGTGAAACTTTCTGCAGGATATTTGTGTAGTATTACCCGGCTGTACATGACAGCTGTTCAATTACATGATGTTCAGTGAAAAGCTGGCCAAGAGCACACATTTTAAAAAAACATTTTAGTCCTGTGGGTTACTTATGCTGTAATTGTTTTGCAGAATTACATAAGATAATTAAGGAAATTACTTCCCTCCTCCTTCTATCTAGATATCCTGATTTATAAATATGCCAGTAGTTGTTTATCAATCCTGAATGTGCAAATACAGTGCAGATACCTCCCAACTGGTGGTATGTTGGCAGCAATATATTGATTTTCAAGGCAGTCTATAGAGATCCAAGCCTGCAACAGAAGAGCATGAATATGCTTGTGATAACACTGGGCCTTGATTACACTTATGAAGTAGTGGACAAAATGACCAATTACTTTCCTAATTGTTAGCAGGGAACACTATATCTGACAATGAGTCTGCAATCTAATGCTTGCCTTTCTATTTTTCTAAAAAAACATTTACGTGGATTAACCAATTAATCAAGTCATGATTCTTGACTGAAGTCAATATTCAAAAACTCACCAAGTGACAACTAATATAAACAAAATATATGGTGAAGAACATGAATGAATGAACAAAATGAAAGGCATAGTTTCATAGTTTTAGACACAAATGGACTTCCCATCAGTCTTGTCTTTTCGTAATTGCTTGGTCAAGTCCCTGCAGTCTTGGCAACATATTTTGAAGTGATTTGCTAGAGGCAATTAAAGTGCTTGACAGGATTATTTTTATGAGTGGTCTACTTATCCCATGCACCTCCTTGGTTTACTGAGGAGATCTAAGAAATGAAGCAGATAGAGATGCCAGGAGCAATGCTGGTGGAAAACAAGAAGCAAATATGAATTAGAGTTCACGTACAAGCCTATTCAGTACTAAAGGTGGCAAAGTATGTAACTTCTCTGCCCTTATTGCAGCTGTGAAATGCTGGCCAGCTTCTACATTTAAAATGTCCATGATCCTTTTGGGGAAGAATAGGCTAAAAGACTAGTCAATGTAAGTTGTGATCTCCTAGCCAATTTTTTTGAATGATTCACATTTGCTCTAAGTTGGAATCTGGACAAACAGAATTTGAAATGACAGAAGTGAGGTGTGGTGGTGTCATCTAGGACAGGGGTCCCCAAGTGGAGCACTCTCTACCGGGCCGCAAAGAATTTTTTTTTTAAAAAAATGGCGGCTTTCTTCGCCTTCGGTGAATGCTGCTGGGATCAGGGATCAAGGACACAAATGAAAGAAGGGAGGGAGGAAGCTACCGAAGCCTGTCCTTCTCTCTGGGTCAGCTCTCTCAGTCGCTCTCTCGCTCCTCCACCAGCACAGGAAGAAACTGCTTCAAAGAAGGGGGTGGCTTTTCCTGTCGCAGCAGCTCCTCCGAAGCGCCCGTTTCTCCCCACCCGCCCGCCCGCGCCGGGGGTGTGTGTTCAACCCAGTGCTCCGTTCTGCCTGCCTGCCTGCCTTCGTTAATGGTTGAATCGGAACAGCTTCGGCTGAGTAAAAGAGACGAATAGTTATTATTCTCAGCCGAAGCTGCTCCCAAACAACCAGAAACTAAGGCAGGCAGGCAGGCAGGCAGAACGGGACACTGTGGATTGAAGCGGGCGGGCGGGGTGGGGTGGGGGTGAAACGGGCATTTCAGAATAGCTGCGGCGACAGGAAAAGCCCCCCTCCCTCTCTCTCCCCCGGTCCTTGCAAAAATTTTCTGCTTGAAACCGGTCCCTGGTACAAAAAAGGTTGGGGACCACTGATCTAGGAGGCTTTTGACCTGTCAATTCTGAGGAAATCAGCAGAGTCCACTGTTACTTTAGTTCTGCCCCTTGCAGATTCAACCCATGCCTCAATTGGCTAGTTAAAGCAGGCAGGGAAAAGATGTGGAGTTTAATGCCACTTTGAAAGAAGGGGAGATGTGAGAGGTTCTTAAAAAGGAACTAATGTGACCACTCCCCACTTCAGAGATCTAACAAAACTGAATTAACTGTGGTTTTATCATTAAACTTCTCTTGGGTAAAAAGATTATTGAGAAGGTGATGTGACTGCAGTTGCAGAGGAAACAGAAGGATATAGATTACTGGACCCGTAGCCATCTGGATTCAAATGTGGTCATGGGAAAGAAACCACATTGGTTGTTCTAAGGAACATCCTATGGCACAATTTGGATGGAAGTGGCATTCCATCCTTATCACAGATGTTTCAGTGACACTTCTGCATAAGTGTGGAATCACTAATAACATCATAATCAACTCTTCATCATGGGCACAAAGACACACATAAATAAACTGAAGGAATGAACTAAGACATCAAGCTGCAATTTAGAAGGTCCCAAATCAGAATTGTAAAGGTATATCCTGATAATTCAAATATAATTTTAAAAACTACTCAAAAGTCATTGCCGTATGTTTTTATCGCTATCAACTTTTCACTTTCTTATTCAAATGAGAACGGCTTCTATATCTTATATGTTATGCAGACAAATTCAAGCATCCAGGGTATGGTTTCTAAGGGGAAAATTAATTTGTCCAAAAGAAATGCAATCAGAAATATATAAACATTTTAAATGTTTATATTTTAAATGTTTATAAATAATGTATATTAGCTGCAGTATAAAAAAGAATTTAGAAACTAATTACATATAATATATTTAGAAGTTTTTCTTCTAAAAACTTCATTATCATTAAATATCATTAAATAACAAAATATAGGAGACACATTATTTTTCTAACTATGAAATAACTTAAAGTATTCTTTTTTATGGTAATTTTCCCTCAATAATATCTGAGCATTAAATCTGGTAGAACCCTGGTAATTTCTTTTGTCTAGTTATTGATACTACATATCCTTGTTCTCTTTTTCTTCCATTAAAAAGTAACTAATTAAAATATGAATTAAAAGAAAGTTTTGTCTTTCTTGTTTACTCAAGGACAGATAAGCCAGAAGATGAATGGAAATGCAGCTTATCCAACTAAACACTATAGGAGTAAAATCTAAAACACAGTTTTTAGTTTTCCCTCAAAGACTGCCCAGGAATGGGGGAACTCCAAAGCAAATCCAAAAAGGGTTTACATTAGATTATTTGCACGTGAGTGGCACAGCTGTAACTCATCCCATAACTCACTTCTTGCAAATGCTGTGACTCAGACTAAACTGAGCTGTTCCACCTCTGTCTGGACAATATTTCCATCAAAAGAGTTGCTAAGCGTTACCAAATATGTGTATAAACACCAATTACTATTACAGCAAAAAGTTGCTAAAAATACACTCCTCTCCAAGCACATACCATCAGAATTTGAGAGATCTTCTTTTGGTACTATATTTATTGAACTTAAAGAAAAAGCATCTTTATGAATCCAGGGGCTTTATTTCAATGCAAGAACCTGCTTTAAAGCCATTTTGGATCAACACTTTAATTATAACTCATTTTATAACACATTGTTCCTTTTAATTAGGTAAAATTCTCATAACTGTTGTGGAATATTCTTTTTTGTTTTTTTTTTTTTTTGTGTGTGGGGGGGGGGGGGGGGGGTGGTGGTGGGGTTTTTTTTGTTTGTTTTTTTTGTTTTTTTTTTGGTTTTTTTTTTTTTTTTTTTTTTTTTTTTTTTTTTTTTTTTTTTTTTTTTTTTTTTTTTTTTTTATTTTTTTTTTTTTTTTTTTTTTATTTTATATTTTTATTTTTTTTTTTTTTTTTTTTTTTTTTTTTTTTTATTTTTTTTTTTTTTAATTTTTTTTTATTTTTTTTTTTTTTTTGGGAAAATTTTGATTTACACAATTTGGAAGGGTTGGGGGGGTTGTTTTTTTATTCCCCGCTTTTTTGTTTTTTTTTTTTTCCTTTGGATATTATTAGATTTTTTTTTTTTTTTTTTTAGGGGGGGCTGTCAAACTCACAGCCCATGGGCCAGATGCGTCATATGCTGGTCCCGCCCCGTTTAGTAAAGGGAGAAAAAGTTCAGATATGTCACATGACGCCACCATGACAATGTGAGTTTGACACCCCTATTTTAGAGGATTAAAAGATTGTTTTATTCTGTGTAAATTGCTCTCAACTTTATTGCAAACGTTTTTTTACATGTTTTATTTATTGCAATTTTCAATACACGCTTATTTCATACTGCTTTGTACATCAGGTAATTGGAAAGTACAAATAGGTTACATAGAGGTTCAACTTCTCCTTCCTGCAGATCATTTTTAATAGCTCATAATACCTGGGACTAGATACCAGTTGAGTATATCGAAGAGGCTTGAGATGTAAAAGGGGAAATAACTTTGGTCAAGACATCTATACAAACAGTGGTCTTTCAGGACAGATGCTACAAGTTACAATCTCCTTGTTGCGAAAAGAAATCAATGTATAATCAAGAAAGAAATTTGAAATATGTAACTGTTATTTAGAGATGGGAGAGCTCCAAAGAGATTATTTTTAAAACTAAGAACAATCCTGTTTCATTTGCAGTGCCCAGTTAGAATCCCACGCTCTGGAAAATGGAATGTGATGGGAAAAGAGGAGAAAGCTCAATTCCCAGAAAATGCTAGACATGAGATTCAAGTCAAGACAATAAAAGGGATACTAAGGGAATAAAATCTTGACCAAAAACCTCATTACCCCAGCAAATTAAACAAACTGCTACCCATGGGATTAAAAAACAACAGCAGCAACCACAAGAAACACCATCAAGACAAAACAGAATGATGATCTCATAAGTGACTGGCTTTTGTTTGCTTTCAAATTGCTTTTAACCAGCGGTCTCCAGTATTTTCAGAACAGCCATGTACTTTTGGTTCAAAATGTCAGCACACCAGCTGAAAGTCAGTGTTTAATAGTTCAGTTTAGTTCTTCATTATGATCTCTGCTCAATTACAACTGACAAAACATGTAATACAGTGGTCCCCAACCTTTTTTGTACCAGGGACCAGTTTCATGCAGAAACACTTTTTCAAGGACCGGGGGGAGAGTCGAGTTTGGTGGTTTGCTTGCAGATGTTTCATTACCTGACTAGGTAACATCTGATGTTGTTACCTAGTCAGGTAATAAAACGTCTGCCAGCAAACCACCAAGTTCAGGGAGCGCCAATGCCTCCTCATTGCAACCCTGAGCGACAGATATTCTCTTCTATTGGGACATTTAAACGGAGGGTTTCAGCTGCAGATTCAGCAACTGCGCTGGGCTGAGGAGCGCCTTCAAAACTGAGCGCTGGGCGGTGGAGGCCCATGGCTGTCTCCGCGGCTCAGGACAAGTCCCTGCAGGACGGCTGAGAAGCCCCGCCTCTTGGCCCTGCCTTCCTCAGCCTCATCCCTCAGGTGTCTCCCTCCCTCTCTCCCTCAGCCTCATCCCTCGTTCCTTTCTCAGTCGCTCTCTCACTCCTCCACCAGCCCAGGAAGAAACTGCTTCAAAGAAGCCGGCAGGGTGGCTTTTCCTGTCGCGCAGCTCCTCGAAGCGCCCGTTCACCCCCACACGCGCCGCGGTTCAATCCAGTGCTCCATTCTGCCTGCCTGCCTTCGTTTCTGGTTGTTCGGAGCAGCTTCGGCTGAGAATAATAACTATTCGCCTCTTTTTCTCAGCCAAAGCTGCTCCGAAACCACCAGAAACGAAGGCAGGCAGGCAGAACGGAGCGCTGGATTGAACTGCGGGCGGCGGGTGGGGGTGACGGGCGCCGGAGGAGCTGCGCTCCGAAACCACCAGAAACGAAGGCAGGCAGGCAGAGCGGAGCACTGGATTGAACCGCGGGCGGCGGGGTGGGGGTGAACGGGCGCTTTGGAGGAGCTGCACCGACAGGAAAAGCCACCCTGCCGGCTTCTTTGAAGCAGTTTCTTCCTGGGCTGGTGGAGGAGCGAGAGAGCGACTGAGAGAGGAACGAGGCGGGAGGAAACCGAAGCCACTGAGCCAGAGAGTAGGACAGGCTTTGGTTGCTTCCTCCCTCCCCTTCTTTCATTTGTGTCCTTGATCCCTGATCCCAGCAGCATTCACCGAAGGCGAAGAAAGCCACCATTTTTATTTTATTTTTTATTTTTATTTTCTTTGCGGCCCGGTACAAAATGATCCACGGACCGGTATCGGTCCGCGGCCCGGTGGTTGGGGACCCCTGATGTAATATATGTGTTTATGTTTTGTACCTGTTGCAAGCGGCCCAGAGTATCTTTGTATAGAGATATATATCTCTTTCTTTATCTCTTTGTATTTATTTAATCAAACAAATGAATAATCCAAACAAAAATGTTTTATAGAATCATGTGTTAACAAATATGCACATAAAGGGGGACTTCCAGTTTGTCGGCCGCGAGCGGTAGGGATTCGCGAAGCTGTGCGATCCCTGCCGCGCTAGCCGTTTTGGGGCTCCGATCCGGACGGATACGGAGCTAGGCTGCCCTGCAGGGGCAGCTGAAGGTAGGGGATCCGGAGAGGGGTTTGGGGTGTTGCAGACCCCTCCCGGCCGGCAGAACCCCTTTTCCCAGGAGCGGTGCAGCGGCGGTCCGTAATGGCCGCCACAAAGAAGCTGGCAGCCGGGTAAGAATGCGCAGGAGGAAGTGGAGAAAGTGTTTGGAAGGAGAAAGTTTTTCTTGGTTCCTAGGACTCTAAGACATATTTAACAAAATTCCTGAAAAGTATGATTTTCTGAATGATACCTTCTAAAAGAGGAAAAAAGCGGCAGTTTGATGGTGCTGAAAGGAAAGCTTACCCTCTTTTCCTATGGAATAAAAGTGAATATTAAGAAACCTATTTTTTTTTAGGTGAAAACTGGCTTTAAGCGATGAGTGGGAAGAGAGAGGAAAAAAAATCTGTATGCTAAGACTTTGTTGGAGGAGATGCTTTAAGGATTGAAAGACTAAAATATATTGCAATAAGATTTTAAGAAACAGATTTGGACTTTCTTTTTTTCTGATTGACACTACCCTAGGAGGTGAAAGTGAGAACTCTGCCTTGGTTTGGACTGATTGATAACTTTGGGACTGTTTTATCTTTCCTTTGGAATATTTTGGTTGCTGTAAGAAGAAAGAAGGTGAAAAGAAAAGAAAAGATTTATAATGGCTCTTTCTATTGAGGAACTGAGAAAAGATTATGAACAAGCAAAAAAAATGGTAAAGCTGGTTTGAAAGAAGCCTTCCTTTTTTTTAGAAATGGCGCTTATTAACTATCAACAAACATTACAACAGATGAAGACAGCAGAAGAAGAAGGTGAGGCAGCCATCTTTAATAAATCTCAGAACTCGACCAAGAGGGAAGGAAGAGGGAAAGGAAGAGAAATAAAGGACTTAAGATTTAAAAAAACATTTAAGAAAGGAAAAATAAGATGCAAAATCAATATAATGATAGTAAACAAAGGGAAAAGGAATACGACAGAGAAGGGAAGCCAGTAAGGCAGAGGCTAGAAGAAGGGGGTAGAAAGGTTTGTTGGGAGAAGAAAGAAAGGGAAAAGGTGGAGAAAAGCTACAAAGTTTTGAAATTAAATGGGAAAAAGGAATCTTTTTAGGGATAAAGGATAAAATATAATTTCTTCAAAGAGATTTTGCAAGGTACATAAGATGATATTGTAGTATTGTATTAGAAATAGAAAACTTAAATGGCTTAAGAGTTAATAAGAGATTAAAATGTTGAAATGTTTAATAATGATTGGTTTAAAATTTAATAATATGAGGAGGTTTAGTATTGAGTATTAATTAAAGAGTTTAATAAGATTATGGTATTGATGTTATTATAAAATTTTTATTATAGTATTTGTTTTTAATATTTAGATTTATTGTTTAACTATGTATTTAATTATTTTGGATGTATTATTCAGATAGAATGTACCAAGCAAAATCGGATTGGGTATTGGGTGTTATTTTAAAGATTAACTTGATTAATTTAGTGGGGAGATAGAAAGGCATCATACTCTGATTAGTGATTTCAGGAGAAATTTCTTTTTTTTAATAAGGAATGAGACAAAGGTACAATAAAGAATGGACAAAAGATACAAATATAATGACTCAAATTAAGATGATTAATTAAGATAGAATTAAGAAGAGTGAAATATGTGGAGAAGTTAATATAGAAGACTTAGAATGGTAAATAAAATAAGTAATGATATGTAAGATGAGCATGAATACAGTTGAAGTCCATGAAGAGAGAGATACCTGGGTCCAAGTTACTTTCCAAAAGATTTTTTTATGTTTTGTGTGTTGTGGGTATATGTTTTTTTTTCTGGGGAGAATTAATAAAACCTTGTAGAAATATAGAATGAGAATAATGGTAACTAAGTCAGAAAGAAATAGATGAAATAATAATAATAAAATTGAATAAGAGTAAAGAGAAATAAAGAGAAATTGGATAAGAGGTTTTTGTATGTTTATATGGAAATGGTTTAAAACAGAATTATAGTTTATCTGACTTGTTAAGTTTATAATGGAAAAAGGTTTAAATATGTAATGGATAATGATGACTTGTGTGTTTTGAAAATTAATAAAACTTGTTTTTTTAAAAAAACAAATATGCACATAAAGGACATGTAAACTTTAAACCTTATAGTAATATGTGAATAAGAGTGCAATTTTACCAATATGCCAAATTAGAAGTTATTCGTGGAAAAGAGTATGAGACCTTGAAGCTAATCTAGGCATTCTTTGGCTGCATTAGGCCTTAACTGCCTTTGCTATCTTATTCAATAACCTAGCAAAGATGAAACAGTTACAAAGTGTAGGAATTCTTTGAACCCTTTCTTTGAGCACCTTTCTAATATTCCTTGAACCTAGAACCTGGTTGTTTTGGGACTGGCATTTAAGAAAAAAATCTGAATAGACTATTACTTTCACTAGCTATTTTTACAACCTGCCCTCCTGCTTGCAAACTTTCAACACAATGCTGATATATTAGCAATCAATGATTTCAAGTTGGGCCCTGTTTATTTGTGCTTTTCAGGAAACTCATGGACAGGTGTGATTTTGAATTTATTTTCTCTTTTACAGCCTTACCAGGACAACTCCTTATGTCCCTGTAAAATCTTTCCTGCCAATTTAGACATTTCAGGAGCTATGCGTCTCTTTACTTATAAGGTGCCTAAGATACCTTGTGCAAGCTTTCATATCTGAAGGATTTGGGATTCTTGGACAAAGGCACTGAGGTTGTCAAGATTATTTATTACATCCCTGCACCCATGGAGAAAAGGTTAAACAGCCATTTACTGAATTATTATCAATATAATTTTTGGGGTTCTCCTAAACCCACAGCTGTTGCTCAAAGAACATGTAGTAGCTGTGTTAGGGAGAGGGGTGTGTCTTTGCAAAGATTCATCTTGTGCCCCATTTCTGGACCAAGAGGCCTTGCTCCTTTCCTTTGGATTACTGCAACAAGCTACATATGGGGCTGCCGTTGAAGACTACCCAGAACCTACAAGTGGTCCACAATGTGGTGGCATGTCCAGTGTTGGGTGTACAGATTACATCCCTGATGTAATTTTCTTCTATGTGCAATTCAAGATGCTGTTTATCATTTTTAAAGCCCTACATGGCACAGAACAGGTAGGCATGCTGTCATTTAAGGGAGCTTAAAGGGAGCTAGGAAGCCTGCCTTTTCTGTTCCAGCCAAGCTTCAGAAGTCCTCTTTGACCTTAAAAAAATGCTGAAGGCTTGGCGTTTCTAACAAATGCGACTGGCATGGAACAAACTTATGGGCTGCATGGGAAATGGGCAACCATATAAAACTTTTTAATAAATAAATTTCAGAATACAAGTGTGTATATGTGCATTGATATATACTGTGAATATAATAAGCACTTGGATATATATTTGCCATGTACTGTTTCCAATAGCTGATAACAACTCATACTGCATTAAAATTTTATATAAAATTTTATATTACCTTTTCTGCTATAAATCAAAATGAACATTTAAATTTTGATTTATTTTGATGCAAAAATAAATGATTAGTTTCAGAGATGAAATAACATTCAGTGCCCTCATACCACGTATCCTTATCATTTCTTATGTAAACAATAGTTTAAAAAATAAGCCACTCTGAGAACCACTGTGTCAGCAGTATAATTATTACAGGTAGATCTTGGAACAAAGAAAAGTTCCAGCAAATAAAGTGACATTAAAAACCACAACAAAACGATCAGTTCCTATTGCCAGCCCTGCTAGCTGTTCTTGAAGAGTCACTAAACAAGTTTGGCAAAGCCCAGGGCTAAGGCTGGCCCACAGCCCATGAGCTAAGAATGGGATTGTGGAGCCCAAATCCCAACTGAGTAAGGAATGTAGCTAAGTGTACTGGGTGGTAATAGAAGCACCCTTACTAGCAGGCCACTGCCATGCAATATCTGTCATGCTCCTTGGCCTGCAGACCTGCAGCCATGCCTGCAGAGGCTAAGAAGGGGCAGAAACAGACTCTTTTCAAAAAAAAAAAAAAGTTAATGCATAGAACAGCATCAGAGGATTTCACACATTTCTAACCCGTTTAATTTTGATTTTAACATTATGTAATTTATTTACATTTTCAGCCGTGTTGAAAATAGATTTTTTGACAAGAAAATAGCTGTCCACAGTATATGAACTAGATACCCCCCTTCCTGGTCTCCTTAAAATGGTACTTTTGTTTTGCAGCAGCACAAGAGGGAGAAAAGATGGACTGTAAGATGGATTGGCTGACGAAATACGTTTTCACTTCCATTGTAAAAAATATGTTAAAGATAGACTAAAACTCAAGGGATGACATTTGGAGCAGAGTTCTTCCAAATATTCAATTTAATACAGCAAGAGTGGAAAATTAAACAATCTACGCACAGAATTCCAAAGCAAAGCAAAGCATGTAACACTCCTTCCAGTTCCTAAATCTGTTCTTCCAGTTATAAAACAACCCTGCCGAAATACACTTTATCCTGCTTTACAAACAAATCCACTACTAGTACATAGATATATTAACTGTCCAGCTGACTAGCTCAATGCAATGCCTTACCTTGTGTTTTTGAACAGTAACATCCTCAAAGCTGAAGTATTTGGAGAAACCGAGACATCAATAAACATGAACAACAAACTGCACTACCCCTTCTACCCAATCTTGGCAGAGCCAGGTACAGTCATTTCTCTCCTAAAATGCCAGGAAGAATTTCATTGCTCTGATGTCAGATCACAAGGAGGTTGTGGGGTTATATTTTTTTTGGCACCAAAGTGCTATGCTGTAATAATAAAATGGCATTCTTAAAAATAGTATTATCTTAGGGTGTGTTTTATTATGGCTTTTATCTGTATTGTAATTCCTCCTTCTTTCCTTTCCTTCTTTCCTTTCCTTTCCTTTCCTTTCCTTTCCTTTCCTTTCCTTTCCTTTCCTTTCCTTTCCTTTTGGATTCTGATTCTTGTTTGAAATAGATTGATTCAAATACAGTATATATGTTGCACCTATTGAAAAACAAACGAACAAACAAACAAGAATGGATACAAAGCCTGAATTAAAATAAAGATGATGCTCCCTAGAAAAAACAGATGCACAAATACGTTAATTGGTTATGCTAATGAAAAGCCTAATATGTGGCTACCAGGCATTCTCACAGCTATACTATGAGCTTCAAACTAAATTTTTACCAACATCTTGTCAGATGTTAATCTTGTCAGTTGTTAAATTGAATGACAAGGCAATCACAATAAAAAAAATCA
This sequence comes from Notechis scutatus, assembly GCF_049901735.1. Lineage (NCBI taxonomy): Eukaryota > Metazoa > Chordata > Lepidosauria > Squamata > Elapidae > Notechis > Notechis scutatus. The sequence goes on along the minus strand of NC_142011.1, from coordinate 108,435,157 downwards.
AATAACATACCCTATCAAGAGAATTGTTTATAAAGCTCCTCAGTTTTAATCCAGTTCTCAAACTAGTTTTCATCCCCATTTTTGGCAAGAAACTGGCAGTGCATATATATACAGAGCCTGGAATAAATGTTTATGTGAAGTTCTGAGGTGGGCCAACTGCATGAATCTGCAAGCCTAGCTGATTAATTTATGCTTCAACCTTTCTACCAAATGTGTTTGGATTAACGCTATTACAATATCTTGCATGGGAGAAAGGAAAAAGAGACCCTGTCCAAAACAGAGGCTCATTACCAGTTCTTTCTATATATGTTAACATGTCAGGCTACTTCTATTACCTCTAAAATTGCTTTCCTGCTGCTTTAATACATAAGGCGGCAAGTTAGAAAAACAAGACAGGATGAAAATTCCCTGCAGAACTTGCTTTATTATTTCATTTCTCTGCTGTTTCCTGTCCAAATGACTAAACACTTATGAATTTTTAAGTTATACAGATTTAGTAATCTTTATACACAAAAATAACTTAATCATTTTTTGGTCTGTTTTACAAGTTGCTCTCTTACTCACTGAGGTGAAAATACTGCTTGGTTTGCATCTGTAATACACTGAAAGTTAGGCACATTTTTTTAAAAAAAGGGAAGGTTGGTGCTGAAATCCAGCCCTCTTCATCCAAAGGCACCATCCCCACTCCATTTCCTGATTTTTCAACTCTCTCTTCCCAGAGCTTTCTTCAGAGTCCAAAAGCCCAGCATCTTCCAATCTGCTCAAGCCCAGCTTTCCAAGGAACATTCTCAAATCTGACTTTCAGTCTCCAGACCCAGTTGACCAACAGCCAACAGTGGATGGCAAGACACCAGAGCTTTCAATATTCTGAAAAATGGCTTGGAAGGGAAGTTGATATACCAAATGAAACAACACTCAATTCATATTCACAAGACAATGGAAACAAACACTTGAAGAATCACTAGTAAAATGTTACAAGTGCTCCAGCAAGGGAAGGAATGCATGTATACACTGCTGCATTTTATCCTAGTGCCTGTTTCTAAAGGGTTAGCATTGCAGATAGTCTTCAACTTATAACCATTTCTTTAGTGATTGTTCAAAGTTACAACAGAACTGAAAAAGGGAGTGGGGGAGAGATGTCCTATTTCTTCTGAGTTTTTTGAAGACTGCCAGAATCTTGCTTTCCTTCTTTATTACAAGCTTGTTTTGGGGGTGGATAATTTTTGTATGGTTGTAACTATTAAAAACAGGCAAGCTTCGTCACCTAGAAGCTTGCCAAGATTTTTTTCTAGTAAGGTTGGCACCAACTGTCAACCAACCCATGCAATCCCCTCCAACCAGCACTTCACCTCCCAATGTCCCTCACTGGATGTGACCTCCCCATCACAAGACCCAACACAAGACCCTCACCTGACGTGACCCACACCTGACCGATCACAAGACCTTCACCTGACATGACCTCCTCATCACAAGACCTACTGACCACACGAAGCCCTTATAAACAAAAGAACACTGACACTGACAACTCCTAAACTCTGCTGGTAGCCTGGTAACAAAACATTTGGAAACCAACCCACAAGCTTGGAGAATGAACCTCCACCCTCATCCTACATCCGAGCTACAGATATTCACCACCATTGCAAGGCTATGTTTGTTAGATACAGGGACAAAGTGAGCCAATTCTAGACAGTTTACTACAGTTGTCAGACTGTGCTCCTTCTAGATCCCAAGAAAGAAATACTCAAACTCCATGGTGTAGAGCAGAATTTATCTTTTACTGGAAAATGAATGGTAGCAAACAGAATCAATTCCGAAACTAAAATATTGGCGGGTAAAATCATGTGGTCATCTCTAGGTGATGATAAAAAGCATAGCAACAAATGAGCCATAATTAGGAGCGGAGATATCTGGATAGGTAGGGATGGATATCTCTTGAGGCTGACATCAGTAGTAATAAGACTGCTGCTAGTTAACATAAACATAAAAATGTTACAAATGTGCTTTTAACATTCCTGGAGTAAAACTGATAGAATCTGAGATTTAGAAAAACATGAAAGAATAAAATGAGCTCTTTTGAAAATTCTTGGAAATCAAGTGTCCATTCTCAGATTGATAGGGATTCAGGAGATTGGGTTGAGTAAATAGACACCTGCAACCTCATCCCCTTATCATTAAAAGAAAATCCCATCTCCTCACCAATTCTCACAAAAGCAGTTGGAAAGAAATGAAAAAAAGGCTTTGTCTAATGTCTTAGTAAATAAATTGGTTCTTATAGACAATAATTCAGCTGCTGACATTCTGAAAAGTCTATTCATTTCACTTTAATAAATCCTGTAAAGATAACTCTGTGACATTTGTCCCTGGCAAAAAGGATTACTTAGATTAAAAGTAAGTAAACTGTTCAACAAGTGAGATTCTAGGAAACTGTCCTAGATTTTGTCCTAGATTTTTGCCAAAAAATTAGAATTGATGATTAAACTGTCTTTGAATATTTATAAAAATACTATTAAGTATTATTTTTATATTTATAAAAATTACTACTTTTATCATGAATAAATCATTTTGAGCCAACCCTATCTCAAACATAAAAAACTGTTCAAAAGCTTTCAATACAGTACACTTTGATTTTATCATGTACCAGGTCTCCTATGATATGGTGAACTGAAAGTAGACTGGAATAAATTGCCATATACTGTATGTCTAAGATATGTCTTGCAGTTTTTTTTAATGAGAACATCATAATTTTATTATTTCTCATTCTGATTGTTTTCCTTTATAAAGCATTGTGTTTAATCTGCTAAAGTATGTAAAAAGAATTTTTATTCTCTGGTAATTAATACACACACACACACACACACACACACACACACACATGAGGATATGGCTCATGGGATATCAGATTATGCCTTTAGATTCAATCATTTTCTGTCTGGCGCTAGTTGGTAGACCTCAATGTTTTAGCAAGAACCAAAAATAGAATCCATGAGGATGAACTCTGCCACAAACTTCTGCAATATCTTTGTTGACATATAATAACTTGTGGGCATGACTATTCCTCGAAGATAGATTCACAGCTGATTAAATACTATCATTAAGAAAACACTAAAAAACAACAGGGATTGTACTGGGTATCTGCATTTATTCCTCTACGCATTTTGTTAATTCCTTATCTAGAACAACTCTCTCCTTCCTCAACTTCTCCCTCTCCATCTGTCCATCTATCTATCTATCTATCTATCTATCTATCTATCTATCTATCTATCTATCTATTGACTTTTTTCCTCTTAAGCTATGTAATCAATAGTGCTCATTTATGGTTCTACAACAGCTTGCAGTCAGTAATTACACATACAAAGTTTTGACAGCAAAAGCAATGCAGGTATATTTCAGGTATTTTAAACTGGTCATAACTTGGCAAAGGCATGGAAAAATGAAGGCCTAAGAATTAGATATATTTAGCTAAGAAAGAATAGGATTAAGCGAAGACAATGCAAATATCAATGAAATTCTAAAGATTTGTTATGAAGAAAATGATTCATTTCCTATTACACCAGAGGAAAAAAATCTAAAGGGAAAGGGTGAAAATTAGAACAAAACCAAAACAAGATGTTGCCTAAATGTTAAAAGAAAGGTATATCTCCTACAGTTGTGAAAAAACAATAGATGGTCTTAGGTCAGGAAATAGTGGGCTCTCCCAGATGTTTAGAGTAGAGGCTAAGTCAGTAGCTGGTGTGGATACAGTACTGTAGCAGTGCACTGCATTATACCGCCTGGCCATTTTGGGATTAGTCTAGCTGTTATCCAGAACATTCCCTTCCCAGAATAGTAGATTTGCACATGTCTGTTAGAAAAAGATTGAGGTGGCATGGCTATTTATGATATGACAAGGTTAAAATAAATGTTGATTTTAATAACTATTTTGTTAGATGTGCCATCCAGCTTGGAATAAATATAAAACAAGGTTTTCTGTGAACTTGCCTCTTTGGGTGCCCCCTCCGCCTTTTTAGCTTTTTTTAGAAAAGAAATGATGGTAAAGCCGGACTGGTGAACTTATTGTCAAATATTTTTTAATTTTGGTGATCCTATCTTTAAGTCTAAGGAGGAGTTAGAATCAGAAGGACATGTCTGCCATTGGTTAACATATTTATAATTGAAAGATTTAAATCCATCAAAAAATATGGATTTGATTTTGTGAAAAAGGAACTGGAAATCCTACTGTATGGTAGTGATGAACATATTATTGCTATGGTCTATAAATTGTTATTGAATCTGTATTTGGAAAATGAATATGTGAAGCATTGAATGATTGGATATAATGTAATGCTTGAACAATGGAAGAATATGTGGATGAAAGATTAAAATTTACACTAAATTATAACTTAAAAGACAACTTCTACCGTGTTTCTCCAACAATACGGCTTCCACCAATAGGAAGGCCCAGCATGATTTCTAAGCATGAGGTGAAATTAAGCCCCACCCCCAAAATTTAGGCCTATTTAATCCATGCGTTTCCCCATTTCTCACATCGTTCGTTAGAACTACACGAAGTGAAGAGAAATGGGGGGAAGGGCGGGGTGGGGTGGGGAGAAAACTTGCCTTTAGGGGTGCCCTGCAGGTAGCCTAGGCTAGAATACCCCGATCTACCGATAGAACATCAGCCAATAGAAGCTCCCCGAAGGCAGAGTCCCCAGCCGCTTCGGGGCGAGGCATGGCTGCCCGTGTCCCCTCGCCATTAGGCAGTGTCTTTCGGGCGATGGAAGCTCCCCAAGGGCAGTCACCAGCCACTTCAGCCGGTAGAAGCGGCCTCGGGGCGAGCGTACACACACACTCCCCTTGCCGCGAGGCCGCTTCTATCGGTCAATGAAAGCTCCCTTGAAGGCAGAGTCACCAGCCGCTTCAGGGCATGGCGTGGCTGCCCGTGTCCCCTTGCCATTAGGCAGTGTCTTTCGGGCGATGGAAGCTCCCAAGGGCAGTCACCAGCCACTTCAATCGGCCGGTAGAAGCGGCCTCACGGCGAGGGAGTGTGTGTGTCTGCTCGCCCCGAGGCTGCTTCTACCGGCCAATCGAAGTGGCTGGTGACTGCCCTTGGGGAGCTTCCATCGTCTGAAAGACACTGCCTAATGGCGAGGGGACACGGGCAGCCATGCCTCGCCCCGAAGCGGCTGGGGACTCTGCCTTCGGGGAGCTTTCATCGGCCGATAGAAACGGCCTCATGGAGAGATACGTGCGTATGGGCCGCTCTAGGTGGGGGAGGAAATTAAGTCACCCCCGAAAAGACTGCCTAGCCGTTTCTTCGGGGCTCAAAAAAAAATAAGGCCCGGCCTTATTTTGTGATAAACACGGTATAAGATGATGTATCATTGGTATTTAACATCAGATAAGTTGTTCAGAATGTGTAAAGGTATTTCAAATGAATGTTGGAAATGCAAAAGTAAAGAAGGGATGTTTTATAATTTATGGTGGACATGTGACAAAGCAAAGAAATACTGGAGTAGAATTCACATCCTAATGCATAAGATATTAAAAGTGAATATAAAGATAAAACCATAAACTTTGATTTTGGGTTTAATGGAAAAAGACTTTTGGAACTTTGGTGCTACATATGTTGATGGCAGCAAAATTACTTTATGCACAAAAACGAAAGGACACTTTGATTCCCACAAGGGATGAATGGCTGCAAAAGCTGATGGAGTTAGCAGAGATGGCTAAACTTGACTGCTTTGATTAAAGAAAAAAAGACACAATTACTTTTGTTTCTACTTGGAAACCGCTTCTGGAGTTTGTGCTTGAGGTAGAAAAAAATGAACTTTGATTTGGGGTTTTACCAATTGGATAGGTTTGTTGTTATAGAAATGGCTAGTTTATACTATTATGTAAAATTAAAAAGTTGAGGTTTGATGTTATTATCTTATTCTACTGCACCAAAGGGAGTAGAGAGTCAACACCTTTTCTCACCCCCCTTTTTTTCTTACACTTTCCCCTTCCTTATTTTTCCTACTATTTTCTTTTCTATTTTTGTATTTTATATTATGCAGTAATAAAATAAATAAACCCTTTCCAGTACAGAGTTTAGTTATCTGGCTTATTTTACAATCCAATATTCTTTTTTAGTCACGATTTGTTCATTGGAAGTAAGGTGCCTTGGTAACCTTACCTGTATAATGGGATCACTAGACAATACAGTTGTTGAAAATATTTTGCCATTAAAGTGCATATAAAATACATTTTATATGAAATAACTTTTTGAAGCTATTTATTTTTATAAGAATTTGCCTGTAGATGAGTTATCTATATATTTTTAATCAAACTTGGTTATTTGGGTTGCAGTATGATAAAAGAACAGCTCTTTCTATATGTACAGAGATTTCTAAGAGCTTAGAAGGGCTATTACAAGCAATCCTCAATTTACAACCATTCATTTAGCAATCATTTGAAGTTGCAACAGCATTGGAAAAAAAATACTTATGAACGATCCTTGCACTTATGAATATCATACTGTCCCCATAATCATATGATCACAAATTAGGTGCTTGGCAATCAGCTGGCATTTACAATGCTCCTGGGTTCACATGAAAGCCATTTGCCACTTTCTGACAAGCAAAGCCTGTGGGAGGAGCCTATCCCCTTAATGACTGCATAATTTGCTTGGTGATTTGCTTAATAAACCCCCCCCCCCTACCAAAAAAGATGGTACAATTGGGCACAACTCACTTCATGACAGCATCGCTTACCAATGGAAGTTCCAGTCCCAATTGTGGTTGTAAATTATTTTCATCTTGAATAGTTTAAAAGCTGCAGGTTTTGGTTTGATTCTATTTCCAAAAAAGATTAAACTGCAGATGTCAGTCTCTTCACTATAAGCAAGGTTTTAAAATCATAAAACTTTTTACAGACCAAGAAATTATGACAGCAGATGTTTAAGTTACTCTGGGAAATGTGGCAGACAGGAAGATTAATTGCACATGGGAAACTCATATCAAATTAATGTGCATTAATGGCAACTTAATCTGTGAACATGCCAGAATAACTGATTCATTTTATAAAACAGTTTTAAAGAAACTAAATGTTATTTATGATAAAAGTACTGTAAACCTGATATTTATAAAATTATTTATTTAGAAGTTAAATTTCATTTTCTTTTATTCTTGCTTTATGAATATGTTATCTAAATCAGTGCAAGTGCTCCAAATATAGATTAAAATATGAATACACTCCAAAACAAACATGATGCTCTCTGTGAATACTTTTCCAGATATTGAGATTTGGGGGCAAGAATCCTTATGTTAACAAGAAGCTATGGGCAATGAAAGAAAAGAAAGAGTTTTGTGTCCAGGAACCATGAAAGATGAACAGCAACCAAATTGAAGTTATGTAACTGATACCTAGACATTTTAAAGAATATCTTTATGATTGAAATCATTTATGTTTGAGATTAGATTTTGGAGGTCACTTTCAATACGGCATTCCACAATATAAGTAACATGACTTATAGAGGTAGTGATCCAATTCAGGCACTTGGCAAGTGACAGATATTTATGATGGTTGCAGTGCTCTGGAGTTATAAGATCGCCATCTGTGATCTTCCCAGATGGCTTCTAACAAGCAAAGTTAATGTGAGAAGCCAGATTCACTTAACAACCACATGATTCACTTAACAACCACAGTGATTCATTTAGCAACCATTGCAAAAAAAAGGTAATAAAATCGAGGGCCACTCACTTAGCAACTGCCTTGCTTAGAAATTCTGGTCCCAAACAGTTGAGGACTATCTGTTTTTTACATTTTAATACATAGATATTCTATAAGAACCAAGAAGTTATATTTACCAATTAGCAGGATTTCTGGGAAACTTAAGAACATTTCACCGTCTCTGCCATATATTGTTGCTAACACATGATCACTCTGAACAGGGATTTATGTAGCAAAATGGTAATGCGATTTCATTAATGTACTTTAATACTACATCTACATTATTAATAACTCACACAAACCTTAAGTAGAGGCAGTCCCCAGATTGAGAACATCTGACTTGTAGACAACTCGTACTGCCTGTTACTAAAAATGGCAGATGGCCTTCTCCTTCCTTGAGCCACCGAACTGCTGTAACTGCACAGTATTTCCATGAAGTACTGATGCAGGGGGAAAAGAAAGCCATCTGCCATTTTTAGTAATAGGCAGTCTATGCGTAAGTGTGACTTCTGACTCTTACATACAAATTTGAATTCTTAACTCCGGGACTGTCTGTATTAATGATCTAATTAGCTCAAGACAGCTCAGGACATCATACTAAAAATGAAAGTAGTTCAGTTTATTGATATCTTGGAAGAATGCTTTAAATTATCAAGATGTCACACATTAATACCATACTACTGAAATATATACTGTATTTTTATGGCACCAGTATTAGTTTTTCCGGATCCATATCTTAGTAATAGCATAAAGCAAAATAATCCTATAACAAAAATTAAACCTGTTCTTCAGTAACTATCTCAACATTCAACAGAAAAAAATATTCGAAAGTTTTCAATGCCTTTCTACAGAGACTATAAAAAAGATTAGAGAAAACAATAGTTAATTCATATGATAATTACAGAAACACTTCAAGTACTTAGAGATGATACTGAAAAAGCTTCCAAGACTTGTTTTTGAACATTCTGGAGACCATCCAAATAGATTTTTCTGCTCAGATAGAATTCAGAAGAGGTGATTCAGGGGAGGTTCACTCATTCCTGATTTAAACAATCTTACTTAGAATTATAATACCACACCCTAAACAACATTAAAGAACCATTCAGATTTACAGATATTACTCACACTTGCTGACATATGTTGGACCATATGTATGTTTTCATGCCCAATCTCAGTTATTGTAGAGATCCATTAAATTTCTCTTGCAGATTAAATACAATAAATGTTTTTTTTTCTTATAAGATAAATGTTATAAGGAACATTTTAAATACCGTATATACCGAGTATAAGTCGACCGAATATAAGCCGAGGCACCTAATTTTACACAAAAAAAACTGGGAAAACTTATTGACTCGAGTATAAGCCGTAGGTGGGAAATGCAGCAGCTACTGGTAAATTTCAAAAATAAAAATAATTAATTTGGGAAAGCGATCTCACTATCATGAAAGGTTTAATTGATTCACAACCCAAAAGAAGAAGATGATGATGACAGCGGAGGCAGGAGTCACTCTCTTCCCCTCCTCGGAGGCCCCCTGAGTCAGGAGTCACTACCGCCGGCGCGGCCCCAGTCCCGCCGCCTCGGGAAGGAAAGGCAAAGCGCTTTTTGCCTTTCCCTTCCGGCTGGGGCTGTTGGGAGTCGCTGCCGCGCCGGGCGGCCCCAGTCCCGCCGCCTGGGGAAGGGAAAAGCAAAGCGCTTTTTGCCTTTCCCTTCCCGGCTGGGGCTGTTGGGAGTCGCACCGGAGGCCGCAACTCCACACCATTTTTTTCAGAGGGAATCTGACTCGAGTATAAGCCAAGGGGATTTTTTTCAGCACAAAAATGGGCTGAAAACTAGGCTTATACTCGAGTATATACAGTACTTTAGATTTATGCTGGGTAGGCTATCTATGAACAGATAATTCCCCAGGCTGCAAACTACTGACTAGAGCAGAGAGTTATGGTACATGTGTGCATACTTATAATGGATGAAAGAAAACATGAAGCCTCATATATGACACCATAAGATATATAATCTGGCTCTGGATTTCAAGAATGAAAATAAGATAGAGAGCTAGTGAGCCATCAAATTTCAGCAAATAAAACCACAATCACCTATGTCTTTGCAAGGTTTCTCTTTAGTTTGTAAAACATATTTTGTTATCTAATTTTTCTAATAAATATACTTGTTTACTTTAGCAATCAGTGCATCAGAAAGCAAATCTATAACCCTTTTTGATCTATCATAAGATCCTGTGGGCACGTTCACCAGGATCCCTTTTTATGTTTTTTAGGTGGAACAAAAGCACCATTTGATTCTTTTTGGCAAACTTCATCTTGGAATGAAAGGGACAGCAAACACATTTCCAATGGAAACATGAGAGCTTCTATAGCATTACATGTCTCGAGAGCAGATGTACAAACAGCAAGTGATAAGTTACTTGCAGCAGGTGTGAAAGCCTAAGTCTGCTTAGAAATTGCTTCTACTGCACATATTTTGCAAACAAATGCCAAAATCAAATTATGATTTAATTAATAGAGTAAACCCTTGAATAATTAGAGGAAAAGTTCTCTATAAATACAGAATGCTGTAAAATATCAATATAAAGACTGCTAAACTGAGAGTTTATTTAAGCATTTTTCTTTCTAATATCATCTCCATTTTCCCATACTGTTTATGAAAATATAATAGTTAAAATGCTTAAGCTGTAGTTTTAGTCCTTTTCTTTGCACAAGATCTTTAATCAGAAAATACTTTTTATGTGCTTTACTGAATAAAAATAATATGGTATAAAAGACCAAATTAAATAATATTAAAATAGAAAACAGGAGCAGTATCAATAAAAATTCTAAGAAATCAAAGTTATACCGATATTTAAAAACACTTTAAATGCACCCAAACTTTCCCTATTGTTGAGCGTGTGCATGAATGCATATATGAGCCTCTCAATGAAATCGAAAGTATTGATTTTCCAACTTTTCTCTTCCTTTGCTTGTTTTTATAAGCATTCCATCATGTGATTCCTCATATCAGTATCTTGAAGTGAACTAATCTAAAAAAAGAATTGTTTTAAATATTTAAATCCATAAAGTGATTTTTATTCTTGACGAGACTCCCTGGATTCAGCTATAGCAATAGCATTTACTTATATACCACCTCATTGTGTTTTATAGCCGGGGTCCCCAACCCACGGCCTGGTGCCAAGCTGTGGCCCAGAGGGAATGGGTGAGCATGTGAAGCTGCATTTGTGGAAGTGGTGCACACCTGTGCAAAACCATCCCCTTTTCCCCCCACCTCCAACCACTGCCACTGGAGCCAGTCCAGAACCAGAAAGGTTGGGGACTCCTGCTTTACAGCACACTCTGGGCAGTTTACAATGTCAGCCTATTGCCCCCAACCATCTGGGTCCTCATTTTACCAACCTTGGAAGGATGAAAGGCTGAATCAACCTCAAGCCCTGTCAGAATCAAACTACAGGATAAGGGCAGAGTTTGCCTTCAATACTGTATTCTAACCAGTCTGCCACCAGGGCTCAGCTATACTGGCTACCTAATGTATAGTTCCTACCTATTTCTGAGAAGTTGGCATTGCTTCAGCAAAAAAAATAAAAAATGTTCTGGATCATTTTCAGTTAGGTTTCAAGTCAGGGTATGACATCTAAAACAGGAACGGTCACTCACTGTGGTAGATACTCTCTGCCAGGATCTGGATGGTGGAAGAACACTCACTGCGGTCCTCTCTGAGTTCTTGGTTGCTCTTGATACTATCAACCACAGTATCTTTCTGTGTTTGATTTAGAGCAAAACAAAAGAGCAAAATTAGATTATTTGCTCTGCTCTTCCCTAAGTGGGCAATTCCAATCCATGTAAGTGGGGAAGGAGAAGTCAGCTACCTGGAGGCTCCCTTTTGGAGTCCTATAGGACTAAATCCTCTTCTCTGTATCTATATGAAGCCATTGAAAAAGTCATCAATCAGTTTGGGTAAGGCATCATCAATATGCTGATTGTTCGTTGTCACCCTTGGACTGAACTGGATTTGTCATGACTTTGAAGGTCTGGAGAGGGAAACTAAACTTGAACTAGAAACAGATGAAGCCGTGTGTTTACAAACCGTCATGCTGGTGCAAATGTTACTCTACATGGGACGGCACTCCATCAGAAATATCTGGTCTATAACTAGAGTGTTCTTATTGATTCATGCTACTGCTACAAGGAATGGTTAAGAAGACTTTGCCTAACTTTGTCTGGTACAACTTCTACCTGAGGTGGAAGGTCCTACAATAGTGTTCATGAAAAGATCATGATTAGAAAAGATCATTATTTTATATGGGGCTGTAATTTCAAGGTTACCCAGAAGCTGCTACTGTTGCCAAACACAGCTGCCTGCGCAGTGGTGAGTGGAAGCAACTATTGCTAGGGGGCCTATAGTGATCTGGGGGCACTGCACTAGCTTTCAATAGGTTTCTGTATAAAACTTGAAATGCAGGTTTGTATTTTTATGACCATAAATATCTTGGCTCCTGAGTTCTTATAGAACTCATTAAGACTCCAAAATGGTGCTTTCCTGTGGTGGCTTTGAATAGCAGTCTCCCATCAGAAGTCAAATTAGCACAAACCCTGATTTCTTTTTGGAAACCTGCCAGAATGGAGTCATTGTACTCTATGACTATTATTAAGTACCTTATGATTCTTGACTCTTGACAAATGTATCTTTTCTTTTATGTACACTGAGAACATTTGCAAATTCCTTGTGTGTCCAATCACACTTGGCCAATAAAGAATTAATTCTTTCTTTCTTTCTTTCTTTCTTTCTTTCTTTCTTTCTTTCTTTCTTTCTTTCTTTCTTTCTTTCTTTCTTTCTTTCTTTCTTTCTTTCTTTCTTTCTTTCTTTCTTTCTTTCTTTTCTTTCTCATTCCTTCCCTTCCTTCCTTCCTTCCATCCATCCATCCATCTATTCTGCAGTTTCTTTGAAAACTCACATTGTCCATTGCTAGATTGATGCTGCTGGTAAGTGTTACGATTATTGTTTCTTTACTCTTACTTCTGCTATAATCAGTAGCACTAGTTTTTACTGTTTCTGTTTTAATATCCCTTATGAATGTAAACTGGAATGAATCATATGATTTTTGCGATGTATAACTAAAATAAATAAAATTCAAAATTACAGCCATATTACTATTTGAACCACAGCTCACCAGAAGAGACTGAACTTGAACAAATATAATTTTAAAATGTCCATGAAATATTCATACAATTTGACTGTAATGAAACAAACAGATTTTTTGACAATTTGTTAACTTCCATACTCACCACTGATATTTATTGCAGGTAACACTATTGACATCTTTGGTCGCCTGGTCTTATTGTGCGTAGTGGCAGGTAACAACAGGTGATCCTAAAAAATATGTTACAGATATTAAGTTGTGAAAAATGTGAAAAAAATAGGAAGAATAAAATGCAAAATTAAAACCAATATAAGTCCCTATCTAAAGAACCTTTGACACACTGCTGTATCTCCTTATAGATTCCAGATACATGTATTTTCGGGAGCTAGCATTTAAAATAAACCCCACACCAATTCAGCACGTTCTTATCTTGAGACAAGAATTGAAACTTGTGTAGCTGTTTCCATAAAAATATCATAGTTGAATATAGCCATCAGGAAAGACTGAACCAGTTTATTTCTGCCTCCTTTGGATTATTTTTTTGAATTATCGTATTAGTGAAGTGTTCTTGTATTTTTAAAACCAATCCTAATATTATGAGTGTCACATTCCCATTTGGATTTACAAAACAAAACTCTTGCTAAAAATAGTTCACAATCTGAATGCCCACCATTCAGATTGTCCATTTTATCCACCAAATCTTCACCCATCATTACTATTAATTCACGGTTCTATTTGTTTTTAATTGAAACAATAGCTCTATCATGATTTCTGGCTTCCATGTTGATATGAGAAGTTAGCATTTAATTTTTAACTACCTCTCACTTTTGAATTAATTGCAGTTTATTCAATATTCTTTATTCTCTGCTTCTTTTTTACTGCTCCATTATAAAAAGGTAAGCTACAGGAGTGCCTGTGGATTTTAATCTGCTAGTCGTTGGGGGCGGTGCTCATCTCCATTTCAAGGCGATTGAGCGAGTGCTATCCAAAGATATTTCTGCAGTCATGTGGCCAGTATGACATCATGGAGTGCTGTTACCTTCCCAACAAAGTGGCACCTATTTATCTATTTGCATTTGCATGCTTTCAAACTGCTAGGTTGGCAGGAGCTGGGGCAGGATGGGAGCTTACCCCATCACAGGGCATTTGAACCTGGGGTGCTGGCTTTCCAGCAGACAAGCCTAGTATCTTAACTGCTGAGCCACCATGCTATTCTGTTACATTATAATGTACTAAATTATTAATTTTAACATACAACTTATATCAATCTATAAATTGTTATAATTATACATTAATTTATATTAGCAGTCATCTTAAGCTTTCCAGGTGGCTTATAAGAGTTATTTTAACTAAAAATGTGGTTAATTTTAAAAAACCATGCTACAAAACAATGATTATTTAGCCTCAAGAATCTTTGAAGCTAATTGATCAAAAGAAGGAGTGCCAATCTTGAAAACAAATGTGGCATGAAATTTAACGGAGCCCTGCTTAATAGGAACTGTCTGTTGCTCTTCCTTGTTTAGATGCTGCTGTGGAAAAAGGTCTACAATGTGTAGCCTTTGCTAGCGTCCTTCAGCAGCTAACAAAATCTGTACTTCAACTTGATTAAAGAAACATACTGCCTTGGACTGAATTTAGAATGTATAGAGCATCATGCTCAGAAGATTACTGAACTAGAGGATAGCCATGACAAAAATTGGAGCACAGTCTAATTTGGCAACATCATCTTTCCAGTCAGATAGTTTTCCAGCCATTATGCCAGGCACTGAGTTCTAGGCTTTCTCTTGCATTGCCATTCCAACACATTAAATGTGTTGGCTCAGAGCTACAAAGCTCTGGAGTCTAACTTTGTTTGATTTATTTTGTCTTTAGATGACACTTCACATGAAAAGAGCAGATGGTGGGTTTTTAAGGGTCATATTTCAATTTTTACCATGTATTTTATTATTATTAACAATAAATTTAGGCATTTTGTATCTCAAATGATAAACTGACAATTAATAATGCTTTACTTTCTTTTTCATACTACTTTGGCCATAACTGAGGAGCTCAATGAAATGTGAGTCTTTTTTCTTACAATCCAAAACCATGGATGAATAAAGGATTTAATTTTTCCCCCAGATACTGTAGTTAAATTCACACATAGATAAGATAGATACAGATAATCAGAGTTGGAAGGGACCTTGTAGGTCATCTAGTCCAACCCCCCGCCCAAGCGGGAGACCCTACACCATTTTTGACAAATGGTATATTTCTGATATATTAGGCCACATTAACTATCAAATATGCCACATCAAAATGCATAAAATTATGGAGACAGTAATATATTTTATTTTGACAAATTCAGTTACTTAAATGAGTCTGTTTACTTTAATCTGACAGAGACTAGGAGATACCATTGTTACCTATAAATACAGCTGCAATGTGACATCTACTCGAACATCAAATTGCTTGACACAACTTTTTTAGAATCACTTAGTAAAAATAACCATAAAAGACACAAAAAGCATTTAATGACTTCCTCCTAACAGATCATTATAGAGAAAATCTATCTATGTGGGTCAAGCTAAAAATGACTTGATGGTACATAATCATCTCTTTAATATTTAGGAAGGCAGATGCTTCCCTCAATAATTTCCCTTTAGCGTTAGGAGGTGGCACAATAAAAACTGCATGAATGAGAAAAATGGCAAACTGTTTAAGGGTAGCTTTTACAAATCTTCTACTGGCCACTTCCTATTATTTATTGAAGTTGGAAATTAATATTGTGTTGCATTAAAACCACATTTCTCATTTGTGTAGATGGACAGAAAAGATTAAAAAAATCCTAGAATTTCAGATTTCCAACTTAATTTCAAAGTTATCTACATTTTATCTATGAGGTCTTGTGAAAAATATGTTTTGAAAAAGTATGCACAGAAAGAGGGCACAAAGGGAGCTAGTCGGGAAGTTTGACTTCATTAGCAAGGAATTTACCCACTCCAGAGATTAGATATTTTCCCTTCCAGTTTATAAGGAAGCCAAGTAAAAGCTCTATGTGCCAGTACTTACGAAATCAACTTTCTTTGTATTACATAGATTGTTCAACAATATTTCATATTATTCCATTTCCATGTATTGTTCCTCTCCATTATTCCTAGCAGTCCTACTGTGCTAACTATTCTGTTCCTCCGTTATTATTTAAATGCAGATTCACAAATACCTTTTCATTTTTTGTAAAAAAAAATCCATATAATTCTATTTACTTTATAAACAAATCTGAAAATGTTGGAGGTAAGTACTTCTAATCTCAAATGTTTTCACCTCACTACAGGGTCTGTACTTTGTCTAGGAATACTATAATCCCCTAACTTAGTTTTTTAAAAATGTATTGAAGCTGTCAACTCCCATAATTCTCAATCAGCATGACTGAATGTTTCATATGAAATATATTCTTAACCTGTTTGGTGGATGTCAGATTTAGAATGACTATAATACCGTTGGACAGCCAAGAAACCAAACAATTTAATCATCAAAATTAATCATCAAACAAATTAATCCAGAGTTCTCAGCTGAGGCACAAAATGACCACTCAAGGCAGGGAACATACTTACTATTCCTGCCTCTTATTTTCCCTTACAGCAACAACCCTGTGAGGAAGATTAAGCTGAGAGAGAGTGACTGGCTCAAAGTCATCCAGTTGGCTTTTGCACTGAAGGAAAGCCTAGAGCTGACAGTATTCTGGCTTCTAAGTCAGCACATTAATCACTGCACCAAACTGGCCCTCAAATTATCCTATTTCAGACACATTATGTGAAGATCTGTTTCCCTGGAGAAAGCTTTAAGCATGGGAAAGATAGAAGGAAAGAGCAGAGAATGATCAGCAGCACTTAGTGGTGACAGGGGCACCCCTGGAAGATCTGAAAGACCAGGTTAGGAACAGATTGTCATAGAGAAAAACTATGAGGTCATTAAAAGTAAATTATGACCTGATGACACATAATCAATCACCAGTCAAGGATAAACTTAGCATGTATACTGAGGGATTCATAAGTGCTTTAATCATTTTAAGCATATCTGCTTGCATAAATGTATGGTTTCTATTTCTTAAACCACGACACTTCTTGTATCTTGTTTTTTCCAAATGATACCAATCAAAATCCAGTCAAAAGTAAAACAAATTCAGCTCCTACATGTGTCAAACAATGTGAAAAGCCATCCCTACAACAATCTCACTGGTCAATTATCATTTTGACAGAAATTCTCTTCCAAGCCCAGAATCAATTCAAAATGCAGAAGCGTATAGAATATCCTACAAAAATTCATTTGGCATATAGAAAATCTATAAAGAATCTAAGAAGATAAAAAGAATGTCTTTTAGCAAATGTTTAACTATTATGATTTTAGTGTACAATTTCACTATTGACTTCAATTTATGTTTTTCACTTTTTATATCCCATTTTTTATTTTGCTTTCCTAGTAGCCTTGTAGAAATGTGAGATATAAATCAAATAAATATACAATAACACCTCCCAACCCCAAGGTCAGAGTTGGAAGGCTCTATATGTTCTGAAAATGCCTTCTTCTGTGGCTAGTCAGGAGACCAGGCTTTCATGATGATGAATTTTAGGGCCTTTTATATTTCCAGAATGATTCCAGCTGCTTCCAAGGGGCTAGTTAAATATGTAATTAATCCACATAATTTCATAATTGCAGGAGAAAGGGAACACTAGCTTCACTAATGTGATAACAAATCAGAACATGGCAAAAACTTCTTGAAATAAAACAGGAGAAATCTATTTTCATTTGAACTAAGTTCTACTCAAAATCTTCAGGCAATTGTAACTAGTTTTTTAATGTGTTAGCAGAAAGGCACCTTAAGTGGAATAAAGACATCATGTATCCCCTATGATCCTAATTCTGTTTTGGAAATGATGTATAGTTTTATTATTAATGTACAAATACAGCAGCAGCAAATAAATGAAGTATCTGTTGAGGTAAGCAATTATTCAATTTATGAAAGTATGACAACTCTGCCAGGCTTCCTGTTCGTTCTTTCTATGATTTCTTCAACAGAGATTAGGGTGCATTCCCCAATATGGGTACCCTACAGATTTGCAGACTTCAATTTTCAGGATTAGTTAGCAAGCATGATCGTTGTTGAGCATTCTGAGAGTCTACATGTCTATTTGAGATGAACTGGATTATAGGAAATTTCCGCCCACAATATCATAGAATTTTTTTGGATCCAAAAATGGTAGCTTTTTGTAAATTCAAATTGCAACATGACCATGCCATTTAAAATAGTAATTAGAACTCAGCACTGGTCCTTAGAAACCCAGGAAATAAAGTTTTTACTTTTTTAATGCTAGCAATATTCACTATTATTAGTTATGCTAAAAATAACACTAAAAATAGGGGAAAAAAGATTTCCCCTTCTATGTAATTATCATCAACAAATTCATATTTACCACAGTCATAGAGCAGGGAATTTTAATCACAGCCTAAATATAGCAATTTCACTGACACACAAATGAGCTACGACTGTTCACCTACTAGGTAATACTTATCCCAAAGAAGAAATTTTGATGACCAACGTTCTGACATAGAACTTAAATCAACCGAAACCAAAGAATTCAGAATAGGCAATCTATGCAGTTTCCTAAAACATCTATTCATAGTCACAGGCTCCAAAAAAATTTTCAGGGTGTTTTTTTTTTTTGCAAGTAAAAAGCCAATAGAGAGCAAGAATCACGGCTATGGGAAATCTCACATCCATTCTAAACTCTAAAGCAGGGGTCCCCAACCACCGGTCCACGGACCGGTACCGGTCCATGGAACAAATCCTACCGGGCCGCTGGTTTGCTGGGCACCGCCATCTTGTTTTGATGAAAAAGTGCTTCCGGTGAGCTTTTCCGGGTAGAAAGCTCACCGGAAGCATTTTTTCATCAAAACAAGATGGCGGCGCCCAGCTGATGCCGGTACCGGGCCGCGGCATAAAAAAGGTTGGGGACCACTGCTCTAAAGCATCTAATTTGTATCTTTTTCTGATAATATAATCAATCAAACAGAATTAGAGTCTCAGCATTTTTATGTTTTTTTAAAAAACTCTTAAAGTGTGATATGTTTATTGCTAACATAAGTTTATTGCTTATAGTTTCTATTAAAAGTTTCACATTTTCCCAGGGTCATTACATTTATTTTTCAGATATGACTTGCTACAGTACTGATTTTCCAGTTACATAGCTAATCTACCCACACTGTTTTTCTACTCTTTATTTCTATAATAATGAAGAAACAGAAACACAACCTTCTTATTTAAGCATTGTAGCAGACATTGTCTTATCCATAATTACACCGTAATATATTAGATCGCTTCCTTCTAACAATCCTAGAAAAAACTGCGTTAACCTTTTCCTAGTTGTTTCTTGCATGGTCACTTTGACTATGGCTTATGATAAGAATTTACAATACAGAATTCAGACCCCAAATTTAAACTGAAGCACCATTTGGCAAGTGTCTTTTCTTTCAAATTGAGTCAAAACAGGAAGGAAGTGGCAAAAGAGGAAAAACTTACAACATCAGAGTACCACTTCATTTTAAATTCTGGCATTTCACACATTTTATTTTTTCTGTAAAAATAAAGGACACAGGAAAAGGAAAATATAAAGAAAACAACAGTCCTGAAGTTCCTATGCAATCCTGAAACCAACTTTTTCTTGGAGCATGGTAAGAAAATATCCAAACAGACTATTCCAAAGCCTAGGGCAGTGATGGTGAATCTGTGACATATGGGTCATAGGTGACACATCATGCCATTTTTGGTGACATGCCAGGCCTTCCAGAAGCTCTGGAAGTTGCACAAGAAGGTCTTGTATAGTCTCTGGCCCCCCAAATCACGAGAATTCTCATGCAATTTTCTGAGGTGCCAGAAAATGCAAGAATAAGGCCCTGTCATGCAACTTCTAGGGGGTTGGGAGAGGAGAGTTGGGAGGAAAGTAGAGTCTCATTTGCCTGGGGTGGGATGTGACAGCAGAATCAAGGAAAGCATTTTCTGAATTTCTTATATGTTGAGCCCAAAATGTTCGGCATCGCAGGTATGGAGATTTTGTATATATCTACATCCAGAGAAAGAGGGACAGAAAATAAATATGTGGGATCACTGGATGCAAATGTTTAAATATTTAGCCATAGAATTTTAAAGCACCTAATAACAGATTGCCAACGACTATGCCACCCAGTAATCCATCAATAATAATCGTGTTTCCCATCAAGAAGATCTCTAGCATGCAGATATAAAAGCCAGAGGATTACTATTCAGAAAGTAATCTTCTGGATACAAAAGAGATTTCTATTCATATTAATTTAAAATGGCACAGAATACTTAATCTGAAAAGGTAGTATTTTATTATCTGCTGTTACTATCTGTCAGATGTAAAGCAAAGAAAATAATTACTACTATTTTACATTTTAAGAGTATATTCTTTTTGTTTATCCTCATAAGAATTTTATGCCACCCTATTACTTTACATGTTTAAAATTAGGTACAATCCACTACAAAGAAACATGGTACTTTATTTCTGATGCAGCCCAATCTTCTTTCCAATCTAGAAATAGTTTCTTATAAATCTGAATATGCTTTATGTCCTCTGCATAGATAATAGAAGAAAAAACTAATTATAATACAGGGATGCTAAATATCAGAAAAGCTACTATGATTCTTAACCAACAGGTGGTGTTGTGATCTATTGGCATCTGATATTTCACTGTTGTTGCACCTGGACTTTAGAACACACTAGACATTGTCTGTTGTATAATTGCAAACTTGGCTAAACACAAAGAGCCAAGGAGAGGAAAAGGCTTCATCTGTATGGAATTAGCTCCGGAAAAAAAGAGTTATATGAAAGAGAAGTCTAGTACATCAATGGAACTTGCCTGGCGTTAAGGGCATTTAACACCAATACAATAAAATCAGTAATTGCAATTGCGCACTTTGGAGAGAAATAAAATGCAGCTGGAAATGGCCCAAAGTACAATTGTGACTTTATAAATTCAAGGCAGAAAGTCAGTTCAAGGGACTGATTAACTTCTGATTGGGAAGAAAAGAATAATTTTACGTTGTCGGAAAAACAGCAAAACTCTTCATAAATGTTCTGTTCTCCTGCATAAACTCCCTGTTCTGCAACTATTAAACAACTTCAATTTTAAAATGAGGGCGTAATTTTGGAAGTAAGATTTGGGAAAAGATTAAGTTTTTTATTATTCTTACCGACACATATTCCAGTTTTACCAACTCTATTTAAACCAAGATTAAGGCTCAATGAGAGACTATAAAAGAGAAGTTACATATTTGGGCTCTTTAATTTCAAGTAGATTCTAGATAGCCATTCAGAATTGCAAAAATGAACCTTGGAGTACACATATTGATCTTTCCTGAGTTGCAGTGATGAAGGTGTTGCCTAAACACCAGGAGACTGTGAGGTCTAGTCCTGCTTGAGGCATGAAAAACATCTAGTTGACTTTGGGCCAATCCCTCTCTCTCAGCCCAACCCACCTCATGGGTTATTGTTGTTGGGAGAAATCAAAGGAGAAAGGATTACTTCATATGCTTGCTGTCTTATTTGTAAAAATAACAGCAGGGAATATATGAATAAACAAATCCCCCCCCCCCCCCAAGAAACCTGATATACTTTTTTTTGTTTTTACTACAAAACTGAAATATAATGATCACAATAAAATGTGATCAATAAGGAAATATTATTCTGTTCCTTCAGGGAATCAAAGGCAACACATGTTAAGTCTTTTACCCTCAAAAGGACTGGAACCTAGAAAGTTTCTCTCCCTCCCTCTCTCTCTTTTTCTGGCAATAGCAAATCACTTCTTAAAGTGTTTTCAAGAAAATTGCATAAATACAATTTAACTATGAAGGATGATTTTCAGTCCACATGGGAAAAGGCAATGGCAAGTAAAATCTCACAGTTGGGCTTCTCTCCAAGCCTTTTACTCAGCATAGAATATAACTAGGCCAAGGCACTCATTCAACAGCACATAGCAAACACAAGAGCACCAACTGGACCTAGCCTGTGAACCCTCTGCCTCCCCTATGGTATACTTAACTAATCTTGAAGTACTCCTGGTAGAGGTTTATTCTGGTATGATGCCATGCCCTCCCCTCTGCTGTCTTCCAATACCCAAAAGTTTTCCTACCTGGAGAGACAATGCTTCTGGACATTGTCATACAGAAACAACAGAGCATGTATTCTCCCAGTATCTTCATTACAAACATATTCATACTAAGCTTCGTCTCGTCATTACTGCATAAATATCCAGGATGCACATGACAATTTTACAGTCTCTACTTTCAGATACTAACCCGGTTACAACCTATCATGTTGTCAGGTTCTGCACAGAAGCATTTAAAATCTATCAGATGATAAGCTAGAATTAATGAGCATCTAGTTTGTCATTCTAAGAGTGCTCTATATTGTGATATACTAACCTTTATAGTCTTCCTACACTCATCTAATACTCCCACCGCCCCCCTTTTATATTCCTTTTGGACGTTTTCTTTTTTATATTTATTTGTTTTTAGCTTTTTTAAAAAAAATTCGACTCAGTGTATTTTTAATCCTTTTTAATTGACTATACCCACCCTCATAATGCTAATCTTTGATCATAATAAAGATTTGATGCATAAATATATCTTTCAAATCATCAGAAATGAAGCTCAAGATGAAAGAGATTTTATCTACCGTGTTTCTCATATAATAAGGCCGGGTCTTTTTTTTTTTTGAGCCCCGAAAAAATGGCTAGGCCGTCTTTTCGGGGGTGACTTAATTTCCCCCCCCCCCTTGCATCTTCGGGTGGGCGGGCGGCAATGGCTTGGATGTTGACCTTGGCGTTGGTGGGGCACTTCGTATTGGGGTCAACGCAGGCAGCACCATATCCGGGTGTGCAACAAAAGTACTTTCTAACGGCAAGGCCCCCCCACCATTCCCCCCATTTCTCATGTTTTAATATAGGCCTTAATTTGGGGGAGGGGCTTAATTTCATTTCATGCCTATAAAACATGCTGGGACTTCCTATTGGGGGAGGCCATATTGTTGGAGAAACAGGGTAACTTCATGCTGGGAGTGGTAGGAAAAATCTTGGAAGAACGAGAAGAAACAGCAGGCAAAAAATTTCCTCATTTTATATTTTAATAAATGCGTTTTGTAATTGGCCATGATAACCCTTTCTGAATGAACATCTCATCAGTCATTTTGAGAGTGCTCAAATCATACATACATTCAAAATTCCAAGTATATGTGCCAGACTAAGTAAAATCCTAAGTAAGTTCTACCTACATACAGCACATGCATACATTTCAGTCATAAAAATCAACTAATTCTGTCTGGGTCTCAAAATATACACATACAAACAAAAAACACTAAGTTTGTATATGCTAGTGAATTTTTACTTATAGTGCAATTTAGTTAATTTATACTGATCTATGAGCATAATAAAGATTTGATTGACTGATTATATATGTCTGCAAATGTGTAGTAAAAATATATACTAAATATGACCACATCTTTTAAAATGTAGAAAGTTAATGTAATTCTGCATATACTTTTACACCAGGGAAAAGAAGAAGTTTTATATTATATTATAAACATTCTAATTAGAACAATTTGACATTGGAATCAGAGATAATTTCCCTTTACCAAATGTATTATAGTACATTTTCCATTGGATTCCTAACTGAGCAATGGTTTTGATTCAAAAGGCTAAATGGTTCCATTCCACTTCTACAATTCTATAAAAAGGATCTTTATCATTTACTAAATATCAAACATTGAAATAGGCTGAATATTAACTTTACATTAAGACATTGATGACATATTCCACAATATGCAACTTCATACAGTCTATTAAAATGTGTAATTTATATACTGCATAAAAGCAAAATAAAGACTATTGCTAAAACATTCTATTTCAATATTTCATCTATTGATTACTTTTATCTATTTATTACTTTTAACAGATGCTCTTAGTTAAACCAAATACTTGTTTTCTCTGTTCTTGAAAAATTCAAGACAAAGGATCTCTAAAGGGCATACTTTATCCTTTAGTTGAAATAGAACTGTAACCCTATCCTTTGTTGTCTCATCTACTGAATAGAAGAATTTTGTTGTTTCCTGGAATCCCAGTTGATTTACCTTATTAGTCCTTTACTCTATTCAACAGTGGTAGAGGACTCACACAGCTTCCTTAGCTTGAAGTCAAAAGGATTAGAGAGGGGAGAGAAATGGAAATTTGCATAAAGAGACCAAGCTCCAAACACCAGACCACCAATCACAGAGACAATGTCTACCTAGCTTAATATTTTAGTTTAAATGCCTTCAAATAAGTTTTTGACTCCAGCAACTGCCTAAACAGGTCCCTGCAATTTTCTTGGCAATATTTTTGAAGTTGTTTGTCATTGGCTCCTTCCTAAAGCTGAGTGTCATTGGTCCAAGGTGATTCAATAGGCTGTATGTGTCTAAAATTCACGATCTTCCTGTTTCCAGGCTGATGTCAAGTGCCTCTAGCTTAGTGCTACTAAGTGCAAATGGCAGCTTTCCTTCAAATCTATGGTTTTTCTGCCTTCAAATTAAAAATATGGCAAATATAGGTCTGAAAACCCCATTCTGAAGGCTAAGTAACGATTCCCTAAGACCAGGTTGCTCAGGCAAGTGGAAGTACTGTGACACAAAATCCCACCTCTGGGTCTCCCAGAAGAAAAGTGAAAAATAAATTTAACGCAGTGCCAGTGATAATGGTGCAGTTCATCGTCAGCATCCAAAGAAACCATCTGTATGGCTTATCCATGATGCCACCATTCATTCAAGAATCTTTTTCAGAAGAGGGAGATTAAAGGGCTAATCAATCATTGTGCAAAAGTACAAGAGTTGCTAGAAACGATAATGATGTAGGATAAGTTTTCCTAAAAGCTCTCTCATTTTTACCATTTTTTTCACTGCAACATGCAATTATTGGATGAAAAGAGAACCAACACATGTCCACACATGGGACAACAATGAGCATATTTGAATATTTTCCAGAATCCATAATAATATACAGAGATTTCTCAGCAGGCAAACTGATGGAGTAGAATGTTTGAAAAACAACTTTCTTAAAATAAAATTAAACATTACCTCCATCTGCTGATAGATATGGGAATAACTCCACAATGTAAATAGATCCTTTTATCCTTCTAGGAAGTATTACTAGGTTGGGTAGATATAATGTAAAAATAGATGTTTCCCATGGCTGTCCTCTCACATACAAATTGGTTTCTATAAGCTGTCAAGACCCTGATTATATTTTCACTCCCTATTCCATTATATTTTGCTGCAAAAACTGCTATCCCTGATATCCCTGCAAAACCATTGCAAATACCTAGAAGATGTGATGCCAATAAATGTATTTATTTAGCATAAATTAAGAAAAACACCTGAACAGAACAGATCCATTTGCACAAGAGAAAACTATATGATTTCATTTTTTGAATATGTACTGATATTTTTCAGATATACATCTCATTTACGCTCATTTTCTTCTCCCAATAAAGAATAATGGTCCTCATTTTTCTCAGGGGAACAATAAATTATGATCAAATTCATGGAGAATTTGTTTTCCTTCTTCATAGGGAAACACTTTTATAACAGGCTATAATATAATTTCACAATCAAGATTTTACAATTTTTCTCAAGAATGCTCAGGGACTTAAAAAGATATACTAGCCTCATCAAAAAAACAACAATTTTCAAAAATTATTGAATAGAATGTTATAAAAAAGGACAATGTTTCCATGTTTGTAATTGCTGAACATTTTAATATACTTACCCTACGGAATGACACCACATAAAATGTATCTCCCCTTCTGTGAATTTCATCAAAAAAATCTTGATAATTTCGTGGTGAAGCATAATAAACCTGTAGCTCACTTCCTGAATTCCTACTGAAATACATGAGAAGATACTATTGGAACTAGCATACATAAAGCATCTGAATATATCATAAGCCAAACATCCAATAGCATCCAATAGAGCCTCAGTGGCGCAGTGGTTAGAATGCAGTACTGCAGGCTACTTCTGCTGCAGCCAGCTGCCTACAATTTGGCAGATCGAATCTCACCAGCCTTCCATCTTTCTGAGGTGGGTAAAATGAGAACCCAGATTGTTGGGGGCAATAGGCTGACTCTGTAAAGCGCTATAAATTGGTATATAAGTCTAAGTGCTATTGCTATCATTTGCTCTCCAAATTATCAGGAATAGCATGCTTTAATGCATTTGTGATATCACTGTACAAAGCCAGAAATCAGTACACAGTATCATAATATTTACTTACAGTATCATAATATTTAGGCATCAAGGAATTTATATGCTGATGGCAGCAAGACAATTGTTTCAGAGTAGAAACAGTAGGAAAAATTGCTCATGCATGACAGTTAGGCCTTGGGTATTAGACATATTCAATATTTTCTGTATCCTGGGTTCCAGAACTAATGAAAGGGGAATATTAATGTTCTTGTGTACATTTGTGAATTTTCTAGAAAAATATATCTGGCCACTGTAGGAAACAGAATACTTGACTAGATGAATCTTGAATGAAAACTGGGTTAACAGGGGATTGCCAATAAATGCATCTGACTCTTTTCAGTAAAACAATTAAATATTTCCTACATAAGGCAACATTTTAAACTATATAATATTATGCTGATGAGAAGATTCTATTTTGACTTACCCAACACTATTGTCTGTATAAGGAAGAGCCATTAGTTCAGAATTTTTTCCTGAAGAACTCTGGAGATAGAAAAAAAATGAACAAGAAAATAACTTATCACCAAATTAAATATAAAAAGTAAGTATCACTTAAAGACAACTTTGATTTAGCATTACTGAAGTTCTATAGAAGATATATCAATGTGCAGGAAAAAATATAATTTTATTTATTTTATTTAAGCGTTCAGGACTTTTTCACACAGCTCTGTGTGTGTGTGTGTGTGTGTGCACGCACACACACACACACACACACACACACACACACACACACAGAGCTGCGTGAAAAAGTCCTGCACGCTTTCAGTTTTAAGCTGTATTTACATGTTTAATCAACTTTTCACTCATAGAAACCACGCAAAATTAGTACTTCGATGAAAATTTATGTAGTCGGATTGAGATGCATAATTTTTATTAATATAACTAAAGTCTTTTAAAGGTTTTGAATGAGCTTATGTGCTAGAATAAACACAACTTGCATTTTCGAGAAGGTAGCCAATCAGCAGCGAGCTTTGGCTGACCAAACAGGCTAAATCTATGAGCCAATCAATGTAGTCATACTCTCTGACTATAAATAGGCATGAAAAGCATTGAGAAATTTAATTTAGCTCTGGCAAGCGGGCAAGGATGAAGGCCTTTGCTTTCGTAAGTACTGAGCAGCGGCATCGCATCATTGTGCTTCATGAAGAGGGTTACTCCTGTACAGAAATAACCAAGAGAGTGAAATGTCATTGCACCACAGTGAGCAGAGTTGTTGAAAAATACCAAATAATTGGTTCAGTTGATGACAGACTCCGCTCTTGGAAGACCAAGAAAGTCAACAAAAATGGCAAGATCTGGCTCTGCAACGCATTTAGAAGGCTGACATCAGATTACAAGAATTTGGGGTGAAACATGTGATGTAAAAGTGGGTACAAGCACAGTGCGTTGCAGACTGCTTGCCAAAGGGCTCAAGGGCTGCAGGGCTCGAAGTAAACCTTTGCTCACAGACGCTCACCACTCTCGTCGACGTGTGTGGGCCAAGAAATATGCAAGTTCATCTTCAGTGACGAGAGCAATTTCTACTTGACTGGGAATCAGTGCAATAAGTATGTCAGAAGATTTCCAGCTGAAGAATTTAGGTTGTACTGCCTGAATCTATCTGTGAAGCATCCATTGCATGTGATGATCTGGGGCTGTATTGCTGCTTCTGGTATTGTCGGATACAAATCATGCAGGGAATCATGAATTCCAAGCAATATGTTGAAGTCCTGGAAAAGACCATGCTTCCTTCAGCTCAGCAACTTGTAGGGAAGGACTTTTACTTCCAAGATGACAACTCCTTGTCATAAAGCCAAGTCCATCCAGCGGTGGATAGAGAAGCATGTGTTCGACTCCTGGATTGGCCAGTTCAGAGCCCGGATTTGAACCCAATTGAGAACTTGTGGGCCAAGATTGGTTACAAAATAATCAAGAAGCATCCAAAGACCAAGCAGGAGCTGACTGAATCCATTATTGCAGCCTGGCACCACATTGTCACCAAAGATCACATGTAAAGGCTTATACGGTTTATGCCGACGTGATGCCATCTAGTGATAAGCAATAAGGGCTGGCCAATTTCATATTAGTAACCATGTTTGGTTACCTAAATGGTCCTTTTCAGGGCCACAAACAATGAAAATGTTAACAAA
This sequence comes from Notechis scutatus, assembly GCF_049901735.1. NCBI lineage: Eukaryota > Metazoa > Chordata > Lepidosauria > Squamata > Elapidae > Notechis > Notechis scutatus. Next base: position 108,406,873 of record NC_142011.1, on the reverse strand, counting down.
ACACTAACATGGGCCTTAGTAATTGCAACATGTATGCCACTGGGTATGCATCAGTTAGTCTGTTTTCATAGTCATTGTAGGCATACATTGTAAGCATGCAAGAAAATTCACAATCCCCATCCAAACAGCACCAAATTGTAAAAAGCGTATGCTTTTCACATAAAGACCACCAGTTTTTATTTAAATATAACAATATTTGCATAGCAGTTAGCATAAAATATCATAAAACCAATGGCCTATCCAAAAAACGCCATAAACTGTAAACCATAATCCAGAAATGCAGATATTTTTTTAAAAAAGAGTAATTTCATATTCCAGAATCACCTAAATAACAAAGGAACAGAGATAGGGACCCTGGAATACAATATCAGAATTTTGTTCATTCCCCAGGACATGCATTCTCTTTTTGATCTGGGCCCGAGGACCATATTTTTCCTCCTTCTCTTCTCCTGCTGCCATAAATTATAAATGATTCCACAAACCTACCTGGACAGTCTGCTCTTTTTGCTGCTGATTATTTGACAGCCTTCTTGATCTTGTTCTTTCTGCTTCATGTCTATGTACCCAACCTCTTAGTTCATGACTTAACCTTTACAAATAACATGAAAGTTAAACAGAATAATGGTAGGAATGAAAAAATATATTCAAGGACAACATTCTCCATAATAACTTAAAAGTACTGATTTTGAACTCATATTCAGGTTAGTCTCTTGTTTATACCCTCAAAAAAGAATCTCAGAAATAATGTCTCACTTTATCTATATCAGATTTCAATATTTGAATTTGGATCTCTTAATCAGTTTGTAGCTGCCTCGGATAGGGGAAGATTGGTAAGATATAAGTAGATTTCTTATTCCTAAATGATATTTGGAATGTACTACATAAACTCCAGAACAGCTGCCAATCAAACACATTTGCTTTGAACTATGACACTGAAATGGACATGGAGTTGCAAGCTCATCAACAAATCATCCAATAAATTGCCATCCTAACTCATTGTGTTGACTAAATATTCTGTCAATATTACAGAATTTATTTGAAATGCATAAAATGCATGAGAGGATACTTTTTAATATGGTAATTTTATTCAATATTACAATTAAAAATATAAAAATGAGAACTAAGAAAGATACAATAGAGAAAAAAATACAAAGTTCAGAAAATAGAAGTAAAAATAGAAAAGAAACAATAAGAATATACTAAGGGAAATAAAAAATAGAAATAGAAAAGAAACAATATGACTATACTAAAGAAAAAGAAATATATAAATAACTTCATCACAGTACAGTATAAACAATTATAGTAACTTGTCTTCTCTTAATATACAACACTGATCTCTTCTCATATCTGATCTTTCTATAAACAAATCCTTAAAAGCTTGTTGTTCAGTACTCATTAGCAAAAGTCCATTAAAGATTACCAGAGATAACAACATGTCTACTTTATACTTAATCAATAAACTAACTTGATATTTCTTTCTTTTACTTTTAACAATCTTGATGTCTTTAAATAATGCCCTAGAACTTGATTTCTTTTCATTTTTTTCTTTGTCCCTTGTCACAAAATTGTTCAAAACTTTAACAAGTCTCTCTTATAAATCCAATATAGGAAAATTATCCAGGTTGCTCTTTTGGCTTGTTACTTACATGTTCCTTTTAATCATTAAGACACCAGCCAGTTTCATTTATACATCCAATGAACTGAATACTGAGGAAGTCAAACATTAGGTCCTAATGCTTATCTGGCATCTAACATCTCTACTATTTATAAGCAAACAGCTTACCTGAGTGATTCTGTCCGGTTGATAAATGGCTGGCAAGGTCGGGGAGGAACATATATTATTGGTTCCTCAGTAACTACCATGAGTGCCTTGTTATCCGAAACCGATGGCTTATATCTAGGAAATAATTTTTTAAAATATTTAACATTGTACATTTTTTAAAAATAAATGTATTATACAGACAAGCAGTAAATTAAAAAAACAGAATGGCACCTGTGAAACTAATAAAATAATTCAACAAATGAAATCAAGGTAAAGGTAAAATAGATTAAAATCAAGTAGGATACAAAATCTTTTGTTCGTTCAGTAAAAACATATGGCTGAGTATAATATTTTCTTTCATAAATGATAAGATATGAACCAGTTGATATCACTGTTAAACGGATTCACTGTTGACTGAATTACCACAACAAAAGAATGTACATTAATCGCCCCACTTGGCTGTGAGGGAAATACTGAGTGAAGTCTCAAAGCTTAAGATTTTTATCACTGACTTGATTAAGAGATTTCATATCAAGTTTGGAAATGACAAAAACTGGGATGGGAGTAACACTATTGATATAAGACATAAGTTTAGAAAAATAAAATAAAGAATTGGCCTGAAAAAAAGGATGGATGTCAACAGGGAAGAGGATACAATTCTGCATCTGGATCAAAAAGGAACACATGGGGAAGGCCTATCTTGGCAATAGCACATGTGAAAAGATTCCACATACCGTTGGTACTCACAAGTTAAGTATGAAGCAGCAATGCATTATAGCTGTTAAAAAGTAAATGTTCAAGACTACTCTGCCCTGGTCAACCGCACTAAGGGCACTGTATCTAGTTCAAGGCACTATCACTTGAAAAGGATCATGACAAATAGGAACAAGTTCAGAGGAAGGCTACTAAGATGAGGGATTTCAAAACAGGCGCTATGAGGAACCTAGTTTAAAACATCTGGGTATGTTTAGCCTATAGAATAGAAAATTGGAGGGAAATATGACAGCAGTCTTCAAATACCTGAAGGACAGTCACACAAGAAGGAGTGAACTTATTCTTTATTTCTGCAGGAGGCAGGCCAAGAACCAATTGGTTAAAAAACTCTAGGGAAGTAGGTTCAGGTTACAACTTTGTGAATATACAAGGTATCAACTAGTGGAACAGGATGCTATACAAAGTGCAGAATTCTTCATGGAGATCTTCAAACAGAGCCTTTAATGTCTGTCTGTCAGAGATGCTCTAACAGATTCTACATTGTTGGAGAAGGTGATATCTGAGCCCATTTCTAACATTATGATTATGCAAAGTATGCATAATCCTTGCAGCTGAAAATCCTACAAGAGAGTTATTACTCTCCTTTCCAACTCTCTCTATTTCAAGAATCCAGCACTTGAAACTGGCAAGCAAACCAACCAACCCTGAAAAATAGATTTTGAAATGTTTTTCACTTTTACTTGAAAAGCGAGAAGTTTGGAAGAAAGAAGTATGAGCAAGGCAAGGGCAATTCCTACAGTTTACCAGAAGCAAATACACAAGTCTGAAATAACTGAGAATAACAAGACAAGGATGCAAAAGCTCAAAGGGAAGAACAAGAAAAGGCAAGAACAATGCCTGGCTAAAAAATTGGACTGAGAATCAGCCACGTGTATGACCACACAAGAATTCTTGGAACATTAGGAAGGGCAGGCTCAGTCAAACAGAACATGGGGGAATCAGAGCTGGGATTAGGTGGAACATAGTCAAGAAAAGAATGAGGCAGTGAGTGTAAAATAAATACATCACAACAGTGCAATATGAGCTCTCAGAATCAAGCATAGAAAGAAGAAGAAAAAGATGCAAAACAGATGAGGCATTAACAGAAGAGTGAGCTGACTATTCTAAACAGAAGAGTAGCTGTGGTGAAGTACTAATCCTTATCTCCACCAGCACCTGGAATCTAAGATGTAGGCCAGGGAGTAGATAGTCAAATCAAATGAACCAAAATATTATAAATTCAGCAATGAAGTAGGCTGATATTACACGTGTGAAGAAGACAGAATGGGAAATTCTATTTTTCTACCCCAAAGGGCCTCTGTTTCAGAAAGTTCAAACACAAACAATATTGGCTTTCTTTCAACGGTCATGACTGTGCATAGTTTATGATACAGAATTTTAATTGTAAAGACGTTACAAAGAGTCTCATTTTACTGCCTGATTTCAAAACATTTTCAACTATTTATGCTTTTGGCACATCTGTGGCTATCTTGGAAATGAAATTCAAACCTGTTAGGTTTGAATCACCTATTAGCTGAAAAAGCCAAATTTCAATCAGAAGATGATTAAGTGCACATTTACTTAATGCCTAAAGTACACTTCTGCAACAAGCCAACAAGAACATTTGCAAACAATCAATGGAAATCATTCTAGGCATTTGAGCCACCAGACAGCAACCACAGGCACACTTAAAAATGTCAAGATCAGAAGAGTTATACTTCTAGAAATGTTCACGTAGCCACCCAGAGGAAGGGATCTTCTTCTGAGCTGCAAGTGGAATTTGCACTCTAGTGTCACACTGATGTCTCTGGGGTAATACAGGAGTCATTGACTTACAACAATTCAGCCCCAAAATGTCTGTTGTTAAGCAAGACAGTTGTTAAGTGACTTTTGCCCTATTTTACAACTGTTCTTGCCACAGTTTTTAAGTGAATCATTATAGTTGTTAAGCTAGTAACATGGTCGCTAAGTGAATCTGGCTTCCCTACTAATTTTGTTTAACAGAAGGTCACAAAAGGTGAACAAATGACCCCAGGACACTGCAACAGTCATAAATGAGCCAGTTGCTAAGAGCCCAATTTTTGATCACATAACCACGGAGATGCTGCAACAGTCGTAAATGCTAAAAGGTGAATGTTAAGTCACCTTTTTCAGTGCTGTTGTAACTTTGAATGGTCACTAAATGAATGGTAAGTCAAGGACTACCTGAATTGCCTGAAACCAACAAAACTATTACGTTCTTGATGCTCTCTGGGCTTGGTTGCTTTCTTGCAGTCATTCCATAACCAGACTGGATAACATAATCATCCCAAGAGCTGACAGGTAATGAAATATCTGCAAAACAATCAAGCTTGAAAGAATGCCAAGAACCTGAGCTACATGTGTTCTCTCAATAGCACTGAGGGGCACCAGGAAGGGAAATGCACAGTTTAAAAAGTTTTGGATTAAGATCTTAACCAACATTTGTTGGTAGCATTCAAGTAGATATGTTAAATTTTAGTAACAATTTGTTGCAGGAACTCTGCGCTTTGATATGGCCCAAGGGCTAATCAATAAAGACATTATTATTATTAAGTAGATATGTGCATGCTTTTTTGTTGTTTTTCCTTTTCCCCCAATCATTTCTTCATTTTCCAAAAGAGTATGAGGTGATATTACTACTTCCTTATATATTCCTTCTCTGGTAAATACTCCTTGTATGGCTGTTATAACACAATTCCTTTGTATTTGTTTAATCCACACTATAATAGAGTAGTGCACAATTTCCTATCCACCAAACTTCCTTCCAGAAAGTACTTTCAATGTTTTCAATGTAATAAATTTTAAATGATTTAAAACATAAACTACCGGTAATTAATTTAATTTTATTGAAATATGGCTTAAAATTAAACAAGATTTAGTTTTCATCTTAGGCCAACTATGCTTTGAGGTATACTTCCAAATTGTCACTAAAAGTTCAAATACAGCTTTCCACCTTACAAACAGCTAAGTGCTCCTCCTGCAAGAGGTTTTGCTGGGTTCCTTTATTTTTGTAAATATGAACCCAAGTTTCACATACTCATATATAATGTAAATTCTTATGAACAGACTGCATCTTGCTTTCACCACTGTTATATCCAGTGCTGATCCTCTGTAGTATTAATGCTACTGGATTACTCTCTGTGAAGTAATGTAATAGGAGGAAACCCCTTGTTCCAAACCATTTTCTGAGCATTCCTTAGTAAGTCAGCATAGATTCACTTTCCAAGAGGAGAATTTCTTTCTTCACTTAATTAAGGTCAGTTAAATAATTAAACAATATTGTTTCTCTCTACCGCAGTATGTTACAGAAAATTCAGCCTCCAAGCCTGAGGCCTAGTCTTCTGAACTACTTTGCTCAGAACAATTTGCTCAGGCAGAGAAAGGGAAGGCTCTGGAGAAAACAAACAATAAAAGGCCTCTATATTCGGCATGCCATTCCCTTGGCAAATTAGAGCAGGATTTTCCATTGGCTTTTGGTCCATAATCAGCTTAAACTCTCTGCTAGTCCTACTAACAAAGAAAAAGCGTATTAAGATAAAAGTAAAATGAATTCCCATTCCAAAGGTATATGCCAGTAAACCTAGACTTGCCCTGAGAAGGTCTTCTTAGATCATGGCTCTAAACACCAAAAGGTGAACTGTTTTCCAGGCTATAAATTGATATGAATCTGTCTCAGCACAGAAGAAAACTCCCAATGCTTTTCCAAGTTCACTACATAGAATGCTTGCTATGTCCAAAGAAAATAATAGATTATTTTCCAGACAAAGGTTCCAGCAGTTTGAATGCCCTCCGCCCCAATGTTTGGATTTGGTTATTTGAACAAACTGCTTCAGAACAGACCTATTTGGAATGGGAAAAACCTATATCTCAGAAGATTTCAAAAGTTTCCAATAATGTTAGACTGATCCATCTGGGAAAAACAAAGTTGTTGCAGAAAAAATGAGGGAGGCAGCAAGATACTGGAACATAACTGTTTCTAAGAGATACATAAGAACTAAAATTAGAAGAGACTTTTTCTGAAATACATTTGTCCTTTTGCAGAACAAAGCATTAGAATAAGGAACAGGAGGCCCTCCTGATACTGCTGGACTCGAAGTACTTTTCCTCTGACCACTTCTATGATTGTAACCCAACAACAATTGGAAAAGCACAGAATCCAAAGCCCTACTTTATACTGAAGGTGAAGAATGAATGCTAGTTTTTGTACTTACAAACTAGTTTTCAGCCCTCAGACAAAACACAGGTAGTCCTTGACTTACAACAGTTCATTTAGTAACCATTCAAAGTTACCACAGCACTGAAAAATAGCAATAGCACTTAGACTTATATACCGCTTTATAGTGCTTTTACAGCCCTCTCTAAGCAGTTTTACAGAGTCAGCATATTGCCCCCAACAATTTGGGTCCTCGTTTTACCCACCTCAGAAGGATGGAAGGCTGAGTCAACCTTGAGCCAGGTGGGATTTGAACTGCCAAATTGCAGGCAGCTGATAGTCAGCAGAAGTGGCCTGCAGTACTGCACTATAACCACTGCGCCATCAAGGCTCCAAAAATGTGACATGACTGTTTTTCAGTTATGACATTTGCAGCATCCCCATGACCATGTGATCAAAATTCAGATGCTTGGCAACTGGTTTATATTTATGATTGTTGTGATAACATTTTGCGACCTTCTGACAAGCAAACCTAGATTCACTTAACATCTGTGAATAAGTTGATAAATTAAGTTACTAACTTATCAACTGCAGTGATTCACTTAACAACTGTGGCAAGAAAGGTTGTAAAATAGAGCAAACTCACTTAACAAATGTCTTACTTAACAACAGAAATTTTGGGTTCGACTGGGATCATAAGTCGAGGACTACGTATATTAACCAAAACACTCTCCCCTTTTTCTTTTTTTCTAGATAGCAGCAAGTTCAGATGCTCAGAGAAACCATTCAAAATCAGCAACACAATATCAAATAATATGCAACTTCATTTTATTTTAAAACTATATATTGAGCAGTTCCTGTTAAAACTTGTAGCTGCATTTTGTAGCAACTGAAGGTTCTAAACACATATTTTAGGTCTGACAAATACATACAGAATTATGGCAAGGTCAGCTTTACGTAGGATATCAATTCTGCTTAGAAAAGGCAGTACTTCTCTGTTAAATGGTGGGAACAAGAATTTCACAGCAGCACAAATACTCCCCAACTTGTAAGATCAGAGTTTGGGATCAGACACATAGCACTGATAGCCTCAGGAATAGTTGGGAAATTGTGTCTTGTTACTTTTTCAACATTTCTGAGACACAATACATGCACCAGAGACAGAGAGGAATGTTAGCAGATCAAAATAGCTTTGTATCATTAAAAAACAACCAATTATGGACCCTTAAGTAGAAATAAGTAATACGTTAGCCATTTGTTACATTTGCATATGTAGAATATTGCAAACTGGAAGACATTAAAGTATGAAGTTTTATGCTTACCCATCATTATTCTTGCCATCTGTTTCCTGAGACCTGCTTGCAGAAAATTCAAGAAGATGTCGACTTTGGTAGCTAGTGCTGGCAAGATGTTCAGCAGAATCAGGTCCCCATTCAAACCCACTGAAAGCAAGAGACACAGTAGTTTACATTCAGTACATCTTCACGTTGCATCCTGCATAAATACATGGTGGTGCACATGAAAAACCAAAATGTGAGATTTATGTACTGGTCAGGTGAGATCCACTTCAAGTGGGTGGTGTTTAAAGTAGCAGGGTACCAATCATATAAGGTTTTAAAACTCAAAGCCTAGACCCGTGATGGTGTTCCTATGGCACGCACGCTGGAAATGGCACACAGCCACTTCTGCCGGCATGCGAGAGGTCGCCCGGAAGAGCTCCATTGCCCATGCGTGTGCATTGCCAGCCTGACAGCTGATTGTCAGGTATCTGGCACACATGCAAGGAGGGTGCGGGAGACATGTGTACATGTGCAGACATGCGGGGCACATGGGGGAATTGCACGTGCATGTGCAGAGACATGCAACACGGGGGGGTTGCACACACATGCGCAGGGGGCGTGGGGGGAAGCGCACATTGCCTTCTGGGTGCTGGCACCCGAGCGCACGGGCAATTTTCTGCATGGGAACCCAAAAAGGTTAGCCACCACTGGCCTAGACTTTTAATTCTACTCAGAAGCCTCTCAGTGGCCACTCAAAGCCCTGGAGCTATGTGCGAACAGTGGCGCTTGTCTGTTAACAAGTGGGCTGCTACATTTTTGGGACCCATCAAGTAGTTTCCATAGGCAGACCTATGTAGTATAAATTGCAATAATATAACCTGGGGGAAACACGCATGTACATCACTGTTGCCAGGGCCTGACTCTCCAGAAAGGGTGTAACTGAGATACCATCTGAAAATGGGCACAGCTCTCCACGCCTCATCGGTAGCCTCCCTCTGCCTATTCAAAGGGTTGTTGTGAGTTGAGAAGGACCCCCCATGCTGTGAACTTGCTCCTTGAGGGAGAATATTATTGCTTTCAAAGTTTCCACTGGAACAAAGAGAGACCCAGGGAGAGCTCCCCTCCCCTCCTATTGTTGAACCCAGGTCAATGTTTTGAGCCCAAACTATTTCAATTAGCTGTCTTGCAGCTCAGAAAGAGGCAACATTTTGTGATTTTTATTTAAAACAACACCAAAGGCACGTAGCTAGATTAAGGCTTTGGGAGACTCATATGACTTAAGACAAAGAAGGGCTTTTTGTTTTCATTTTTGGAAGACAAAGCTGGCATTTGACCATAAGTTTTCTAGGATGTATTCACAAATGTGAACACCTTATTTAAAAATCTGTCTTATACAGAACCACAAGCATAACATGTTTCCTTTTATAAACATAGGAAAAACAATTTTAAAAGGGAATTACTTTACATTTATACCCAAGAGTACTATCATGGAGCTGAATATCTTCAAGGGCCGTGATGGCGAACCTATGGCACGCGTGCCAGAGGTGGCACACAGGGTCCTCTCTATGAGCTGTTGCCCCAGCTCAGCTCTGCCACGCATGCACATGTGCACCTCCCGCCGGCCAGCTGGTGTTCAGGTCTCTGTGGCGCATGTGCGGGGACAGGCTGCATGTGGGGGGACCTCCGGTTGTATGCATGCACAGGGGATGCGCATGCAGGCATGGGGACGCATGCATGGAATGAACGTGCACGCAAGGGGGCAGGGCCCACGCGTGGGGCACGCACACGTATTGCATTTTGGGGATGTGCATGCTTGCGCGCTTTGGGCCCTCAGTCCCGAAAAGGTTAGCCATCATTGTTCTAGGGGTAAGAATCCAACACTACAGTAGGGGGCTGGAGGCTAAAACAAAAAACAATTATTACCAACTTGCCTTCAACCGAGGACCTGTATACTGCACGAGTCAAAAAGAGGGCTGTGAAAATATTTACAGACCCCTCACGTCCCAGACATAAACTGTTTCAACTCCTTCCCTCAAAATGACGCTACAGAGCACCGCACACCAGAACAACTAGGCACAAGAACAGTTTTTCCCCCAAAAGCCATCACTCTGCTAAACAAATAATTCCCTCAACACTGTTCAGCTATTACAAAGTCTGCACTGTTAATCTTCTCATCACTCCTTATCACCCATCCCCTCCCACTTGTGATTGTAAGACTGTAACTTTGTTGCTTGTATCCTTACGATTTATATTGACTGTTTCCTAGTATGATTGATTGCTTATTGTACCCTTTGACTATCATTAAGTGTTGATTCTCGACTCCTGATGAATGTATCTTTTTTTTAATGTATACTGAGAGTATTTACACCAAGACAATTCCTTGTGTGTCCAACCACACTTGGCCAATAAAAGTATTCTATTCTATTCAAATGAAGAACAAGGAATTGGGTTTATCTAGTCTAGTGAAAAGAAAAGACCTGGATGACATTATAGAAGTCTTCCGATATTTGAGGAGCTACCACAAAGAAGAGGGGCTCAATCTATTGTCCAAAGCACCAGAAGGCAAGACAAGAAACAATGGGTGGAAACCAATCAAGGAGAGAAGCAACCTAGAACTACGGAGAAATTTCCTAACAGTGAGAACAATTAACTGGCTTGCTTTCCAAAGTTGTGGGCTCCTTCACTGGAGGTTTTTAAGAATAGACTGGACAGCCACTTGACTGGAATGATCTAGAGTCTCCTGTTTGAGCAGGGGATTGGACTAGAAGATCTCCAAGGTCCTTTCCAACTCTGTTATTCTGTTATCTGCTATTTATGGCAGCGCAAACATATTATCTATCTGTAATTCAATAGGGAGCTGCCTCTGTTTCCAGGATGACATAGCTACCGCAGCAAAAAACAAAAGGAAAGGAAAGGAACAAAGTACTTAGGAATTACAGTCCATTCAGAAAATACAGTATTCAGACCACCTTCACTTTTGTTAATTTTGTTATGTTGCAACCTGATTCTACTGTTATTGAAATTCATTTTTCTTCTCATCAGTACCCATAATGACAAAGTGAAAAAAGAAGGTATAAGAAATGTCTGTAAAGAAAAAAACCTGAAATATCACATTGGCATAAGTATTCAAACCCTTTGCAACGACATTTGAAATTTAGCTCAGGTGCCTCCCATTTCTCTTGATCATTGCTGACATGTTTCTACACCTTGATTGGAGTCGACCTGTGGTAAATTAAATTTACTGGACATGATTTGGAAAGGCACACACCTCTCTATAGAAGGCCTCACAGCTGACAATGCATACACTGCAAAAGCCATGAAGTCAAAGGAGCTGCCTGCAAAGTTTAGAGACAGGATTATGGCAAGGCAGAGATCTGGAGAAAGCTCCAATAAAATTTCTGCTGCACTGAAGTTTGCTAAGAGCACAGTGGCCTCCGTAATTCTCAAATGGAAGAAGTTTGGCACAACCAGGACTCTTCCAAGAGATGGTTGTCCAGTCAAACTGAGCAATCTAGGAAGAAGGGCCTTAAGTAAGAGAGGTCCTGAATGGAGATGGGATAGAGTTCCAGAAGGACAACCATCACTGCACCGATCTGGGCTTTATGGCAGAGTGGCTAGACCAGCGGTGTCAAACTGGCGGCCTGCAGGCTGGATGTGTCACACGCAGGCCACACTCACCCCAGCTCTGCAAAGGGAAAAATAATCACGATACATCACATGATGGCAACATGACAAGTTGAGTTTGACACCCGTGGACTAGACAGATGCCTCTCCCCAAACAAAACACATGAAAGCCCACTTGGAGTTTGCAAAAAAGCACCTGAAGGACTCTCAGACTGTGACGAACAAGATTTTCTGGTCCGATGAAACCAAGATTGAACTGACTGGCCTCAATTCTAAATGTTATATCTGGAGGAAACAGGCACCATTCATCACCTGCCCAGTATCATCCCAACAGTGAAGCACGGTGGTGGCAGCATCATGCTGTGAGGGTGGTTTTCAGCAGCAGGGATTGGGAGACTGGTCAGGGTTGAGGAAAAGCTGAATGGAGCAAAGTACGGGGGATATTCTCAATGAAAACCTGTTCCATGGCATTTAGGACCTCAGACTGGGCTGTACACGTAAGTACACATAAGCACACAGCCAAGACAACATAGGAGTGGCTTAGGGACAACTCTATGAATGTCCTAGAGTCAGAGCACTGACCTGAACCCTATTGAACATCTCTGGAGGGACCTGAATATGGTTGTCCACCAACAGCTGCCATTCAACCTGATTGAGTCTTCAGAGGATTTGCAAGAAAGAAAATCCCCCAATTCAGGTGTGCAAAGTTTGTCACGTCATACCCAAAAAGACTCAAGGCTGTTATTGCTGCAAAGGTGCTTCAACAAAATACTGAGTGAAGGGTCTGAATACCTATGCCACTGTGATATTTCAGATTTTTTTCTTTTTAATAAATGTACAGACATTTCTAAAATTTTAGAATATAAATTTAAATTCTAACATTTTAAAATTCTAAAATTCACTTTGTCATTATCGGGAACTGAGTGTGGATTAATGAGAAAAAATGAATTTCAACAACTGTAGAATCAGGCTGCAGTGTAACAAAATTGACAAAAGTGAAGGAGGTCTGAATACTTTCTCAACGCACTAATTATGCAGTTCATGGCTTGAACACACTTGCTACTTCTGACTTTGCCCTGGACATTGCACTATTTTTTTTTTATATTTTTTTTACAATTAGGAGGTGCCAAAACTGGTTTTCTACATATGGTATGGTATGGTACGGTATGGTAACTAGATTTACAAAATTCATATCCAATGTGAAGTATTAAATCAACAGAGCAAGCAATTGTTCTTGTAATCTATGAGGATAATATTTATTGCTTCAATTATTGTATGTAGACTATGTGTTATCCTCAATTTTAATTATGCACTTAATTTTAATAATGCAGTACATTGGAAAAAATATTCTTGTCCTTTAAAGAAAATGTAGTTGGAACTATTCACAAATAATTTCTTATATGGTCAAGAACCTATTGCCCCTCTTGAAATGGAACAAACCTTTTGCATGAGCCTCAAACAGGATTCCAGATTCCTAGTCAGTGACTTCATTCACCACACAAGAGAGCTCCTGACAAGAGCTGTAGTCTCTTCAGCAAGAAACTTTCTATTATGCTAAACATGGAAGTTAACTTTGAGCCAAACTTTGAGCCAAGCAGCAGAGACAATTTTCCCCCAGATACTGCACATAAAAAGTATGTTCGACTGTACTGCTACTGACATTGGCATACAGTAAAGATAACGATGACTTCCTGAAAGTCAAATTCAGCAAATCAAGGACTGACTTCAGGGCTCCTTTTGAGCTATATGGTTCACTGAGTAATGCTCAGCAATGAAATAGAATGAGTAGATTGAAAGAGGAAAAGAAGAACACAAAACCAGGAGCTTGATCAGCAACATACAAGTTTGCCCAACATCATTCAGTGCTTAGTTCTACTCTATCTTCTCTGGGCCACATATTATTTTGACAAATTGGAAGGCTATCTGTCCAGCTAGCTGAACTGGATATGATTTCTACATCTGGCTAAAAACAAGCTCTGTTTAAGTAAAAGAACCAGACAATTTAAATTGTACAGTAACTGCTTTGCTCCTGCCAACAATGATCTCATCCTAAACACATGCTAGTTATAAAAGTTTTCTAAGGACAAAACAATCCTGAATTGGGGCTGGGAAGTTTAAGCAGTTTAAATGAAAAACTGATGACACAGGCAAATGCCAGGAGAAAGATCTTTCCCTTTCCAGACAAACCTTCCACAAAAGCCTTGAAATGGACAATACCACAAAGAACTGAATTGATTATAAAAATCAATTATATTTTAACTACTAGCTGGATACCTGTGCTTCGCGATAAAACTATGTGCTCGGGCTATTCTTTCCCTTCCCATCCTCCTTTCCTCCTTTCCCTTCCTTCCTTATTCCTTTCCTTTCCATCTCTCCATCATCCTTCCATCCATCCATCCATCCAGCATATGGATGGATGGATGGATGATGGAGAGATGGATTACCAGGATTGTATTTTATTGTGTTGTAAAATACAATCCTCCAACTGTTGTCTCAATGATGCTTTTTTTCAGGAGGCAACTGAACTTTCTGGTTTTTCTTTGAAGATGTTTTGCTTCTCATCCAAGGAGCTTCTTCGGCTCTGACTGGATGGTGGGTAATAAAAATACTACAACCTTTGAGGGCAAAGTACATTCCTGTTTGGAAGTGTAGTTTGCATCCTTTTAGAGAATTGTTGAGGCAACTTGGAGGTTTGTCAGTGTCCTTGGGTCACCTGAGTGGTGCAAATAGCTATAGAGTTACTAAGGTAATGGAATGTGAGGCAACTTGCAGTTGGAACAGAGTTATTTTCAGGTGGGGAAGGGGAGTAGAACTCCTTAGCATCAGAGCATGTTAATAATATATGAAATACTAATGGTCTGAAAAATCCTTTCTTAGCGAGCACCTAGAAGCCAAAAGGAACATATGTGCCAAATTTCAAGTTTGTAGGCTTTATGGTTCTGGAGCTTTCATGATACTGCATGAGTGGTATTTCGTTTTTATATAAAACAATGTTAGCCGAAGTGCTATTACCTACAGTTGCCTTTGAAACTGTTGTAAGATTTTCAATAAAGTATATACATGCTGTATAAAGAATAACAAGAACAATGAAAGAATCTAAAGATACAGAGAACAGTACAAAAAAAAACCCTCTGCATAATAAATGTTGGTGATGTTGCTCATATAATCTTTCTGAGAATGGCCAACAAAAGCACTGAGGAAACTCTAGTCAGTTCTTGGGGTGACACTGGGAATATGGATTTCTTGAATGCCAAAAAAAATGTTCTCCCTATTCTTTGAATATGTTATGTTTCTTCTGTAACGCTCAATTCCACTGCTATGTCTTTCACAAATACTTAAGTTCTTTTTTATAAGAAAAGTTTGCTCCTGTCACAGTTCAGCCTGGGCATAGCAATAAATCTCTCTGTAAATAGAAAAACACAGAGCAGAAGACTCAAAGGTGAAACTTAGATAAGTTATCTTTACTGCAGGTGTAGAATAAATGTTATTAATGATGAAGAACAGCTATAGCAGAATCCAGAAATAGAGCCATACTTAAAAATTGACTCCAGTGTTTGAATCATATGTCACTTTCTCATATCTTTATATAGTAATAGACATTTTGCTGCCCATTTCTCAGTCCTGGATGTTGAGTATCTGTACGGTGTTTTGAAAACAATCTTTACTTATCTCAGACTTTATTTCCAACCTTGCTGGATTCAGATCCTGCAATTCCCAATGTTGTCATAATCTAAGCCAGTGGTTTTCAACTATAATAATCAGGAACACCACACGTTTGAAAAACAAATGATTATATGATAGACACATATTATTTGTCTATCATACAATCACTATGTAGTAGAAGATTCTGCTGCGATATCCAAAAAACTCTCGAGGTCATTGTCATTCCGCTTGCCCACAGATGCATTTCCAGTGGAAGATTGGTAAGTAGTCAATAAAATCAATAGAATTTTACCAGCTAATCCCAAGAAACTACTACTGAAGTGAGAACTAAATTATAAGCTCATATTTTGTGCTTATTTTGCAACTACCCCCAAATATATTCTTCCCTATGAATCTTACCTTAGCCGATCATAATTTAGCATTACAAAAGCAAGCAAAACCATCACGCAGAATGCTCTTCTTTTTGGTGGGGAACCTTTGAGATTCTGATTCTAGATAGAAAATGGAAAATTAAAGGAAAAAATAATAATCAACTAGCTTCACTTTCAACATTGAAAGGGCAATCAAGGGGCAGCAGCCTTGGTTAAAAACAATACTAGCTACTATTGTTCGTTTTTCTCATCCTTTTCCCAATATTGCAAATGTCATTGGAGATCTCAATGAGCAGGAGAAATTATATGCCTATATGACAATCACAAAATATACATGTCCTGATCAATGTTCAAAGGATTGCTCAATCAGGTATGTGTACTGGATGACAAAGGTAGAAGGAATTGCTCAAATTATTTTATTCATAACTATTAAGATCTACAGGTAATTCCTGTTTAGTAACTGATTCATTTAGTGATTGCTAGCAGTTACTATGGTTATACCAGTCCTCGCATTTACAACCTTTGCAGGTCTGCAAAGCAAAGTTAAAATAAAATTATAAAATTGTGATGTTTCACTTAACAATTGCTTCACTTAATGATCAAGTTGCTGGTATCAAGAGGTTGCTCAATGAGGGATACCGCCTATTAACTTAGCTTGCCCACTTTTAATTCAGTTAGCATGAATTATATTGGAAAGATGCACTCACTGAATGTGTGTGCCTTAGCTTTGGCAGCATTTACCATGATGAGCAACTTTCCTGAGGAAGGTGATTGGCTGGCAGCTCTGGAGGAAATTGGTTATCTGGCCATTTTCAGATATAGTACTAAAATACCTTTAGTCTCATTTGTTGATCACAGGATTGGAATAAGGGAAGTGCATCCATCCTGACCCTCCTTGAACACTTACCAATCTTTCATCACACCCTTTTGGACAGCTAAGGGTTAAGAGGGTGTTATTATGGTATTCCTGTTTTCTCTGGGACAGAAAGGTCTTGTTCTAAACACCTGCTCTTGTGGGTGTCTCATGGGTCTATTCTTTCCCCATTTTTAATACCTACATGAAGCCACTGAGTGAGATTATTCCTAGCATTAAGTATCATGTGCTATTTGATACTGTGGGAAGAACAGGCTTTGGTTTAACCCTAGTAAGCCCAAGAGGCTATATATTTTGTGTCTCGTCAGAACCTGAATACAGAAGTTTTCCATAGTTGTTTCTTGAAGAGGTGGGACTCACAGGATCAGTGTGCAATTTGGGAAATTCCTGAACTTGGTTCCTGTTTGAAGAACAGGTAGCAGTCATGGGCAGGAGGACCTTTGCACGATTCCATCTTGTGTGCCAACTGTATCTCTTTCTTACTGGATTGGAAGGCCTCATTTATGCTCCCTCATACCTTAGTTCCCTGCTGGTTGGATTAATGCAATGAGGACAACATGTGGCTACCTTCAAAGACCATGAAGGAGCTGAAATTAGTCCATGATGCAGTGGCACTGGTGATCCATGTAACATTATTGCACAACCTGCAGAAACTCTCAACAGACTTCCAAATGCAATTCTTAGTACTTATTATGCCATCTACCCTGCATGGCACGGGGTCAGATTATCTGTGGGGTCATTTGCTCTATTTCTGCCATAGCTGAATGAGCATGTTCTAGATCCCTTCCCTGAGGATATGATGGGAAGTGTACCTTTTCTGTGGCAGCACCTTCCCTTTGTAATGATCTTCTCTACCCAGATTTGGATGACCATAATCCTATTAAGTCTTCTAAAAAGCTTCAAAGTCCTAGTTTTTCTGCAAGCATTGGGCCAGGACAATAGACAATCCATCTTCCGGGAGATGGATTATACGTCTGGTTGACCTGGCCATATATTGTTTGATACGCTGTCTGTGGAATTTGTTTCATTTGATTTTCTATGGCTTTTTCACTCTACGATATCACATTTTCAATGTTTGGCAACACTTAGTTCCATAGAAAGCAATTTTTCATAATTAATACACTTACCTCTACTGCCAGCTCATCTAGTTGTCTCTTCAGTGAACCATTCTCTCTTTTAAGATGATCGTTTTCTAACAAAGCACTCTTTAGTCTAGCTTCTAAACCCTGCATATATTCCTTTTTCTTCCTCCGTGACTGACAAGCAGATTCCCGGTTTTTTATCATGCGCTGCTGCCGTCTTAGAACATTCATCTGGGAATAATAGATGATGGGGGGGGGAAACCTCTTCAAAGCTCAGAAAATTTGCAACAAACACAGCCAACACAGGCGATTGACAACAATAAAGGCTTTTCTTTTAAAAAGAGGGTGGGGGAGGGAAAGGTGTCATTATATTGCACAAAAACAAGTATTCCTAAGAATTCCAGAAGATCCCATTTCTCTAGTTACTTGAATTTATATAATTTTATCTAAATCTGATTCAGGTTGTCTTCAACGTACGACTACAATTGCAACCAGAATGTCTGTTAGCCAGAAAAGCCGTAATTAACTGAGTTGCACCCAATTTTATGACCTTTTTTTGCTAAGCTAATCACCATGGCCATTAAGTGAATCAAAAGCTTTTAGTGAATATAACTTCTCCCATTGACTTTGCTCATTAGAAGCCAATTGGGAAGATAGTAAATCTGACAGTAAAGTGATAGTAAAGTGACACCAGGATGCTAAAACGGTTGTAAGTAACATGCTGGTTGCCAAGTGCCTGATTTTTGACCACGTGACCACAGAGATGCTGTGACGGTCATAAGTGCAAGGATCAGTTGTAAATGGTTGTAACCATTCCAGTGCTGTTGTAACTTCAGTTACTAAGCAAATGGTCATATGTTGAAGACTATTTGAGTATTTGACAGTACTTTTTTCAGATGCTTACACTTAGAGAAAGAATACAAACAATCAGAAGCAATCAGATACCTTTAAAATTATTTTCAAACTAGCATTTTCTCATATCCGTGTGACATTGCACAACAGCATAAGGAGAAATTAGATTGTATTATTGGACCATTGTTAAGAAATACATAGGAAGCAGCCTGAACACATCACATTAATAAAATTCAGCTCCAATTATTCCAGCTTTTCCCTATTCTGACTAATGGAATGGTGGTAGTAGTGCCAGAATAATCCCTGCATCTCCCAGGAATGGACACAGATGAAAGAATAAGGTTAGGTGAGTAGCTCTCAATAAACTTATGTATTCTACCATCTCTTCCTCTGTAAAAACAGAGCTGCTAAAAGCTCCCTTTCCAGCCATACGGTAGTGCCACTGGAGGTCAAACAGAATTTGTTTGCTTGATGCATAGATTAGTTGAGAAACCTTTTTGGTCTCTGCGCTGATGATGCATTGAAGTGACCTTTTACCCAGGTTAACAGGAGTAATTTGCACACATTTTGCTTGTATTGATTGAAGTGTTAGGCAATGTTGATTTAGCTGTGTTTTTTTTTTTGGGGGGGGGATAAAGTACAGGTTATACTCATTTCAGTCTCACTGATCCAATGCTCACCAGATGGTTTGACAAGGCATTTCTTTGGCACTGCATCTGATATTGAAAAGAATGCCAAGTTGTAAAGGCAGAGCTGATCAGTAGTTTAATTTCTGCTAAAGAGAAAAACTGGTATCTGACTCCTTCAGACTGTATGATTGAATACTCCCCCTACAATAACAAAAATAAAAGCCTTCCAACACACAAAATTAATGTAACAGGATTTCTAGCCCAGTCCAGACTACCTGGCAGTTTTCATATATAGTTTACTAACTGAATACAGTCAGCCATGTATAAGCATGTGGGTGCACACAAACACTCTCAGAGGCTACTCCGGGAACTATCTCCACCACCAGAAATAAAAAGGGCAAAGAAGCACCAACTGAAATGTCACCTCTTGAATTTCCAAGCCTTCAGCAGGTATTACTTATCTTCCAATATTCTCTTTAGTAGAAAATCTAGAAGATTGCCAGTTCATAGAAAAATTTAAATGGGTGGTGCTGGGTGGTGAAATCCCCCTCTGGACACTGCATGCTGTCAATTATGACACTAGCGGTTGTGGCTAAAACATTTTTGGGACCCTGAAAGCAGCAAATGAGCTTTCCAGGTGGAAGGGCTAATTACAAAGAAGCTGGAAAGAACTTACATCCATGTTTGTGTTTGAGGAAGTGGTGTGAAGAACAGGCTTAGCTTCTGAAAGGTTCCCACTGGTCAAACTCTTTGCTGCCGATTGTGGTAATACCCTAATGGTGTGACCTGTTAATGGTTTTACTCCACCATTAACAGCAATGGCTGGATTTGAAGCAGGAAGGATTCCAGATGTCTGAAGATGAACCACAGCAGGCTGAGATAGCATTAGTGGCTGACCTAAGACAGGAACAAAAAAAATTTGGTATTGCGATTTAGTACTTATCAAAAATGTTAATTACCTTGCATGCTACGTTTTGCCTCAGGATAGCTGTACAAAGAAGACAAAATATTGCTTTACTTTATAGAGCTAAACATATATAGGCCTAGAACATTTCTATCCTAGGCATCCAGTAATTTTTGAAGAATTCAAATACGTTGCTTTTAGTCATATCTAAAGGCTTGCGTTTGCACACTGAAGATTCATTTAAATACCATACACTAAAGCAAATATATCACTTACTACTTTTGAGGCTGTAATTAGATTTTAAAATGGTTGCTATGTGTGGCACATAAATTATAGTTAAAGAGCAGATTAGAGCAGAGGGCCACTTCTATAGCATCAATCCAACCTACTTATTACCAACAATTCAAATAATGTCTACATAAAATATCCACAAATTGTTTCTAAGCAACACATCTAGACAGAGCTGCTTATCAACTAATGTGCTATAAGTAAACAAAAATTGAAATTCATAGATATACTGCTTTTCAACATAGCTTATTTCTATTGTGTAGGTGAGTTTCTACTCATTTTCCAAAGGAGACAAAATCACACAGATTGCCCTGGGCTGGTTAGTGGCCAGCCATTCCACTTCCAATGTACAAATGTTAATTTTGATATATTTATAACAGAAGGATATAATGAATATAATGATATAAGATATAATGAACCCTTCTCATCTTTCGTATAATCTTCTATTATTGGTATCTTATGATTATATTTTGTTATTTGTATGTACACTGAGAGCTTATGCACTGGAGACAAATTCCTTGGGAAAATAAAAAAGGCTTTAAGTAAATAAAAAATATCCTCTCCCAATGTTTTAATTAAAAATCCTCAATTTCTTGCTAATATAGGCAGTCCTCGCTTACTCAACGCAATTAGGATCTGCGATCATAAAGTGAAAAATCACCCAACCATGCCCAATTTATGATGGCAGTTTGACAGTTCCAGTCGTGATTGTTAAGTGAATCACCATGGGTCATTAAGCACAACATCATTTAACTGAAACTTGCAAGTTCCTGCCCGCTTCTCCCACTTTGCTTATTGCAAGCCAAGTGTGAGAGCTGCAAATGGTATTATGTGGCTATGGGATGTACCTATCATTATAAATATGTGCCAGTTTGCCGAACACCCAAAACACAATCATATGACTGCTGGGTACTGTGACATCTGCAACTTCAAGGGTCAGCTGTGTCTCATTATTCAATGCCATTGTAATTTTGAACAGTCATTGAATGAGCAATTGGTAAGCAAAGACTACCTGTAATTAGGGATCAAGAATCCTGCCATTTGGAAATTAAATTACTTTTTTCACCACAATTTGCTCCCAAAAAGCCCTTTCAGACATAAAACTTGATATGTTTGTCATAGATGCTGACAGAAAGCTAATGTAAATTTGAAGGTTGGACTTCTTAAAATTGTACCCATTTAAAGCAATTCTACATTAAAAATATTTAGAAATCCTCTTAGGAAACTGCAGTGTCTCCATATTGCACATTCAACATCATTTGCTAAATCCTGACAACCTAGCATGCATCCCATTGCAACCTTAACTCATATACCTTTTGAAGGTGCCGGCTGAATAGTAACAACTTGCGGCTGCTTGGGCAGTGTCAGGAGTGTGGGAAGAGCTGGAATGACAATGGCTTTTGCCTGGTGATTGGGCTGAGTCTCACAAAAGGCACGCAACAGAGGCTTGGGCTGAATTAATGGTTTGGGGGCTGCTGGATTACTTCGTTTAAGGGTCATCGATGATCCATTTGCTGTAGAAGAGAATTTGCATTTGAAGTAGTTTTTTTTAAAGGTAATATTCCTCCTCATGCAATTATCTGCAGTTCAATAGAAATAGCAATTCTGATAATAAGGAGGGCAGGAAGACGAACTTCATTAAATGAAGCCAACAGTACAACACAACCCGGGATCAAACCTGCCTTTAAAGAAAACACATTTTACTTATTCATAATATATGGGCTGGCTCAAATATATCAACTGGAGTCAGATCAAGTAAAGCCTGGCATTTGCATATTCCCTTCTCTTCCTTCAGTGCAATAACTGTATTGGCTTTTAATTTGCTCAAATCCTGGCTCATTCTTAATATCAATTAGAAAAGGTGATATAAACTCATCACTGGCCAACTTCAAATAAGTGGCACACCATTTATTAAACAGAGCTTGCTTTTAAGGACAATCTCTAGTTTAAACAGAAAAATAAGCTAAGACCAGAAAGGAACAGTGAATTAAGTTCAATTGTACAAGAGAAAATAGAAGCACACAAAGACAAGTTTTCTTTTACAGATATCCTTTCTTGCTTGTGTACTTAGCATAACATTATAGTCTGGTGGTTCATAATCATAGTGATAGATTATAGTCATAATCAGCCTGGTGGCTCTATACCGGGGGTGTCAAACTCAAGGCCCGCAGCCTGGATGCAGCCCACAGGGTACTTAGATCTGGCCTGCGGGGCTGCCCTGGAAATGGCAAAGAACTGGCCAGTGGTGCCTCTGCCAGTGAAAATGAAGATCAGGAGGGCTGCATGTGGCCCTCCCAAGCTCCGTTTTCACTGGCAGAGGGTTGCAGGAGGCTGTCACAGCTGAAAACAGAGCTTGGGAGCCTGTTTTCGCTGACAGAGTGCTCGGGCCACCACAGGCACCCCCAACATGAGTGACATCGAGCTGGCCATGCCCACCCCAGCCACGCCCACCTCAGCTCCCCCAAAGACAAACACAACCCTGATGCAGCCCTCAATGAAACAGTTTGACACCCCTGTTCTATACACTTGAAAATAAATGAATAGCCTTAACAACAGTAACTATTTTTTCTTATGTTCTAGCTATAGAAGATGCTGATACACTGCCCACCTCTGCTTAAAAATCACAAGCAAGTAAGGAAGACACTAAAGAAAGAAAAGTGGCAAACACAAATTATCCTCAACTACCTCAACACTACTTCTACATTACATTGTAATACTCAAAACAGTATGGCAGCACTGTTTAATTGAGCTAATTAAAAGTTTTAAAAGTGCCAATTTCTAAATCATGCAGTATATTTGTTAAAAAAGTTTCTAAATCATGCACATTATTTGTAAATAATGTGAACAGTAGGGGATTATGTCTTTATGATGAAGTATCTTTTCTATAATAATGCCACATATTATATGAGTATACAAAATCTAAAAACAAGGAATGATTCCCAACAATTATTTTGTGCATATGCGAAAGACACAATTCTTAGCTATTCTTACTAATTTAGATCAGTGTTATTATTCTCATATTGGAAAATGGGCAAATAAAAATCATACCTGAACGCGTAGTTTTAGGTAGAGACTTCTTAGTTTTCTCTAAAGGTAATGGTGATTTGGAGCTGCATTTGTCATATAAAGATGCAGTGGATAAGTGAGAATTAGTGCCAAACTCCACATCTTCCTGGCAATGTTCAAAAAATTACAAACATTGTAATTCTTCTTGTTACAACAAACAAGCAAAAGACAAATACACACCGGCAGAACTATTTTTCCCAGTTATACTTTAGTCACAATGCATTTAAAACACTTTTGCATAACATAGGAGACCTCAAAAATTCTAAACTAGGCCACGAAATCATTTGCATTTCCATCCAAAATTCTGCATGTCCATGTCTATGGAGATTCTCAGTCATCCAGGTCATGGTTGTCCCAAACGTGCTTTATCAAGAGGCAACTGGACTTTCTGGTTTTTCTTTGAAGATGTTTTGCTTCTCATCCAAGAAGCTTCTTCAGCTCTGGCTGGATGGTGGGAAATGGGGTACATGCATGTCCACCAATTACCACAGAAGCTGATGGGGGTGGATAAAAAGATAGGGCGGAAAGACAGAATTAAGGAGATGTGGAATACTGTTGAGGCCACAAACTTGCAGATCTAACAGATTGTCTCAGTTTCCAGATTCGGTAAATTTATCTTTGGACATCAAGAGCTCACTCACTAACTCTGGCAAGTCTCCTAACCTTGGATTTCAAAACTGGCACTTGCTCTCTGTATCATTTCTTCTGAACACTAATTGATTCCCAAATACTTTCAAAAAACCCAGCACCAACAATAAAGGAAAAGTTAACCAGCAATGCAATTGTTTCTTTGGATCTGGATTAGTCGATGACAAATAAAGATTACTTTGAATATTAATCTGGTTAAATATTACCTTATTGCATCTACCGTGTTTCTCATATAATAAGGCCGAGTCTTATTTTTTTTTTGAGCCCCGAAAAAATGGCTAGGCTGTCTTTTCGGGGGTGTCTTAATTCCCCCCCCCCCCTTGCATCTTTGGGCGGGCGGGCAGCGACAGCTTGGATGTTGACCTCGGCGTTGGTGAGGCACTTAGTATCGGGGTCAACGCAGGCAGCAGCATATCCGGGTGTGCAACAAAAGTACTTCCTAACGGCAAGCCCCCCCACCATTCCCCCCATTTTGCATGTTTTAATATAGGCCTTAATTTGGGGGGAGGGGCTTAATTTCATTTCATGCCTATAAAACATGCTAGGACTTCCTATTGGGGGAGGCCATATTGTTGGAGAAACAGGGTAACTAGCCCCCAAAAATTACTTACAGGTACATGTTGTACTGGAGAGTCCACAGGTAAAGGAGAAGGAACTGAATCTGTTGAAGCAGTTGGTGAGAGAGGTTCTGCTTTGCACTCTATATCTTTAATAGAAAGAATTAAAGAAAATTAACAGATTTCTCTCAAGGATGGCATCCAAAGGTATATTCCACATTCAGTACACTGGGGACTAAAGCATAGTGCTCATAGTCGGGCTCTAGCTCACAGCCACTCCCCCTTCCCCTCATAAAGAGGGTACTGGGGATCTGGAATTTATTTCTCCTACAGAATGGACTGAGCTTTCTTCTAAAAGATTAAAACTACGTTACTAGCTTTTTTGAACAAGCTGACATTTTCCCTCAGCTTGGAAGGTTTCAACTTTTTCTAGCTCTTTTCAATCTGAAGTTGATTAAACAGTTACACTTCCATAGATAGTCAGGAATATTTATTTATTCATTCATTTTCTATACCAAGTAACTCTGAGTGGCTTAGTTTTAAAATGCATGCGTCTCTATAGCCTTTTTATGCCTTAAACACAATACTCAAGTCTCTCAGCTTTTGAATTTAGTTTCCAATCCCTTCCTTAACCATCCTTATAGCTTGTTTGCTCTTCCCTCCGCCACAACAGAACCTTGGGGTGTCCAAAACTGGAAAAAGTACTTGAGATGGAGTCTGAGGTATTCAACATGGAGCAAAATTACTTCCCAAGATTTGAAAACAATACTTCTGTAAGTACAAACTAAAATTATGTTTGTATCTCTTGCAGACATCATACTACTAACTTTTACTCGCTTTGGTAAAATATAATTTCTCCTACTATAAACAAACTAGCATTTGATTTTGTTTTTAGAGATTTTTTTTTGCAATTAAATTCTATGCTGTTATTTTAAACCCATTTTCTTAGTCAGTTGATAGTATTTTGATTAGTTATAGCCTCAATTCTGTATTAACTAAAATAATGGACAGTACAATGTCTAGGAGAGAACTCCATATTCAGTGCAGTAGGCCTTGCTAAATGACCATTTGTTTAGCATCTGTTCAAAGTTATGATGATGCTGAAAAAAGTTTCTTATGATCAGTCCTTGCACTTACAACCATTGTAGCATCTATGTAGTCACATGGATCATAATTTGGGTTCTTGGGAAGCAGATTGCACTTACAATAATTGCTGTGACTAGCTTGCATTTACAACAGCTGCAGACCCCTGTGGTCACTATTTGCAACCTTTTGAGCCAACTTCTGGCAAGCAACGTCAATGGGAAAACCAGCTGGAGGTAGCAAGTCACATTCATGTAATAATGTCTTGTTTAATGACTACAGGTGATTCACTTAATGCCAGTGGCAAAAATAATTTTTAAAAAATGGGCGCAAGTTGCCTGATGCCTCACTTCAGGATGCATCACTTAACAATGAATTTCCTGGTCCCTATTGTGTTCGGAAGTTAGAATAGAATAGAGTAACAGAGTTGGAAGGGATATTGTAGGTCACCTAGTCCAACCCTTTGCTCAAGCTGGAGACCCTATACCATTTCTGACCAATGGCAGTCCAGTCTCTTCTTGAAAGCTTCCAGTGATGAAGCGCTTACAACTTCCGAAGGCAAGCTGTTCTATTGGTTGATTGTTCTCACTGTCAGAAAATTTCTCCTTATTTCCAGGTTGAATCTCTCCTTGTTCAGTTTCCATCCATTATTCCTTGTCTGGCCTTCGGGTGCTTTGGAAAATAGCTTGACTCCTTCCTCTCTGTGACAGCCCCTCAAATATTGGAACACTGCTATCATGTCATATCAACTTGAGAAATATCTGTACTTCGCTCAAGATTGACAAGGGATTATTGATTCACTACAGATTTACAAACTTGGTGTACCAATAGCCAAATACTCTGTCCATATATCAATAACCTATTCACAGAATGTCAAAACTATTTTGTCAATTGCTTTGTAAAATAAAAAAATATTCTATTACTGTAAGGAATGCATGCAATTGAAAAATAATATAAGGTTCATCTAGCAATGCTAACTTTTTTACAAATCCATATCTCATGTGTTCTAATTATGAAAAAGAACAAGTAGAGCCAACTACTTGACTTCAACTTATCACCTGGTCTGCCTCCAAAGCAACTTAATTTCTCCTAGGTTAACTGCTCTTGATAAGTAGTATTTCCCTCTCCTGGCTTAAGTTCTGTGAGTAAAAAGATATATTTTAAAGAGTTATACAATTTTATAACTGCTTACTGTCTTAAAAAACTCAACCAGAAATTACCTGCTGGGGTCTGCTTCGTTATATCCCATGCACCTGAATCCCAAGACATCAAATCTAAATCAAAGTCAAGGTCACCAAGGTTGCTTTCCTATAAATGACAATAAGCAAGGTTATGGAAAGACAAACAACAAAAGAATGGCAAAACTGAAGTGACCAGTTGCTTTATCAAATAAGTTCCTCGAAGGTAGGTTGAAAATAAAGGATAAAAATGGTAGGCTACTATCGACAGATCAATTGTAATCTCTTCTCATTGTTGTTTCTTGCTTTTATAATTCTGAAACTATATGCTTTATATATCAAACACAAACAAGCCATGCCTTCCAGGACACAGACTAATTGCTACAGAATGTTTACCAAGATAATATTTAACATTGTAATCTCTCATGGCAGTACCTATGTTCTCTTTTATTTTTCACCAGCATTCAGTATTATAAATGTGAAACTTTGGACCATCAATATTGCATATTCCCTCATAAAACACTACCTTAATAATCCATAGCAGTGGTATTTAATTTATTGTGTCATGATATATAAGTATTTAAACAGTAATTATTGAATACAAATTGCTTATACTATTTTATTCACTGTCCATTACTTATATGTTAGTATAAGTAGAATTCACATATCAATATATGCTTTCCATATATCTTGCCTGAAATTTTAAAATTAAAATTTCAAAAAGCTTTTTTTAATTTTAAGAACAAGTTTAAGTTTTATACAGAGACAGAAGAACTCATCTTAGCCATGACAGCACTATAACACTATTTTACAAATTAATATTTCACTTTCTCCCAATTCCCAATAATCAGATGCTTTAACCAATTCCAAGTCCATATTTTAACATGGAAATAATCACCATTTCAGGAATTACTGCAACATTGGTTTTGTCTGATTAGTCACTTGCCAACAAAATATAAATTTAACATCATACATTAGTAATGCAGGAGAAAGAGACAGTGAAAAAGCTTTTTAAATATCTAATACAGGTTGTCCTTGACTTACAACAATTAGCTTAATGACCATTCAATTATGGTGAAAAAAGCGACTTGCAATTGATCCTCACACCTGCAACCATCATATGGTCATGTGATCAGAATTCAGCCGCTTGGTAGACAGCATGTATTTATGACAGTTGTAGCATCCCAGGTCATATGACTGCCATCTGTGACCTTCACAGTAAGCTTCTGATAAAATCAATGAGAGAAACCACATTTGTGTAACAACTGTGTGATCTGCATGACTCATTGAATAACTGCAGCAAAAAGGTCACAAGATCAGGTGCAATTCACTTAATGACTAGGAAACTTACCAACTGAAATTCTGGTCCCAACTGTGGTTTTAAGTCAAGGACTACTTGTACACATAAATACATATAAACAAATAAATGAAACATTCAAAATGCAAAAACTGAAAATGCATGTATTGTGACCTGAAAGCAAACTGTTGAAAGTGCAAGTATGAAGGTAGTCACAGGCCAATTTTAGAGATAGTAACTATGCTTTCTGATATAAATACATTTAATTGGCTCCTCTACAACCTGTACCCTTTGGTCCTTTAAAGCTTGCTAAATAATAAGAGACAGAGAATGGTCTAGGGCAAGGGACCCCAACCTGTGGGCCAAGTCCCACTACCGGGCCGTGGCCTAATCACCACCGGGCCATGTGAGTGGCTGGCTGGTGTACACACCCCACTCATGCATCAGCACAAGCATTGTGGGAGGCCATGGCCCCACTTGCACAAGCATTATTGCAGCCCCACTTGTGCAAGCATCGTCACTGGCAGTCACAGCCCCACTTGCATGAGCCTCGTTACAGGTGCTTGCGGTCCCACTTGTCCAAGCGTTGCCATGAACATCACGGGCATTCACACGTGTACCAGCATGTGCACATCCACCTGCCCCTCCTACAAAACCATCCCCTTTCCCCTCCCCCCCTGCTCCGGGCCGCCAATCTGGAAAGGTTGGGCAATTCTGGTCTAGGGTCTCCTGCTTGAGCAGGGAGTTAGACTGGAAGACCTCCAAGATCCCTTCCAACTCTGTTATTCTGTTATTTAAATAGCCGGATTGTTTCAAATTTCTTATGTTAAATCTACGGCAAGTTCCACCTGCTGCTAATCAGAAAAAGTAAGAATAGAATTCTTTATTGGTCAAGTGTGATTGGACACACAAGCAATTTGTCTTTGGTGCATAAGCTCTCAGTGTAAATAAAGGCTTGTTTCATAGTATTCTTGTGATTAGTGAAATCTGAAATTCAGAAAGATCATAAAAATTTCATAGCACCAAGGCTGATACAGTTTATTAGTTGATCTTTCTATCACTTAGTTCTCTCCACCTATTAAATATGGCCATTTTCTGTTCTGCTTTCTTTTCTGTGGTTGAACAAAATCCTAAATCCCTTGACATAAAATTCTTTGCAGCATTTTATTGGATTGAAAAGAATAAAAACCAACACTATAAAATAATTAAGGTTAAGAATGCTTTCCTCTTACTCACATAGGTTTCATTCTCTACATCTAGCTGAAGTTCATCTTCTCCTAAGAGATCACCAATTTCACTGAAGAGAAGAGATTCTAGGATTTAAATAAAGACATAAGGTACATAAATCACACAAAATAATTCAGACCTTCCTCATTTCCTAGAAATAAGGAAGAGACCATTTCACTGGGCAAATTCTGCAATGGTATGAAAACAAAGAAGGTGTCAACTATGAAATGAACATAATTTTATTCTATGTTATTTCAAATTATTTTCATTCCAAAATATATAAATGCACATTTAATTTTCAGGAAATGGGCCCTTTTCCAAATTAGGTGGTTGTTTATTTACATATATATCTACCTTTTCAGTCATCCCCTCCTGATAGATGAGAACTCTTAATACTCTCTAGCCATGCAGGCTAGCTAGCTAGAGACTATCTGAGAAAGATGATATCTTAGATACCAAGGCCCTAAGCACTAAGGGCTTTAAAGGTAGCAACCATTATACTGAATTGCACTCACAAACACACTGGCAACCAATTATAATAATAGTGCATCATTACAATGCCAAGACTGGTCAACAAACATGCTAGCTCTTGCATTCTGAACCAACTGAAGTTTCCAGGTGGTCTTTAAGGACAACATTAAGGAGATCAAATTACAGAAATCTAATTAGGAATATCCTGTTTCAGATAAGGTCACAACTGGCATACTAGCCCCAGCTGGGCAAAGCCCCTGCTGATCACATGGTTTCCCAGGGCTATGAATGAAACTATGAACTCAAGGGAGCACAACCCTTTCAAGGGTCCAAGATGGTCAGAAAGTTCTTCAATTAACTCTGTTTTGTTTGAGTCAAGTCTCAGCCTGCCTTTCCCCATTCAGTTCCTGAAGTCTCCAAGGCCTGGGATAGGGCATCTATTGTGTCTCTCACTGGGTTCAGATTGGAGATTAGAATCCATATCATCAGTACCCCAATGGATGACCTCTCCCAGCTGTTCCTATTCAATGGTGCTTAAAGTCTCTGAACCCTTTTAGAATTTATTAGTACTTCTGCATAAATATGACCTAAAATGTGAAATGTTTATTTAGTTCTAAAACTAAATAAAGAGAACTTAGGCAAACCAATTAGTTAAAAAACATTATAGTTCTTCATTTTATTTCTTGAGGAAAATGATCCAAAGCTACCTATTTGTGCATTGGTGCGCTCTCTCTGGGCAGCAATAATTGCAGCTAAACTTTTTCAATAACGTTGATCAGTTCCACACATCAGTTTGGGGGAATTTTAGCCCATTCCTCCTTATAGAAGAACAGTTTCAATTCGGGGATGTTGGTGGCCTTCTTTGCATGGACTACCTGTTTCAACTCCTTCTATAACATTTCTATAGGATTAGGGTCTGGACATTGATTTGACCTATGTTTAAGCATTACTCTAACTTGGCACCAGAGGGACCAGCAGACTGTTCAGCCATGCTTCCTGCATAGTGCCAGTGCTGCAAAAGAGAGTCTTGCTATGTTTATGATCTGAAATTGAATATCTCCCTAGTGCAGGAGTGCCAAGCTCGTGTCATCATGGCGGCATCACGTGATGTATCAGGACTTTTCCCCCTTCGCTAAATCGGCATAGCTAGCGCATGACGCATCCAGCCCACGAGCTGCAAGTTTGACAGCCCTACTATAGTGGTTTTGTATCTTCCAGGAAGTAGCTGTGGTTTTGATGGACAGGGAAAGAAGTAATGGAAGACAGAATGAGGTTTTTCATTTTGCTAAGATTAGACTTTTAGGAGTTCTATCTGGACCCAGCTGCTCTGCTTACTAGGCAAGATGGTCTAAGAAGTAGGACAAAACTACCTACCAAGAGAAAGCAATTAGATTTCACTTAGCACAAATGGAATTACTGTTCTCTTATCTTTCTTTTGAATGATTAAAACTTGATCCATATTGATCTTAATCCATAAGTTGTTTTTTAACTTTCACCAATTTAAAACTTGAACAATCATCTCATATAAAATTGAGAAATATTGAAAATTCATGTAGGCTTTAAGCACCACTGCTGACATATGCAGCAATGTTACACTGTGAACTAGATTACTTTTTAAGCTCTGGTCTTACATCAGCCAATGAGATGATACTGTAGCATATTTGCATGTCATAATAATATTAGAATTCCAACATGTTATTGCAAATTGCATGATTATTTTAATTTGGATACACTCACTAAGTTAAATAAACTACATAAACTCAAAGACTAGGAATTGTTTTTTGTTTGTTTCTCTGTTAACACATCAACATCAAAAACCATAATGTATTGAAGATATCTAATCCTTAGCATCCTGGGGAAACAAAAGCTAGAGAAGGATCTGGTTCAGATATCATGGAATGTTTTATCACTTCCACCACTAACAGAAGCCACACGGAAGGTATTTTGTTCGTAATTAAACAAAAGTATTAGATTTTTGCAGAATCTATAAATGGAGTCATAAGCTACCTGTGGACAATTATAACAGGGGTGCAATACTGGAGGACAGTCAGCGTTTTTCTCTCATGCCATTTTCCCATTTTTAAGCACATTCTCCCCACCCCCAAAAAGGGCAACAAGAGGCAAAATTGTCATTTGGGCATTCCTGAGCAGCCCATTTCCATTAAAGTTGGCCATTATATTAACCATAAAATTAATATTTGCTGTCTTAGATATTGTGTATCCCCCCCATTTCTCTTTCTCCTCTCAATTGCATTTGTAAGAAAATAAATCTGAGGGCTGAAACTGTCAAGGCTTTCCGTGATTCTACAAACTTCCAAAAATCTTTCAAGTTGGAGAACCAAGTATTAAAAAAAAAAAAATCAGTCAAGGCAATAAATGTGTGTTGTGTTTTTAGAAGTCCTTGCTCTGGTTCAAACAACATTTCCAAGTCCAACCTTATTTAATTACAGTTTCACAGAGTGCGTATACAGAGACCGCCTTCTGTAAGAAAAACAGAGGAAATCCACGAGCCTCTGTCACGAACGTCCTTGATGGCTTTTAACCAGTTTCTTTGCCTCCAGCAATAAACGTCAACATATGAATATAAATAATATATAAATAACACCTGCCCTATAAGATTACAGCTACATAGGAAATACCCATGGCGAGAGAGAGGGAGACTCATCGGCGAAAGCCGGCGGCTGAACCGGCGGCAGGTAGGGAGATCCCTAGATAAACTTGGCCACGTTCCTCTCTTCAACCTCCCTCTGTCTCCTCGGGGGATCATCGTAAGAGCAAAAGAGGAAGCGCCCCGAGAAAGCTTAAGAAGGGGAAACAACTAGAAGTAGCAATGAACAAACCAGGGGCAAACCAGCCCCACATGGTGCAACTCTCACTAAATCCCTTCTACCCGGGACAATCCCCACCACCACCATTACTGCCGGCGGTGACCAAGTACGGCTTGAGGTTCCCGCCGAGCTCTCCACTCCCACGGCCGGCCTTACCCCATTCGAGACCAGGCTCTCCGGAGGACCAGCCGGCGATCGACGCCGTCATTGCAGCCGCCATCGCCGTCTTCCGGGGTTGCACATCAAGATCGTAAAAACACCGTGTACATTCATCCTACTTGCAACCCCCGCCCCTTGACTACGAAGGCCGCGAAGGACCAAAATCATTAAAACAACGCTAAACTTCTTCCTGTTTTGGTCTGGCCGTCGCTCTCAATTCCGCTGCGGAAGAGAGGGACAGCGGCGAAGCTGGAAGACATCTCAGTCAATCATGTTGTCTGTGTTAGGTTTTTCATCATTTTTTTAAAATTTTATTGGTTTTTAAAAACAAACATAAACAAACAAAACATAAAAACATCAAGCTATTTTCCATAGGTGTGCCGGTTGGTTTACAAATTGTTTTGTGCTTCCATTTCGTAGTCTTCAATTACAATTACATTACATATAATCTCATATTGTCAATCAAAAATTAAATACCTTAGTATCATTATTAATCATTTGACTATACTTTTATTCATTCATGTTTTACAAGATAACCATAATTTACTTAATTTATTTTATAACAGTTCATATTATCATCCCAAATCTATCCTAAAATCATTTTGTAGATATAGTAAGAAATACATCTTTTATATATTATTTTCTAAAAATCTACATATTTCATTACTGTACTTAATTGTCTAACCATTGATAGAAAAGATCCCAAATTTTGTAAAATTGTTTATCCTCTTGTTCTCTAATTTCAAATGTCAATCTACTCATTTCAGCACATTCCAATATTTTCTTAATGATTTCCTCCTATGATGGTATTTTATCATTTTTCCAGTTTTTAGCAAATACAATCCTAGCCGCTGTTAATACATTTACAATCAGGTATTTCAAGTCTTTACTATATATTTCAGGTAAAATTCCCAATAAAAATATCTCTGGTTTCAAGTCCGTATGTTTTTTCGTCATTTTTTCCAACCACATGTGGATTTTAGTCCAGCATTTTTTAGCATCCGCACAAGTCCACCACATATGGTAATGTGAGCCAGGTGTCTGATGACATTTCCAACATTTTTCGGATTTATTCTTGAACATTCTTGCTATTCTTGGAAGGGGGGGAATGCCACCTGTAAAACATCTTATACAAATTTTGTTTATATGCTGTTGACATTGTCATTTTATAATTTTGAGACCACAATTTTTGCCATTTCTCTAAATCAATCCCATATCCAAAATTCTTCCCCCAAGCAATCATAGTTTCTTCAACTTGTTCTTCTTCTAGTTTAATTTCTAATAGATATCCATACAATTTTTTAATCACCTTTTCATCAGTACCTGTCAAAATCTTATCTAAGTCAGTCAGTTTAACATAGAAACCTTCTGTTTTAGAATCTATCATACCTTGAATGTATTTGCACATATGAAAATCAATTCATCTTTATACCTTGTTCCTCTAGTTTTTGCATAGATTTAAGTTCACCCTTTTCATTCAGTATTTCACCATATCTAACTGTTTGTTCCTTTTTGTATATTATAGGATACGAAAATGCTTCAATAGTCGATAACCAGACTGGAATTTTCAAATAACATTGTCTTTTAATCTTCTCCCAGTTTAACCACAGAGACTCCCGTATATAATGTCTTCTAAAATACCCCTGTGTTTTAGTTCCTTTGTACCATAAAAAAGCATGCCACCCCAACAACAGGTCATGTCCTTTTAATGTCAATAATCGAGCATTTCTTAGTGTTATCCATTCCTTAACCCACATCAGATTTGTAGTTTGGTAGTACAATTCCCAATTAGGCAAACCAAATCCTCCTCTAATTCTAGCATCTTGCAAAAGTTTTAACTTTATTCTCGCTTTCTTACCTTGCCATATATATTTCAACACAATTTTATTTAAATCTTCAAAGTAGTCTTTTCCAAGCCTAATTGGAATTGTTTGAAACAAATATAAAATTCTGGGTAATATATTCATCTTGATTGTTGAAATTCTCCCTATTAGTGACAGTTATAAGTTTTCCCATTTCGCCAAATCTAGCGCTATCTGCTGTTTAAGTTTAATATAATTATTCTCTTTTAATGTACTACATCTTGCTGTCAAATGTATCCCCAAGTACTTGATCTTATTCATGACTTGAATTTTCAATAAGTCTGCCAGTTCTTCCTTTTGTCTTAATAGCATATTCTTTGTCAAAATCTTTGTCTTTATTTATTTTCAAACCAGCCACCTTTCCATATGTCTCTATCTTTTCTATCAGTTTTGATGCTGTTTCTAAAGGGTCTTCTAAAATGAAAACCAGATCATCCGCAAATGCTTGCAGCTTAAATTCTTCCTTTTTGATTTTCATTCCTTTTACATTCTTTTCATCTCTAATATTTCTGTTTAACACTTCCAAAGTTAACACAAACAACAAAGGTGATAGTGGGCACCCTTGTCTTGTTCCTTTTCTTATATTAATAGATTCTGTCAGTTCTCCCTCTATCATTACCTTTGCCATTTGCTTATAGTATATAACTTCTATTGCTTGAATAAATTTTCTAGCAAAACCCATCTGTTCCAACAGTAATAACATGAATCGCCAATTCACATTATCAAATGCCTTCTGTGCATCTAGAAATATCAGAGCCATTTGTTTTTCAGAATGTGCCTCGTAGTATTCCAAGGTGTCCATGATTACTCTCATATTGTCTTTAATTTGTCTCTTTGGCAAAAATCCATTTTGATCAGGATGGATAAAATTATTTAAATATTTTTTAAGTCTTTCTGCCAATATTGAAGCAAAAATTTTGTAATCTGCATTTAGTAGAGAAATGGGTCTATAGTTCTTAATTTGTAATGAGTCGGCCTCCTCTTTTGGAATAAGTGTAATATAAGCTTCTGACCATGATTTAGGTATCTTCTTCTTTAACATAACTTCATTCATAACTTTTAGCAATGGAAAATTCAACGATTCTTGTAATGTTTTATAAAATTCTGCTGGAAGTCCATCTGGGCCTGGTGCCTTTCCATTATTTTGCTTCTTGAGTGCTTCAGTTAACTCCATCATCGTGATATTGCTTTCTAACATTTTTTCCATCTCTTTAGGTATCTGAGGTAAATTAGCATTCTGTAAGTACTGCTTGACTCTTTCTTCATCAATATTCTCTTGCATATATAATTTCCCATAGAAGTCTCAAATGATTTCCTTCTTCTCTTTGCTACCATGGCAAACTTGGCCTTGGTCATCTATTAATTGCAATATTTTCCTTGATTCTTTCTCCTTTCTCAATTCGTATGCTAACCATCTACCTGGTTTGTTTGTGTCTTCAAAGTAGTTCTGTTTAGTACCTCTAATTTTTTGTGCTAATTCTTCTTTTTCTATTAGATCCATTTTATGTTTGGTTATATCCATTTTTAGCTTAATGTCCTTTCTCTGTGGCATTTTCTGTAGCTCTTTTTCAAGTCCTTTATACTCATCTTCTAATGCCTTAGAGGCTAATCTTTTCATAGTATTCCCTTTCTTTGTATAGTCTATTATCAAGCCTCTAACATATCCCTTCATTGTATCCCATACATTCTGAATTGATGTATCTTCTTTTTTGTTTTCTCTAAAGAAAAAGGCCAATTCTTTCTCCATCCACTGTGTGAAGTCTTTTTCCTTTAAAATAGTATTACTTAACGTCCATCTGGATCTTCTTCTTTTTTGTCCTTTCCATTTAATTGTCATTGGATTGTGATCAGCCCAAGTACTTGTTTCAATATTTATTTCTTGAATGTTAGATATTAATTCTGTTGACATCCATATCATATCTATTCTGGACCATGATAAGTGTCTATTTGAATAGAAGGTGTATTGTTTAGTTTTAGCATTTCTTTCTCTCCATGTATCTTTTAAGTTTATTTCATCTACCATTAAAAAAAAAGATTTAGGGAGAGTCTTTCTGTTTTGCTTTGTTGTTTTCTGTGCTGTATAGTCCAATTTGTTGTCTACAATTCCATTAAAATCTCCCATCATAACTATATTAGCATAGTCCAGTTCAATTATTTTCATATGTAGTTTTTTGTAGAATTCTTCTTGTTTGTCATTCGGAGCATAAATTGCAATCAGGAGTGTTTTCATATTATTGTCCATTATTTCCACCATTAGTGTTCTTCCATCATCATTGGTATAGATCAATTTTGCTGGGGTGGTCTCTTTAATATATAAAACCACTGCTCTTTTCTTACATTGGGTCAAGGAAGTAAATATTTTCCCTAATTTTGGCTGTACCAACAATTGTTCATATTGTTTTTTAATATGTACTTCTTGTAGACAGATTATATCAAATTTTAATTTCTCCAATTTATGAAAGGTTTTCCTTCTTTTAACATTTATATTAATTGTAATCATTTTTTTCTCTTCCATGGTTATATTTTATAGTTAGGTTTAGCAGCTCTCGTAGATCTTAATTCACGTTGTTCTTTGGCTTCTGCCTTTCCACCTACTGCGCCTTCTTCTTTTTCAGTCACCATTTGGCAGTCCTCTTGGAATTCAATTAATGAGATCTCTTTTTCTGCCTCTTCCTCTTTCCTTCCCAAAACTTCTGTATAAAATAATTCTGTTTTCTCAATTGAGTCAATTCTGTGTCTCTGTTCTTGCCATGTGAACATTAAACCTTCTGGAATCAGCCATCTATAATTCACCTCTTTTAAGTAGCATTTTAGTCAGGAATCGGTATTCTCTTCTCATCTCTCTCACTCTTCTGGGTATTTGTTTCAAGACCACCTTGTCAAGATCTCCTTGTCTTTGTATTTCAATGTTTTCTCTTTTGCCACTTGCAATATTTGCATTTTAATGGCTTTCTTTGTAAATCTAATGTGAACTTCTCTTGGTAAGCTATTTCTCATCGCATATCTTGTGAAAACTCAATAAACCTCATCTATTCCATCCATCATCTTCTCTTGAGTTATTTCCAAAGCTTCAGCCAGTATTTCTATCATTATCTCAGCTAGGTTTTGTCCTTTTTCTTCCTCTACGTTTTGGAATCTGATAGAATTCTGATCTATCCATCTCCCATCTCAACATACCACTTTTATCTTGTTCAACCACCGTTAATCTATTATCAATATCTCCAATCTTCTTGTCTCTTTGTTTATCTTCTTCAATTTTTTGGAATCTCTCATCATACTTCAACATCATTTGTTGGATGTTCTCCACTTTTTCATCGGTTTTCCCTGTTCTTTGTTCTTTGTTCAATGTTCTCAGTTCTTTGTTCAATGTTCTCTGTTCTTTGTTCAATGTTCTCTATTCTCTTTTCAATATTCTCTGATCTTGCTTGAATATTTTGAATTCCTTGCATAATCATCTGCAGAGTCACTTTTTCTTGTTCTTTTTCTTGCTTTAACATTGTCTGTATTGAACATTGTCCTCCAGATGGTAGAGAGGAAGAAGTAGAAGTTGAAGAACCAGGAGCTGTAAATTTCCTACTCATTTTAAGCAATTCAAAACCTTCAGGTTCTTCTAAACCAATTGTGAAGTAACCAATTATAGTTCAAAATAAAAATAGTAGAAAAAATAAGCCCAATAATAATAATAAAAAGGGGGGGAAAAGGGGAGGACAAAATTTCTCCAGGTTCTTGTATACCTTAATCCAATCAATAGTAGGATAAAGAAAAAGAACTTAAAAGAAAAAAGAAAAAAATTCTTCAGGTTCTTCAACACCTTAATCCAATTGAAAGGTCTCAAATAGAAAAAAGTGCATAAGAATAAACCAGAAAGGTAGATGAAAAAACAAAAATACCAGGAAAGGAAAAAAAGAGGCTTTTAAGGCTTTCCCTTTAAAATAAAAAGCAAACGTAGAGATTGGACTTCCAAAAAAAAGAAAGAAAGAAAAACAAAGACAAGCTCCAACAAACCCAAAAACCCAAATAGTTATTACAAAAAAATAAATAAAAAAAATACAATAAAGCTGGTGAGGAGGGATAGCACAACTTAGGAAAAGTAAAAAGGGCACACTGCACTTTGTTTAATTATCCAAGGCTGTTATTATAACACTCTTCTCCAAAAACTTATCACCTTTTTTCCCCCTACATTTCAACACCAGACTCCAGCTGTTGATAGAAACCCAGAAGAGCACCTGCAATAATACTCTCTCATGCTCTTCCCTCTATCTTATCAAATAGCAATGCCCTTGAAAAAGAGTCTCAGTTCTTTCTTTCTCAGCTTTGTCTGGTCACAAGAGAAATAGAATATTTCCAAGCCTCTAGTTGGCAGTGTTACAAAGTTTCTTTGCTCTCACTTTCCCCCTCCTTTTCCGAGCAGGATATCATAAGAATTAATAAAAAAAGAAAAAGATATTTTTAAAAAATGAAATAACTAAAGGGAGCCTCTAGCCTAAAATATTACAAAATCAAAAATGAGAAGAAAAAAATAGATATAAATGAAAAAACCAGTCCAGTTTCAAAATACAAGATCATATATAGAAAATCCAGCAATGAGAAAAAACAAACAAACATTACTTTGACATTCCTGTTTAAAATCGCCACTTAATCACTTCTGTCAAAACTTTTACAGATTTTTTCTTTTCCTTAGGGTGTCCTTTCAGATCTTAGAGTAAAAAAGAAGTTCTCACCAAACCGGCACACTCTCTCTTTCTGCTCTCTTCCCTTTCGGAGCTGTCCCAACTTCAGCAGTTTTAATGGCTGCCTCTTTGCCGCTGGCAAGAAGAGCTTCTGGATCTACCAGGGACTTTGCGGTATCCCTGGGATCGACAGGATGCACTCTTCACTTTCACCGTCTCTTCGGGACGGTTTAGATCCGATAGGACCGTCCAGGAGCAAAGATATCAGCAGCGATCTCAGACCTCCAAGATCGCATGCCGTATGGTCGTGATGCCAGCTCTGCCCTCCAGGTTTTTCACCATTTTTAAAAGACAGGCTGGGAACTTTTTCAAAGAACTTAGTCGAATTATTTGCAGCCTTGTAGATTTCAAGGCAAGACTGGGTTCCCCGCTTTAAAGATTTTTGTCCTGTTTTGTGCTTGAGCCAGTCTTGATTGTGGAAAGAATCCTTGGTGCTCTCTGAGCCTCTGAGCTTGGTTGTTTGCTTGAAGATGTTTCATTATCCGACTAGTAAACATCGTCAGTGCATGATGATTCCCTGCAGTTTTCTTGGCAAGATTTCAGAAGTGATGTTGGAAGTTAAAACCCACCCCTCTCCTAGGAAAATGAAATATTTTAGGATATACTAAAAAGGCAGAATACCCCTAAAAAGAAAAGTAGAAACTCAGAGAGGCAGAAACTCAGCCCCTCTCCCCCCACCTTTGCTAATGGACTATTACTCTGGCCTGGGCCAGTCTATTTTACATAACAAAGATCTTCAGGTAGAGCTATTTGGGATTTGCCCAAAGCCCTTTCATTACATCCTCATTGTCCAGCAAGGTTCAACCAAGCCTGGGACTCAGGACAGCTCCTGCATGGCCCCATGAGAGTCTGACAACCAATCAGAATACAAGCTCAAATTCAAATCCCAACAGAGGGCATAAAACAAAGGGACTCTCATCTCTTCCCTTTTTTCTTTTCCTTCACCCAACATCTTGAAGTATGTGATCACCCTTTTCACTTTGGAGCTCCAAGCCATGTAGTCCTGTCCACCATTAAATCATCTTTCCAAGCAGTCACCATGTTTCCAGTGTCTTTCTTCCCCACTTGGAACTGAACCCAGAAGGATATTTCTTCCAACAGTGGTTTGCCATTGCTTTAGATACTTTTGTACAATCCTACTTAGGGGATGTTACAGTTAGTAGTGGTGCCCGGGTGCTGTATTCTTAGCCTCAAATCAAAAATTCTGGAAGCAGAAACACGGTCTTTGAAATCTTGACGTTAAATTTAACTGCATCAGAAATTATGCAGGTGAGGTGGCCCGATCTTTCAGACTTCTAATATATAACAGGTCAACAACGATGAAGAAAACTGATGCAAAATCAATACAAGGAAAATAGTGCTAAAGGAAAACTGGAGTTGGGTGCTGTAGTGAATCAAGTCAAAATCAGTTTCTGCTGGAAAAGGCTTTTTTTTTTTTTTTTGGTAGTTCAGTTCATAGAGAGAAGAAAGAGAAAGTGGTAAAGAAAAGGCACACACAGGTGTTAAATCTGTAGGGAAAAGATGAGAAACAATGATAACTATCCTGGGGCCAGAGTAGATGGTTTGAAGAACCTGCTGTCATAAGGTGAAATCAGCTGCTTTGATGTATGATCTTAGTTAAAATCTCTACATTAATTATTTGCTCTATATTATGGATGGGCTTACTTTAGATAATGCAACCTTTAAAAAAGCAAATGCAGTGTATTAATTGATACAGTATGAAAAGAAAAGATGGTTTGCAAATATATAAAAACATATAGTGATATATTAGTGTAAACTATATCTAGAGTTCCTTTTCTGTCTTTCCTCCAAATTCTCTTTTTCCTATTTTTTATGAATTTTGTGTAACATTGCTCATTTCAAAAGAGTATCATGTGATGAATAGAAATGTACATAAAAAAACTCATTGGTTTGACAATATTAGACATGTAAGAAAGGCTAAGAAAAACAATGAAATTTAAGGGAAGTCTAGGCAAGGATTGGCTGGAAACCAAATGCAAAGAGAAGTTGTCCAAGCCACAAGAAACACATATAAATTATAAAATCAGTTATTAGCATTGGAGAGAAACCCTTCAGAAGACTAGATAACCCTTAAAGAATCTAAATTGGTTCAAACTAAGAAAAAAAGATCACAACAGTTCTTGAAAAATGAATAGATTCCATTCAAACTATTTTATAGTCTAACTATCTCTCTGACAAATAGCAAGAAATGAATAAATGTCCAGAAATCTTTTGCAACATTATGGAAAACTTTGGTGATCAATGCAGGATCTATACTAGAGCCTCTTCTGTGTGGGAATCTTCATTTTGTACAGTTTGTTAAAAACAGAGTTGCTACTCAGTACAACACAATACACATATTGGTAAATAATATTTTACATGCATGAGAAGAGTTTAAAGTATTACATATTTTAATCCTTAAACATTACAATTTCCTACTGCTGCTGTTTTAGCTTGTTTTAAACAAAAAGAAATCAATCCCTATCTTCATATCACAATCATATAATTTATAATATTGTCCCCTATTTTCTTTCAAGTTACAAAAATATGGCTTTTATGAAACAATAACTTTAATTTGAAAAGAATGAATTTTATTACATTTATGTCCTCCCATTATAATCATATCTTTCATCACTATGAGATGGATTAGGCTGAGATTTGACAATATCTAATTAATTTTGTGAAGATTTCAGTCTGTTATATTATTACTTTAGCATGCTAGGAAAGTTGCGTTTTCTAGTTGTAAATAGTAGTAGACAATGAAAAAAGCAATGCAATTTAGCGACACTTGTTCGAGTCTGAAATATTTGGCTGTGTTGGAGCAATAAGTCCACTAACAATACCTAACCAGATAGTTGACCAAACTGTACTTTTAAGGTAGTATTGATTTTAGAGCATTTGATAACTAGCCATGTTAATTATAATAAGAGATTGCTCATTTAAAATATAAAGCATGTTTGACTCCTGAAAATGAACAGTATATGATCAACACTTTTGACTTTTCATGTATTTGCTACATGTGCAGAATGTGTCATTGATTGCAGCTTACATTTCCCTAAAGTTGTCCTCTTTCATTTGCCTTTGAAAACAAGATTCTAGCCATTATTTAAATTCCAGTATGTGAACAATTTCTAGTAAAGTCTCAAAAGCCACAAGGGTGACTGCAAAAGCTGGATATTGTCTTTCAAAAATATGGAGCACAGATGTCTTCTATGTATTTTTTATATATATTTTTGTATTATGAAAAGCAAGCTTTGAAAGAAGCAAGATTTATTAAGTCTTTACATCTGTATCTTGATACAAGAAAACAGGTAGAAACAATTTTTAAATCTACATTTCTGTTTGTTTTTTAAAGTCAATATTAAAATTAGTACATCTTGGAAAATCAGCCACAATTTCACCAAAAGACTTATTGGCATATCTACAGCATGTTTTAGCAATAATGGTTAGCAATGTTTTGAGTAGTTAAAAGTCCAATAACATGGGAAGAACATAGGTCATTTCAGGACATCTTGCCAGAAGATAAATGACAATGAATTTTGGGAAATTTTGAGATCCTTTAAGTGCTGTAGCTGGATGGTGAATGGAAGGAAAGATTTAACCTGGAAATAAGGATAAACTTTCTGACAGTGAGAACAATGAACCAATGGAACAGCTTAGCCGTCGGAAGTTGTGGGAGCGCCATCACTTGAGACTTTCAAGAAGAGATTGGACTGCCATTTGTCAGAAATGGTGTAGGGTCTCCCACTTGGGCGGGGGGGTTGGACTAGATGACCTACAAGGTCCCTTCCAACTCTGATTATCTGTTATCTGCTCCATGCAAGATATCTTTTAAAGCTACATGTTTCAAATATTAATTTATTTTCTCTGACTTTCAGTGAGCCCAAATCCTAATATTAACAGAACTGAACTGAGGTGTATTCCATTGCATCAGCGTTTTTCTTCATAGCATGTTCCAGATGAGTTCTGTGGGATATAAAGAAAAAAATAACTTGTTTATTAATATGAAAAAATAAGCAAACAAGTGATGTTAAGAAAGCAATTACATCTGACATGGACTCAAATGATCAGGCTTCCCTAATGTGGCACATTCTAGGTAGGTTGAATTTCAATTTACATTCATGCTTTCTGGAATTAAAGGTTGCGGTATGCTGGCTGAGATTTATGGAAAGTGAAATCCAACCCATTGGGCAGCACCAGTTCAGGTAAATAGAATATGTTATAATTAAAACTAATTTTGTAGGAGTAGAAGAAATACTTAAATTGCTGGATTTAATGTTGAAATAATTGTTTAAGGAAACATATTTGGGAACACAGAAGTTATCAGATTCAAAGGTGCTTTTTCAAAAGGCAACTGGACTTTCTTTGTTTTTTCTTGAAGACGTTTCACTTCTCATCCAAGAAGCTTCTTCAGTTCTGACTGAATGGTGGAGAAGAGACGGATTTATATTTTTTGCAGTCATCTGGTCATTAGCACTGTCTCTGAGAGTAGGGTCTCCCACTTGGGCTAGATGACCTACAAGACTAGATGACCTACAAGAACCCTTCCAACTCTGATTATCTGTTATCTGAGAGTTGTTGAAACCACTTGGTCTCATGCCCTGAAGGCTTCGAGCACCTTTGGGACAACAATGACCTAGATGACTGAGAATCTCCATAAACAGAAATTGTCAGGCTGTCGAGATATATTTGTTTATGGATATGGATGCATTTTCTTTGTATAAAATATATGCCTAGTCTAAGGTATATATTGTGATAAATTAAATCAGTAATTTGTTTTTCCATGCAATAATTTATATTATTATTTCATTCATGTAATATGTTTCCATATATTGGACAGTGAAATGGGCATTCAAGATAATTGGCAATGGAAACAGTGCAAAATATCATTTGCTGAGATAGGGAGCTATGGAAATAAAGTAAAATAAATAAATAGTTAAAGCCCATTTTAAAAGCTAACATTGATCTTTGAAGCAGCTGATCCACGGAGAGTGTCATGGTGATTCCAAGTAGGTTATGGATTTTTCAGATGCAATGGGAAAGACATAAAGCCAGTGGATTGCTATTGTGGGAAAGCTCTCAGTCAATAGAGGTTGATGCTGTTGAATAGAAACTTGCACAACTAAGAGTTTTGATAGTCAAGAGTCATTCACAGACCTTGAGCAAGTATCATGTCATAGAATAATCCAACAATCTTGCAGCTTTTAGAAAGGGTAAGACATTAGGCTAAAGGAAGTGTCGAGGCGGTTGACACTTGATTAAGGAACAGATTCAAACTTTGTAATAACAAACCTGTTTTCCTTGACCAGCGCCTTCCTTCTCTTGGATTTTTGGCTTTGATTTCAGGCTAACATATCTCATATTTGCACCAACTTCGTTCATGCTTATGAACTCTTATAGGTGATTCAGAGCAGTTTACCTCATAGCTTCTCATCTACTATCTGGCTTAGACATTTTGACTGTGGCTCAACTTCCTTACCTCATTGTTTGCAAGTTCACACCTGTGAACTATTTTGCACAGGATCAGGCTCATAGCCAAATAGCTAGTTGCCAGGGGAAGGATGGGACAGGAGTCAGCCTTGAACCCACTCCTTCTGCTCCCCATCCAA
This sequence comes from Notechis scutatus, assembly GCF_049901735.1. Classification (NCBI taxonomy): domain Eukaryota; kingdom Metazoa; phylum Chordata; class Lepidosauria; order Squamata; family Elapidae; genus Notechis; species Notechis scutatus. The sequence continues at coordinate 108,361,902 of NC_142011.1, read as the reverse complement.
AGGCCAATTGTGTTACAGATAATTGTGAAAGGTTCTGATGGAGAATGGAGAAGGACAGTAAAGGCCTTGGAAATCAACATGACAAAATAAAGCATCTTTGATCTCACCTTAGGAGACTGAGTCAAATGCCGAATTGGAATATGTACCAGGTACCCCCAACTCACTAAAAGGCAACAGATAAATAGTTATCATTGTACAATTCATGTCACTTAGGAAAATAGAGCTGAATGCCTCAAGGCACACTTTACCAATTAGGGTTCTGAAAATCTCAGAATTAATTTAATATGTAATGATCCTAGTGCTTGAAATTGCTTTTTGAAATATGGAGTGAGGAAAAAACAACCATCCTGTAATTTGCTGCTATTCTCAGTAGTGCAACATCTTTTGTACTGAGCTTCCAGGAACAACATTTTAGACAAAAACAAGAACAAATTTTCTGACACCTTAAAAACTAACGCATTCATATCGTGTAACATTTGCTTAATCAAAATCCACTGAAAAGTTAGTAGTTGACAAGTGCAACTCCTACAAATAAGATCATCCAGAGCATTGACTATTGGCTTAGCTTGTGAATAGATGTTATGCATTAATTTGGGCAGTGAGGTAGTCATCTAGAGTAGAGGTCCCCAACCCTGGGTTGTGGCCCATTACCAGGCCGTGACCCATTGGGAACTGGACTGTTGAAGCCACGAGTGAGCTTGCAAAGCTTCATTTGCACATGCACAGGATTTAGGTTGCACACACAAAACCATTCCCCCTGCCACCAAAGCTGCTGCCAGTCCACAGAATCAAAAAGGTTGAGGACACCTTTTACACATAAGATACCCATCACACAGCAAGATATCTCCTTATCCACTTGTCACTCATCTATTCCCACAGATACCCCCCCCAATTGCTCCAGGATATTTCCAAATCCCTTTTCTTTACTGTGATGATACATAAATAAAAAGCCAATTTGCAAAGTGTTGGAAGAAGCCTTTCGGTCCTAAGCAAATAGAGTACACAGCAAGTTCTATTTATAATAAGAATAAAAGTTCTATTTTAAATAAGGTACATATTTCGATATAGATTTATGCTATGTGTCTGACTACCTTAAATTGTTCAATTCACAAATGAAATATCTGCTTTTCATATATATTTGTTCATCTTTACATGTTTTTTGGGAGGGGAAGTCCCCCTCTATCTCCTATCCTTCATTTTGCAGGCATGCAATTTTACTAACTTAGTATTTCATATGTTTAACAAAGTAGGATAAATCTATAAAATCTTATGCAATGATAAGTGAATTAGACTTTGAATCTTTATGGAAATTTGCGTTGTTCTACAGCTTCATGTAGGAAATTTGATGTAATTTCATATTGCAGTCAGTACCTGGTATGACTTAACAGCTTCTTTTTCTCTTCTGATGGAGTCATAGTTCCCATTGGATGGTTGTAAAAAGACAAAAAGATAGTTTATTCCAACGGATTACAATATTACAATTAAATTATTAATGTAAGCATTAGTAAAAATAGCAGCAGTGATTCTGACGCAAGAGTCAGAATACAAAATACATTAATGTGTTTATATCAGGGAACTTTTCTTTGTTATTCCTCTAATAAGCCTTATTATTCCTCTCTGCTGGGTAACACATAATTTTTCAGAAGATTTGATTAATTGTGACAATTGCTGCTCTCCTAAAAAGCCAATCTATGTTAGGAAGGAATAAGACAGACTGTCAGATTGACCCATATCAATAAACTGAACATGGTAGAGTCATCACATTTGGTTTAAATTTAGCCATTCCCATTGACTAGAGAGTCATTTAATCGCAATAGCACTTAGATTCATATACCACTCCGTTATGGTTTATAGTCCTCTCTGAGTGGTTTACAGCATATTCCCCCAACAATCTGGCTCTTCATTATACTGACCTTGGAAGGATGAATGTCTGAGTAAACTTTGAGCTGGTCAGGATCGAACTCCTAGCAGTGGACAGAGTTAGTGTGCCATACTCCATTCAAACCACTGTGCCACCACAGCTCTCTAAGCAACTTTATGCTGCTTGTTTACAGGAAACCCAAATTCTGAAGAATTCTGGCTGACCATTCGAATACATTGTTTTGGTTCATTAAAAGTGTTATTCTAATGTCAATGCTGGATTTATTTATTTTTATGGTCAGTGCAATGCTGTTTTTGTGAAGTTAAAATTATGTGGTTTTGAACTACAGATTGTCCTCGACTTACGACTACAACTGAGCCCAAAATTTTGGTTGCTAAGTGAGATAGTTGTTAAGTGAGTTTTGTACCAGTTTATAATTTTTCTTGCCACCATTGTTAAGCGAATCACTGCAGTTACTGATTTAGTAACACAGCCGTTAAATAGCTTCCTTATTGACTTTGCTTATCATAAGGTCTAAACGGTGATTACATGACCCCAGGACATTGCAGCTGTCATAAGTATGAGTCAGTTCCGAATTTTAATCACGTGACCATAGGAATGCTGCAACACTGTTTCAGTGCAGTTGTAACTTCAAATGGCCACTAAATGAATGGCTGTAAATTGAGGACTACCTGTTTTGGATAAAAATGTACTTTGGAAAGGCATTTAAATTGGAGGGAATGGGAAGCTGTATTCAGTTTTAACTATTATATCTGCTAAAAATGTGAACCCTAATGAGGATGAGAACACAGGTAACTGTGGGATTCCCCAATTGGACGGTGTGAAACTCCTTACCTCTTTTGCTGAGACGCTTAATTGCTAGAGCTATCAGGCCCCCAAAGATGATAAAAAGAACAAGGGATGCTGTGACTCCACCAGTATAAAGCAAAACTTGCTTTAGGTAAATGGCAGCGTTTTCTGAAATTCAATATATTGGAAATGAAATAAGTCGACTAAGAAGTACATTCTTCTCTTGTAAGACTCCAAAATCTTAATATTAACTCTGTAGCTCTACAGATCTCCATCCATTTACATCAGAACTAAATACCCTTGACCTGAGACTCTGAACAATCTCTCACGTACTTTCTATATTTGGAAATAACATGATGAGGAAATGTGCCAAAATAAACTTTTGAAGAAAACGGGGGTGGATAAGTGGGGAGAATATGACCTTTTACAAATCTTCAGCATTTCTTATCATTATGAGTCATTTTGGAGAAATAAATATTACAGCAAAATAATGCTTTTAAACATATTAATTAGTAAGCGCTTTCTAAGTTATTCTTTGTGATCGCTATGTCAAAAGAAACATGTTAAGTTCTTATAAATTAAAGATTTCCATTTTGAAATGTTGTCTTGGTGCTTCATTATATTTCTAAGATAGGACATAATAACAATAGCTGTAAAGCATAGAGACTGTAAAGAAAGTAAATATAAATTACTTTTTCTCTGAAAAAAATATAAGAGTAAGCCAGCAGAGAGCAGCACCAATACACACATCTTTGGCAAAAGTCCTACCCTCCTCACTACAGAACTGTTTTGCAACTGTTTTTCGAAATTATTTTACTAAGATTTTTTTTAAAAGAATATATATTGGACTACTGTACTATGATCCTTAAAAAAAATAATTCAGTGGATACCAAAACAAAATCATTGAGGAAATGGCAGCAACCGCTGACCCAGTGTTGGCTTAAATGGATACAGATGATGATTGCAATTTGCATAGAAAAAGATCATGGTACCTTGACAAACAGGCATCTCAGTAGACCACTGGCCATCAGGCTGGCATTGCATCTTACTCGTTCCATTGAGAAGGAAGCCCTCAGTGCAGTAGAAGTGACATGTGGAGTTGTAACTGAAGTGGCCCCAGGGATGGGAGCAGTTCTTTTTCATGTTTTCCATCTCTTTAAGGGGGGGACACTTTATGGCTGTGGAGACAGACAGGAATTAAAATTAATAAAAGTACATCACAGGGTCATTTAGAGCTGGACAAAGGCTGCTCAAATGGTCACATTGTGAAGAAACGTCACACACTTGGTGTACAGACCTTGGATTCTATTATTGAAAGAGAGAATAATTCTCCCTCTTGCCGGATTCCAAGATCATCCTATGACCCTGACTGCTGGCAGATTTGGGATGAACAAATGGATGGGTGGATGTGTATTTCAGGAAACAATGCCACCAATCCCTTCAAATTGCATCCAGGGACCACCTGCAGCCACAGAGCCTAAAGTATCCCTACCATGTTAATGTCCAGTTGATCAAATTTACATGTAATTAGGCAAGCTTTTTGGAAAGGGCATTTGATAGTTGGGATGTTATTGCAGGGGGAAAAAGAAACCTCTCAATACTTCTTCAGTGTTGTCTACCCTACCTAAGACGGGCACGTTATTGAAGGAGGGCTTTTGCAGATGGTCTTACACTGCAAGGTGAAGTTGAAAAGTGTTAGATTCTCCTCCACAATTAATATAGGAGGAGAACCACATTGGTCTATGGTGGCAAAAAAATCAGGAGTCTGATAGCACTTTTCTCATGGACTACAGCTCATTTTATCAGATGCCCACTGATATAGGATTTAAACTAAGCAAAGCTTTTCTAAAATAGTCATTTTGAGGTCTGCTATTCTATAGAACCATTGAGCGAGAAAGTGTTGTACTCACAGATACCAAAAAGTTTCAGCCATTTTCAGAATGGGTTGTTAACATATTAGGTTTTTAACACAGTACAACGATGATAAGTTGCCTGTAATCTGTTTTACATCTAATCTGTCTTCCTTTCACCCACCCCAGACTTAGCCCAGTTTAAATCCTACATCTGTCTGGCCACTTTGTGCTTCTGCTAAAGTGAGCTGGAGCTCACAAAATCATGTGGCTGTTAATCATATTTGTAATTGGAAAAAGTGCTACCAGACTCCTGTTTTTTGCCTTCACAGTTACAGCCATGTGGCATGAAACCAAGGAGCAGAACGTCTCCCATAAATCACAGAAAGTGAAATAGGAAATCATCCTAATATATTTTGTTCATGTACATTCATTTATTAAACAATTTTTCCAATTGAAGAGAATGTATGTTGAACTGTGGAATTCTTTGTGCTCTCTGAGCTTAGTTATTTGCTTGCAGATGTTTCCCTCCTGCATTTCAAGCATTATATAGCACTCAATGTGATAAGTTCTCTGACCTTCACAAGACAGTGCAAATCCTTCCCACTCTCCTGTGGCCGTACAGTTCAGCCTTTGGGATCCAATTCTTTTAAAACCCCTCTCACAGGAGAAGACGCAGCTGGAGTTATATGTGAAGTTTCCATAAGATTGAGAGCATTTGAACTGTCCGTTCTTTGGAGCCTGCAATTCAGGGCACTTGATTGCTGGCGAAAAACAAATTGAAACCTTTAGGAGAAAGATCTACAAATGTTGCAGAAAGAAGCAGGAGGAAGAAAATATTAAGCAATTAATAATAGGAACAGCAAATGAAAGAGAAGGTTGTTAGTGACTGATGAGCTACTGCATAATAAATTCACAAACTAGAAACATCTGGGAATATTAGACGCTAGGCCAAAAAAAATAACACTAAGCTTGTATGAAAATTGCTCGTTTATTTTAAGCTTTTTGAATTATTTGCATCATTTCTGCAGAATGTTCATATTCTACCTATCATTTATCACTGGAATGTATTATTTAATTTGATTTTAGAAGAGCACTGCTTCTTTGGTGCTAAATGCTTAAGGCTCAATTAGTATATCTGTAGCTTATTCACCAGGATTGTTCCTTTATGAGAGAGAGGGGGGAAAAGTGGGGGGGAGAACATCAATGAAAAATAAATGTTGTGTTCTGCATAGAGCATTGGCATATGTGCTTTGGTATATTACTTCAGATTGTATTTTAATTTTGATTATTTTATTATGTCAGGAGCGCAGAGTCACTGGGAGGTGGGTAGATTCTAAGTCCAATAAAATAAAATAAAAATGCTTTTGTATAAAGGTAAAGGTGGTCTCTATTTTTCTACTTGCATTTTTTATGTGCTTTCAAACTGCTAGGTTGGCAGAATCTGGGACAAGTAAGCTCACCCCATTATGGGGCACTAGGGATTCGAACCGCTGAACTGCTGACCTTTTGGTCGAAAGCTCAGCATCTTAGCTCCTGAGCCATCATGTCTGTATATACTGTTATACAGTATATGCTTGTAATAAACCAAACATACAGAAAGCGTTTTTGTTGCTAAGATGTGGAATGCTATCAAATTTGTTATTTCTGCTACTTCAATAGTGGGATTCAATTTTTTTTTACTACCGGTTCTGTGGGCGTGGCTTGATGGGCGTGGCGGGGGAAGGATACTGTAAAATCTCCAGTCAGAGGTGGTATTTGCCGGTTCTCCAAACTACTCAAAATTTCCACTACCAGTTCTCCAGAACTGGTCAGAACCTGCTGAATACCACCTCTGTGCTACTTGTTTGGAATTATAAACCAAGAAGCTTATTCAAACAGGCAGTGTGCTGAAAGAGTAAGCTATGTAATGTATCTTTATATCTGTCATATAATGCCTACAAAAATAAGACCAGAGGCATTATAGAAATCAGGAAAATTGACTTGCTGAAAATTAAATATTTATTTCATTTTTTTTGAAATCCTCAAAAAATTATATGACTTTACCAGCTCTAAAAATAAAGCTACATTTGATTTGGAGCAGGGGTGGGATTCTACAGGTTCGCACCTATTTGCTAGAACCGGTTGTTAACATTCAAAGCAGTTCAGAGAACCAGTTGTTAGAAGAAATTACTGGCCTAATCCTTTAAGGAAGGCAGGAAGGAAACATTTTGATGTTGCTTACAGAAACTGCCTCTCTGTTAATCCTTATTACATTCTTGGCAGGACTAGACTTCCTGTCTCAGGAACATCTCTGGAGTTTTTCCCCCCTCCTTTGCTGGTACTTTGCTTATATGGAGTAACCATTCAAAGTTACAATGGCACGAAAAAAGTGACTTATGACCATTTTTCACACTTACGACTGTTGCAGCATCCCCACAGTCATGAGAGGCCAGGTGAGGAGATGCGTGCCTCGATGTGAGTGATATTGAGTTGGCCACGCCCAGCCAATAACATGACCTCCAAGCCATGCCCACCAACTTAGCCACACCCACAGGTTGTTAAAAAATTTGAATCCCACCCCTGATTTGGAGATAAGCCACCATGATAGAGATAGAGAATTTCGAGCCTCCAACCCACACTGTTTCCTAAAACTTACCTTCACAGATGGGTGTCTGTCCAGTCCAGTTTCCCTGATCTGTGCAATTCAGCTTCTCTGACCCAGCTAACTGAAACCCAGAGTTGCAGGAGAAGGTGCAGCTGGAGTAATATGCAAAATGTCCATAAGGATTAGAGCAATTTTCTTTGCCATTTTCTGGGGTTTTCAGTGGTGGGCATTGGACAGCTAAAACAGGTACAAGTACAAATTAAAATAAACTATATCATCTTGGATGAATCAAATAATGCATATTGTTCAATTATGTTTTCACAGGTAATCAATCAGTTCCATACTGTAAAAAGGCAGTTATGCTACTTTCTGCTCCTGTCTTTTATCAACAATAAGTGTTTTCAGAATCACACTTTTATAGAGTCAGTTTTCTTTTGAAGATACAGCATTGCAGGCTTACTGTATTTTAACTATTTTTATTAATTTGCAAGTTGAGTGGAAGGACAAATTTAGACTAATTATTAAAGTTTTATCACCTCTTCTGAAAATAAACCCCATACAGTGCTTGAAGGCTCGCAAAGCTTTCTAATGCTTCTCAGTCAGGTGGTCAACTCTATCATCTTTTTTTTTTTGTCTTCCATTAAATGAATTATTCCATCTCCCACCTGGATAGATGGCAATTCATTCAATCACAGGACAACACTAGCTGTTAAAGCCACTAAGATATGCACACTATAAGAGATGGAATGTTGTTGAAATGGGACCTCCTCCTTTCCTCCCAAAGCATTCAGTGAAAATGGGAAAGAAAATTGGCTCATAAACTTCATGGGTTTCATTGTCTATACATGAATGCTTCTAGCATGGAAATATAATAAGTTTGATCTCTTAGTATACAAGAGCAAATATGATTTAGTAAACATAATGAAGATGGGCTAGGCTGACTACTCTGGTTGAAATAAACTTTGAAGTATATTATTCATTGAAAGAAACTGGTGCCAAGTCTTTAAAAGCTTAATAGATTAAAACCAGCAATTCAGTTATACTTCAAACTGAATCAGTAATAACAGCAAGGCCTGTAGTATGAGAGTTAAATGTTCCCAGCATTTGGAGACTATTAACAAGTGGGCTGCTGCATTCAGGATCAGACATAATTTATAGGTGGTCTTTAAAGACAGCCCCAAGTAAAGCACACTGAAGTAGTCTGTATGGGTGGTGGTGAGAGCATAATTTACTACACCTAAGTCCTCCTGTAAGGTTTTGGGTGATACTCCAGTTGTAGCTAGGCAAAATCCCTCTAGACAGAGTTTACATTTCCCCCTCATGCATCTGCCCATAAGTCCAGAAGAATCCACAAACAGAGAATCTATTGTTTCATAGAGGTGGCACCTGCCCATCCAGAGGCACCACTGGAATTGTGGAGAAGCCAATGTACAAACAGCAACTCGGTCTTGCTTCCATTCAACGTTAGCCCATTTACTCCCATCCAAACCTTTGCAGTCTCTAGACACCAGGATAAAGCATCAGTGTCTCTCCTATCGTCTGGGGTAGCAATATATAATTGGGTATCATCATGGCAGATCAAATGAAAAGCCATAAAGAGCCCTAAAAGACCAGAAGAGGAACACTAACTCCAACAAGGCCATTTAGAAGTCTTCTTTGTCTCCTATCTGAGCCTGAACCCTGATTGAAAAGAATACAGATAATCTGCTTCTTTCAGAGTGTTATGTACTTAATCCATCACCATTGTCTCAACAACCTTTTCCAAGAAGGAGGGCTTTCTAGGATCACAGGAAATAATGTGGCCTTTTCAGAAGAGAGCACTTCATAGGCTCCTTCAGAGCTTCAGGCAGCTCCCCTTCCCTTAGGAAGGAATTAGCAAACTAACATTAGATAAGTGATCACCTTTCTACTTATTCCTTGCCACAGTCAGGATGAACAGTCAGGATGAATATATGTTTGAAGGACAATCTAGAAAACTTTTAGAGACCTTCAGAAAAACACCCAATAAGTTCGCCTTCAATTCTGAATTAAAGAAAATATTAATCATAATCTTAAGAATTTAAAGAATTTAAAATAAACATCCCAAAACTATAAATAAAGTTTGATCTTACAAAGTTATAAACAGACTAAGGGTCAGGTAAGTTTGGAGTATCGAAACTTTTATAATAATATTTTGAAATTAATTATAAAGAACAAACAGCTTCTTGGGATAAATAGATCTTTTTTAGAGATTGGGAACATTGACACAATGTCCACAGTGTCTGTCATTATGTCTGTCTCCATGGACAGACTCTGTCCAAAAGATGTTATTGAATCACAGATATGGAACAAATTTTACCTAACAAGATAGAGATGGTAGTGAAAGTGGATTTACAAATGACAAAAAAGAACACTTGAAAAGGAGTCTCCGTACAAAAACTGTCTGAGTGTCGAGCATATTTTGTTGGGGACTTACTGGGAAAGCGTGGGAGGGGGGGGGGGGGAAAGCGAGTCTACTGGTAATTTCAAAAATTTTGGGAAGCGTCTCCTGAAAGGTTTGTTTAACCCAAAGAAGAAGTGATGATGACAGCGGGAGGAGGAGTCAGGGGGGGGGGGCCCCGGGGGGGGGCGGGGGGGGGGGGGGGGGGGGGGGGGGGGGGGGTTGTCTCTTCCCCCCCTCTCGGCCCCCTGGAGCAAAGAGAACAACTTGGAAAAGGATGTCTCACTGTGTATACAAAATAAACTAGCTGATGTTTTAAAACTCAAAAGGGAACATAGAAATGTCAAGTCCATACAATGACCTGGGTATTTTTTTCTTATTGGGTTTACATGAGAGGTGTAATGTAATTATGAATGATCTTGCGGAAAAAGGGCCTCCAGTGGTCAGAGAAGGAAATGAAGAGAGGACCCATCTTTATAGATCAAATAGTTAAAAGTAGAAGAGAGACGTTTGTACCTTCAGACTTTCAAAATTCTGTTAATGTAATAATGCCTTATGATAAAATATAATTTGTTTATCTAGTTGTGTTTCCTGTCTGGTTTACCTGGAAGGGCAGACATCAGACAAGTCTGAAGTCACAAACGTCCCTTTTCCATCTCCTTCCTCCACTAATAAAAGTATATACTAAATAAAATAATTGTTTGTTTCTAGTTTAGTCTGTTTCTTGTTCTACATACCATATAAACAGCACTGGATTCTCTATCTAACTGCCAAGTTTGTATTCTTTATTTACCTTCACAACTAGGTGTGGCTGCACTCCACTTTCCCAAATCTGTGCACTGAAGTTGACTTGTCCCAATGCGTACAAAGCCTATATCACAGGAGAATGCACAACTGGAATTATAAGCAAAACGTCCATGTGGATGAGAACAGTTTAATTCTCCATTCTTAGGAATATCCAGGTTTGGGCATTCAATAGCTAGAATGAGAGAGATTGTTGGTGAAAGAAAGAATTATAACAGCCAGCCCAATCATTCCAAAAGAAAGTCCAAGAATGAAAGCAGTGCTTAGAAAGTAGAAGCAACTATTCCAGATTACAATATTATGGCTAAGTTTAAATTGTCCAAAGTTGAAAGAACTGACTAATGTTAGAAAGACACTACATTTCATTGCAGAAAACAGCAACAAAAATTAAGGTGAGGAGAAGGAACATTACCCTGGCATGCTGGTAATGGAGAACTCCAATGCCTGGTTGCCAAACAGAAGGTTGTGTTTGCTCCAGTCAAGAGAAAGCCAGGTTGACATGCAAACTGACAGGTGGATTGGTAAGCAAACTCTGCAAATGGGTGAGAGCAGGCCATCTCCCCATTTTTAGGATTCTGCAAATGGTGGCACTGCATAACTGAAATTAAAAAAACATAAATTTTATAAAGACACTGATGGATTTTTCTTAAAAGAAATCATGCTTAAATACTCATTGAGTTGCAGCTATATGAGCTGCAATTACCCTTGTTTGACCAAGATTCATTTCTAATCTTTACTGATGTCTGAGCACTGACTTTGACCAACGTGCCTACCGTCCCTGTCCTATTGTTTCTTTTATTTTTCTTATATGTATCCATGTATTCATAACTATGTTTTTACTTATACCTATTATCTTGTAAGCAATTGACAAACCAAATAAAATAAAAATAAATAAATAAATAAACTTTCACAGAAGGGTGATATTGTAGTCCATTTTCCCAGAGCTGTGCACAAAAATTGTACTGTTCGATCTTTCACAAAACCCTTATTACAGGAAAAGGCACAAGTGAATTAATAAGCAAATTTGCGCATGTGGATGGGAATAGCTTAATTTTTTCTTAGGGACCAAGTTTTTTGGCATTCAATGAATACAATAAGAGATTTCAGAAAGCACAGCTATATCAGAATCTCTCCTTGATCAGTTTCCATCCATTGTTTCTTGTCTGGCCTTTGGATGCTTTGGAAAATAGCTTGACCCCTTCTTCTCTGTGGCAGCGGCATCCCCACAAATATAGGAGTATTGCTATCATGTCACCCCTGGTCCTTCTCTTTAATAGACTAGCCATGCCCAGTTCCTGCAAACATTCATTGTATATTTTAACCTATAGTTCCCTAATCGTCTTGATTGCTCTTCTCTGCACTCTTTGTAGAGTCTCAACATCTTTTTTATAGTGTGGTGACCAAAACTGGATGCAGTACTCTTGGTGTGGTCTTACTAAGCTTTTATAGAATGGTATTAGGGATCTTGAATCAATCCCTCTATTAATGCAATTTAGGTTTGCACTGGTTTTTTTGGCTGCCATCACATACTGCTGGCTCATATTTAACTGATTGTCCACTAAGACTCCAAGATCCCTCTCATAGTTACTGCTATTAAGCCAGGTTTCACCTAATTTGTATGTGTATTTTCTTGCCTAAGTGTAGGACTTTATTTTTCTCTACATTGAATTTAGTTTTGTTAGATAGGGCGCAGTGTTCACATCTGTCAAGATCCATCTAGATCTCGAGCCTATCATCTAGGGTGTTGGCTATTCCTGCCAGCTTAGTATCATCTGCAAATTTGATGAGTTCCCCTTCTATTCCCTCCTCTAAGTCATTTATGAAAATATTGAAGAGTACAGGACTTAAGATGGAACCTTGAGGTACCACACTGCTTCCTTCCTTCCAGGTAGATGTAGACCCATTAAGGACTACTTGTGAGCACGGTTTGTCAGCTACAAATCCATCTAGTGGTGATGCTATCACACTTTTTTCTAACTTATCAAGAAGTAGTTGTGGTCTATGTTGAATGATAAATAACCACTTCAAGCATCACAAATTCAATGATCTATGTATGCCCTTGTCTGTGCTTGGATTAATTTTTGGATTACTTTTATAACATTATGTTCTGTCTAGTTCAGTGGTTGGGAAATGCTGGGAGGCTGATGAAGCAAGTCAATTCATGATTGCCAGTCTACAACTGCTACCTAACAACAGATTCCTCCTCCTTAATTGCATGAATGTCATGGACATAAAAAAGACAAAGATTTCTTAATAAAAAGAGAACAAAATAACTTTGCAGTATCCCTAATTTGTGTGCAAAACACAAGACCTTTGAGAGTAGTTAAGTGGCCAGTATGTTCTCACCAGAGAGGAGTAGTAAAATGAAATGAGAACCTGAGAAAGTGAATACCTTTGAAATGCTGTAACATGAGAAGCATCTTTTTTGGAAGGGAGAAGCCCTCTGGGATGTCTGGAACTCTGAAAATTGCCAGGGATGACAGTTTTCTTTTAAAACAGATTATCTCCAATGCATGGGAGAAATATGCTATTACAAATATAGTGGACAGAATGGGCATTGTCATTAAGCTAGTACATTTTGTAACAATGGGTATGTGATAAATCAGTCAGAAGGCTTCCTTGTCTTCTTGCTGTACATCTACTAAATATTACTCAATTCTCATCACTAACACCAGAATCTTGGAATAGAGGAGACATAGAAAGCAAACCTTGGCAGGTTGGCTCTGAAGTACTCCATGCTCCAGAAGCTTCACACGTAGTGGTCTCTGTTCCGTTGATCAGAAAGCCTTCTTTGCATTTAAAGTTGCAACTAGACTGGTAATGAAATTCCCCGTGGATATGAATGCAGCTGACATTTCCATTTACAGGGATATTTAACGGCTGGCACGGGATAGCTAAGGGCAGGATAGAAAGAAATCAGGTACAATGCATCATACACCACAAAAGTTGTAAACATTCTGGAAAATTTGAAATGCTGAAAAACCATGTTTAGAAAATATAGAAAACTGGAGACAAACTGAAATATACAGAGCACTTATTTTTAGCACATTTTATATATACCAAACATAAAGTGAACTTAATGGAACAAGAAAAAATGGAAATAAATTTGAAAATGACTAAACAAATTTATTTTGAATATGCAAATAAACCAGGAAGATGGCTATCTTATAAACTTAAAAAAAAGAAAGAAAAGAGATTGATATACCAATTAATAGACGAGAAGGGCGACTTATAACGAGATAGAAAAGAAAAAAGACATCATTCACAAATATTTTGAAAAGTTATATAAAAAAGAAGAAGTCACTGAGGATAAAATAAGAAATTACTTAGAGGAAATGAAAGACAAAGTAATTGGAGATGAATGGATAGAATTATTAAATAAAGATATTACATGGTCCGAATTGAAATCAGCAATAGAGAATCAAGGGAATAATAAAACCCCAGGGCCAGATGGGATCCCGGCAGAATTATATAAGGCTATCGCGGAATTAATTGGACCACTGATGATGGAAGTGTTTAATGAGGTATTACTGCCAGCTAAGATGCCAGACTCGTGGAGGGGAGCACTGATTTCGCTGATCCCGAAGGAGGAATCTGACCACAGATATATTAACAACTACAGACTAATTTCACTCCTAAACACCGATTATAAAATATTCTCCTCCATTATAGCCAATAGACTAAAACAAGTTTTAAACCCGTACATACATGAAGACCAAAATGGATTCCTCCCGACTAGACAGATAAAGAATAATTTAAGAACTGTAATAGATGTTTTGGAATTTTATGAAGCCCACCCTGAGAAACAATCCGCACTTATGTTTTTAGATGCAGAAAAGGCATTCGACAACTTAAATTGGCATTTCTTAATCCCAAAAATTTATAATATGAATTTAGGCACCAAATTTGAAAATATCATAACAACAATTTACGATACACAGCAGGCCAATATCTTAATAAATGGGGAACACACAGGTCCAATAAAAATAGAAAAAGGAGTTAGACAGGGTTGCCCTCTTTCACCTCTTCTCTTTATATTTGCTTTAGAAACACTCTTAACACGTATTAGGCAAAATCCCGAAATCAAAGGATTGAAGATTAAAACAGAAGAATATAAATTGCAAGTGTTTGCCGATGATATGGTTTTCTTTTTGGAGGAACCAATAGAAAAAGGATATAAATTGATAAAAGAACTAGAACAATTTGGTGCAGTAGCGGGACTTAAAATCAATAGAAAAAAAACAAAATTAATGACCAAAAACTTAACAGAAGACCAGAAAAAGGAATTAGAGGTAAGTATGGGAGTACAGGTAACAAAGAAAGTTAAATATTTAGGAATATGGTTAACACCACAATGTAAGACACTCAAAGAGAATAACTATGATAAATTGTTGCAACAAGTAAAGAAAGATTTAGAATCATGGAGTAGGTTGCAACTTTCACTATTGGGCAGGATTGCTTCTATCAAAATGAATATTTTACCAAAATTCTTATACCTATTTCAGACAATTCCAATTAAATTGCAGAATTTTTTTTTGAAGAACTTAATAAGATAATACTCTAATTCATTTGGCAAGGAAAGAAATCTAGAATTAACATAAAGGAATTACAGGATTTGAAAAGTAGAGGGGGATTAGCACTTCCAAATTGGGAACTATACTATACGGCAGCTGCTTTATTATGGCTAAAAGATTGGGTGAACTTACTTAACAAAAGAATGCTATTATTAGAAGGCCACGACTTGCAGAGAGGTTGGCACGCCTTCTTATGGGAAGTGGGGAAACCCAATCAGTCATATTTTCATAGACACTTAATTAGGGATTCACTATTAACCAATTGGAAAAATGTACGGAAAAAAACACTATTTAAAAGTACCGATTTGGCTATTGACAATGGAGGCGATGGTTCACCCTAACAATTTGGACATTACAAAAATGATCAAATATAAAGACTTATTAGATGAACAAGGAAAATTGAAAACACGACAAGAACTACAAGAGCGGGGATTTAAAATCGATCAGTGGGTATATCTCCAAATCCATAGTAGATATAAACAAGATAATAAAGATTTTGGAATTAATAACAAACTTCAGCACTTAGGTAAAATTTTACTAGGATCAAATAAAAAATATATAACTAAATTCTATAACTACCTACTGGAAGTAGAATTAGAAGAAGAGACTGTCAAAGGGAACATGATAGCTTGGAGTAGGAATGTTGGACGGAGTATCACGTTAACAGAATGGGAAAAGATTTGGATCAGAAACAATAAAATCACCAAATCCGCAGCTTATAAAGAAAACGCTTACAAAATGTTTTACAGATGGCACCTTCCTCCTTCGAGGTTAGCGAAGATGCACCCCAACACGAGTCCAAAATGTTGGAAATGTAAAAGTATAGATGGAACCTTTTTTCATATGTGGTGGTCATGTAAGGAAACCCAGAAATACTGGCAAAGAGTTAGAAGGTGGCTAGAAGAGATAACAAAAGAACAGATTGAATATAAACCAGAGTCCTTCCTGTTAGGGATTTTTCACAAACAGCTACCTAAAAACGTGAAATATATAACAATACATATCTTAACAGCGGTCAGACTAACATTTGCTCAGTGCTGGAAATTACCTCACATACCTACTGAACAGATGATCATCCAGAAAATCTGACTGCACAGAAATGGACAAACTAACCTTAGCCTTAAAAAATAAAGATTCTTCAATATATTATAACAACTGGAATTGCTGGTATAAATGGTTAGACCAAAGATAGACTATATATTATAAAGTAAAAAAGAATGGGACAAACTTATATGAGTGCAATCTAAATATAGATATGGATAAGATGTGCGTATATGATATAAAATTAGAAGAGAAAAGATCTTACAAACTGTCGAAAATGAGAATGTTTTTAACTGTTCACTTTTTCTGCTTTCTCTTTCCTTCTTTTGCTTTTCTTTTCGCGTTTCTTTCCTTTTCCTTTGTTCTTTTCTGCCTTTTCTATTTGTGTATGTGTTGTTGATTTGTTTTTAATTGTAAATTCAATAAAATTTGTTTTTTAAAAAAGAAGAAAGACACTACATTTCATTGCAGAAAACAGCAACAAAAATTAAGGTGAGGAGAAGGAACATTACCCTGGCATGCTGGTAATGGAGAACTCCAATGCCTGGTTGCCAAACAGAAGGTTGTGTTTGCTCCAGTCAAGAGAAAGCCAGGTTGACATGCAAACTGACAGGTGGATTGGTAAGCAAACTCTGCAAATGGGTGAGAGCAGGCCATCTCCCCATTTCTAGGATTCTGCAAATGGTGGCACTGCATAACTGAAATTAAAAAACATAGATTTTATAAAGACACTGATGGGTTTTTCTTAAAAGAAATCATGCTTAAATACTCATTGAGTTGCAGCTATATGAGCTGCAATTACCCTTGTTTGACCAAGATTCATTTCTAATCTTTACTGATGTCTGAGCACTGACTGCCTACCGTCCCTGTCCTATTGTTTCTTTTATTTTTCTTATATGTATCCATGTATTCATAACTATGTTTTTACTTATACCTATTATCTTGTAAGCAATTGACAAACCAAATAAAATAAAAATAAATAAATAAACTTTCACAGAAGGGTGGTATTGTAGTCCATTTTCCCAGAGCTGTGCACAAAAATTGTACTGTTCGATCTTTCACAAAACCCTTATTACAGGAAAAGGCACAAGTGAATTAATAAGCAAATTTGCGCATGTGGATGGGAATAGCTTAATTTTTTCTTAGGGACCAAGTTTTTTGGCATTCAATGAATACAATAAGAGATTTCAGAAAGCACAGCTATATCAGAATCTCTCCTTGATCAGTTTCCATCCATTGTTTCTTGTCTGGCCTTTGGATGCCTTGGAAAATAGCTTGACCCCTTCTTCTCCGTGGCAGCGGCAACCCCACAAATATAGGAGTATTGCTAACATGTCACCCCTGGTCCTTCTCTTTAATAGACTAGCCATGCCCAGTTCCTGCAAACATTCATTGTATGTTTTAACCTATAGTTCCCTAATTGTCTTGATTGCTCTTCTCTGCACTCTTTGTAGAGTCTCAACATCTTTTTTATAGTGTGGTGACCAAAACTGGATGCAGTACTCTAGGTGTGGTCTTACTAAGGTTTTATAGAATGGTATTAGGGATCTTGATTCAATCCCTCTGTTAATGCAATTTAGGTTTGCACTGGTTTTTTTGGCTGCCATCACATACTGCTGGCTCATATTTAACTGATTGTCCACTAAGACTCCAAGATCCCTCTCATAGTTACTGCTATTAAGCCAGGTTTCACCTAATTTGTATGTGTATTTTCTTGCCTAAGTGTAGGACTTTATTTTTCTCTACATTGAATTTAGTTTTGTTAGATAGGGCGCAGTGTTCACATCTGTCAAGGTCCATCTGGATCTCGAGCCTATCATCTAGGGTGTTGGCTATTCCTGCCAGCTTAGTATCATCTGCAAATTTGATGAGTTCTCCTTCTATTCTGTTGTGTCCGTCGAGAAAGGAAGCTCGGAGTCAGTGACTTGGTTTCAGCTCTTTATTGGCTCCTGAAACAGCTTAAGCTTGAAGGGGAAAACTGCGGCTTTTTATTTCCGAGCCGCGGCGTGTCGTGCCAATGACACCGCTTGAATCTCCTCGATTAGTTTCCACCAATCGCGGGGGATTCGCAACGGGCCAATCAGTGCGGCTCGCCGACCAATCCGGTCGCCGCGCGCTTAACCAATCGCGACGCGGGCTACGAGTATGTAAATTGACTTGTACAGAACACCCCTCCCTCTTGGTTCGGTCCTACGTAACGTAGTCCCGTAGGTAGGCGGGCTTCGTACTTGTCTACTTGACTTGCGCAGCTTAGTTGTTGTTTGGTTCCCGGCCGGTTCGGTCGGGACTTCTGTTTCTCTTGGCCCTGTCGATGGAACCCCTGGAAGGTGTCGCTGGCCCTCTTGTTGCAGCTCCCTCCCGGTCTACCCGGTTGGTCGAGCTGCGACTTCGCCGCTCCTGCCTGGTCTTTCCGGGCTGGTTGAGCTGGCCTGGCTGTTCCTTCCTGGTGAGACTTCGGACTGGCTGTTGACTGGTGAGTATTGCTGGTTATTTCCTATTTGATCCCCTGTATCTTCCTCCCCTCTTGGTTTGTGTTATCGGGGTCGTCTGTGTTTGGTTGCGTGTCGGTTGTGTTTTTGTTCTTGATCTTATTTGATCGATGTGGCGTTTCCATGTTTGTCCGTCGGTTGTCTGTAACCGGTAGGAGTGGGGTCCTGTCAGTTGGGTTATAGTTGCCGGTACCCATAGTGGGTCTCCGGTAAGGTTTCTTGCATAGACTGCGTCGCCTGGTGCAAAAACCCGGTGCTTGCTAGATGAGTCCGGGGTTTTTCCGGGTTGTATGTGGGGTGTAGTCTGTCGAGTGGTGACCTTAGTTTTCTCCCCATTAGTAATTCTGCCGGGCTTTTGTTAGTCGTTGTGTTTGGGGTGATATGTTGTATTAGGAGCATTTTATTTATTTTTTCTTGTATGTCCCCGTGTTCGATCTTTTGGAGGGTTCTTTTTGTAAATTGAACCATCCGTTCTGCCCTACCATTGGCCGCCGGATGCGCCGTCGCTGTCAGTGCGTGTCGTATGCCTCGTTCCGCTAGGAATCTTTCGAATTCCAGCGAGGTGAACTGGGGTCCGTTGTCTGACACGATGACATCCGGGAGACCGTGGGTTGCGAAGAGTTTGTTTAAGACCTTGGTTACCGCATCTGTTGTGGTGGTCTTCATGTTGCTTACCTCCAGCCAGTTGGAGTAAGCATCCACCGTGATGAGGAATGTGTTCCCTTTTGTGGGCCCGGCAAAATCTATATGGAGTCTCGACCATGGTCCCTGGGCGTTTCCCATTCTAATATTGGTGCTGCGGGGGATTTGGTCTGGTTTCTTGGCAGCGCGAGCACTTGGCTACCCAGGCCTCGATCTCCTTGTCCATACCTGGCCACCAAGCATAGCTTCTGGCCAAAGCTTTAGTCCTCACAATCCCGGGTGCCCTTCGTGTAATAATTTTAATACCTTCCCTTGCAGTTTTTCTGGTATGACCACCCTGTCCCCCATAGCAAACAACCTTTCTGTAGTGACAGTTCTGTTTGCCGGTTTCGGAATGTCCTGAATGCTTCATCGTTGTCTTTCTCTGGCCATCCCTTTTCTACCCAATGTAATACCCGCGCCAGACGCTTGTCTTTATTAGTCTCTCGGGCAATGTCTGACGCGGTTATGGGTAGGTCCGGCAATGTCTCTATGCTGAGGGTGGCCGTCGTGGGAGCTAGATCGTCGCCTAGGTCGGGAAGCGGCGAGCGGCTCCGCGCGTCTGCATGGGAGATCGTCTTACCGGGTCTGTGTGTGAGCCGTAGTCGTAGGGCGGCGAGGAACTCAGACCACCTTGTCATCCTGGGGGATAGGATGTTCGGTGGCCTTGTTCCCCGCCAGGATGCCCAGCAGCGGCTTGTGGTCCGTGATGAGGGTGAATCGGGCCGTAGAGGTACTCGTGGAACTTCTTTACTGCTGCGACGATGACCAGTGCCTCCTTATCTAATTGGCTGTAGTTTCTTTCGGGTTTGCTGAGTGTTCTTGAAAAGAAAGCGATGGGTGCTTCTTTTCCGTCTGGGAGTGTATGGCTGAGGACGGCGCCGACGCCAAATGGTGAGGCGTCGCATGTGACGGCAATGGGTAGGGTCTCATTATACTGAATGAGAACGGCATCCGAGGTGAGCAGGTCTTTGGTATTCTTGAATGCGGTGTCCTCCCGTTTCCCCAGGTCCATTTGGCCGTCCTGTCCAGGAGCCTATGCAAGGGCTCCGCCGCGGTCGCTTTTTGGGGCAAGAACACATTGTAAAAATTTAGCAGCCCCAGAAATGCCTGCAGCTCTGTTTTGTTCTTGGGTGTGGGGGCTTCCTTTATGGCTTTGACCTTGCTTCCGGTTGGGTGGATGCCATGTCGGTCTAGGAGGTACCCCAGAAACTCGACTTGCTCTGTGTATAGCTGGCATTTCTCTTTCTTCACCTTTAGCCCGGCCCCTTTGAATTTTTCTAGTACTTCCCTTAGGCGACCCTCTAGTTCCTCCTGGTTGGCTGCTGACACCAATACATCGTCAAAATAGGGGACCACCCCTTGATTCCTCGCAGCAGTCTCTCCATGAGGCTCTGAAAATTCCTGGGGCTACGCTGACTCCAAACTGGAGTCGGTTACAACGAAACGCTCCCGGTGGGTAACTATTGTTTGCGCCTCGGCGGTTTCTTCATCGACCGGCAGTTGCTGATATGCTTGCGCCAGGTCGAGCTTCGCAAAGACCTTGCCCCCAGCGAGTGTAATAGGTGTTGCACTACTGGGACGGGTAGGCGCTTTGTTGCAGGGCGCAATTGAGGGTGGCCTTATAGTCCCCGCAGATCCTTACTGACCCATCTGGTTTGACTGGGGTGACTATAGGGGTCTCCCACGGGCGTGGTCGATTGGCTGCAAAACCCCTGTTTGACGAGCTTGTCAATCTGCTCGTCTATTTTCTTCCGGAGTGCAAAAGGCACCCGTCTGGGTTTTAGGCGATGGGGGCGACATTTGGGTCTAGGCTAAAAGAGATAGGGGCCCTTTGTACTTGCCTAGGGTGCCGTCGAATACTTCTTGGAAGTCCTCGCCAGCTGCTGCTCCCAGTCGGCCTCTGTGGTGTGGTTTACTCCCGTGACCTCGATCCCGAGTGGCGCGAACCATTGGAGTCCTAAGAGGCTGGGTCGGTTCCGGTCCACGATAGTCAGGGAAGTTTCGCGGTGCGGTTTTTGAAAGTCACCTCGAACTGTCCGGTCCCAATGACGGGATGCGGTTCCCCTGATAGTCCTTGATGATCAGCTTCTGGTTCTCCAGTCCTCTTTTCTGGATGTTCGGCACCAGGCGCTTGAGTTCTTTCCAGGCGACCATGGAGAGGTAGGATCCGGAGTCTACCTCCATCCGGCATGGCTCGCCTCGATGCTCACCTCCACGTAGACCTTCCGGGCATCCGTGGTTTCGGCATGGCCGATGGTGACCGTCTGGTGGGTTTCTTCTCTCTGGCGGCCTTCCCGCTCCGCCGTCCTCGGTTGTCTCGGTTCCAGCGATAGTCGGCTTGGCGATCTCTGGTTCTCGGGGGTGTCGTCTCGCCCCGGTTGCTTGGTTCTCGCCGGCGGGGCTGTGTGTCTTTTGAGTCGGCAGACTCGGGCGATGTGGCCCTTCTTGTTGCAATGCCGCAGATCGCGCGATAAAACGGCACTCTGATCGAAGGTGATTTCCCCGCACCGGCGCACTGGTTCCCGACTTACGACCCCGTTGATCTCGCCGGTCCCGTCCTGTTTGTAGTCGGTGGACGCCTTCCTCCTCGTCCGTGGTCTCGGAGGCGGAGTCCAGGTCCCCGTGGTGTGTGTGGTGGTTTCTCGCCGGCTTGTCTCGGGTTTTCAGTGTGGTCCCCGTTGTCTGCCCTCCGAAGTCTGGCTGCTGACTTCCGGGTGGCTTCGGCTGTGGAAGCTTCGGCCAGGGCGTCCCCGAGGTCGATGTTGCCTTTCGCCATCAGTCGACTTTTTAGTGCCTGATCCCTGAGGCCTAGGACCACGCGGTCTCGGAGGATATCGCCCAGGTCCCTGAACTCGCACATCCCCCTAGGTCTCGCAAGGCGGCTATAAAGTCGCTAATGCTCTCGTCCTGCCGCTGGTTTCGCCGATAGAACTCATCCCGCCGGATGAGGATGGGCACAGCGGGGCGTAGTGGTTCCGAAGGAGTGGCTCGAGATCGCCCAGTCCATCGCCTTCACGTCCTCGGGCTCGCGAGGGCTTTGGCCATCTTAAACACTGCGGGCCCGCAGTGTGTGAGGAAGACGGCCCTTTTCTTTCTGCCCGTTCGCATCCTTCAAATTGCTACTTTCGAGGAACATCAGGAATACTATCCGTGTACGATTCCCAGTCCTCGGTAGCGGGGTTGAAGGGTGCTGGTGGGGTCATGCTGGCCATCTCGTCGGTCTTTGTCTTCCTCGGGACACGTGCTCGGTGGTTATTCTCTGATCCCATCCTCGTCGCCAGTGTTGTGTCCGTCGAGAAAGGAAGCTCGAGTCAGTGACTTGGTTTCAGCTCTTTATTGGCTCCTGAAACAGCTTAAGCTTGAAGGGGAAAACTGCGGCTTTTTATTTCCGAGCAGCTGCGGCGTCGCGCCAATGACACCGCTTGAATCTCCTCGATTAGTTTCCACCAATCGCGGGGATTCGCAACGGCCAATCAGTGCGGCTCGCCGACCAATCCGGTCGCCGCGCACTGTAACCAATCGCGACGCTGGGCTACGAGTATGTAAATTGACTTGTACAGAACATATTCCCTCCTCTAAGTCATTTATGAAAATATTGAAGAGTACAGGACTTAAGATGGAACCTTGAGGTACCACACTGCTTCCTTCCTTCCAGGTAGATGTAGACCCATTAAGGACTACTTGTGAGTACGGTTTGTCAGCTACAAATCCATCTAGTGGTGATGCTATCACACTTTTTTCTAACTTATCAAGAAGTAGTTGTGGTCTATGTTGAATGATAAATAACCACTTCAAGCATCACAAATTGAATGATCTGTGTATGCCCTTGTCTGTGCTTGGATTAATTTTTGGATTACTTTTATAACATTATGTTCTGTCTAGTTCAGTGGTTGGGAAATGCTGGGAGGCTGATGAAGCAAGTCAATTCATGATTGCCAGTCTACAACTGCTACCTAACAACAGATTCCTCCTCCTTAATTGCATGAATGTCATGGACATAAAAAAAGACAAATATTTCTTAATAAAAAGAGAACAAAATAACTTTGCAGTATCCCTAATTTGTGTGCAAAACACAAGACCTTTGAGAGTAGTTAAGTGGCCAGTATGTTCTCACCAGAGAGGAGAAGTAAAATGAAATGAGAACCTGAGAAAGTGAATACCTTTGAAATGCTGTAACATGAGAAGCATCTTTTTTGGAAGGGAGAAGCCCTCTGGGATGTCTGGAACTCTGAAAATTGCCAGGGATGACAGTTTTCTTTTAAAACAGATTATCTCCAATGCATGGGAGAAATATGCTATTACAAATATAGTGGACAGAATTGGCATTGTCATTAAACTAGTACATTTTGTAACAATGGGGATGTGATAAATCACTCAGAAGGCTTCCTTGTCTTCTTGCTGTACATCTACTAAATATTACTCAATTCTCATCACTAACACCAGAATCTTGGAATTGAGGAGAAATAGAAAGCCCCAAACCTTGGCAGGTTGGCTCTGAAGTACTCCATGATCCAGAAGCTTCACACATAGTGGTCTCTGTTCCGTTGATCAGAAAGCCTTCTTTGCATTTAAAGTTGCAACTAGACTGGTAATGAAATTCCCCGTGGATATGAATGCAGCTGACGTTTCCATTTACAGGGATATTTAATGGCTGGCACGGGATAGCTAAGGGCAGGATAGAAAGAAATCAGATACAATGCATCATACATAATTCTAAACAAAAATGGGTTAACTGAATATTCGTTGTACTTGAATTATATCTACTGAAATCTACTGAAATTCCTGAGAGCAATTATTCATGACTAATCTAAATCTCATTGATTTGCATGGATCTTATAAAAAATCTTCAGACATAACTCAAGTGATGAATAAATAGACTGAACATCATATTTAGACGTCATATTTCAGAAAAGGTCCATACAATTCCATTAGATACCATACCCTGACATGTTGGTACGGGAGAAGTCCACTGACCAGATGCGTTGCAAATCAAAGGCTGGGAATCATTAAGTTCAAAGCCTACTTCACAAGCAAAGCTGCAAGTAGAGTTGTAACTATAATCACCAATTGGGTTTACACAATCTATCATTCCTCTTTCAAGTGGATGAATTGGCGGACATTGCTTAACTAAAAATAAATAAATAAGAAAGAATGGGGATGGAATTAGAATATATAGAATACATAAAAGCAAAACATGTAAAAAGACTATGCAAAATACATTTTCATATAATTATATGTTTAATAAATGGGAATTATAAATTATTACTACATTTCCTAACGTTCCTAGCCTTTCCTCATACCAGCATGATAATTTCTCAATGAACCCAAATTTGTAATATTTCTTCATCATTCATCAGGTCACAAATTAACATCTTTCAAATCTAATTTAATCCAGTGGATAGCCACACATTTTCCTGGAAGCAAAAATTATTGCACCAATTGATTGACTTCTCAAAGCATAGTTCTCCTCTATTAAAAGGGTCTTTTCAAAACTTAATATACCCACTATTTGTTTATCTGTAACACTATAGCGTAATGCTGTATACTTCTAGGCTCCAGGTTCTAAAAGAATTGCAACATGTCTTTCTTGGCTTTTAAAACCTGACGTCAGAACTCGTAAATTTTGTAACAATGGGGATGTGATAAATCACTCAGAAGGCTTCCTTGTCTTCTTGCTGTACATCTACTAAATAGTACTCAGTTCTCATCACTAACACCAGAATCTAGAAATAGAAAGCCCCAAACCTTGGCAGGTTGGCTCTGAAGTACTCCATGCTCCAGAAGCTTCACACATAGTGGTCTCTGTTCCATTGATCAGAAAGCCTTCTTTGCATTTAAAGTTGCAACTAGACTGGTAATGAAATTCCCCGTGGATATGAATGCAGCTGACGTTTCCATTTACAGGGATATTTAACGGCTGGCATGGGATAGCTAAGGGCAGGATAGAAAGAAATCAGGTACAATGCATCATACACCACAAAAGATGTAAACATTCTGGAAAATTTGAAATGCTGAAAAACCATGTTTAGAAAATATAGAAAACTGGAGACAAACTGAAATATACCGAGCACTTATTTTTAGCACATTTTACATATACCTTATATGTAAAATACATTAAGGGCATAAAAGAGATACAATGGTTTAATACCACTAAAGATGTAAAGATTTTGAAAATTTGAAATAATCAACAATACTTTTATTATGTTGAAAACATAGAACACTGGAGACAAAACAGGAATATACAAAGAACTTATTTTTCATACATATATTATGTTCTTATAAAAATATTATTTCATATATTTAGCCTATAACACAAAAGTATAGCTTTATTATTATAAATATATTTTATGTTTTTCACAAATGGGAACTGCAAGCTGCTGAATTTTACATTATACAGCATCACTTCAACTATGTTGGGAAAGATACGTCTGTAGTAAAGCTTGGGATCATACTCATGGTACATAGAGAAGGAAATAAGAGGGGTTGTAAGACATATAAGCATTGGCACCAAAGCATACTGCTCTATCATAGCATTCAATGCACCATTTTGATCTGAAAATCATTCAAGAAGTGATTTTTTTAATTATCTAAAGTAAAAAAACTTTTCAACTACTAGATCAGTCAATTGCTCTCCCCTGATATCAACTACTAGATCAGTCTGTTGCTCTCTCCTAATATGCATAAAAATCAGCTCAAGGATATGTATTGGCTATCAGTTAATGATCATTAGCTAAGACAAAAATGCTTTCACCACCCCAAAAATTGTGGGGGAGTCAGCTGGGTCGCCTCTGGTTCTCCCTGAAGATATATCAGGTTCTAGGATCAGGTTGCCAGGAGTATTATTTCCAATACCTTAAGCAAAGAGAGCCTTGCTTGTATTAATGAATGACTAGAGGAAGGAAGGATACTGAGAATCAGCCTATAACAATTCTAACTTATTCTCCAAATCTACCTTTAAACGACTCACTGTTATTCACTGAGATAGTAAACTTGATGTTACACCATCTATGCAGCATGCACAAGACTCCTGTCTGTAATTCTGATCTACGACTGTAATAAAAATTCTATTCACACAAATCTCCTTCCTACCTCTTTCTTGCTTTCCTACTTTCTGTTTTTTCTAAATAATTTCTACATGGACAAGAAGGGCCTTAAAAGGAAACTCCCAACCTTGGCAAACTGGGGCTGGGGCTGTCCATTCTCCAGAAGCTGTGCACTCGGTGACCTCTTTTCCAAGTAACTGAAAACCTTTGGTGCAAACAAAAGTGCAGCTGGATTGGTACTGAAATCCCCCATGGAGATGAACACAGGTGGTATTTCCATGAGCAGGTGCCTCTAGGGACTGGCACTGAATAGCTAAAAAGGGGAACAGAAAAGTCAGTCAGGATGAATACAGATAACAGGTTTAAAGAGCATTGAAGATGGTATTTATTTGCTTCTTTGTTTGTTTATTCATTTATGCATTTGTATACCGTCCCTAGTCACATTGTTTCATCTGGAGCTTAAGATGAGTCACATGATACTGGTAGCAAAATGGATCCTGCATCAACCAAAGAATTCATCTTTGTTTTTCATTGCAGGAGGACAGCCATGGTGGCAAAAATCAGAAGCATAGCAGCAGCTCTTCTGGCTAGCAAATATTAAAAGGCATAAGCTTCCAAAGAGCAAGTTCTAACTTGCACCTGCATAACAACCTGTATTCACCTTTCCCCACCCTATCCCTATTCACCCCAATTTAAGTCATACATTATTTTAGGCACTTAATGCATTTGAAGTGAGTGTAGCTCACAAAAATGTATTCATTTTAATTCACTGGTCAGAAAAGGTGCCACCAGATGATTTCTGATTCTCTGCCTTTCAGCCAACTCATTTGCACTTTAAATCAATCCTATCACATGAAGATACACCTATTCTACTGTATATGTAATTGGAAGGACTTGATTTAAAATTGATGTCATTTTATCCAAGTAACCAACTTCTGTATATTTTAAGTACTTGTGCTAACAGGACCTGGATTTCCTTAAACACAAACATGTTTTTTTAGGTTCAGTAATGAGTTCATGTTGGTCTTCTCCTTCTCACCAATTAGTTCACAACATCAGTTCCACCATTTAACTATAATGTAAATAGCTGCAGAAGGTTAATACACTTTAAATGAATTGTAATCTGGGAATTCTTAATATTAAAGTGTAATAGGACTTAGGGTTTGTTTAATTCTAAACAAAAATGGGTTAACTGAATATTCGTTGTACTTGAATTATATCTACTGAAATCTACTGAAATTCCTGAGAGCAATTATTCATGACTAATCTAAATCTCACTGATTTGCATGGATCTTATACAAAATCTTCAGACATAACTCAAGTGATGAATAAATAGATTGAACAGAAATTTAGACGTCATATTTCAGAAAAGGTCCATACAATTCCATTAGATACCATACCCTGACATGTTGGTACGGGAGAAGTCCACTGACCAGATGCGTTGCAAATCAAAGGCTGGGAATCATTAAGTTCAAAGCCTACTTCACAAGCAAAGCTGCAAGTGGAGTTGTAACTATAATCACCAATTGGGTTTACACAATCCATCATTCCTCTTTCAAGTGGATGAATTGGCGGACATTGCTTAACTAAAAATAAATAAATAAGAAAGAATGGGGATGGAATTAGAATATATAGAATACATAAAAGCAAAACATGTAAAAAGACTATGCAAAATACATTTTCATATAATTATATGTTTAATAAATGGGAATGATAAATTATTACTACATTTCCCAACGTTCCTAGCCTTTCCTCATACCAGCATGATAATTTCTCAATGAACCCAAATTTGTAAAAGTTCTTCATCATTCATCAGGTCACAAATTAACATCTTTCAAATCTAATTTAATCCAATGGATAGCCACACATTTTCCTGGAAGCAAAAATTATTGCACCAATTGGTTGACTTCTCAAAGTATAGTTCTCCTCTATTAAAAGGGTCTTTTCAAAACTTAATATACACACTATTTGTTTATCTGTAACACTATAGCGTAATGCTGTATACTTCTAGGCTCCAGGTTCTAAAAGAATTGCAACATGTCTTTCTTGGCTTTTAAAACCTGACATCAGAACTCGTAAATTTTGTAACAAGGGGGATGTGATAAATCACTCAGAAGGCTTCCTTGTCTTCTTGCTGTACATCTACTAAATAGTACTCAGTTCTCATCACTAACACCAGAATCTTGGAATAGAAGAGAAATAGAAAGCCCCAAACCTTGGCAGGTTGGCTCTGAAGCAGTCCATTCTCCAGAGGCTTCACACATAGTGGTCTCCGCTCCGTTGATCAGAAAGCCTTCTTTGCACTTAAAGTTGCAACTAGACTGGTAATGAAATTCCCCGTGGATATGAATGCAGCTGATGTTTCCATTTACAGGGATATTTAACGGCTGGCACGGGATAGCTAAGGGCAGGAAAGAAAGAAATCATCATTCACCACAAAAGATGTAAACATTCTGGAAAATTTGAAATGCTGAAAAATCATGTTTAGAAAATATAGAAAACTGGAGACAAACTGAAATATACTGTTGGAAGTTAAAGCCCACCCCTCTCCTAGGAAAATGAAATATTTTAGAATATACTAAAAAGGCAGAATATTTCCCCTAAAAAGAAAAGTAGAAACTCAGAGAGGCAGAAACTCAGCCCCACCACCACCACCTTTGCTAATAGACCATTACTCCGGCTTAGGCCAGTCTATTTTACATAACAAAGATCTACTCCAGGTAGAGCTATTATAGAAATTGCCCAAAGCTCTTTCATTACATCATCATCCAGCAAGGCTCAACCAAACCTGGGACTCAGGACAGCCTATAGAGTTGCCCCTGTATGGCCTCATGGGAGTCTGACAATCAAACAGAATACAAACTCAAATTCAAATTGCAACAGAGGGTAAAAAATCAAGGGACTCTCAACATCTCTGCCTTTCTTTCTTCACCCAAGGCATGTGATCCTGTCCACCATTAAACCATCTTTCCAAGCAGTCACCATGTTTCCAGTGTCTTTTCCCCCCGTTTGGAACTGAACCCAGAAGGCTATTTCTTACAACAATATAGAGTACTTATTTTAGCACATTTTACATATACATTATTACTTTATACAATATTAGTGTGTAAAAGTATATTTAGTATAAGTTTGGCTTTATAGATATAATTATTTGTTATTGTTGTCACAAATGAGGCTACAAGCTGTTGAATTTTACAGAATCCAGAATCCAGTACAGCCTGTTTAGCAAAGGTAGGTAGGTAAACAGTTAACACTGGATTTCTCGCACATCTATGAACATGGCATGGCATAAAAACTAGCATTCTGAGCTAGAAAAACAGGAAATAAAGATGAATTGCAAAACAGGTGGAAAATGAGAAAGAAAAATAAATAAATAGCAATTATTTTAAGAATATTTTATTTCATTTGTGCATTGATATGTAATTTTTAAGGCCTATTGCCAAAATCAAAATACACGGTCAATATATTTCTTCTATTACATGTGTCTTTATATACAGTTTTCCTTTGAAATCCATTTTGATAAGCAAATGGCCCTATCTATGGAATTATTTTTGCACTGCTGTATCTCTTTCTATTTATAGTTTAATACCGAATTCAGTACAGATCTAGAAGATAACAGCAATTTAGTTCACATAGTAGTTTGGGAAATATGGTTAAGATTTAAATTTTCACATTAAAATACAATCTGTATAAATTTTGTTTTTATCCCTTCTTATTTTCTAAATAATACAATAACAAAAATAATTGTCAGATGAGAATTTTACCTGATTCCCCAACATAGCAAGGTTGTAAAAGCCTCCATCCATTTTTGCTCAGCTAACTCACAATCAATTAATGGTCTTGGCAAGGATCCTTCAAAAATTTTAACAAGAGGTTCTCTGCCTGGTTGATGGGTGGGTGTGGCCATGATGATGTGGCCTAGTTGGCCTCCTGCTTTCCTCGAGCCTCTGGGAGGGTGAAAATGACCTCCCCGGGCTCTGGAGTCTCCCTGGAAGCTGGAAACCGACCCATTCCTGCCCTCCCCGAGCCTCTGCACACACCCTGCGCTTATCTGCATCTAAAATAGGCTGCGTGGGGAATCCTGGGAAAGGTGGGGTGGGCGGTGCCAGCCAGGAGTGGGATTTGGGGGTTCTCCAAACTGCAAAGAATCTTAGCTAGGGGCTCTCCTGAATCCCTGCAAACCCCCAGCAGCCCACCCCTGTCCATTATGCCAATACTTGGCACCAATTATGTTAGGTCATACCTGCACACTGAGGTACTTCTGCTGTCCATTGCCCAGATGACAAACATTGCAAGTTGTCCAGGCCAGTCATTGTAAAACCTTTGTCACACCTGAAGCTGCAATGAGATCTGTAACTGAACTGCTCCAGCGGATGAATGCAATTCATGAGCAGGGCTTGATGGAGACGGCCAAACGTGTTGCATTTTACAACTAAACAAAGACATGGAAAGATAACGTTAAACTATCAACATCACTGACAAAACTGTTTTTCCTATATTGCAACAAAGATAGGGATGTTCTTGAAATTCTGATGAATTCAAGGGTTTGACATCTAAATTGTCTATTAATACAAAACCTCAAGTAGTTTAAAAACTCCCAAAAGAATATGATAATTATTTTAATAGCAAGAGATTTAATTTTATGGAAACATGGGCTCATCTCTTCTTCTGTTGAATAAAATTGCTGAAAGAAAGACCACTTATGATCTAAAATATCTTGGGGCACTTCTTGACAATCTTTACCCTAAGGCCTAGGCCTATAAACCTAACCTGCAGTATGAGGAAGCACAATCCATGTTGCTAAGGAAAAACTGCTTGAGGTGTCCTGTCCTGTTTTCAGTGCGGCTAGAATGACATTTCTTTAAGACACTGATATTATGCTTGCAAATAACTTAATAGAAAAACATATGTTGTTGTTACTTTTAATAATTTTAAGTTCTGTTGCATTATCAGACTTGAAGATCCCTAAAAAGAAATTCAACTGGTTATTCAGTGCTAACCATA
This sequence comes from Notechis scutatus, assembly GCF_049901735.1. NCBI lineage: Eukaryota > Metazoa > Chordata > Lepidosauria > Squamata > Elapidae > Notechis > Notechis scutatus. The sequence continues at coordinate 108,330,736 of NC_142011.1, read as the reverse complement.
GGAATCCATGTTCTCTTCCCCCACTGCACCCCTATGATATAACTGATACAGCTTGACTGATGCTATTTGCAGGGTTTTTCAGAATGTTAGCACAGTGAATTCCTTTAAATATTGTTTCAAATAAAAGCAATAGGTTTCATCAACACTAAACAAAAACCACAACATAGGAGTTCCCACTCACCAAAGAGAAAACATTTTTTTCCCCTTTGTGACCAAGGTCTTCTTGGAAAAATAACTGGGAGGCTGTTCAGCCTATCCCCCAGAGAAAATAATAGAGCTGAAATAGAATGCTTGTAATGCTTTAAAGACTGAGGACCAAAGTGGACGTGACATTTTTCATGTAGTTTGGTCTTGCACGAGGGAATCATATTGATTGTATCTGTACTGTGTCATGGAAACCAAAATACTTATTTCTGTTATCCTTGCTGAGAATATGCCTCCCCCCACCTTATGATCACTGCCTCTATACCACCTAATCACAATAGAAAGAAAATGTCATTGGTTCCAACGGACTCACCATTTTCACACAAAGGGCCATAGAAACCAGGGTAGCATTGGCAGGTATAGTTCCCAATGGTCTCCACGCATTCACTACGTTTGTTGCAGGAGGAAGGTTGACAAGAAGCTGTATAAAACATAGAATTGGATTAGCATTACATAGTGAGCTTTTTTATTGTTCCATTCAATCATGTCCAATTCCTGGACATGTCCCTGCAGCTTATTTAGCAAGGTTTATCAGAAATGATTTGCCATTGCCTCCTTCCTAGGGCTGAGATAAAATGACTGGCCAATGGTCTCCCAGATGGCTTCGTGCCTAAGAAGGGACGAGAATTCAGTCTCCCACTCTCTAGTTTGATGCCTTAACTACTACACCAAACTGTCTCTTGTCATGAACATACTAGAGATTTAAAACATTTTTGGCTTCTTTCAATTACAAGATTTCTTTTGGAAGAAAAAGTCATGTCAATAAAAGGGAAATAACTTACATCGGACTGTAAGATAGATACAAGAATCTTATGACTAATTTCTCTTGCATACAATCCAACAGGTGATCATTCACAAATGGGATCCATTGTAATTCTGCCATATCAAAGTGATGGTAAACTAAGATAAACAGGGGGCTTTGGCATGTATTATCAGTATTTTACCCATAAAAATAATCATTCTCAATTAGTAACTTCTGAAAATCAAAAGGTGACAATTTTTTTGTTTTATTTCCACTCACTCCTATCAGATTGTGGAACTGCTAGTCTTGCATCTATCAAAGATTAATGTGCTATATGAATACATAACTATGGTATAAAAGACAATATTTGACATGGCTGTCACAACAAGTAAGATATGTTACTGTTTTCAACCCTCACTAATTTCCCTGTCCTGAGAACAGAATGTTTGTTCAAGAACATTCTTTAGAAAATTCCATTAGCAACTGAACTCTTGCTAGCATTTTCATGCTTCTTTATTTGTGTCAGAAGCACCTAAAATTATAGACAAATTATGTCTATAATTTTCATGCTAAGAATACACCTATTTAAACCTTAACACCGAAAATAACTTTCATCTTTGTACTATATTGTAGTACTTCTATTTCTTTAGATGTCAACCTTATCATACATTCAATAAATGCAATATATATTTTGTTATATATTTCAGATAATTCTCAATGTTAATTTTTTCTTTGACTCAAAAGTGCCTTTTGTTTTATTGTTTACTTTTACAGAAATAATTTTCAACACCATGCTTATTAATGGATACAACATATTTGTTCAGTTCCTAAGAGAGACAAGCTTCTATTAAAACACGGACCAAGACCCATGAAACAAAAAGCAAAGAATATTAGAGTCTTTTGACGTGACATTTCCTCTTTTTTCTGTTGATTGCATTATAACAACTAAATCCAAGTAAATCCAAAGTCCATAAATTTGTATTTTTTTCTTCCCTCACTTCAGTTCTATATGTATATTGGATTCTAGTAGCCTAACCTATGCTCATGAACATTTGTTTTCTCTTTGGAAGAGTACTTTCCATTTCTCATCACCTCCAGATCCATCTCTATTGGCCTATTGTAGAAGAAACCCTGAAATAAATTTCGTGCAAAATCTTCAATGGGTTTGCAGATTTGAATAACAGCCTTTTAGAATGAAGTTGAATTGTCAATGTGTTAACAGTTGGTAACAATTTCAAAAATCACTCTTCCCCTGCAAACTATTCCATGTAACCGCATCAAAAAGAATGCTTCGAAAACTACTAGACAAAATATATTCAGGAATTATTTGAAGATGGAATGGCTGGTGATGAGGTAGTGTTGCTAGTATTTCCGTAGAGATTGCAATATTTATCTGAAAGTAACCACAAAAGAAAGTTCAACGTAGTTTGGTTGTGATTGATTTTGATTTTGATATTGATTTTGATATTGATTTTCTTATGACCCTTATGAATTTTTTGTTGTGATTGTTAATGGGCAGAGTTACCATTCCAGAATACTTCCAGTGAAGTTATGGGCATATCTACAGTTGTGCTATTGCCAGAAAAGACAATGACCATTTTTTGAGGGCAGAAATGGACAGTGCCAGGGATTACCCATCTCCCACTGCAAATTTCATACCAAGCAAACTTTTCCTCTGAAAAGTAGTCTTTTCCTCATAAGGTGCCCTTGATTGCTTTTGTTCTCTTTAGTGGAGACTTTTTCTTCCTTACAGGTTAAATCCAATAGTCCATTGGCTAGTGGCCTTCCAGAGGAAGAAAGGTTCCTTCAACCGAAGCAATAGTTGCTCTAATCCAGACATGACAAACAGGCGGCCCAGCCAACGATAGGCTCACAGTTGTCCCACGGGGCCATCCCGGAGATGGCAAGTCGGCCGCAATGACCAGGCCACGCCCACCCCAGCCCCCAAGAGCAAACAAAATCCTGATACAGCCCACATTGGGAGTGAGTTTGATACCCCTGCCTAATCAAGGAGTATTCTCACCTTCACAATCACTATTAAAATAGCACAATAGCTAAGAGCATTGCCTAGTATGAAAAAAAGTTGCTGTTTTGAAACTCAGCACTACCTTTTAATTTTGAATTTTTATATATTCAGGCATATACATTTTATATCTGTGCATCTTTTTCGGTTGATATTTATGAACACATAAAAATATGCCCAGAAAGGAAAATTTTCCTGAAACAAAAGGAAGATAACACAGCAGCCAAAGAATTGCCCTTTAGAAGGATGTGACAGCCTGCAACTGGTCTGAAATTGGTTTGCAAGCTGCTTTAGAGCCTTTTAGTCTTGACAAGTTTCTTGATCCAGCTTAAATTTAAGTAGCCATAAGCACAATACAGGAATAACTTCAATCATAAGTGCAAATATGCCCTATGAGGAAAGGTGGATAATAATTATGGATTATTTTCATATGATCATTTTTATAGTTTAAGAGAATGCAGGGTTGATTTCTGGATCCCTAGTATTTTTTCCCCAGGGTTCTATGGCTTTAGAGGTGCAAATTCTAATTTCCCAGTTATTATCTTGTTGCCTGTAATTGGATTTTCTGCACCATGAGAAACCTGACAAGCATGGGACTCATTATAATTCTGATAGCAGGAAACTCTGCATCTCTTTCATTGAAAAAAAAAGTTACTTGGATATGAACAATTGTAATGTTCTAAGATCGTATCTGTTTAATCTTATCTTGGTGGATTATTTGAAGCTGCAGTTCCAACTATGGACAAACTTAAAATCAAAATACTTTAAATTTCATTGCAGTCTATCTCCCTGTGCCTAACATTAGCTAAGATTATATTCATGCAAGACAGTGCACCACAAATTTACCCAAACAAATGTTGACCTAGCATTTTTGGGAACTCAGCTTATGCTGTCAATTTATAGTTCAATGCATCAAACAATCCCAGAAAACTGAGTTGGGTCAATCATGCCCAAACTAATCCCAAGCTAGTACATCAGGCAAACAGATAACAGATAATCAGAGTTGGAAAGGACCTTATAGGTCATCTAGTCCAACCCCCTGCCCAAGCGGGAGACACTACACCATTTCTGACAAATGGCAGTCCAATCTCTTCTTGAAAGTCTCAAGTGATGGCGCTCCCACAACTTTCAAGGGCAAGCTGTTCCAATGGTTGATTGTTCTCACTGTCAGAAAGTTTCTCCTTATTTCCAGGTTAAATCTTTCCTTGCTCAGTTTCAATCCATTATTCCTTGTCTGGTCTTAGGGTGCTTTAGAACATAGCTTGACACCCCGCTCCTCTCTGCAGCAGCCCCTCAAATATTGGAAGACTGCTATCATGTCTCCCCTGGTCCTTCTCTTCACTAGACTAGCCAAGCCCAGTTCCTGTAACTGTTCTTTATATGCCTTAGTCTCCAGTCCCCTAATCATCCTGGTTGCTCTTCTCTGCACCTTTTCTAGAGTCTCAGCATCTTTTTTATAGTGTGGTGACCAAAACTGGATGCAGTACTCTAGGTGTACTAAGGCTTTATAGAGTAGTATTCGTACCTCCCTTGATCTTGATTGTATCCCTCTGTTAATACAATTTAGGATTGCATTATCTTTTTTGGCTGCTGCTGCACGCTGCTGGCTCATATTTAGCTGGTTGTCCACTAAGACTCCAAGATCCCTCTCACAGTTACTGCTATTGAGCCTGGTTTCACCCAGTCTATATGGGTACTTTCTTGCCTAAGTGGAGGATTTTACTTTTCTCTACATTGAATTTCATTTTGTTAGATACGGCCCAGTGTTCTAGTCTCTCAAGATCCATCTGGATCTTAAGCCTATCTTCTTGGGTGTTAGCTATCCCTGCCAGCTTAGTATCATCTGCAAATTTGGTAAGTTCCCCTTCTATTCCCTCATCTAAGTCATTAATGAAGGTATTGAAGAGTACTGGGCCTAAGACAGAACCTTGTGGCACTCTACTGCTTACTTCCCTCCATGTAGACTTAGACTCATTAAGGACTATTTGTTGAGTATGGTTTGTCAGCCAGTTGCGAGGAGTATATAGAAACTCTTATAACTACTCGATAAGGAATATTTCACTACCTTTATAGCAGAGTGCCCGTTTCTTCTTCCCACAAGGCTCATCATTCCATTTTCCAGCTTCGAAGTCCCTCTTAATATAAATCTCAACACAGTCTTGGTTGGACAGCCTGTTGTTAGGTTCCCGATAAGCCCAGTTTTCTGCCTCTTTGGTCAGGGCTTTTCTGGTTCCTACCCATGTCCAGATATTGTTTATTTTCCGGATCCCAATCCAGTAGTACTTTGAATGTTTCGGTAAGTTTTCATTGAGATAGGCAATTTCTTCTTTGTTCTGGATTGCTACCAGGTCAGTATACCAGGTCTGGCAAAATGTCCGAGCGTCTTTCCAAGTTAGGTCTGATTCGGCCCCATAGTGGTAAGTCCAGGCATCCACATGAAAGAGGAGTCCTGCCAGAGGAATAAATAGCATCAGGAAAGAAGAAGCTTCTTTTAATACAACTGTATTAATATTATTGCAAATAATAATATACCAGGCCATTTAAAGACCGCAAGGCTATCTTTACCCTGAAAAGCGCAGAGCGATTTAGTACTTTTTTAATAATAAGAGAGAGATTCTCTGATCCTAATAATTGCTAAACGACAGGAGTTCAACAAGTGAAATTTTTCTGAAATAATATAAAACAATTGCTGTTAATAGTTTCTGGCAATTAAAACTTCTTAAGGGAGGAACACATCACTTACAAAAGAATTATCTCTAATTAACAATTCTTTACTCAAATGTGAATAGATCAGACTTGTGTAATGTTTCAGTTTTGTGCCTTATATCTGTTCTTCATAACCTTCCTTAGACTTGAAAAAAATCTAGTATGCAATGTACGTAACTAGGCAAGTCAAAATCTATGAAATCTACAATCAATTGTTTTATATGGTTTTAAACAGGAGTGGGATTCTACCAGTTTGCACCTATTCGTTAGAACCGGTTGTTAACATTCTAAGCAGTTTGGAGAACCGGTTGTTAGAAGAAATTACTGGCCTAATCCTGTAAGGAAGGCAGGAAGGAAGCATTCTGGTGTTGCTTACAGAAACTGCCTCTCTGTTAATCCCCACAGTCATGAGAGGCCAGGCAAGGAGAAGCGTGCCTCAATGTGAGTGATATTGAATTGGCCACGCCTAGCCAATAACATGATCACCAAGCCACATCCACCCAGTCACATGACCACCAAGCCATGCCCACCACCTAAGCCATGCCCACAGAACCCGTTGTTAAAAAATTTGAATCCCACCCCTGGTTTTAAATATTATTTTAATAAAGTAAAATGACTATCCTTAGTTTATTAGAAAACAGAGATCAATTTGTCTCTGAATAAAATAAATAAGCATTCTATTTTTATTATTCAACTAGACAACCATGATCCATTCTTTGGGTCATCCTTTCAGATATATTTCTTCTCTCCTCAATGCCTTCAACGTACTGGGAACCACTGGAAAAGCTACGATACATTTAGAGATGTATCTGCCTTTAAAATATCCCATGTTGAATTATACAGCACACAGTAAAACATCAGTGCAGGAAAATCTTTTATGACATCTTGTATTACATCAAAAACTGTTTTAGGATCATTTTTATGTCATAAAATGTCTTCTAAATTTGTCAGATTTCAATTCCACAGGAGTCCCCGAACTCAGATTTTTGACATTTTTGACATTTTGGCATTCTGTAAGTTAGCTCATTTGACATCCCTTGATTCAAAATGTTTTGCCCTGTGTTGCATTTTTTTTCCCATTTAAAAGTTATAGGAAAGGTTTTTTTAAATTAGTGTATAGATTTTTAACACTCCTATGAAACCACTGTTAGGCATTAGCATTTTTTAAAAAATGCTTTATTTGCACTGATGATGTTACATAGTTCGGGTAATGAAATACCTGCAAGAAAGCCACCAACCTCAGAGAGCACCAAGGAGCCTTATGTTTGATTTTTTAAAATTTACTACTTCTTTGTAAACTTTTAATTTTTTAAATTTAAATATCATTTTATTCTGATCAAAACCACTTTGAACTCAGAAAATAGCACATAAGATTTTGTATTAATGAATTTTTTTCTAATAACTTTGGGAAAGAAGACTTTGCTTTCTGAAAGATTGCATGCTACATGTGACCATTTCAGGAAATTGTCCCTGATAATAAGAAGTAAAACATCTGGTTTAAAATGATTTCCAGTGCAATATACTATTTTTTTCTGGAATGGTGCCCATATCATAATCAAGCCAGCCACAAATACATTTTGGTTACACAACTTCTAACCTAGAGTTGGTTCTCTTTTTACTGCATAGTTTGTGCATTTTGTTGCATAAAACCAAAACGTTATTTTCTCTAAGTTTAAAGATAACTTACTTACCCCAACTAATAATAATAAGCAAAAAGCAGTCATTTTCCCATCTGTACCAGAACTGCCCATTGACCAAAGACTGTGGATGAAAAATAAACATTACTATTCAGGCATGTCCTTTAGGTCCAAATAAATTAATGGAAGTCCAGCAGCCTCTGTTTTTATTAGTAAATTATAGATGTCTACAACATTCATTGATTGGATACACTCAGAGAATATCTTGACTACTGAACAAACAAGCTTTAGATCAGGATGCTTTACCAAGGAGCAGTGGTGGTATTCAGCCGGTTTGCACTGGGTTGCTGAACCGGTAGTAACTTCTGGCTGGCCATGCCCCCGAGTCAGTCACCCAATCATGCTTGTTCACTTGCCCCACCCGCCCGATGTTTGCTCACCCTGCCTCGTCTGCCTGATGCTCGCCCGCCTAGTCACTCCTTAAGGTATTTCCTTTTTCTCTCTCCCGACAATCAGCTGTTCCTAAGATCAGCTGTGTCAGGATTCCCCTCACTTACTTACTGCTTTGCCCAGGAGGCTTCCCTGAGGCATAGGAAGGCAAAAACGAAGCGTGGGGCTCCCTGAGGCCCAGGGTGGCCCCAAAATGAATTGGGGGGTGCTGTGCTCCCCCATGCTCCATTTTCTGCCTTCCTGAGCCCAAGGGAAGCCTTCTGGGAGCAAAAACGCCCCCTCCCAGGAGGCTTCTCTGAGGCCCAGAAGGCCCAAAAAACTGGGGTGATGATGGTGCTGCAAAAAGCAAATAGCAAAAAAATACACCCCATGTCCACTCAGTCACATGGCCATGCCCACAGAACCGGTAGTAAAAATTTTTGAATCCCACCACTGCCAAGGAGCAATGTCCAATTCTATACTATTTAGCTGAAAAATACTTTAGCACTTCTAAAGTGGCCTATGTTGCCTTTATTGATTTAAAGGTGGTCTTTCACTCCATCCCTCATGGCAGGTTCTGCAATAAATTAGCCAGAATATCTATTGACCAAGTCCATCGGTCTTCTCAGCTTGATAATTTCATTATATCAAACCTCTGTGATGCAGAGTCTGTTAAGGACTTAAAGTATCTAGGCACTGGCTTCTAATATCTCTTGGAATAATACATTGGGTGAGTTCTATTAGATCTCAAGAAGTCATACTTAGTGTGCCTCAATCAACTTCAAATGTCCATACTCGGTTAACATCTTAGCCACATCTCTCCTAAGGCCTGCCTGAAGCACTGCTAGCTCAGATTTTGACTGAAACAAATTTTGCACACTGAGCCCCTTGTTCACTTTAATCTGCTGGATAAATTTTCCCTTCTCTCAAAAGATTGACTCCACTCTGATTTCTTATAGCTTTGTGTTTCTTGCAACATCATCACCTAACCCAGCTAGATCATTAATATAACTTAGAGCAGTGGTCCCCAACCTTTTTGTGCCAGGGACCAGTTTCAAGCACAAACACTTTTTCAAGGACCGCGGGGAGAATCCGAGTTTGGTGGTTTGCTTGCAGACGTTTCATTACCTGACCAGGTAACATCTGATGTTGTTACCTAGTCGGGTAATAAAACGTCTGCCAGCAAACCACCAAGTTCAGGAGCGCCTTGGCCCCGCCTCGGCCCACTGATTTGGAATGCGCGGCGGGCGGGGTGGGGGTAAAACGGGCGCTTCAGAGGAGCTGCGGCGACAGGAAAGCCACCCCCACCCGGCTTCTTTGAAGCAGTTTCTTCCTGGGCTGGTGGAGCAGCGAGAGAGCGACTGAGAGAGGAACGAGGCAGGAGGAAACCGAAGCCGCTGAGCCAGAGAGCAGGACAGGCTTTGGTTGCTTCCTCCCTCCCCTTCTTTCATTTGTGTCCTTGATCCCCGATCCCAGCAGCATTCACCGAAGGCGAAGAAAGCCGCCATTTTTTAATTTTTTTTTTTCTTTGCGGCCCGGTACAGAGTGCTCCACGGACCGGGACCGGTCCGCGCCCGGTGGTTGAGGACCCCTGACTTAGAGGATTCGGGATTTAGATCTTCAAAATTATAGGACCAAAATAACCCACCTTATTGTGGTGTGATTGCAGGTTCATCATGGACAATTCATAGTTTATAGTATCTTAAGTTATAGAATCAAATTTAAAAAAAGTTTTTTTTTACTCTAGCTCAACTTGATCCATATTATGAAGATAGTAGGCTATGTACGACTTTCCTATAAAGTAATCATATGTTTGCTCCAATATAAAGGTTGAGTCAGTATCTCACGTATTGTTATACTGATCTTTGTACTATCTATGGTATCTGGCATTCATAATCCAGATTGTTAAAAATTTTACTTATCTCTGAGAACTTGCTGTTTTCCTTCTGCAGATCTGTGAGGAACTTTTCTACACCATCAGCCATCCCCAATGTCACAGGCCAGGCAGCAGCAGAGCCAAATTTTCAGGCTTTTCTAGTTACTACTCCTATATTTGTTATTAATGAATTTGAATATGGTTTTTAAACTTAAATCAGAGTTAAATCTAATATAATATTTTCCAGTTGGATCAGATCATTCCAATTTGGTTAGGCATATAAACACATAAGTCATATTGGTTACCATCCAACTGTATAACCTAGAGGTACATACCAATACACATCTGGCTAATTATAATTGTATTCTGTGCTGTTCAGTCACATTTCTCCCCAGCCCCTATTTCGCATACTTGGAATCATAGCTGCAGAGTTGACTGCATGTATCTAGACCAGGGGTCTTCAAACTTGACAGCTTTAAGACGTGGACTTCAACTCCCAGAACTCCTCCTCCAATCATGTTAGCTCAGGAATTCTGGGAGTTGAAGTCCACAAGTCTTAAATTTGCCAAGTTTGAAGACCCTAGATCTAGACAAAATGCTTTAATGCATTCTTCTAATGAGAACAATGAGTCCTTTAAAGTGGATACACTGATTTTTCCCAATTGCAGTGCTATTGCAGAGAGGAGCTTACACCATCCCTTGACTATTTAACCACAGTCTTTGGGCTATGTCACATACCTAGGAAAAAAGAGTACTTACCATTTCAATGGAAATTATTTTGATTTCTTCTTACACACCTTTCCTTATGCAGCTTCTTATATCAGCACTTCCTCCAAAAGTGCCTAGAAGCTGATTGCATCCTTTTCCTATTGCCTTCTTCACTGGACCGCCCTGCCACAGCCACATGCAGTTAACTCCTTGCCAGCTATTGGTCTGAATATTTAAGCCCTGCTTTTCTCAGAGTGGGGCATAAATCTAGCTACATGGTAATATACTTCAAACTTGTTTTTCAAAGTAATATTTTTATTAGGGCTCTTTGCCGTTTCACACATTTCTAGAACTAAATGCTGAGTTAGTATGCTTGCATGTTTGTAAATAAATTTTGTTTTTCTCAATCTGGACCTTGCACCAGTGGTGATATTCAGCAGGTTCTGACCAGTTCTGGAGAACCGGTAGCAGAAATTTTGAGTAGTTCAGAGAACCAGCAAATGCCACCTCTGACTGGAGAGTTTACAGTATCCTTCCCCTGCCACCCCCACCAAGCCACGCCCACAGAACCGGTAGTAAAAAAAATGTGAATCCCACCACTGCCTTGCACTCTTCATTATTCTATGCTTAAATACCAGCTATATCAAGGCATGCAATCAATCCTAAATATGCTTTGAATGTTATGCCCAGACCTAAATTAAATATAATTCTATATTGACCTACAGTTCCGTGTTGTGATAAGGATGGTACAGACTTTTACAACTGCTGTAGGAAGAAAATATTTATCAGAAAATATTCTGATTAAAAAAAATAAGAGTGCAACAATGTCACTTTATTTTGGCTTGCATTTGTCACCTTGAAACTGTGCTAAATGTTCTCATACTAAGATCTTTATTTCAATACTATTTTACAAATCTTCCATTCTATATTGTGTTTGATTCCTACATTTGTTACAGCTTACACATATAGATGGCATACATCTGACTGACGCTTAGAGGACAGTAAAGGCATAGAGGAAACAAACTCTTCACTACCTATCAGAGGGATACAATCAAGATCAAGGGAGGTACTAATACCATTCTATAAAGCCTTAGTAAAACCACACCGAGAGTACTGCATCCAGTTTTGGTCACCACATATAAAAAAGATGTTGAGACTCTAGAAAAAGTGCAGAGAAGGGCAACCAGGATGATTAGGGGACTGGAAGCTAAAACAGTGGTCCCCAACCTTTTTTGTACCAGGGACCAGTTTCAAGCACAAACACTTTTTCAAGGACGGGGGGAAGGGAAGAATCCGAGTTTGGTGGTTTGCTTGCAGGCGTTTCATTACCTGACTAGGTAACATCTGATGTTGTTACCTAGTCGGGTAATAAACGTCTGCCAGCAAACCACCAAGTTCAGGAGCGCCTCGGCCCTGCCTCCCTCAGCCCCATCCCTCAGGTGTCTCCCTCCCTCCCTCAGGTGTCTGCCTCGTTCCTCTCTCAGTCGCTCTCTCGCTGCTCCACCAGCCCAGGAAGAAACTGCTTCAAAGAAGCCGGGGGTGGTGGCTTTTCCTGTCACTGCAGCTCCTCCGAAGCGCCCATTTACCCCCACCCCACCCGCCCGCCCACGGTTCAACCCAGTGCTCCGTTCTGCCTGCCTGCCTGCCTGCCTTCGTTCGGAGCAGCTTCGGCTGATAAAAAGAGGCGAATAGTTATTATTCTCAGCCAAAGCTGCTCCCAAAAAACCAGACAGGCAGGCAGGCAGAACGGAGCACTGAATTGAAGCGCGTGGCGGGCGGGGTGGGGTAAGGGCGCTCGGAGGAGCTGCGGCGACAGGAAAAGCCACCTCCCCCGGCTTCTTTGAAGCAGTTTCTTCCTGGGCTGGTGGAGCAGCAGAGAGCGACTGAGAGAGGAACGAGGCGGGAGGAAACCGAAGCTGCTGAGCCAGAGAGCAGGACAGGCTTCGGTTGCTTCCTCCCTCCCCTTCTTTCATTTGTGTCCTTGATCCCCGATCCCAGCAGCATTCACCGGCGAAGAAAGCCGCCATTTTTAAAATTTTTTCTTTGCGGCCCGGTACAGAGTGCTCCACGGACCGGTACCGGTCCGCGGCTTGGTGGTTGAGGACCCCTGAGCTAAAACATTCGATGAACGGTTGCAGGAAGTGGGCGTGGCTAGTCCAGTGAAGAGAAGGACCAGGGGAGACATGATAGTGGTATTCCAATATTTGAGGGGCTGCCACAGAGAGGAGGAGATCAAGTTTTTTCCAAAGCACCTGAAGGCCAGACAAGGAATAATGGATAGAAACTGAGCTCGTAGAGATTCAACCTGGAAATAACAAGAAATTTTCTGACAGTGAGATCAACTAATGGAACCACTTGCCTTCAGAAGTTGTGGGAGCTTCATCAACAGTTTTCAAGAACAGATTGGACTGCCATCTGTCAAAAATGGTGTAGGGTCTCCTGTTTGGGTGGGAGGGTTGGACTAGATGACCTACAAGGTCCCTTTCAACTCTGTTAATCTGTATCTGTATTTGATTGAGATTTCTGCAAATTAGATCTGATCACTTGTACTTCTTTGCAAACTATTATGCTATTGCAACCCATAGGAAACATCAATATATATTATACATGCATACAACCCCCCACACACACACATACACATAAAACAGGATTAAAATAGAAACAAAATCCAATACAGCATAAGCCAAAGACATTACCAAAAAAATTCCTCTGAGTCATATTGGTACAGCTTTGGCAAATGGTTTTGCAATTTCTATGATTCTGGCAAGACCTAATAGATGACTTAGATAGGTCAACCTCTTCTTACTTTCCTTTCTTTCTAATATGGTGGCAATCTCTTTTAATGTCTAATGGGCTGATCTCAAGGGATCTCCTCTGATGAAGAAGAGAAACAGAAAGATTCACTGCAAGAATTTGGACGCTGCACTGCCACATTATACAAACCAGGAAGCAGGCCTGTTGTCCCTGCCATTGATTCAGCAGACTGTAACTATATGCATACATGCACTGGGATCCAGCTGATTCTGATCTACACCACGAACCTTTCCCCCCAACCTTCAGCAAGAAGAACTAAGGCTTAAGAAGACCTAATGATCCAAAGACAAGAGGAAGAAGAGTGCTGGACTACACTAGAGACCACTAGACTTTGCAGGACTCCTGACAGGTAATTTGCTGAAGGAAACCAGGCCTAAGCAGTAGTCAGAAGCTGCTGATATTTAAGGAGCAACCTGGGTTTGTTAAGATTTGCGGGAAGGGGTGTGTGCCTCAAATCTCCCAGCTGTAGACAGCTCCTGGAAATGGACTTGGATTGCCTATGAACAATCTCTCTTTTGGGTGATATCTTTGGGTACTGTCTGCTTAGGTAAATCTGCTTAGGTAGATGAAGCCTGAGATGAATTCATGATTTGATGAAAGATTTACTACAAGTGTACAACAACTAAAGATGCTATTTTTAAGGCCAAGAGCAAAACATCAATACAGGTTGACCTGTAGAGTGATAGTGTTGCTTGTTATTATTCGTCTTTTCCTGACTTCTCATGCTGCACCATCTAAAAAAAGAAGGGAATTTTTCCCTTGCAATAGAACTGAAATATAAAAAAACTAGAAGCATCAGAGCCTCCAGTGGCACAGTGAGAAACAGGATATATACACTCATCTTTGACTAGCTGAAACGAGCACTACCCTATAAGTAGTTGCTGAAATTCTCTTTATTTTCACAAAATAATTCTAAAGCAAATTCACTTTCAACAAATTACATGAGAAGTAGTAGAAAAAAATGATAAGAGGATAGGAATTGGCAAGAACTGGCTGCAACATTGATTAAGAAGACATGATAGTTACATAGCTATGTGTCATAGAAAATGAATTTGTGCTGCAATGGGTTCATTTTGACAAAAGGAGATTTCTTTAGAAATCAAATAATTTGTTGGAGTGTTAATGCTATGAATCTTTTTCTTATGTTCAGCTGGCACGTTGTTCCTTTCATGGAAAATGTGTCTGGAATAAGTCCAAAAATTATTATTGCTTCTAATGATTAACAGAATAATGCTGGAATGTACCCAAAACCTAGCTTGTTATGACTCTTCCAATTTATTTTTTCCTCACTTGAAATGCCTTAGCTCTATAGGAAGCGCTTTGATTCATCTGATTTTTTTCCACTTGAATTAAAACAAAACAACCATGTTTCCGATATTCTCAATCAGTTTTGAGTAGACAAAAGGAGGATGTGACGTTTAAATGTACTTTTTAAAGATGTCTTTAGTAGATTCTTTAGTAGACCAGACACAAAGGACATGCAAGGAAGACAGAAATTCTCCACAAAGATTGTTTGTTTGGATTCAGAGCAAGAACAGGAAAAAAAAAAGCTGATGAAAGACAGAGAATGAAAACAAACAGTTATAAGTGATGGGGGCATTCAAATGGATTTGGGGATTATACACTCAGTTGTTTCCAGCAGCATATTATATGTGATAAGGAATCAAAATGTGATGCAACAAATGTGAAATATTTTGTAATGCTCAGGATGAGTATGGTTGAAGGCCTTTGAATTCTCATCTCCTGAAGTCTATCAGTTCAGGCACTTTTTTTTCACACTGGTTCATTTTTTGTATCTGAGTAGGCTGGGATTACAGAGAAGAAGGAAGGGATGGAGATGAAAGTAACTCTTTAAAGTTATGGCTTAGGTATCTGCTTGACTACTGCCTCTTCAGGGACAACCATGCTGTCTGGTGTGATCAGTTACAAGGAGATGCTAAGAAGACTGGAGGAAGCGTGGGTGGGTAGAGTACACTGGGTTTTGTGTTATGCCCACATGTATGAAACAAGATGCTGCTTAGATCCCAAATTTCATTCTAGAAAGCAGTAAAGAAAGCTCAAACATTTTGTAGTGCCTTTGATGTCCATACTTCAGACACTAGGATATGGCTTTATATTTGGGATAATTTATTTCTATTTGATGGGTTTTTTTTAATGCTTGAAACTGCCATGAGTTTAAGTTGTTAGTCTATAAATTAGGTATGTAAGTTAATACACTTATTTAGTCTTCTATTGTACTGTATTGAATGTACTGTATGTACATCTTTATTGTTATAAAACCTCAAACTGTACTTGATCAGAAGTAATAGCCACATAAATATAAAGTCCTGGGCAGCATTCAAATTATCCTTAGTTTTCTTTAAAAATAGCTACTATGCATACAATTAGTCTTTGCATTTCAAGAAGTACAGAACACATAGATCTGCTGGAAATGATAGGAGTTGAAATCAGCCTTACTCAAAGGGTACTTACTACCTGGGGAGACCTAGTGTATAGTGACATGAAAAAAAAAAAAGCTTCAAATTCAATGTAATCTTTCTTCGGAGTAAGTCTCATTAAATAGAGCTAAACTTGATAACTGAAGTGAACATTTGCAAACATATTTCTGTAGTTTGACTTTTTTTTTTACATGCTTCAGAATGAAGAATACAAGCTGCACTAGTTGCCACATGGGCCTATTTGTTTAAGGGTCCACTTTATCTCCTGTAATTTCTGCTGATCCGGTACAAGCTGATAGAATCAGGGTGCTGCAAGCCCCCTCAGTTAAAAAAACATCATCTTTCGCAACCTGGGAAGCACTCCTCCTCTTCTGCAGCCTCTGCCTTCCAGAACGAGGTCCCCTCTGAAATGCTGACCCTGATGGCCTTGGGGTAGAGTGAGTGGAACCCTTGTTAGATATGTTTGACGTCTGTTGCACATATCGCGGACTTGGCTGCCCAGATCTCCCAACTTCTTTATTTTCTTTATAAGAAAATACATTTTTATTTTCATTATTGGGCTTTTGTCTTGTTTATTTTAATTTTGTTTGCTCTCCAGAGTCAGTTTGGAGCTGGACAGCAACAAAGTCAATTTTTTTTTAAAAAAAATCCTCTGCTAAACTGCATTTTGTTTTTCTCCTCTTGCCCAATTGCTAGATGGTTTGGAGAAGCTGTTTGCAATCTCTTATATGACTTTGCTGTAATATCTTTTTATTTGTAAGCAACTACGAATGAAAGTTTCTTCAACGCAGAGAGGCAGTTCCAAGTCTTTGCTTTGCTTCCAATATGTAATGCTGATAGTTTGCCATCAGCTAACACTTGCCTACTCAAAAATTTCTATAGAGAGCCATTTAAACTATAGAGTATAAACACATACATGCAATGGTTGGGAGGGGGTGGAATTAACAAGAGTTGCCAAGAAATCTGGAGTTGGCACAGAGGAAGTTTAAAAAATTGCATAAAAACTATTGCACAGGACAAAAGAAGGTGGCACCCATCTATTTTAGAACTGTCAGTGCTATCTCACAATTTGAGGAAATGAACTTTTGCTCTTTTCTGTAAATTTAGGTTCTAAATGAAAGCTGACTATTTACCTTGCCTGCTCCTACTCTCTTTCTTTGTGTAACAAACAAGAAAAGTCAACTGGGAAAGCCAAATTCACTTAATGACTGCAGTGCAACTACAGCAAAAAAAAGGTCATAAAATTGGCAGGATCTCAGGGATTGCATTGCTTAGTGGTAGAAATTCTGGTCTCAGTTATGGTTATAAGACAAAGATTACCTGTACATCACTTCCATTCACAGAACTGTTTCTTTCATCTGATATTCATCTGATATTCTATTTTCCATCTGTATACTGCTGCTGTTTCATACATAAAAAGGTTAAGGCCCACTTTGGGACTCACTCTCTTTTAAAAAATGTTTATTTTATTTTGAAAAGGCCCACACAGATAGACAAATCAAAAGAAAATAAAGTTATGAAATATGACTTATGACCTTCTTTTCCACAGTTACAATAGTCCCACCTCCCGCTTAGATATTACAGAAGTGCTCCTTGCTCCTCATTTTATCTACATCTTTCTTCAAACTTGCAACTCTTGATGTCATTTCGCCACTTTGCGATTGTCCGTGCCAATTATTGCTTGCAGTGGTCCCAGGGTGCCTTTTGATAATGTAAATTGTTGCTTGGCATTCATTTCTCTTTCTCTCATTGGTTTTGTCTGTCTTTTGTCCCATTTTGCCAGTTAACTATTTTGATGTTTGCTGATTTGTAATAAATAAGTGTTAAGCTACATTTTTGCTCACTGAGGTTGTGGCGTTCGGAAAAGACTGAGCTGAAGTCTTCACTCCGGTCCGTGTTTCCAGCGGGAACACGGACCGTTCCTATTGGCTGATGCCATTTGACAGCCGGCTATAAAAGGGAGCTGTCAAACGGCATCAGCTGTTGTCTGCCGGCTGGCTACCTTGTTAGTGAGGCAGCTGCGGCAACCCTTTATTGCTACAATAAAGTAAAAGCTGAAGTTTGCTCCGTGTTTGCCTCAGGTTATTCCGCCGCTCCACAACAGAGGTGAGAGGCATGTGTGCTTGCTCTGATCTGGATATAAGGAATAATTGGGAATGAGCTCACCCAACTACAACTTTTGCAACTAGAAATCACACACAACAATTTCCCAACAAATATTGCCACAACTTAAGCGATTTTAGGATTCCTATCAGATATAAGGTAACTCTTGTAAAAGTATAATGCCAAATTTCTTTCATAAAGGCTGCAGTAAGAGAGTAAAAAGAGTAAAAGACACATTTTAAAAATCACACCCCAATATGATCTACATGGGCATTGCCACTGTAATACTGATTTCTTGGGGGAATCTGCTCTCCAAGGTGGCAAAGGAAGTGCCTAGCAGAAAGTTAGGTACATTTTACTTCTGTACATCAGCCCTATATACAGGGGTGGGATTCAAATTGGCTTAGGTGGTGGGCGTGGCTTGGTGGTCATGTGACTGGGTGGACCTGGCTTGATAGTCATGTTATTGGCTGGGTGTTGCCAACTCAATATCACTCACATTGAGGCATGCATCTCCTCACCTGGCCTCTCATGACTGTGGGATGCTGTAACAAAGTCGTACGTGTGTAAAATGGTAATAAGTCACTTTTCCCGTGCCATTGTAACTTTGAATGGTCACTCCACACAAGCAAAGTACCAGCAAAGGAGGGGGAAAAAACTCCAGAGACATTCCTGAGACAGAAAGTCTAGTCCTGCCAAGAATGTAAAAAGGGTTAACGGAGAGACAGTTTCTGTAAGCAACACCAGAATGTTTCCTTCCTGCCTTCCTTTCAGGATTAGGCCAGTAATTTCTTCTAACAACCAGCTCTCCAAACTGCTTAAAATGGTAACAACCGGTTCTAGCGAATAGGTGCAAACTGGTAGAATCCCACCCCTGCCTGTATACCTAAATTATTATGTATTATTAGAAAAATCGGATTGGACATAACCAGGTTCCTCTTTAGTCATGATTAAAATGGATTGCCATAGTCTCACCTCCACTCTAGGGAACCCTGCTGCCACTCACAACTGCCCTAAGCACACATTTGGGTAATGTATTGGTAATGAAGGTCTCAAAACACAGGCTGCCCTTCTTCATAGGATGCAAAACAGGAACAGGTCCCAGCTATGTCCCATAGATGGACAGATGGGTGGGTGGATTATGTGTCATCAAATTATTTTTCACTATTAGCAACCCCATAAATAGAGCCACCTGGAATATCAAATGATTACCAATATATTTACTCCATTATCTGTTTTATATTTTGCTTTTTGTTTTGTAAGTTTTGACATTGAAAAGTATGTAAATAGTTTTAAAGGGTTGCATTGAAACCTGCTTTAAGTTTGATGAAAACTCAGAAAATCCAAGCCAGCTCAGAAAAAAAAAATGTAATATATCTAATTTTTACCCAGAATATTTTCTTTCCATTTGAAATTCCCACTGCAGGGGGGGAAGAATTAAGAACTGCCTGAGGGAGAACTGGCAAGGGAGAACTGGCAAGGGAAATTGGTGGTCAAAGCGAGAGAAAAGCAGGTCTATCTACATGTGGCTCCAAGGTAGGATTAAAACAAAAATACCACTGGTTCTATGGATGTGGTTTGGTGGGCGTGGTGTGGCTTGGTGGGCATGGCAGGGGAAGGATACTGTAAAATCCCCATTCCCTCCCCACTCCTGGGGGAAGGTTACTGCAAAATCCCATTCCCTCCCCACCCCACTAACCTGCTTTCCAGCTCCGTTCTCCTGTGCAGGGCAACAAAAGAAGACCCAGCCAATCAGCTGGGACTCGGGAGGCAGAGAATAGATAGGGGAGGGGCCAGTCAGAGATGGTATTTGTCAGTTCTCCGAACTACTCAAAATTTCTGCTACCGGTTATCCAGAACGGGTCAGAACCTGCTGAATACCACCTCTGTGTGGCTCCTTCTCTGAAAACATTGTCTACATATTTGTTGTCAACTTCGAAATGTGCCTATGCTGTCGCAGCCATCTTTTCGTTTCTCAGCTTGCCACAGACTATGAGGGGAGGGAAAGATTTGGATTGCTAGTCCCAGACAACAATAAGAAATCATCCCATGGGAACCAAGGTCATCTCAATAGATGTTTGGCAAGGACTTGAAGGAGTTGCCATAGAGACACCATAATGCCTAATTGGACAATGTGATTTGGCCAACGGAGGGGAGGAAATAATTGATTCTTTAATGAGATGAACACCACAGCAACTAGCTAGAGTTGGTTTTGTTTCATGCGTGCCGAAATGATGTACTCAATAAAGTTATGCTTAAAGAGATCTGGTCGTCCGAACATGCTGGCTTGGTTGGGTTTGTCAAGTCAGAACTTTGACATCTGTATTAAAAGGAGAAATTCAGGGCAAAAACTTCTCATGTGGTCCTGCAGAAAAAAGCAGGATAACAAAGCAATGCTTTTTTTTTTTTAACAGTGCTGAAAAGTTTGGTGTAATGTGATCTATTTGGTTCTTATAGTTTTTGATTGTGAAAGCCCTTCTCCTTCTCTTTCTTTGTTATAAAGGACCAAAGGGAATGAAAAATATCTGAATTCAAATATTCCTCTTCCTATTTAGGCTATAGGAAATTCTAGGAGAACTTACGTATGGTGAAGTAGCGGTCATAGGCTAATAGAAATGGAAGGATCCTACAAAAAGGAGGAAATGAAACAAATGCCATATAGCAAAACAAGGCAAAACAGGGTGTAGCAAACCGCACAGGAAGCCAGTCACCCTGGCTTAGTAATTGGGCAAGGCTTGTGTGATACTGAAAACAAGAGTTGATAAAATTATTTTCTCATAACCCAGTACCTATATATTTTTTTCTGCTAAAGTCAGATATGGTACTTTGATGCATTACTACAATTTCATCACTATTGCACGTTAGCCAGGAAAACAAAGCAGTTCTGAAACAAGTCCACTTCCAAGCATAGTAAACAATCAAAGACTTTCTATTCTGTATCCTGTACAGATGATGCTGATAGATAACTCCACAAAACATCCATAACAAAGTACTTTTATTGGTTCATCAGGTATCCTCATATCTCACATTTGTGACAAAGTTCTTCTTTAATGACCAATCCTTTGCATATCTGTCTTGTAGGTAAAAAGATGATTTATCTTCTATCCTTTTTCCCTCATGTTGTAGCGATAGAAGTAGAAGAGTTACCACGAGTTCATGAGTTCAGCCAAGAGTGAGGAAAACCTCCCCCAACCCCTCGAGGGTCAATTTAGTGACCAATCAGGATTACAGATGTGGTCACGTGATATGGACTACATTTCCCAGGATACCTTAACTACATTTACCATGATGCATTCCCTTAAGGGGACAGCTCACAATTGCTACCTAACTATCCAATTCCCATACACTGGCTGGACACTTTCCTTTCAATTCTCCAAACAGAATAAGGGGTTGCTCTTGCCTGGCCAATCCTTTCCATTCCTTCTTTCAAAGCCTGTAAAATCTCTGGTTACAATTTTTCTTTTCTGTTTTCTGGCATAAATTCTTAGCATAATTGTACGTTTAGCTCAAAAGGGACTGGAGCTTCTATGGTAACTTCTTATCATGTTTTCTAGAACTTCCCTTGATGTACTGTGGGCCAGTGTTGCCTATTTCTTTTCCTTTCCTTAGTTTAAACCATTCAGTTGTTTCATTTGATTAAAGAGATCTGTTGGCCAGTTATATGCCAGAACAAGCACACAGAATCTAAGGAATAGCTTCCAGCATGGTGTTGTGCAGCCTGAGAGCTCCTGTCTTTTTCTTTTCTTTCTTTTCTTTTTTTGTAGGGAGCAGTACTGCAGCTGGAAGCATTTGCATATTACCAGAGGATTGTATGCTTATTCTTGGGGTGCTATTCTTTTGCTTACTGCAAGCAAAAAAGAAGCAAGACTTCTTCATCTCATCAGAAGTAGCTAGTGGTCCAGGAACTGCCTCACTAGGGGTGCTTGCATACCACTGGAGGATTCTGGGAGAGGAATTCACCATGAGCAACAACAGAGAAGTGGGACTTTGTCTCATTGGATCAAACTACATGTTGTACACCATTAGAGAATTCTGGAAGAGTAAAGAGTTCACCACAAGCAATAGTGAAATGGACTTTGTCTCCTTGGAAAAATAGTGGACTAAGGAAATTATGCGGATATTGTATACTTAGATTTCAGACCACTTCCTGGTAAGATAGGATAATGCAAGGTAGATTGTACTGCAGCCAGGTGGATTTTCCTTAATTGAACTACATCTATGTGAATGAAAGTATGCAGATTGCTTACATTTCTGCCTTGGGCCCAGATCTTCATTTTCATAAATGATATAGATGAGGGGATTAAAGGGGTGCTCACCAAATTTACAGTTGCCATAAAGTTGGGGGAAATTGCTCACATTTTGGAAGATTTTGGACTCAAAATTCAGAAGGATCTGGATGTCAACTCGGAACAGGCATAGGAATGATTTACGAGTTGACACTGGACAGACTTGAGCCTTGGGTCTTATCCAACAAGGTGCAATTCAGTGGTGAGAAAAGTACGTTCTGCACTTAGGCAGGAAAAACCAAATGCACAGGTATAAAATAGGCGGTACCTGGCTCAACAGTGGTACCCATGAGAAAGATCTCATTAGTAGTATGGTACTACTCATTCCTTGTGTATCCAATAATATTTAGTCAATAAAGAATATACTATTTTATTCTATCTAGGTGTCCCGGTTGACCATCATCTAAGTATGAGTCAGCAGTATTATGCAGCTGCCCAAAACCAACCAGTCCTCGGCACTATCAATAAAAGGGATAGTACCAAGATCACGTGTAGTAATTGTACTGTTCTACAGTGCACTGGTACGGTCATATTTGGAATACTGTGTCCAGTTCTCATCATCACAGTAAAAGATGCTGAGGCCCTAAAACAAGTGCAGAGAAAAACAATAAATATGATAAGAGGTCTGTAGGCTGAACCCTGTAAAGAAGGGCTCAAGGAACGAAGTGTGTTTAGATTAATTAATAGAAGCCTGAAAGGAGATGTGATAGCTGTCTTCCAGTACTTCAGAGACTGTCACAGGAAAGAGGGTGTCAATTTATTCTCCAAAGCACCTGAGGGTATGACAAGAAGCAATGGGTGAAAGCTCATCAGAGAGAGATCCAATCTGAAAGGAAGGAGGAATTTCCTGATAGAACTATTAAGCAGTGGGACAACTTGGCTCCTAGAGTTGTGGCTGCTCTAACACTGGAGATTTTCAAGTAAAGATTTGACAAACATCTGTCCCAGATATATGAAGACTCCTGCCTTGACCAGCAGGTTGGATAAGAAGACTTCCAAGATTCCTTCTAACAGTATAATTACAGTATATGCTTCTATGATAGGTTTTAAGCCCAGTGATTGTGGTGAACAAGCAGGAAATTGAAAGCATCTTTGGAACTTATTACCTGACATCCTGAGAGAAGTGCATTTAAAATCTGTTATGAACAAATATAAGCAACTTTAATAACAGTCTCTGCTTGACTTCCTAATCACTGACTCACTGGCAGTGAAAGCCAATATTTATGAGCAACTTGGAAATTTGTGATTTCAAATGTAAACTGGGTAAAAGATGAAAAATGTAAATTACCAAAAGGAGAGATGATGTGTATCTGTGAAACTAAGTCAAACAGGCAGTAGGTAGTAATTTTTATGAACACTGGGCCTGTGAAGTGGGTAAGTCAATCAATCAATCAGAACAGAGCTGGAAAGAACCTTGGAAGTCTTCTAGTCCAATCCCCCCACACCATCAAGCAGGAGACCTTATACCAGTGGTGGGATTCAATTTTTTTTTACTACCGGTTCTGTGGGCATGGTTTGGTGGGCATGGCAGGGGAAGGATACTGCAAAATGTCCAGTCAGAGGTGGGATTTGCCGGTTCTCCGAACTACTCAAAATTTCCACTACCGGTTCTCCAGAACTGGTCAGAACCTGCTGAATATCACCTCTGCCGTATACCATTTCAGACAGGTGACTGTCCAGTCTCTTCTTAAAAGCCTCCAGTGGTGAAGCACCCACAACTTCTGACATCAAACTATTCCACTGGTTAATTGTCCTCAATGTTTGGAAGTTTCTCCTTAATTCCAGGTTGCTTCTCTCCTTGATTAGTTTCTATCCATTGTTTCTTGTCTTGCTTTCTGGTGCTCTGGAAAATAAGTTGACCCCCTCTTCTTTGTGGCAGCCCCTCAAATACTGGAATATTACTATCATGCACCTCCAGTCCTTTTTTTCTAGACTAGCCAAATCCTGCATCCATTCTTCATATGTTTTAAGTCTCCAGATCTTTAATCATCTTAATTGCTCTTCTTTGAACTTATTCCAAAGTCTCAATATCTTTTTTGTAATTTGGTGACCAAAACTAGTGTCAGCCTTCAAGATTTTCAATATTTTCTTCCTTTGCTTTGCATCTTTCGGCTGTCATAAGTAACAGGGGAAGGAGGAGGGACATGGTTATGGGAAGCAAGCTGGAGGTTATACAAAACAGAACTGTATAAGTTGGGGGGGGGAGTTTCTTGCTTAGGCTTCTATTCTATGCTAGGCACAGCCATAGCTCTTTATCAAAATATGTCAAGGTCAATGGACAGAGGCCTCATCACCACCTAGAGATGCCCACATGATGTTGTACATAACTTTTTACTGGATGAACAAATTGAACTATTGTGGGTGGGAACGTTGCCATCACTTTGTATATGTGATTTATGCGCTCATTTTCTCAGATTCAGAATTCTTTTGTTGCTACCACTTGACTTCCAGTAAAAGATATCTTTTCTCTAATTAATGGAGTCTAAGTATTTCTTTCTTGGATTTTGAATGGAGCATCATCTGACATTTAGATATAGTATTCCAGGTGTGGCCTTGCTAAAGATGTATAAAGCGGTACTAATGCTTCATGCAATTTTGATTCTGTGCCTCTGTTTATACCACCAAGGATTGTATTAGCTTTTCTGGCTGCTGCCGCACACTGCTAACTCATGTTTAAGTGATTGTCCACTATGACTCCAAGGTCCCCCTCACAGGTACTGTTTTTGAGCCAGGTTTTGCTTAATCTGTATTTGTACCTTTGGTTTTTCCTGCCCAGGTGTGAAACCTTGCTTTTCTCTACATTACATTTTATTTTGTTGGATAGGATCCATTGTTCATGCAGGGAAATAAATGTGTGATATAAATATTAATGGAAGGACTAAAATCTTTATCATAGAAAAGGCATTGATATCATCTATGTCACAGGTGTCAAACTCACAGCATCACGTTGCCATCATGTGATGTATCGTGATGTTTTTCCCCTTTGCGGAACTGGGGTGGGCGTGGCCTGTACATAATGCATCCAGACTGTGGGCCGCCAATTTGACATCCCTGATCTATGTTATAGGGTGTGCATATGAAACATGAAGTCCATAAATTTCCTAAATGGTGGTCAGATGTTACTGTCTCACACTTCACATTTCTAGAAAACAGTAGACCTGCTTTTAATTTTAATTGCATTTGAAGTAATTTATGCAATAGTGGTTTGTCTTATAAAAACAGCTGCATTTTAACAAGCAACATAATGGACCTGTTCTTAAAAATGGTTAACATGGGGTGAAATGGGGGGGGGGGGTATTCTGGGAACACCAAGTGTAGATCAGTTGATTTAGTTCACCAATCCCATGGAATTAAATTTAGCTCCAAACAAATGCAATGATGTACAGAGTTAAATTCCAACTAGTTTGTAATTATTTATTTTGTCTATATAGTCTTTCAAAAAAGCTGGAAAAGGTTATCAGAAGAGCAGTCCATTACTGACTTAGAGTTTTGAATCTATATCACCCAAAATAGGAATATGTTACTGAATTTCAGTGACAACTGTATCTGCTGTTGTATAACAAGATGGCACCATGATAACTGTATATTGCAGAAACATAGAACAGAATTAGAATAAGAGAAAAAGTGGATGTAACACTTTCACAAGGATGACATGATTTGGAAGAACATCTAAATGTACTCTTGCAGACTGAAGATGGGAAAGAGTTGTGCAAATTAAATTGTGAAAGACGATTACATACATGTTAGTAATGCAAACTTGTGCTGCCTTTAACCTGGGCTGAAACCTTTGGAGCAGTTAATGGACTTTATAGAAGCCATCCCAAAAAATTTCAATGAGCAATATACATGAACACTAAATGTATATGTGGTCCCTTTTGCTTGTTAGAGAAAAAGTGTCAACTAAGCCATGAGCAGATCTAACATTTCTTTTATTAATACAATTTGTATCATTCACTTTATAAGCTGGAAGGAAGTTTATTTCACATTGTAGATGAGGATCCTGTTTTTTGTCTCTATCTTTAACATACTTCTCTAAATGAAGCATGAGCCAAGTTGTTTCTTCTTTGCCATCTAGTGGTGAAGTTAAGTTCAGCAACTGCACACCACTGCTTGCTTCTCCCACATAGCACTTCTATGTAATTTATTAATATCCTTTTATTTGCTTATGCTCTGAGATAGATAAGTGCTACAGAGAAAACTTCCAGGCAAGGTTTCCATAGAATTCTTGTTCTGCTTCTTTCAGGACTTTTACAGAAATTCTATAGACTTCTTCATCAAGTTGTAAAAACTATAATGGTTTTCCTATCTTCTTTCTCAGCAAGAACATTTTCATACTGGATTGCCAGCAATTCTACCTACATATCATTCCTAGTAGACTTTAAAATGTCCAGTACTTTATCTTTGTCTTCATCATATGTAGCCATCAGAATTGCACTGAGCAATTAATGTGAAACCTTGTGATCCTGGAATTTGCAGAAAACATTTTCAGCCAGCCATTGAGTCAATTATTGAGTTGACTGATCTTCAGTTGGCTTCCAGAGCCCCCTGCAGTAACAGCAGCCCTCCTTCGTCCTTTGTAGAATGAGAAGCAAATATGATTCTAATTCTTCCTTCCTTCCTTCCTTTTCCCATTCAATGCATTTGTGTGCGTGTACAATTGCCTTATCATTTGCACAATATTCATCCCAATATTGCTATTATTAATCAAGTAGCTGCCCATCTTAACCAAGGCAATTCTGGGCAATACACAGCAATAGATAAAAAGTGTGAACATAAAAATAGCAAACACAAATTTAACAGATATAATAATAAATATCCTTAAAAAACTGGAAATCCCATCGTTGAAGGAAATAAAAATGGTCCCTTCAACAATGGAGCCAATCTACATAGGTCTCTGATTCCATGGGAGCCCCAAACCTTATCACATAATCAGGTGTTAAGAGCCTTCCAGAATATCAAAATCAATGAGGACAATATAATTTGAAGTGGAAGAATATTTCATAAGGCAGGCATCACAGCAAGGCAGGCATGTTTCCTGAGACCTACCAGATGCACCTTGAATTGGACCCCAAGGCAACTAGCAACCAATGCAACTCCCAGTACTGAGATCTAATATGTGTTACCTTATGAGTGCACATAACTATTCATACTGCTGCATTCTGGACCATCTGAAGCTTTCAGATGCTTTTCAAGGGTAGTCCATTGCAGTAGTCCAATCTGGAAGTCACTAGGACATGAGTGACTATAAACAGGATCTGCTGATCCAAGAATGAGCACAACTGGCACACATGACAAATCTGTGCAAAAGCCCTTGTAGCCACAACTGCCACCTGCTCCTTGAATAGGAGTTGTGAGTCTAAAAGACCCCCAAATTCTGCATCGGATGTAACTGGAGTAGTGCAACCCCATGCAGCCTCAAAGATGGCATAGTCCTCAATCAGTAGGCTCCAAAAGCCAAAACCATTTAGTTATGACAGGGGTCAGCTGAAGTCTGTTGTCCCCCATCCAGACCCTTACAGCCTTCCCTGGGATAAGATGTTCATGACAATGCTTAATTCACTGGGGGTAGAGATGTACATTGGCTATCATTAGCATACCAATGATATCTAACCCTGTGGACTTAATAGGACCCAAGGATGGGACCTCCCCTCAATCATCACTGACTGAATTCAGCCCTGAAGGAAGGAGGCAAATCAGCATGACACCCAACTGTACATTAAGCTATAAACAGGATAGTGACAAGAAAGATTGGTGGTGGAAGCTGGGAAGCCATCTTTTTCATGGTACCAGATCACAGATACAGGAGTAGTATGTCCTCCATAGCTACAAACTCAAACTTCATGCTAGCAGAGCTGCTTTATGATGCTTATCCCCAGGCTCTGCTAACTGAAACACAGCTGAGGGGTGGAAAGTCCTTGGGAAATGAAAAACCCATAAATGTAGGATGGATTAATGAGAATGCCATTAATGTGAAAGTTCAACATAAAACTGTTTTGGACTGTTGGAAAATCAGAGTATTTCGAATTTTGAAACACAGCACAATGGGTGACTTCAAGTATCAATAATGTTGTTTTCGGACAGAGACACCTGGGACAAAATTGAGATATGGAAAGGAGGGAAATAACAAAATAAAGTAGTTGTACCTGTGGAAGATACTTTGGTATTGCTCCTCTTCCCTTGATTTGAATTTCTGGTCATTAAGTCCAGGACTAGCACTTAAATAAACTTTGCCATTAATAAAGTTCTTTAAATATTAAGTGGCACCATTGTTAACTCTGCTCTCCTTTCTGCTGAATTAATAGATTCGATTTACAGGGTATACTCAGTTGGGAGAGTACAAACTGTGCAGGAGTGTTCCATGAATATTGTAAAATACATGTTACATAGTAGGTTACCGTGGTGGAAAAGCAGCCATGAACCAAAATTGCTGTCAGTTGTTTTCCCCAAATAGCCATTTCACAATAAGCCTGGGAATTGATTTAAATAGCTTGTAAAATAGAAATACTAAAATTTAGGAATAAATAATTGCAGAATTGTACAATCATAAATGCAGAGTGTGCAGCATAGGATATGTGCAATTTAATTGCAAAGTATGATGCATATACTGTATGACCAAGCTATTCACACAAACTGAAATCTACTTAATACCCTATCAATTAAACATATAAATATATGAAATGAAAATTTCTTATTATAGCTAAAGATCGGTTAGATAAAAGTCTAATATAAATCAATACACACAATAAATCAATCTCTATATATACTGTATGCACACATAAACATGATCTAAAACCAGTCCAAGACAGACAAGATAAAATCAGATGGACTAGAAGTCAAATAATTATTCACAATCATTCACAACAGTGGCCTAAATACAGTAATTTATGCTGGATTCTAAATGTTTCCCCAGTAAATCGGAATTTTAAAAATATCTCAGTGAAGTTACTTTACTTTATTTCAGTAATATATTCTCGTAACATCTCCATCTGATCCAAATCCATCTCAGTGTTGCTGCTATGTTATTTTAGTCTTTCCTACTAATAATGGATTAACCATAGTAATAGTATCTAATTTTAATTAAGAGTAATTCAAAACAAATATAGTTTCCTCCTGATCCCAGAGTATTCCATGACCTATCTCCACTTACTTTTTGAATATTCAGTTCTCACACTACAGAAAGATAAAATGTAGCCCCTCCACACACACACAGAGAGAAAAAATGTCTGGTTTCATTGAACAGCTGCAATCTAATCCATCTAAACTGACATTTTATAACTAGACATGTTTTATTTTGGAAAAAAAAACTGATAGCACTTTGTTAGTTTGCAGTTACGAGCTGATGAATTGCTACTGCAGAGTTTAACCTTTCGTTTCTGCCTGCAGTCACAAGTAGAAGCTGCCCCTCTCAAAAACCATAAATGCTATTTATGAAGGTATAATTCTGGCCATTGGTTGATACTATCATTTTCCCCCCCTGCTATTTACATGTTTCCTGTTTGTTAAAATCCAATTAAAATGCTGCTTCAGGGTGCATCATTTTTCTCTTAACCAACCAATTAGATTTAGGGGACATAAATAGTTAGTAAACATCAACGGTAGAAATGCTAGCAATGGGATTATTTCAATTAGTTGTTCACCTTTATTTACTCTAGGAGAAAAGTTAACAGCTAGGATTTTGCAATATAAATTTATTACAGATGGTTGCAACTGAATTTATTCCAGAAATAAAAAAAAAAACATAAGTAAGATGATGGATGTGATTTATCTTGAGTTTGATGATTGAATTTGGTAAGATACTGTACTCATAAAAATACTACATCAGTTAACATCCCAATAAAGGGGGATGGCAATTAATTAATTTTGCATAAGGAGAGTATGGGTGAGGGCGAGATGCAGGCTCCTCATGTGAGGATGAGAGCTCTTTAAGGGTAATTCTAAATAGTGTGCTCTTAGTTCCATGGATCAGCCATCATGTCTTAACCCTCTGATTTTTGTTCTTTGCTAAGTGGTGAGGAAAGGAAAAACCTGGGAAACACAGAAAAGTTTTAAATGGTTGCACCAGCGTTTCTCAACCTTATCTGGATCCCCTATAAAAACTTTTGGTGAATGAATAATGGAATGAAACTGAACAATATAAGCCTCATGGTATATAGTCCCTAAAATGATCAACAACAGACTTTTTAATTTTTTCTTCAATTGTTTTTAAAGTAATGACAGAGAAATAGAGGGGGGGAGCAAACCCCCAAAATAAAAATAAATACATTGCAAAGAAAAGAGAGGGAAAAAAGAAAGCTGTCATTATTTTTAAAAAGTGCAAAATACAGTAAAAGAAAAAAGATATAGTATTTTAACTGTAAAATAGTTACAAATTTATATTATTATTCAAATACAGTACATAATCTTTATATAATTATCATGTTTTAATCTAATGTATTTTATATAAGTAATGCAATACATTTATTATATATGCATATATAACTAGTATATTTATATAATGAACTTGTTTTTTAACCTACTGTACTTTGTATCATATTTCATTATATTTATCCATAAGTTTATTGGCAATCTGTTCATAGGTGGAAAAATCAGTCAGGTTCTCAACCCATTGAGTAAAAGGGGCAATATCATAGGTGGGATTCAGCAGGTTCTGACCAGTTCTGGAGAACCGATAGCGGAAATTTTGAGTAGTTTGGAGAACCAGCAAATACTACCTCTGACTGCCCCTGCCCCCATCTATTCTCTGCCTTCCGAGTCCAAGCTGATTAGCTGGGTCTTCTTTTGTTGCCTTGCACAGGAGAACGGAGTTGGAAGTGGGGTAGGAATGAAGATTTTACAGTATCTTTCCTCTGCCACGTCTGCCAGGCCAGGTCACGCCTGCCAGGCCATACCCACAAAATCAGTAGTAAAATTTTTTGAATCCCACCACTGGGCCATACATTTATCTTCCCAATCCTGCAGTATCAGTCTTTTGGCCATAATAAGGGCACAGAGGATCAATTTTCTGTTGCCCTGACCAAATTATTGGCAAACTTGATCTTAAATGTTATTTTGAAGTGAACATGGAAGTGGATAATTTTGGGTTTAGTGGCTTTCCAGTCATGCAGCTTTTGAAAATCTGGAATGTAGAGTGTATGGATTCTGATGACAGTGCTCAATCAACACCTTGTTCTGAGGTAGCAGCTTGCAGATAGGTGGAATTGACTGCTAAGATCTGGGCTGCATCAAACTTGCTGCTATCACAAGTCAAATATAGGAGAGAAAGAACCAAGAGGAAAATTAAGCTGAGAAAATTAAGCTCTCTAATCCCTCAGAAAATCCCAGTCTAATTCACTTTTGTTAACCTTAGATTGAGAACACCATGAATCACTTGGTGTGTTTTTTCCAGCTGACCAGTGTGAAAGTACAAAAACAAAGGACACTCCATACATGAACTTCAACTTCAAAATCTCTTCAGCCAACCTACACCAAAGGGAAAGGAACATATTGTAAACTCGTTCCATTTTTTTGTATTTGTCTTGGTTTGTCAGAGAATTCTTCATTCAACCACACTGGTTTTGTCTGGGAGTCTCTTTTTTTTCTTTCTCTGTGGTATTGTTTTTGTTTGGGCATTTATTAACTCATTTTTAAGATAATAACTCAGTAATAATAACCTGAGCACATTTCATCGAGTCTAAAATTATCCAAGTTGCATTACCTGCGCATTTCAATCATGACTACAAACCAAGTGAGTTACATGTCCAAGTATTCCTGCTGTTTCTAATTTTTGAAAAGGCACTGCTCCTATTTATTAGAATATACTTTCTTGGAAATTGCATTTCCACTTGTTTTCTAAAGAAAGTAATTGTTATCATCTTTAATGGACTTGTGACAAAGTAAAGAAGTATTGGGCTCAGATTCAGGTAATAGTGCAGAAGATTCTTAAGATTAACCTAAAATTGAAACCCAAAGGGTTTTTTAAGGACTACTAGATAAAGGGTTGGCAAAAAGATTTGGAACTTTGTTAGTCTGCATGTTGACTGTGGCAAGAGTTCTGCAGGTACAGAAATGGAAAAATACTTCAATCCCCGCAACAGAGAAATGGACGGAAAAAGTGAAGGAGCTAGCAGAAGTGGCAAAATTGACTGTTTTAATTAGAAAAAAGACTGTATTAAGCTTTGTTTCTACTTGGAAACTGCTTTTGGACTTCGTGCTTGACATAGAAAAAAATGAACTTTTTGATGTTGGGTTTTGCTGATTAATATGGTTTGTTGTCCTAGAAATGGCCAGTGTTTATTAAGTTAGTAAAGTAAACAGCTGAAATTGTACTTTATTGTGCTAAAAAAGTTGGAAGTCAATACTTTTCTTTCCTCTTTTATCTACAAATCTCTTCCCCATTTTCTCCCCTTTCCTATTTCCCTATCATCTTTATTTTCATTTGTATTGTACACTATGGTAACTTTAATATAATTCTTTTAAAAAGTAATTGTATTGCATGGATTCTGTCTTCAGAGAAAGATTTAACTCTCATCTGTTCAAAGTCTGTTGAATATATTAATGAAGTTTTAAAGATTTATACCAATAGTTTAATTTTGCTAATTTATTTCTTTTTGTAGCTGTTTGATTCTCTTTGGTAAAAGTGTAATATAAATTTAAAAAATTAACAAACTACGGATAGGAACTAAAGCTGCGAAAAATAGACCTTTGAAATATGAGCTGGGTTTTCCTCCTAACAGCTGAAAATGAAACTTACAATTATATATAGAAACACGTTCCAGACTATTTTCCACTGCCAAAACAAATCCTATTTCTCAAAGTGTTTACAAGAGAGAATAATTAATAGAACAGAGTGAAGAATTTCCATTACGCTGTCAGTGCAGGGAACCTACTTGCTGGTGTTTTGATGTTTTTATGAGTTCCTGCATACCACCCTCCTTACAAGGTTGCATACTTTAACCAACACATTGCAGTGCATTCAAAGACCATGTAAGGAGAAAATAAATCTGCTACTCATACAAGAGTATGTCAGGAATCACTGCTATCTTATCACCTTAAACTTTTCATTTCCTACTCTATTTTTTAGGAGTAATAATGGTAGCAAAGCTACTGATTGTTGGGAAAGTATATTTGATACTGTTGTGAATCAATAAAAGTTGATATTCTAAATGCAAATCAGGGGTTGAAAACCTGCAGACTTGATTGGTCCTTGTACAACAACTTGGGATTGGGCCAGAACTAGACCCTGATTGGCCACTTTGGGAACACTTCTTATTGGTTAGTAGTTTGAACCTGTTGCAAGTTCATTGGTTAATAAGGTAGCAGCTAACCCTATAAAAGGGTTACTGCTGCCCATAGCTTTACTCTGTTCCATTCTGATTCCTGTTATTATTAAAGAGTTGAAGTCACTGGTCAGATGTCTGGTCTCCTTATTCTCCAAACTTAACACTGGCGACGAGGGTGGGATACGGAGACCGAAGAGCTGACTAAACCTACAGAGCAACCTACAGAGCATGTGGTCGAACACGCACCATCAACGGCAACATGGCCAGCGGTGCCGTACCACCCGCTCCATTCAACCCAGAAACTGAAGACTGGGAGGCCTACATGGATCGGTTCCAGATGTTTCTGGAGACCAACAATTTGAAAGATGCAACAACCGGCAAAAAAAGAGCTATCTTTCTAACTCACTGCGGGCCAACCGTGTTTAAGATGGCAAAATCACTTGCCAAGCCAGCAGAGGTAAAAGAAATGGACTGGGACGTCCTCGAGCCGCTACTAAGGGCTCACTACGCGCCTTCCGTGCCAACCCTAGTAAGAAGACACGAATATTACCAGAGGGACCAACGGAAGGGCGAAAGCCTTGCCAATTACATCGCGGACCTCCGGTACCTAGGAGGCCTCTGCGGATTTGCAGACCTAGAAGAAGCCCTCCGGGACCGCCTGGTTCTGGGCCTAGAAGACAGCACGATCCAGAGTAAAATTATGGCCAAGGGGGACATCAGCCTCACCGACGCCCTTAAGGAAGCCTCGGCAGCGGAGGCAACCAAGAAGTCGGCAGCCCAAATGCGCCGCACCAACGCTCCGCTACATAAACTCGCAAAGGATACCTCGCCTCGCTCGGAGAGACACCCGGTATCAACTCACCACGAAGACCTAGAGTCCCCGTCCGACAGCGATGAGGAAGAGGTCAACCGACTTCGAACAGAGAGAGACCAGTCCACACAACACTCATTTCGACCGTGCGCCGGCTGTGGAGCCAATCACCCATGAGCCGGCTGCAAATTCCTTGACGCACTCTGCCGCCATTGCGGGAGACGAGGTCACATCGCAAAGGTTTGCAGAAGCAAACAGAATTCCAAACCCCGACAGGCCGAATGCCAGTCTTCAGGATTCTTCGGCACACACCGAGAAAAAGTGAACCACTCCTACAGAAACAAACCGTCCACCACTTCCACCAGGCGCGAAGAAAACCGGCGGGAAGAGACCCACCAAACAATCACCATAGGCCACGCTACATCCCTTGATGCCGGGAAAATCCGAGTGAAGGTCGCCATCGAAAACAAACCTTGCGTGATGGAGGTAGACTCGGGATCTTCCCTCTCGATGGTGTCGTGGAAAACCCTTCAACAGCTCATTCCCGCGATCCGCCGCCAAGACCTTAACCCTCAAAGGGTTATAATCAAAGATTATCAGGGAAACAGAATTCCCGTTGTCGGGTCCCGCAGATTCCAGGTCTCATTCAAGGACCGCACCGTCGCACTACCACTGACTGTTGTGGATCGAGACATGCCTAGTCTTCTAGGCCTTCAATGGTTCGGGCCGCTCCGAATCACTGTAGCCGGAGTCCACAAGGCCGAAAGCGTCGATTGGGAGGAAGACCTCGTGCAAGAATTCCAAGACGTTTTCGCGAATGGACTAGGCAAGTATAAGGGGACCCCAATCTCGTTTAACTTGAACCCTGAGATAGCACCCATTCGCCTTAAACCGTGTCGGGTGCCGTTCGCCTTGAAGCCTAAAACCGACGAACAACTCGATAAGCTAATAGCGCAGGGCGTACTGGAACCCACCGACCACGCCCGTTGGGAAACCCCAATAGTGACGCCTATCAAGCCTGATGGGTCCTTAAGAATTTGCGGAGACTACCGGGCTACATTAAACCACGCACTACAGCAAAGTGCTTATCCAGTACCGGTAGTACAACATTTGCTCCATTCCCTGGGCGGCGGGAAAGTTTTCGCCAAACTAGATCTAGCCCAGGCGTATCAACAATTGACGGTAGACCCAACCACAGCTGAGGCACAAACGATCGTAACACATAGGGGCGCATTTAAATGCAACCGGCTCCAATTCGGGGTAAGCGTCGCCCCTGGAATCTTCCAGAGTTTAATAGAAAGGTTGTTACAGGGGATAAAAGGCGTTGTCCCATATTTCGACGATGTACTCATCACCGCCCCTAACAGAGACATTCTAGAAAAAAGACTCAGAGAGGTTTTACGAAGATTCCAGAATGCAGGCCTCAGAGTAAAAAAGGATAAATGCCAGTTATGTACCGAAAGAGTAGAATTTTGGGGATATCTCCTGGACAGCCAAGGAATTCATCCCACCGAAGACAAATTACGAGCAATTAAAAAGGCACCCACTCCAAGGAACAAGGCAGACCTACAGGCGTTCCTTGGACTTATCAATTTCTATAATGTTTTTTTACCCCACAAAGCAACAGTAGCTGAACCATTGCATAGACTATTAGACAAAAAAGCAACGTGGGTTTGGGGGCAACGGGAGCAACATGCTTTCCAACAAGTAAAGAAATTGCTAACTTCGGATTCAGTACTTATGCAGTACAACGAGACTCTGCCGCTCACTATCACGTGTGACGCGTCGCCTTTTGGGGTTGGGGCAATCCTGGCCCACGTGTTACCAAACGGAGTGGAAGCCCCCATCGCGTTTTTTTCACGAACCTTAGCTAAAGCTGAACGAAATTATAGTCAGCTGGACAAAGAAGCTTTAGCTATTGTTGCTGCAGTTAAAAGATTTCATGAATATGTTTATGGCCGTGCATTTACAATAATCACTGATCATAAACCACTACTGGGGATCATTGCGGGTAATAAACCAACCCCGTATATATTGTCCCCCAGAATGACCCGATGGTCCGAATTTTTGGCGGCCTACAACTACACCTTGCAACACCGCCCGGGGAAATCGATTCTCCACGCTGATGCATTGAGCAGAACACCGCTTCCAGACTCTGTTGTGGATCCAGCCCCAACCATCTCAACGCTCCAGATCGAAGCTCTACAGGCACCACCCTTGACGGCTAGAGACATTGCTTTTGAAACGAAACGCGACCCAGTTCTGTGACACATACTCCGCTGGGTTGAACGGGGGTGGCCGATGGACCAAATAGCACCTGAATGGGTGCCTTTCAAAGCCCGCCAAACCGAGCTGTTTTCCCAAAAAGGCTGTATCTTGTGGGGCGATCGAGTTGTAATCCCTGACAAATTGCAACATACTGTTTTGGCGGTATTGCATGAGGGACATCCGGGTATTGTGCGGATGAAATCACTCACACGCAGCTACGCTTGGTGGCCGGGAATCGACAAAAGAATTGAGGCTTGGGTTGCTACTTGCCAGCGTTGCCAGGACGTCAGCAACGCCCCACCTAAAGCAAGCCCAACCGAATGGGAAACGCCGAGGGGACCCTGGTCCCGTATTCATATTGACTTTGCGGGGCCTACCAAAGGGCACACTTTCCTGATTACTGTCGGCGCCTATTCTAACTGGCTCGAGATTCATCGAATGCACACAACTACAACAGACTCAGTTATTAATAAATTAAACAGACTATTTGCCACACACGGGTTTCCGGACGTGTTAGTCTCGGACAACGGCCCTCAGTTCACTACATTGCCCTTTGAGCAATATCTTGCCGATCGGGGCATCCGCCATGCGTTAACCTCGCCCGCGCACCCTGCAGCGAATGGACGTGCAGAACGCATGGTACAATTCGTAAAAAAGACCCTTCACAAAATGGAATTTGGCAACATCGACGAGAAAATCAATCGAATTCTCTTGTTGCAACACATCACGCCTCACAGCGTGACCAACAAAACGCCCGCTGAACTTCTTATGGGGAGGAAACTCCGATCGCACCTTGACCGGCTCCACCCCGCTTTCGCACCAGAAAAGCCTTTCGGTTCCAGCAGCAAATGCCGGGAATTTAAGGTAGGCGATTTAATCTTTGCCAAAAACTTTTCCAGTGACCCGCTATGGATACCCGCAACCGTTACCCACCTCACCGGGCCTAGATCGTACCGCCTGCTTACAGACGATGGGAGGGTGTGGAAACGCCACATAGACCAGCTCCGGTCGAGATTACCACCCAGCGGTCATGGGCCCCCCGGTTTCTCCAACTCAAGGGGAGGAAGCATCGAGGAGGGTGACTTTGATACAATTAATAGCGGGCCAACGGAGGCCCTACAGCCCAGCGAAACACCGGAGCGTGAAGCGGGAAGGGAGTTGACTTTTCCAGGGAACGTTAATACGGGGGAAACTGAACTGCTAAACCCCGAAGAAACACGGAGTAGCAGAGACAACCACAGCGAATGCAGCACGGAATCGCCGTGCAGCGAAATAGAAGTTAATAAAGGTCATCCAAACGCTCCACCGGAACCGGACATTAGACAAAACCCGGTGGAGCCTCGGAAATCATCCAGGCAGACCAAACGGCCTGCCTATCTTGAGGATTTTATTACAGCTCCCCTCAAACGGAACCCAAGGGGGAGGGGTGTTGTGAATCAATAAAAGTTGATATTCTAAATGCAAATCAGGGGTTGAAAACCTGCAGACTTGATTGGTCCTTGTACAACAACTTGGGATTGGGCCAGAACTAGACCCTGATTGGCCACTTTGGGAACACTTCTTATTGGTTAGTAGTTTGAACCTGTTGCAAGTTCATTGGTTAATAAGGTAGCAGCTAACCCTATAAAAGGGTTACTGCTGCCCATAGCTTTGCTCTGTTCCATTCTGATTCCTGTTATTATTAAAGAGTTGAAGTCACTGGTCAGATGTCTGGTCTCCTTATTCTCCAAACTTAACAGATACCGTGTATGTGGCACGAGATATTCCAGATAAAAGTACACCATTTTTCAGATACAGGTGTTCAGCAATCTTTAAGGAGGCTCTAATCCATGAGGAACTTCTTCTCAGTGAAAAAAGTAAAATATCTTTGTGAAGACTCTGGAGAACATCATGGACAGCCAAGAAACAGGCCAAGAGATCATCAAAGAAATCAGTCCAGAGTTCTCACTTGAGGCACAAATGATCAGGCTCAAATTGTCCTACTTTGGATACATTATGTGAAGATCCGTCTCTCTGCCAAAGACTCTACAGGGAAGGTGTAGGGAAAAAGAGGAAGAGGACAATCAGCAGCAAGGTGGACTGACTCAGCTGCAGTGGCAATGAGTACCTCACTGGGACACTTGAAAGAATAGGTTAGGGATAAATCATCATGAAGAAAACGTGGTCTATGTGGTCACCAGGAGTCCAAACTGACTTGATGGTACATAACCAATCAGGTTACTCTGAATCAGGACATCAGCAAGAGTTAATGTAAGGTTTTTTAAAGAGATTAGCTTTTTATTTTAGGGCAAGAGCTGCACTTGCCTTGACAGTATACCGAGGAATGCATACAGAAATAAAAATGGTTTTATTTAAATTGGCACTTAATTACATTGCATAAATAGTTCGCATGATTATTCTTCTTCTGCCACATTAAACAAAATTAACCAGCAACTTTTGAAAGGTTTAGGAAACCATACCCAAAATTTTGATGGACCATATACAGCCTTGCAGCTGTACCTTGTGTACTTAGAACATAAGGCAATATCTGCATATAATCTGTTGCAATTAAAAAAGAATGGTAATTGTTTAGGATATGAATGTGGCATATCAATCTGGGGTGTAGTTATTCCAGAACTGTATCTTGATGTAGAGGCACTCTGGGAAATTCAAAATAGAGAAAAAAAAGTGATCAGAAAAAAAAATACCAGTACATTTCACATGCACTAACAGTGTTAAATTCTAGGACCTAGAATCCCCCTAGGATTCTACGGGGGGAGGGGGAGGTGAAACAGCAAAAATGTCAGTGAGGTAGTATTTCTAAAGAATAATTTGGGGGGGAAAAGATGCTTAATGTTCTACTGTTTAGTCAGTTTCATTTTTCTTTTGGAAGCTCTTCCCAGTCCCTTTCTCTAGCTCTTTCAGGAAATATTTGCTGTCTATTTCTTTGAGTTGACAGACAGTAAAGGATTGATCTTTCTCGGAACTCCCCATGGAATTTCCCATATATATGTGCTATCTGTGCTCTTCCATTGAATCTCTTCTTTGCGTGACCTTGCAATGATCTCCCACGGAACCTCCTATATGTATCTTCATTCTTTTTAGATTGTTGATACATTTAGATAGCTTTGCTGATGCAAAATTTACATATGTAGCTTGTAGAATTCATATGTGGTTGATATGCAGTAAGCCATGCACAACACAATGTATGTCACATTGTACTTTGCAAATAAACCTGTGAATTATAAGAAATCAGGTCTGAGTTATCTATGAGATTGGACTTGAACACTCTTTTATAGCACTCTTCCTGAAGTGCAATATCAAAAAAATATTCTGAGGGGCATCTTGTTCCATTCTCTATTACAAGCCTATAGCGTCCTTCATGCTGTCTAATAGATACACATAATTGCTGGGATGGTTGATGCCCAAATCTTGTTTCCTTCCATCAAAATCAGAATTCAGGAAAGCCATACAAATTTTAAATCACTGTCTCATATTGGATGTGGATGAGTTGTGAAAGGCAAACAAAAGAATCCAGATAAGTCCAAGATGTTCCTGGTTCAACAAAGACACACACAATAGGGTTGCATCAATGATACGAAGCATGTTAAACACTTTTTGAAGATTCAGATTTGTGATCTGCTAAACTCAGCAATGTTTTCTGCTTCTCCTAGTTGATGATGGCCAAGTATGAAATTGCACAGCCGAAGGTAATGCGCCTCTCTTATTTAGTCTTATTTAAAGAAAGAAACAAATAAACAAACATACAAATCCTTATTTAGTTGATATATTTGCCCAGACTAGATTAGTTTCATCCTATTAATATTTATCAATTCCTAAAAGGGATGGGATCTGGATACTTGAGAGTCTGTCTATAGTGCCCTATGTTTTCTGAAAAAGTTATTTGGAGGGAACAAAACGTAATATTTTTAATAGCTGCTCTCTGGCTCTGAAAATTCCCAGCAATGCAAGTTAAGCAGATTCTTATCACATTTTTTTCAACTTTATGGGTTAGTTTTTTTGAGAACATGCTGGTCTAGCTATTCAACTGAATGAGACTGTATTTGTGTTTAATTTTTATATACAATTGTCCTTTTACTATTTTTTATATTTTATTCTTATAAGTAGGTGCATTTTGCACCATTATTTGGTTTTAAAAGCCAGGCAGACAATGAGGTGGGATGAAAATAGACAGGAAAAAATACAGGAAATTACATCAGCAAAGTGGGAATTAATTGCTTCTCATTTATGCTTACCATTAGATAGCAAAAAAACAAAATTCAACTGACTGGTTTTATGGATGTCCATTTTGTTATTTGTTTTGTTTTGTATTTGTGAGGTTTTTGATTGTCAAGAAGAGGCTGGTAAGGCAAACTTGGTTTACTCTTCTTTTATTACATTAACTGCTTTTTCTCTGAAGAACTAAATCAAAAGAGCCTAGCAAATGAGAGGTAATCTTATTAACAATGGTGTCTGCATTAATCTGACAAGCAGCAGGATTATGTGGGTAAATAAGCCAATGCATGAGTTGCTAATTTTATTTTACTTTATCTGAACTCCAGTGCCTAAGGAGACGTTCTGACTGAAATGCTTCTTTCAATATTCTAGAAGAGATTCATTATATTTTGCAGATGTAACTCTATGTAATTCACAAGTAATCCCAGTTGATCCATAAAAAAGATTTTTGTCACATGTAACATAACATTTTTAAATGCCATCGACTAAAGTACTATATATAGAGTACAGACTCCCTCTGTGAGGGAGATGGGCAGTTTTAAATTTTGATAAACAAATTTAAAAAATTAACTTGAAGCCATACATTCATCAGAACTTGCCAACATTCCAGAAAAGTCAGAGAAAAAGAGCAAGGTGGGAAAACTCCAGCTTCTGCTGCTCTTTTCCAGGAAGGTTATAGGCAGGAGGCAGGAGTTTTGGCCCAGGACAAGTAAGAAGGTAGAATAGGGATAGTTAATTTGGCTTTGTCCTATCATTTCCCTGTTTCTTACTGCCCATTTATGAGGCTGGATCTGACCAAAGGTGGAGGACAGAGTTTGATGGACCAAATCTAGTGGTTCTAGTTAAATATTTTTCCCAACAGGCTTAGCTCCTTTAACACTAGAGTTGGCTTCCTGGAAGCCATCACTATCAACATTATCACATTTTCTTCCTATCTAGGAGTAGGAAGATGAGTAGATCTCTTTAAAAACAGCAAATAAAGGATGTAGAGCATGAAAATGTTGTAAGAAGGCTTTCAGTTCACCTTTTACCAATTGGCAAAGGAACATAGCCCCTCAGCTTATGTTGGGCAGCTAGAAATTCCCCAGCATGAGCCTTCATCTTAGCATAGTAGAATGCTCTTGCTCCCTGATGGAAACCATTGAAGCATTGGGAGATTTCTCATCTTCCCAATACCCAGCAGCATGATGTCTTGGTAGTTGGGCCTCTGACTGTAATCACAGTGTAACCTAACATGTTGCTACATTTTGCAAAGCAGCTTGTAAATTTTGGCAGAAATTGACTGCTATTAAGAATGAAACAGATTCAGCATAACTCTCACGTATTGTATTATGTTTCTATTACGGTAAACCTTCTAGTCATCTTCTTTATTATTATAGATTACTAGTACAGAATAATACTCTATCATTTTAATATGCAGAGAACCAAAGCATCTGACTATTTTGCCTAGTAAATAAATGAACAATTCAATTTATCCGTTAAAGTCTATTGGACCTAAACCTAGATGGCTTTTTTATTCTCTCTCCCTCCCTCTCTCCCTCCCTCTTTCTCTCTCTCTCTCTCTCACACACACACACAGACACACACATAGATAGCATAGTTCTCCTTCTCAGTACAGTCCCCAGATACCTTCCAAATGGTTTCAAAATGAAAAAGAGAACAAAGGCATAAATAACAAGCAAAAATTTAAATTATAGGGGAAAAGAAGATGAGAAGGAGGGAAGACATTGGCAAGGAAGGAAAACACCGGTGTCTTGGAAATAATGGATAACACAACTTTCCTTCCATAAAATACATTTGAGATAAAGGTAGTCCTTGACTTATGATCACAATTGAGCCCAAATTTTTGGTTGTTAAGCAGTACAGTTGTTAAGTGAGTTTTGCCACATTTTATGAACCTTCTTGCCACAGTTAAGTGAATCACTTCATTGTTAAGAATCTGGCTGCAAAGTGAATCTGGTTTCCTGATTGGCTTTGCTTGTCAGAAGACCATTAAAGGTGATCACAAGAACACAGGACACTCCAGGCGTCATAAATATGAGTCAGTTGTCAAGTGTCTGAATGTGGATCATGTGACCAATGGGATGCTGCAATGATTATAAATGTGAAAAATGGTCATAAGTTTTCAGTGTCATCGTAACTTCGAATGGTCACTAAAGAAATGGCTGTAAGTTGAGGACTATCTCTAAAAATAATTTCCTTTGTCATTCATGCATTAAATTCCAGTGTCTTCATTATGAAGAAATCTAAAGAAAGCTTCTTATATTTGTCTTTAACAAAGATAAACTTTTCTCTGCTTTTTTGACAATGTGTCTGTTCAACATTCTTAGTACCAGAATCAGTATAGAGACAGGATTACCAGCCATGATATAGAGAAGATGATACAGTGGAAAAATCAAAGCTGTTGGCACTGAAAGAAAATGAATGATTTAGCAGGGTGGCTTTCAAGGATGAAACTGTAACAAACTCAAATGAAACAATGATGTTGAAAGGAATTCAATTAATAATGATCTGATGATGAAACCTTTGCCACTTTGAATAAGTCTGGAAATAGTGTACAGGATGCTAAGGACAAACATTAAACTGACAGAACATTCTCTAGAATATTAGAAGATTGCTCAGCTTAATTTTAAACCATTTTCTTGGAATACACAATAAATACAAGAATGTGAGAACATCGTGGTTCATCTCATAAGAGCTAAGCCTCATAGTCTTGAATGCTGCATTGGTGCATTGGTCATATTGAAATCCATAACTAAAAAAGAATTTCAACTGAATCAGAAAAAACAATACAGTATCATAGTGTCTCACTCAACAGTTTCCTAGATATCAGTATTCTTGGCATGACAAAATAAGACCATAGAACCAAGGATGCTGTAGAAACAAGAGTGCCAATAAGGTTTCAAAGAATTTAGTGAGTCTTCCAAGCTCCCAACCAGTTTCAAATGGAGATACACCAACCATCTTGAAACAAAAGAAAAACAGACATGTTCAATATAACATTAGAAGAAGCATGGCAATGGTACTATAGTAGGTTTCTTTAACTTTACACTATATAGCTGTAGAATAGTAACGACTTATTTATACACAATTCAAGCATCAGTGCATTTAACCAGTTAAGTAATTGGATACCAAAATACTGCTAACTCAAAAGAATAAAAAATCATATGTTATGCAATAATGAAATAATATAATATGATTGGTAGGAAAAAAATACTAATTTTCTATGGTTTTTCTTTTTTGTTTTTCTGTGAAATTCCGATTGCATATTTTTTCCAACAATGAAAAAAGCAGCCAACTGCATGTTAGAATAAACTCTACTTTCTTCTGAACGTCCTTTGTAATCCAGAGTCAGACATTTGTCTCCTTCACTTTTTCTATTTTGTGATGAAGAAATTAGACTGTGATCATCAAGGATCTGCCTAGTTCTCATCCCTTAATTGGAATGTTGAAAGGCTTTTGTCTTGAGGAAAGAAAATGAAATTAATTCTATAATAAAACAATATATGAATAAAGCAAATGTAAAACAAATGTTTCCTCATTAGGTTAGACTATTATCAGTGCATAGCAAAGTAAATGCTAGTTTTTATGGAATAAGACACGATTTAAAATCAAAGTGCTTCCCAGCAAAGGCCATGATATCATTAAATTTCAACAGAGCTACTGTACGTGAGGAAAGTCATAGAACAG
The DNA here is from genome assembly GCF_049901735.1 of Notechis scutatus. NCBI lineage: Eukaryota > Metazoa > Chordata > Lepidosauria > Squamata > Elapidae > Notechis > Notechis scutatus. The sequence goes on along the minus strand of NC_142011.1, from coordinate 108,286,528 downwards.
TAACCATTATGCATAGCTCAAAAGAATTTGAAATCTCATCACTAATTATTTATCCTTTTTGCAAAGCCCAATTTTAATTGGCTATGCATAGTTTCATAACTAGAACAGCTGAGCTACACAGTTTAATCCAGCAGCTTTTTCAGTACTGTGTTATGTTTAGGTAAACAACCATTAAGCTAGTGTGATGGGGCATTGAATGGTAATGAGAATTGGGTCATTGTTTGTTTGTTTGTTTGTTTATTCATTCATTTTATTTTATTTCTTTTCCCTATTTCTAAACCACCCATCTCCCTCAGATACATTAGGAAGTTCTAGGTTTAGGTTTTTGGGTTTTTTAAATTGTTAAACAGATTAACAGGGAAAGTATAAATTCATGCAAAAATTTAACAATAAAACTCCAGAATTAATAACAATGATGATAAAAAGTGGGGAAAGGAAAATAAATTGTAGCAATTTTATGCTATTTTTTAAAAAACGTATTATATATGTTGCCAAACAACAGATATCAAAACTCTATTACTATAAATCAGGAGTAATTTTTTTCAGAGTAGTTTCATAGTCTCTAAATTTTAAAAATCCACAACTCTTTCTTTTTAAAAAATTATTAAACAGATTTATATAGCTTCCCAACTCACACACAGTGACTCCACAGGTAGTGCACACAACATTAAAACTCCACAGTTAAACATCTACAGTTTATCCCCACTCTAGCCACCTCTATTTCTATAGCCTGATAGGCTCCTATTCCTGGGGACTTTTAGTGTACAGCAATCAGTCAGAATCATAATGACAATTCTGTTGATGTCAAGCCAAAGGACAACAATAATTGTGGAGTCCTTGGTGTACTCTCATCTTGGTTTTTTTCTTGCAGACAAACAAGCTAACCATAAACAATAGTTTGATCAAGAAACCACCAAGAACATTCCCCCAACATTGACAGGGGAAGCCACTGGTATATACTAATTAGTATATATACTCCCTTCTAGCACTGATATTACCTAATTGGATAATGAAACATCTCCAAGAAAATAGCCAAGCTCAGAGAGCACCAAGAACCACACAGTTCAACCTAAGCTGAAAATATTCTCTTCTAGTACTAATAATAATTAAACAAGATACATAAATTAATATTCCAACTTATAAATCATGTCTCACACTGTATGATTGCAACCCACCCCAACTGTGGTTGTTGTGTTAATCTCATTTTAAGAACATAGGAAATTAATTCTGCCTTAATCAAAGGACATTCAATCCAATTAATCAAAAGATTGTGTTAATAACTAATATCAGCTTTATTTATTTCCTTTTTTAAAAAAAATGTTACTATTAGGAGCCACAGCAAGTCTTCAAAACTTCCACCCACTTTGGAAGAAGGCGGAGCCTCCTCGCCGACAGATGGTAGATCGCAACTCTCTGCAGCTATCGTCCGTGCTCTTTCATCGGAGAGCCCCAATCATTTTGATTAGGGGCTGAAACTGCCTTGGAGGGGCAGCGGAGTAAGAGGAAGCAGCAAGCCTGATTGTGGGGAGCCGCATCTCCCCCCCCGGGCTTGGTATTTTTTCCTCCTGAAGACGACTGCAGCGGTGGTCTAAAATGGCCACCCCAAAGAGGACGACTCAGCTGGACTAAGACTTGTGCAGGAGGGAAGAAAGAGGTGGATAACATCTGAACCGGGACAACTGGGCAATTTAACTAAACAAAAGTACCCCGGGACTAAGGTAACATAGAATTTTTAAGAAAAGAAAAGTGAGCGGCGAAATTACAAAGGGACAGAGAGAAAAAAAGAAAATATTTTTGACAGCTAAATAGGGCTTCGAATCGGGAAAGGAAGAAGCTGGAATCAAAGATTTAATAAAATTGGACTAAAATATTTTGGGAATAAACAAGTATAAAACTAAACCTGGACTTAAGATTGTCAAAGAATAATAATAACAAAGTTTACAAATTGGAGACTGGACTGTGCTGGAATATTGAGGTTCGAAAAACCTTAAATAAAAAAATAGGGGAAAAAGGTGAAGACTTTGTATAATGGAGAGTGTCACCTTTTGATAAAAATTTGGCTCAAATAAAAGGAAAAGCATCCTGTTTTTGAATGAACTGGTGTGGATATAACATTACAGAAATATTGAAACAAAGTAAGAATTTTAGAAAGTGAAAGCAGAACCAGAATAAAGGAAAAAGCAAGGAAAGACTGTTTGTGGGACTGATTGACGTTTTTGGTATAAACCCTGGACTGGAATAACTGAGAACCTTAAAAAACTGAAAGAGGAAAGAAGGAAAGTAAAAGTGGTTTCTTTTTGTGGACTTTAACGATCATGAAATATAAGAATAATGATATCTCTTCGGGAATTAAAAATGGAACTTAAAAATATGAGAGAATTACTATAGGAAAGTGGCGAATCACTTTGCTCTGTGCTAGAAAAAATGGAAATGGCGATTGAAGAACAAGAAGAAAGATTTTCAGAGGAGGAAGAATCGACTCAAGGAGAAGACATTTTAAATAGACAATCAACACAAAGAATGCTACAAAGAAGTGGGGAAAGAAGGAAGGTTAAAAAGTTGAGATTTAAGAAGGCAATTAAAAGAGGGAATACCTGTGAAGTCAGGAAAGGCAGGAAGACCCAGCAGAAAAGGGGAAAGGAAGATATTAAGAAAGAGAGGGATATAAACTGGAATGAGAAAAGATATGGGGAAAAGAGGGGAGGAGAAGCAGTAAGAAACAGGCATGTGAAAGAAAGAAAGTAGTAAAATGCTGAAAAGAAATTGTTTTTTCAGAGATAATGGTTGATGAATTAAAAAGGGGATTCTGCAGGGTGACAAGGGGTAATAAGAATATTTCTGCAATTAAAAATATTTAGAAAATAGGGTAATATAGATACTGATAACTCTTATTAAAGAGGGGGGGGGAAATATGCTGTGGAATCCAATTGAAAAGATGTAATGATTAATGGTTTATTGGGAATTAAGATGAGGGAATAAAGGTATATTCTAATCATTAAGGTGTCACACTCAAAATTGTAAAAGGGGGGAAACCTATATTTGTTCTTTTTTCTTTGTGTGTGTGTGTGTTAAAATTTGTATTAATTTAGAATTCATAAAAAATGTGTAATGGAAAGGGAATATGACAGACTAAAGAACAAGCTAAATTAATAAGTTTAATATAGACTATTAAAAGCAAGGAGAGACTTTGGTAACTTCATTATTACTATTATTAGGTAAATATATATTGTTTATTTTTATTTTTAAAATAAATATTAAAGGATTATATTTGAAATAATTGAAATGAAATAAAAAGATGTTTAGATTGAGATTAATGAAAGAATTTAGAATTAAACTTTATTATTATTATTATTAGGCAAACATATTGTTTATATTTATTTTCAAAAAATAAATATTAAAGGATTATATTTGAAATAATTGAAATGAAACAAAAAGATGTTTCGATTGAGATTAATAAAAGAGGCTAGAATTAATGTGTTTGTTTCTCTCCTTACTGAAAATTTGGAATGGAAAAGGTAATAATAGAATTAAGTATGCATATGTCAATGTATAATTGCTGTCATATTTGTATGTAAAGGTGATGACCCGGAAATATGTTGTCCACTAAAAAGAGATTTTTGTTTTTAATGTGAAAATCTGAATAAAGTTTGTTTAAAAAAAACAACAACTTCCACCCACTTTTAGACTCCAAAAATAGAAATAACGTCTGGAGCAGATATAAGCCAAGTCTTGTAAACGGACAGAATGCACTCTGTAATTAATCAAACCCATACTTCAATTCTGCGACAAATGTTTTTAAAATGGCTCCCTCATAACACAGCTGATCCAAAGTAATAATATTCTGAGAGGCTCAGCTTGTGCCCTCAGAACATCCATTTTAAAATAATGTTTTCTATAAAATTTGGTTTTCATGGATAAGTGGGTCAAAATTACATTGGTAACCCAATATTTTCAATATATTCCTTGTAATATTAAGTCCACATGTTGAAACAAATATGTGCAATCAACTTTTTGAACAAATATTTGCACCTCATATAATGAAAATCTTTGGAAAATAAATTTAATCAATGCCATAAAAAATTACTTAAAACAATTTGATGGAATATACATAGGGAAACCTCTTAGAATACAATAAATTTTGAAGCAAAAATCACTTTAATCATATTGATTTTACCCCAAATTCAAAGGGATTCTAAGTCATATATATATGTGTTGTGGCTCTGAGGTTTGAGCCTGCTTTATTAGAGGACGAAGTCTCGGACAGTGGGGAAGAGGAGGTTTTGGAAATGCCTTCCTCCCCAGGACCTTCCTCTTTGGCAATGCCTTCCTCCCTGATTGTGCCTCAGGTGTCGGCAGATAACCGGGAGGGAAGACCTGAGGCTAATCAAGAAAAGGAGGAGGGCGTATCAGAGTCTCTGACTGAGAATCCAGCAGAGGAATGCTGGCTTGATGCGAGGCAGCAGCGTAGGCAAAAGTGCAAGCTGCAATGCAGAAAGAAGGGACGAATCAGAGACTGAGATGAGGGACTGACACGCCCCACAGGGAATAAAAGTGGGTGTGTTCGCTCTGGGAACTTGTTCGGGACAACGTGTTACTTATGGAGAGAAGCTTCGGAGTATCCTGTGTGTGGTGACAGCTTGTATGATTTGTATTCCTCTTATCTGGTCAGACTTGGCAGACAGTGTGTGTGAGACTGCCAAGAACTTTATCGGCTCAAAGGAGTTAACTCCATAATTACTGGACTTGCTTGCTTGTTTGTATTTAGTTGGAAATTTGGACTTCTCACCTCGTTTGTACAGGTGAGACATAACATATATGTATGTGTTGTGGCTCCGAGTCCTGAGCCTGCATTCTTAGAGGAAGAGGATTCGGAAGATGAGGAGGAATTGGGAATGCCTTCCTCCCCAGGACCTTCCTCTTCGGCAATGCCTTCCTCCCTGATTGTGCCTCAGGTGTCGGCAGATAACCGAGAGGAACAGCCTGAGGCTAATCAGGAGAAGGAGGAGGGCATGTTGGAGCAGCCTTTGACAGGGGATCAAGCAGACGAATGCTGGCTTGATGCGAGGCAGCGTCGCAGGCAAAAGTGTGGGCTGCAGCGCAGGAGGCGTGGACGAATGAGAGAGTGAGCTGAATTAGTGACACGCCCCACAGGGAATAAAAGTGGGTGTGTTTGCTCTGGAATCTTCGTACGGGACAACGTGTGACTTATTCAGAGGAGCTTCGGAGTATTCTGTGTTGTGACAGCTTGTGTGATTTATATTCCTGTTTTCTTGTCGGACTTGGCAGACAGCGTGTGTGAGACTGCCAAGAACTTTATCGGCTCAAGGAATTAACTCTATAATTACTGGATTTGCTTGCCTGTTTGTATTCAGTTGGAGTTTGGACTTCTCACCTCCTTTGTAAAGGTGAGACTTAACATGTATGTATGTATGTATGAATGTATGTATATGTATGTGTATATATATATTCAGGAATCAAGCATTTCATATTTAGTCTGCCAGAGTACATTTTGAAGAGCTTTGCTCTAAAATTTTATTGATAAATTCAATTTTTCCCTTCAGAAATAACTAGTGTGTAATGTAAAGATTATTATTATTTTCAGACACACACAAATACAGCATACTCAAGGCCCTGTTGTCCTAAACCCCCTTTGAGACATTTTGCTCATTAAGCAGAATTTTTCTTTGTTTTCCCCCTCAAAATTATTCTCTAAATATCCTTTAATGGATTCCTGGAGAGAACTGTTTGCAAAGTTCGGAAACCACTCTGTTTTTTATTTGATGGATGAGCCAATAGAGCTGAATACAGGACAGGAGATATGTGGTCGGTTCTTTCATGAGATGTCATAGTTAATACATGTATGAGCATAAGTATGAAAACAATCGCTTATAAAACAACTTTAATCAGAAAAAAGTTAACTGCAACTGTCTACACAGATTTGGCTTCTAATATCAGGAATGGCTAAACCTAGGCCAGTGCATTCCAGATTCAGAATCTGTCCTCTTTTACACTGATGACTCTTCTACACTCTCTTTCTCTCTCCCCCTCTTTCCCTCCTCCCGCTCTCTCTCACACACACACAAAAGTGGTGGGATTCAACTTTTTTTACTACTGGCTCTGTGGGCGTGGCTTGGTGGGCGTGGCAAGGGAAGGATACTGTAAAATCTCCAGTCAGAGGTGGGATTTGCCGGTTTTCTGAACTACTCAAAATTTCCACTACTGGTTCTCCAGAACTGGTCAGAACCTGCTGAATACCACCTCTCTCTCTCTCTCTCTCTCTCTCTCTCTCTCTCTCTCTCTCTCTCTCTCTCACACACACACACACACACACACACACATATGAAGAAAAAAGGAACAATTCTTTTTCTCCCCCACCCCTCGCCAGATCACCATCTAGGCCACCATGAACAGTAGCATTTTGCAGCACTACTGCATAAGCGCACCAATGTGCCTACCGTCCCTGTCCTATTGTTTCTTTTATATATATATTTTATTTTTCTTATACGTATCCATGTATTCATAACTATGTTTTTACTTATACCTATTATCTTGTAAGCAATTGACAAATAAAATAAAATAAAATAAATAAATAAATAAATAAATAAATAAATAAATAAATAAATAAATAATACTAATTGATGGCCAAATATGGCTCCAGGTTTGTGCCTCAGTTTGCTGGACCTCAGTTTGCGGGATAGAAAGACCATTTAATTTACGATTTATGTGAAATGTTCCAAGATAAAAACAATTCCTTTATACAAGAGAGAGAACGCAAAAAAGAAAACACATCTTCCTCTTTATATTTAGCATAATTTAAAAAGTTTATTTTTTATTTATTTATAAAAGAACAGCATGATTGTCCCTGCAGCCCAGGATTTGCTGTGCATCACTTACCTTCAGGTGGTGCTTTCTCTCTCCATTGAGAGACTTCTGCAGCCTACCTGGGGCTGCTCTATGTTGCATGAAGCCTTTGCTTTTTTAACAGTTTTAGAGAATGCTCTTTGTGGCCTCTGCAACCTCTGAAAAACACCTAAAAGCACACCTTGTTTTTTGTCTGATTTTCATAGGCTCCACAGGCCATACAAAAGCACTTGTGTCTTGTGTGACCTACTGAGGGTTTCTCATGCAGCCTCTGCAGTTTCCAAAAACTTCATTAAGAACATTATTTTGAGAATAATTGTTGTTGGGTGTTGGAAAACAAGGCACGTTACCTAAGTGTGTTATAAGTTCACCATCACTGCTCCAGTTGGTTTTGCAGAAGCTTTATTTTTCAAGTTTCAAAAATTGAAATATGTGTCATTATCATTAGCAGCTTGGAGACACATTGAGCTTCTATGGGTGTGTTTCATAATAGAAGAGACACTACTGCTTTCAACGTTCTGCATGAACTAATTTGAACTCTCTATGAACCAGTCTTGACATACGAGAAGTTAAGGAGATTGTGGAACTATCAAGGTGGCATTAAAGGCCCTGTATTTGCTTTCCTCCAAGCCTTGCTTTCAATCTGTTTCCGCTTACCAAACTACCTGGCCTTACCTCTTAAGTCTACAGCTTCTTTGCCCTGATCAAAATAAAATGATAGAATATAGAGTAACCATCCAGAGGTTGACAGAGGATGAATGATAGACTGCTGTGGAAGAAGGAGGGTAAGGAGTGGAGGGACAAAGCTCTGATATACAGAACAGAGGCTTGTTTTTGTATTCATATGCCTTTGTTACGTTTCCTAAAGACAACATACTGCCTAACAGTATTGCACAAAACAACAAGCACCTTATGAAATGGTAAGATATGCTTTATTTAAGACTGAATGAAAAGCTAGTTAAATATTTTTAATCTGACATCCATCTGTGACTTGCACTTTTCAAATCACAAATTACTACATTCTAGCAAAAGTTATCATACAAATGTAGAAAAAAAGTTATTACATAGTTAAATCTACTGGAAAAGTTTTCTGCTCAGCCTGAATGCAATGAATAGAAGTGTCAGAAGAATACAGCTTGCTTACATTCTATTCATTCATGCAGTTTGTGCAGGAGAAGAATTTAGAAATCTTTGCCAATATTTATTACATATAAGCTTACAAACAATAATAAAAAGTAAGATGAATATAAATATATAATTGTGTTATTTAATAATCAAAATAGGATAAATATCAGTTATGACAAGACCACCCTCTTACTAGTAGGATGTAAAATAATTATAATAAAAATCTGCAATGCTCTCTTCTTCTCCCCACCCACCCCCCCGTCCCTCACACACAGTCTAACATGCATGGCCTTCAAAATTAAATATAATACAAACATGTTTTACAATTCTACTTTTATGGGAAAGATTGGAAGGTTATGTCCAGCAGAACATCTCTATTACCAAAAAGTAAACAGTAGTTTGGAACTACTGATATTGTTAAAATATGTCTCAAAGATCAGGAAATATTTCACATTTGTATTTGCTGTGGCAAACCAAAGAATGACACAATTTTGAATGGGATCTTTAAGTAAAACCCTTGCAAGAATAATGTGTAATTAATAATGTGTGTTAAAGTTGCAATTCTGATTTACCTGATTTTTCCCTGTTCACAATAAAGTTCTTATACCATGTGATGAATATTTTCCTTTCACTGCCTCCAGAATGGTGGGCACCACTAGATGAACTAAACCCTGCCACGTTTTAAGCATTGCACATATTGCATGCATGTACAAAGGTATGGGGTTTCACTTGCCCAGATGCACCTGCCAAGCTAAAGCCAGTGACCATTGCTATGGATACTTCTATCTGATAGACCAAATCAACATAATGGATGTCTGCTAATATGATAAGCAACATGTTCAAAAAAAAAATGAAGAAGGAAATGGGGTAGATTTTTTTTCCTGTCTCTATCTCCTTTCCATTCAGAAAATAGTCTCAATTAAAGAAAATCAGGGAATATCAAGAGAACTTATTATTAATGACATTTGGAGATTACTGGAGCCGTGGTGGCACAGTGGTTAGAATGCAGTACTTCAGGGTACTTCTGTTGACTGTCAGCTGCCTGCAGTTTGGCAGTTTGTGTCTCACTGGCTCAATACTGACTCAGCCTTCCATCTTTCCAAGGTCAGTAAAAGAGGACCCAGATTGTTGGGGGCAATATGCTGACTTTGTAAACCGCTTAGAGAGGGCTGTAAAGCACTGTGAAGTGGTATATAAGTCTAAGTACTATTGCTACTGAGAATCCATTGTTGCAGAACACAGCATCCTAAATTTCTTTGAAACTAATATCTTTCTTGGTATTTGACATCTTTTGGTCTTGGATAGCAATTCCAAATACCCTATAAATAATGTTTGAGAGTATTCCATTAGATTTATTAAGTGCTGCTCAGCTTTTAGTTGTTACAGTGGCTTTAAAGTGAGGAGCAGATTGTCCCTTGGAGTATTGCACTTTGGATGTTGAAATTTAGCCAGGGAATTTGTTGGACAGCCTTCAACACCTTCCTTTCGTTCAGCCTGATCTATCTCATAGGGTTGTTGTTATGAGAATAAAATATGAGGACCTCATACGTGCCATGCACCCAGGACTTAAACAAGAGGCAGGGTGAGCAAGAGAAAAGTATATTGAACTATCTGAACTTACATCCCATGCCGTATAAATTTACCTTGAGGAACACTAGGTAGTTCCAAACTACTAGGCCTGAAATGTGCTTCTATCAAGCTCACTGATGTCTCTAGTGCAGTTTCTAGCAACTGGTGCTCTAGGCCAGGGATCGCCAACCTTTTGGACCTCAGGGACCACCAAACTCATAATTTTAAATCCCACGGACTAGAGACCTTGGGAAAATCCCCAAAAAAGTCTGCAGGAAAATTCCCCACCCCGTTTTTCTACCGATTGATCATTCTTTATTTGGGATCACAGGATACCGTCTCCAGCTCCATTCTCAGGAGGGGGAAGAGAGGGAGAGAGGGAGGGTGGGAGGGAGGGAGGAAGGGAGAAAGAGAGAGAGAGACTTTTGGCTTCATGCAAGGAAAGCAGCAGAAGCAGCAGAAGACTTTCTTTCTCTCCCCCAAACTCCACCAGAAATGAGTCTTTGCCAGCACAGCCTCTTGGAGCAGGATGCCTTACAGGGCCCCAAAGACTCATTTCTGGTGGAGTTTGTTCGCAATGCAAGCGACGCAAGCCTTGTATTCCTGCAGGCCATGTGGGCAGCGCAACCTTGTGTTCCCCTGCAGCCTGGATTAATTGCTTTGGGGGGGGTGCTTTTGGGGTGACATTTCTCTGCAGACCACCAAAATTTTCTCACAGACCACCAGTGGTCTTTAGGCAGACCATGCAGTTGGTTCCCCACTCTCAAACCCTAAGGATAGATTTGATTTTTTTTCCCCCATGAAATTGAGCTCTCTATTTTACTTCACACTATATGGTGTATTGTCTCCATAGCCTGGATGGATGCGCCAACCCTGTGTACATTGTATCTTCTAGGAAATGACTGACAGACCCTGGACCTGATTGTCCATGATCCCATTCTACTGATATTATCACTGTTTTCTATTCGGATTGAAAAGACACAGACTTTATTTTGAAATTATTTGTTACAGCCAACATTTCTCGTCTTGCCTTCAATCAAAAGTCTGCTTTAAAACTGTGGTCTATAAATATACATATAGAGAATTAAAACAGGACAACTCCTAAAGGTAAACCTTTTGTACAGAATTCTCATAGCCACAACTAATTCAAATCTTGTACAATTATGATCACATGGCTTTCTATTCAGAATGAGACCGAACACACCACAGCCACTGAGAATAATATAATAATGAACTAGAGAAGTTTGTATAATTATCATGTTTTGACATAAATTGGAATCCCAACCCCATACCCACTTTAAGAGACAAAACATGCCTAAATATTTCCATTTTTAGATGCACGGGGAGAATTTAGCTCAATATATTCTGTGCAGTGAAGTTAGGAAAAATGATACATAACTTTTTAATTCTCATGATGTTGCTGAGATTTAACCCTAATCTTTAGCCGTGCATAATATATTTATCCTGTTAATGTGGAAGCTACATTGATAAGTTACGTTTTTACCACAGTTCTAACAAACGTATTGAACCTTCATTTCATTTCAAGTCAACAGGGATATCATAGAGCAGGGGTGTCCAACCTTGGTAACGTTAAGCCTGGAGGACTTCAAAGTTGAAGTCCTCCAGGCTTAACGTTACCAAGGTTGGACACCCCTGTCATAGAGCCATGTAAGGAGGCTGCTGGGTTAAACTTACTGACAAGCTCCTTCAGACTTCAGGATAGAGTAGCCTATGAAAAATCTCCCCTCCCCCAGATCTTAATGATTTGTTAGTAGGATGGATGAGCTCTCCAAAATGGACCCTGAAAATAATCACATCATCACCTCAGAATTTCACAAGGTTCAATCTCTCGTTTTGCAATCTTTTTTTTCCAGAGAAGAAGATAACTAAAGCATTGTAGAGTAGTTATTCTGTGGTATTTCCTTTCAACTTGACTTTTCTTAAAAGGCCAGACAGTTTGCTAATCCTTCTAGCTTAGGGGAACAGATGTTGTTTGTTGAGCAGTTCAAGAGAACTGGAAATGATGATCTGGCTTGTGAAATGTTCTGGCACATCTTTTTTGAACTTATTTAACAGGCCAAATCTACATTTGTTAAATTATTAAATCCTCATTCAATTGAGAGGATTCTAAGAAGAGAGATGCAAGATCCAGCGCTATTAAGATCTGGGTCACTATTGGTAGCTGGATTGGCTGCCTAAGTGTTAAAGGCTGGCACTTAGCCATTGGAAAATGGAATATTATGGGGAAGGAATGAGGCAATTGAGGCCTAATGAAATAAGAAGAGGATGCTGATGGTGTAGAAGGATAGAGTAAAAAAATAAATAAATAAGGGAAGCAAAGCACTTGGATCCCCTTCCTCCCTATTTTTCTTTTCTTTTGCTGCTCTGGATGCAGAGAAAAACTAAACCACATAAACAGTATTTGGGCCCAATTCTGTTTGACCATCTTTTGCATGAGCTCCACTACATTATATGAGGGGCATGGTAGTAATTATGGCCTGTCACCTCTTTTGATAAAAATAAAATATTACAACCATTTGCGTCTCTGAGGGGGAAAAACTCAGAAAAAAAATTACGTTAGACAGAAATTTAAATCAGCCTCTAGTTGGATGATGTTAGACAACTTGTCAACTTGAAGCTGACTTCTGTGCACATCCTGCCATGACATGAAATCGCCATGGCCATCAGGCACAACCACCACAGCCAATGGCAATGAGCAAACAGCATTGAAAGATTTAGTTACTCTCTCACTCAGAGGTGGGATTCAATTTTTTTAACAACCGGTTCTGTGGGCGTGGCTTAGTTGGTGGGCATGGCTTGGTGGTCATGTGACTGGCTGGGCGTGGCCAACTCAACATCACTCACATCAAGGCACGCATCTCCTTGCCTGGCCTCTCATGACTGTGGGGATGCTGCAACAGTCGTAAGTGTGAAAAATGGTCATAAATCACTTTTTTTAGTGCCATTGTAACTTTGAATGGTCACTCCACACAAGCAAAGTACCAGCAAAGGAAGGGAAAAAAAACTCCAGAGACATTCCTGAGACAGGAAGTCTAGTCCTGCCAAGAATGTAATAAGGGTTAACGGAGAGGCAGTTTCTGTAAGCAACACCAGAATGTTTCCTTCCTGCCTTCCTTACAGGATTAGGCCAGTAATTTCTTCTAACAACCGGTTCTCCAAACTGCTTAGAATGTTAACAACTGGTTCTAGCGAATAGGTGCAAACCGGTAGAATCCCATCCCTGCTCTCACCTATATTGAATGGTTGACTGGTATTTTTCAAAGTAGAGGTTTTGGCTGTAAACTGATTTTTAGACTAATACAATTGGTCTATTTTTTTTTTTAAATGCATTTTTTCAACTCTATCTGGATGCCTTTCCTATTCATGTCACTGCAGACTAAATACCTTGGCCTTATTAGTACATACATTACAAGAAGATTTAAATCTTGTGGTTAAAGTGTATGGTAAAATAATACTTTGGGAAGTGTGCTATACCGACAAAGGTTCTGCTTAAGGTTCAGCTTAAATATTTTAATCTTCATAAGAAGATTTCAGGGAGGTTATTTAAAGCTGTGCATGGGCACTGTGATTTGTGCAGGGCCATTATAAAAATATAACACTTATAAATTTAATACAGAAAAGAAATAGATAAGAGAGGTAACAAAAAGTCTGTGTTGTTAAACAAGCCATACTGTTTGGGCAGGTCCGCTGATTTATTCTCAGTCTTACTTACTTCCCTAAATATTTCAGTAACAGCCATTTAGCACAGGATCTGAATTTATGTTACATCCTTAGCACTGCAGAATGGATCCAAGAATGATTCTCTATTCTGTATATAATGATAGATAGAACTTTCACAACCTGAAATCCCCTAAACTGTGTATATTCCACAGGAAGCTTAAAATGTGATTTTACTGACTTATTAAATCTGCAAAAATAGAAGATTTAATCAAGCAATGGACAAATTTTAGTGGAATGCATTTAGTTTGATGGGTGTCAAATTGTCCAGATCTACATTTTTCAGCTTCTATGAAGAGACTTTTTATTTAAAAATGGATATTGTAACTGTTTCATTATTGTAGGATATCAATTGTCTGCTAGCTACACATAGAGGCTTGATTTTTCCTTCACTAATACATGTCGCATCCTCCTTTATTTTGTCGATGATACTGTGAAGTTACTGGTTAACTTGTGATTGCTAATCCATAGCAATAACATACATTTGTCACATGGATTGGAAACTATGTGCACATTGTGTATCTGATTACTAACTCGCCAACTGAACAATGTTTTTAGGCTACCCAGGTCTGAATTCTTGTTTTTAGGATAGGTGGTAAGATTCCTAAGATCTCAATATCTGAGTGATCCTTAACTCTACAAACTTGACATCAAAGGCAGACAGAAGGTCTTACAAACAATTTGGTCTTTTCCATAGAAATAGTTGGTGTCATACTCTTGGTTAGGGTATTATCTAAGCCAATTTCATGCCAGCCACATTGAGTAGTAGAGATAAAAAGAAAGATAAGGAAATAAAATAAAGACCAAAACAATACAGCATGGTTGCTATGTTTAACAACACAGACTTTGAGTTTTCAAAGCCTGGAATAAATACAAAGCAAAGCAACTATCCATATAAATAACACATATTGATAACTAGTATTTGGAGGAAGCAATGACCCTACGCTGGTGTACCAATGCCTTGCACAGCTCGCCACATTGCTATTTTACTAACTCTTCATATAAGTCAGATCGCACAAATCTGGGCAGGGAATCCTTCTCCATCAGCATGAAAATTCTCTTCTGGGCCAGGTCAAAAGTGCTTACAGATGGTTCCACCATGTTCTTCATGGTCACTGACTTGGTAAAATGGTCAATATTCACCTGACAAGAGGGAGAAAGAGTAGATAGCTATAGGAATCACATAGGACACATTATCTCACATAAATATAGCCAACAATATACTTTACATGGGGTATTTGCCAAAATGCCTCCCTGATGGGAAAAAAATGAAGCTAATAGCAATTCCATATGTGAAGCTAATAGCTAATAAATATCCCTAAATAAAGTACAGTTGAAATAAATATACATTTGATATTTATAACAAGAAGTCAAAAAAAGAAACATTTGATTCACATAAATAGATTTTTTATTAGAAATGTTAGAAATATGAAGCTAACTGTCATCAAATCAAGCTATAGGGATTATGATACACCCAACAGTGGTGCAAAATAATACCCTTCCTCCACTAATGCATAATGTCAGCACCAGTGCTTTGTGATAATAATCTATCAATTGTGTTTTAATCTTAAATTAGGAGATGCCACTTTAAAAATAGCACTCTACTGCCATTTTGTGTTTCAGTTCAGAGGACAATGTATAACCTCACTAATGAAGTTCTTGCCTTCCAGCACATGGACTCTCTTTGTAGAATGTGTTGGTGTGCCTTATATGAGGACTGGGTCACTTTTCAGTGCATTTGTCTATCTTCTAATTTTTAATGACCAATCTTCCATTGCACAACTTCCTTGTGTTTGTCTCTGATGTCTGTTTAGTAACATTCACAAATACAGTCTTTGTTCAGTATAGTGTAGAGCTGAGAGAAACCAGCAATTTCTTCTCTGATAAGGGAAGGGATATGTGTTTAGGTGTGCACCCAATGGAACCTAATCATGAGGTGTGTCCTGGCTTTAAGAAATTAATTTCCTAATTCTTAACAAAAGCCAGGATTTTATCTCCATTCAGCTAATGGCAAACAGCTAACCTCTTTAGGAGCCTCGCTTTGGATAAACTCTTCATAGATCTTTTTGGCCTTTTCAGCCATTTTGGTAGGCAGTTTGGTCTTCTTATAATCTTCACATGCAATCCAGAATTCAATGTTCTCTTCACTGAATTCAGATTGGAGGAAAGTCCGGAAACTGGCAAGGCCATCTGCACAGAGGGAAAAATGATTTTTTAAAATGTCAACTACAATTGTGGAATAGCACATTTTTTTGTCAAACTATACAGTAGTTTCCTAACTAATCCTTTATTGCGCCACAGTCCTTGGTAGCTTTTTCTTTGATCAAATACTTACAAGATTGTTTGTGGTACTGGAACAGTATCATTCCACCCTACTGATGTGACTGTCCCATCAGTTTTGTTAAACAAACTTTGGAAGAAGTATGGTTGGCAAATCATGTTAACTATGTCAACCTGCAAAACAACTTCAGCTGAAGCCATACTTACTTCTGCTTCATTTCTTGGTTGCCGTTCAAAGGAGAGAGGGGAGAACATGGGGGGTGGACTCAGGAATGTGGTGCCTCAGCCAGCAGCCCTAACATCTACCCGCTGGCGTGAGAACCAAATCAACATACACCTGTTGAAGTTAATGTGGACCGATTGGCCCATGTGAGAGACAAAGAGGGGTGGAGGGGTCTTATTCATTAAACTATCCCTTAGCACAGGAATAATTTAGAGCTAACATCATCTTTCTAAGTGCCGATATGATGTACTCAATAAAATATCTCTTGAACCTGAACAAAGTGTCAGAGTCTCTGACTTTCCTGAGTTCATTACTCGGAATGATGACAAACTGATTATAAGAATAGGGAAGGAAAGAATCCAAACATCCATAACTTCAACCATCTTTCTTTCATGTCATTTTTCTTCAAATTCTTGGCAAACTGTAGCTGTGAGACAAGGAATATAGTGAGGAATCAGCCTTGCCCCAACAATAACAGTCAAGAAAATGAAGGCCAAGTCATAATCCCACAAATATGCATTTCTAAAGAAGCTGAGGCAACTGGAGCAGAAAAGAACAATTTTTGCTTGCAAAAGCTCCTGAGCTGCCACTATTTCCCTATTTCCAGTTCCCAAGTACTGATGCAGTTGGTATTCTTGGAGCACCAAAAGCATGCCTTGCATTAGAGACACAGTGAAACTCAATAGCACTGTCTCTTTATTAACTCCAAATGAAAATTATAAAGATATTGAATGCATAGTTGTAAGGTGATTAAAAAGGTAGATAGTGCGCAGAAGAAGAAAAAGTGTGGGGGGGATATGTAATTGATATTTATAATGCAAGGTAATTCTAAACTGGAGATGCAAAGAACTCTTTCAGGACAATTAACATAAAATTCAATTCAATTCAAAAGATTGCTTGAAGATTATGAAAATGATGCTTTGGAAGATGTTGGATAGTCCTTTCTTTCAGTGTACTTAATTACAATCATTAACATTAAATTTAAACATTGAAATGAAATTTAATGTGGAGAAAAGCAAGGTTTTACACCTGGGCAGGAACAACCAAATACACATTGGGCAAAACCTAGCTCATAAACAGTAACTGTGAGAGGGACCTTGGAGTCCTAATGGATGATCACTTAAACATGAGCCAGCAGTGTGCGGCAGTATTCAAAGAAGCTAATACGATCCATGGTTGAATAAACAGAGGCATAGAATCAAAATCACATGAAGTATCAGTACCGCTTTATAAAGCCTTAGTATGGCCTGGAACCCCTCACACCTGAAACCCCTCACACCTGGAACCCCTCACACATGCACTCCCCCCATGCATGCACCCCACTCCCCATGCATGCGCCCAACCTGTGCATGTGCCCCACCCCTGTGCATGTGTGGCAGAGACCCAAAGGCCAGCTAGCTGGCGGGAGGCATGCGCGCATGCATGGTGGAGCTGAGCTAAAATGATGGCACATGTGCCCACAGAAAGGGCTCTGCATGCCACAGGTTCACCACCACTAAACTAGGGGGACATGATTGCAATGTTCCAGTATTTGAGAAACTGCCACAAAGAGGAGGTTATAGGTGCTTCATCACTGGAGGTTTTTTAGAATAGGCTTGTCTGAAATGGTGTAGGGTCTCCTGCCTGAGCAAGGGGTTGGACTAGAAGACCTCCAAGGTCCCTTCCAGCTCTATTCTGATTCTGGTTGTAATTCCTCCCTGTCAGTTATCTTATGAATTATGTTATCTTACAAAAGGGCTTAGTATCCTCTTTTCTCTGTAATCTTCAAAGCAGCCACATCACAAAACTGTTACTTAGCAAAGAGGAAAAAAAATACAAATTCAGAATAACAGAGTTGGAAGGGACCTTGGAGGTCTTCTAGTCGAATCCTCTTCTCAAGCAGGAAATCAAGGAAAATCCTAGCCATGATTTACCTGATGACCTTCTGAGTTCTATTGTTTTGACATTCTGGGTCTTGTGCTGTAATCTCCTGGGTCATTGGCTGTGTTGTAACATCCTGAGGTTTTGTGGTGTAACCTCCTGAGTTCCGTGATGTGATATCCTGAGCGGGTGGCTGTGATGTGGTGTTCCAGGTTTTGGTTTGGCTCCGAGTTTGAGGCCTGGCTATGTGTTCATGGTGTGTGTCAGTTTGCTTGGTTTGGGGGTTGGGGTATGTGGCAGCTGGTGATGCAGCCGTGGTTTGGTTTCTGAATAGTGGTTGCCTTTTGTCTATGGGGTGGGTTTGGGTTTGAGTCATCACACAGCCCATTACCCAGGTCATTACAACACAGGAGGCTGATAGACACACAGCCAATACCTCAGCCACAGATGTTCTTAAGAAAAAGCCAGCCAATCTGCAAACACCAACTCCATCAACCAATCAAGAAATGACAACACAGCCAACCTCCCCACCAGTATATATAGGGAGACGGCGGCTCCGATCACACTTTGCTCGCAGAAGCACGAAGCCAAAAGCACCAGCCTGAAGATGGTGAGTGGGACCTCATCAAAACATTGCCAAGATGCTCTCAATCTTACACAGGAAAAGACCTGAACACTCCAAGACCTGCATACCTGTACCCATGAAAATCTAAGAATATATATATATGGATCTTTGCTTATTTGGGTTTTCTCCCGCATAAAATTGGAAGTATTTTGGCGATGTTTCAATGAAATCTCATTCGTCATCTTCAGGCTTGTGTCTTCGGCTTTGTGCTTCTTGGAGTAATGTGAGCTTGCAGCTGTTTTTTCTTTTAACTGCCTGAAGATGATGAATGAGATTTCGTCGAAACGTCGCCAAAATACTTCCAATTTTACGCGGGAGAAAACCGAATAACCAAAGATCCACATACAAATACCCTCGAGAACCTCAGAAAACATATATATATATATATATATATATATATATATATATATATATATATATATATATATATATATATATATATATGCATTCCAACAATTCTTGGAATTGTTCTTTAATAAAACACTAATAAATTATACTGTATATCATAGAAAAAGCATTAGAGAAAGAATAATGTGATGTCACATGACCGGCTCCTTCATTAGTCAGCTGCCTTGAGGTATAGGGGAGGACATATCTTCAGGGTTGAAGAAAAATTGAACTGAACTCCTCCTGCATTTTGAACATGGAATGTGGAGGGTGGGAGGAGGAGGAAATGTGATTTTGTGGTCAATGTCAGAATATTGTCTTGGCCTGTCTCTTATCTGGGGAGACAGACTTTCTCAGTTCCTGCATTCACCCACATTCTCCCTACAGCCTTCAATGGAAACTGAATTTGCTTTATACTCATGGGACAAATTCATGTATGTGTAGCTACTTGAAACATAAATGGTTTCATTTTTTATTGTAGCCTTTTTTATATACAATTTGGTTCACACGATACACTTAGCATGCTTTTCTGGATACAATACATTAAACCAAATAGTCTAGATTAGCAAAACATTGTTAAGACACAAAAAAGAATAAACCAACAAAGGTTAACATATTGTATACATGCAGGTAATGAAACTGAGTTGGTTAGATATGTTGCACAAAGACATCCCAGGTGTACTCTGATCCTTCTGCTTCTGATCTGAGATATAATTTTATACTGGATATAAGACTCATGCAAATATATGAAGTGACAAAGATGACAATAAATTTGTATTGCAGTTGCAATCTTAGCACTCCTCCATAAATGACATAGCAATGCTTTACTCTAGTTTCTAATGGCCTACAAATATCTTATCATTCTTAGAATCAATAGGTTGAGATGTTTACAAAAATCTTACAAGGGTTTTGTAGGAGCTTTTCCAAGGAATTGCGCCACTGCCAAGCTTCTTCTGGGGAAGGCCTGAAAATATTAAAATGAAAATATATAAAATATATAAAAGCATATTCAACAAGATCAACAAGTCAGAAAAGGATTGGTACTGCCTGAACAGTCTTTTATTGAACAATTGCTCTATCTTATTTGTTATTTTACAACCACTTTATAATCTCTTTCACCAGTTCTGTAACTTTTCTTTGCTTTCTCTTATTTCAAACTAACTGTGGTAAAAATATGACCCAGCAACCTCCTTCCTATGTTATACAGTTATAATGTCTTTACAGCCTTAAAGTTGTCCTTAGGTGTTCTGCTTTTAAAATAGTATTCTTCCTTTGACGATAATATGATTTTGCTATACAAATTATTTTGCACACTACATTCCTAGAGGTCATATTAAGCTAGTGCAGAGATACTCCTTTCCCTCCAGTACCTACGCAGTGAACTTCAAAACTTTCGGTGGTATAAAAATCCTTTTTTTTCAAGCCATGTCCACCCTCTGTAGACACCAAGTCTCTGAGTCAATACTCAATTCAGAGACCTGAATAGCAATGGCAGTGGAAGAAGAGTCATGGGATGAAGTAGGAGTGAGTAAATAAGACATTTGTTATTTCACACTGCAACCCCCTTTTGTTTTATGGAAGGACATTAAACCATGACCAAAAGGAGCCCAATTATCAGCTAATATTAGTGAATAATCAGGTTTCCATCAAGTCTTTGAAAAATGGTTGTTAAAGTAGAATGAGTTTTGACAGAGTCGACTCTAAACCTTCGGTCCAGCTATCTATCAAGGTTTACTTTATCTTCTGTATAACCCTATTAAGGTTTTCCCACTTGCTGGTTGAGTTTGATGGAGAATTAGGATTCTCCATCAATTAGAAAGAATTATGGGAATTAGCCAGGGACTTCTCTAATCTCTACTATTTAAGTGCACTGTATTCTGTAAATAAGGACATGATGGTGACATGATGACGAGGGATGGATGAAGGTACCAAATTTTATGGTCATGTAGTTTTCTGATGGCTCAAGGACTGATGAACAACACCTTAACTTGATGATGAGGAAAAGCCTTATTTGGAAGGACTAAACATATATGCAGTTTACATCAGTGGTGGGATTCAATTTTTTTTACTACCGGTTCTGTGGGCGTGACTTGGTTGGGCCTGGCAGGGGAAGGATACTGTAAAATCTCCAGTCAGAGGTGGTATTTGCCAGTTCTCCGAACCACTCAAAATTTCTGCTACTGGTTCTCCAGAACTGGGTCAGAACCTGCTGAATACCACTCTGGTTTACACGGAACGGACGCCAATGACTTGCTAAATCCATCTAATAATGAATGTAAGTCTCATATATCTTTCCAGCTGTAAAAAGCAGTTAGATGATAGACTTTGGATTAGGACTAGACAAAACTAAGAACATATAGATTGCCTCAGGCAGAAGGTTCATGGTCCTATGGCCATTTCAGCAAAATGTACTTTCCTCTGCTGATCAATATGATCAGACATGTCTATTGATTTATTAATGAACAGAAAAACAGCCGGAGAATTGGTATGGCCGAGAAAATTGGTAAGGCCAAATATTAGTCTGCAAAATCTGACTATCTCTTTGAGGTAGTGGAACTTGAAGAAAAGATACAAGGAAATCAGACAGAATAACAAAGTTGGAAGGATCTTGAAAGTCTTCTAGTGCTCAAACAGGAGACCCTTATGGGACGTCTTATGGGGCAAGAGAGAAAGCAGTTTATAGAGGGCTAGAGTGATAGCACTATTTTCGGTTATTCTCCGATACTGAAAGATTTCATATACATTTAAAGTATCATTTGTCATATTCTCCCTTTAACATTTCAGCTTTTGTCAATCCTTTCATCTTTTTTATTTTCAACTCTGTGTTGTCCTACATAAAGCAGAATGGGGCTGAATGGAGGATAATTGCTCTCCACACAGAGAGTATTCTCTCCCCTGAGTATTCATTCTTTCATTTCATTTTTCAAAAACTGAAGTTTGACTTTTTTCCCTGCTTTGGCTGTGACTTTGGTATCTGGTTTTGTCTCTCCCACAGATTTATCATCAGTTCCCACGCTGCTCAAGAAAATGATTGCTTTTGTCTCAAGTGAGTATGCTATGGACTCCCATGACAAAATGGATACTAATTATCCGATATTACTCAGGCTGTAAGGATTAGAAATTAAAGTATTAAATTAAAAACAAAATAGCAACTACTATATAAGTCCATACAGACACCAACAAGCCTAGAAGAAAAAAGAGATAACTAGTAAGACATTGACTACTATGGTCCAAAAGACATAGAACTGGGTGTAGATCTGGGACATTCTAGAATCAGGAAACAGAAGTTTGAAGCTGTCATTTCTCTCACCGTAAATTCCATCAGAGTACTTTTATGAAGCACTTTTCATAAGGGATGCATATAAAAAGTAGAATGGGGGTGTGTACAGGGGTAGGATTCTACAGGTTCGCACCTATTTGCTAGAACCGGTTGATAACATTCTAAGCAGTTCGGAGAACCGGTTGTTAGAAGAAATTACTGGCCTAATCCTGTAAGGAAGGCAAGAAGGAAACATTCTGGTGTTGCTTACAGAAACTGCCTCTCCGTTAACCCTTATTACATTCTTGGCAGGACTAGACTTCCTATCTCAGGAATGTCTCTGGAGTTTTTTCCCCTTCCTTTGCTGGTATTTTGCTTGTGTGGAGTGACCATTCAAAGTTACAATGGCACTGAAAAAAGTGACTTATGACCATTTTTCACACTTATGACTGTTGCAGCATCCCCACAGTCATGAGAGGCTAGGCGAGGAGATGCGTGCCTCGATGATATTGAGTTGGCCACGCCCAGACAATAACATGACCATCAAGCCACGCCCACCAACTAAGCCACACCCACAGAACCGGTTGTTAAAAAAATTGAATCCCACCCCTGGATGTGTATAAATGAATAAAATTACAGGTCAATTGCTATAGAACTGCAGTCTCACTGGACTGACTGCATACACAAATTTTTCTGCATGATAATGAATAGAAGGTTGCTATTTAAAATCATCTATTCCAGGGGCGTCAAACTGGCAGCCCACGGACTGGATGCATTACGCACAAGCCACCCCCACTCCTGCTCTGCAAAGGGAAAAAATGTCACGATACATCACCTGATGGCAACCCATGATCTATTCTGTTAAAAAGAGGATAGAATGGGGAAAGTGGCATGCTATGACCTCAGAAGTTAGTGAATGGTTTGGAACATTGTTTTCGTATCACTTAATGAATGGGCTCATTCTCATGTCTCCTATCTACAGGACATAGATGTCCCACTAACCGTTTTTAGAGAGCATAATGTTATAACATCTCCTTCAGTCAGTGGCTTGGCTTGCCCTAATGTTATGGAGCAGATTAAATTCATATGTAGCTCTTCCAGTTTCAAAGTAGTGTTTTGCCTCTTCTCCTGACACACGTTTTTGCCATGTGAGCCATGTGCAATGCCTCGGTGATTATGTTGGTGATCATGAAGTCACAAACTGCCATCTGCCCAGCTCTTCTCTGCCTCATTAGATTGCAGCTGCCGTGCTCTTCCCCTCACATTGCTAGGCCTTGCCCTCCATGGCTTAGGTTGCCAGAGAGATCTCACACCTGGCTCCCACAATAGTATCTGCTCATATAATTACACCTAACTGCCATTTGGTAAGAGTGGTGAGGCATTACATATGCTTCTTTTTTATACCCTGGTTTAACAAGTCTTTGAAAGAACTATAGACCTGTTCACATTTGTTTACTGATTTTATTGTTTATCTCAGATAAATGCATTCCACATTTTTGTTGCTTCTTCTCACAAGGATTTTGAGGTGATGTTACTTTCTACTGTTTTATTTCTTACTTAACAGGAGCAGCACCATTTTTGCCTATTCCAATCCATGCTCTGCATCTAGGTGCTGCTAATATTGTCGCTCTCTTGCAGCAATTTTCTCTTTCCTACTTCACTTTATACTTGACTGACAAGTAGGGTATAATTGGCATAGGAGTGCAGAATAAATGAGGGAAGAACCCCCAGGAAATGCCTATAGGTTTCTGCGTATAGCACTTCACTGCACATTGTGAACTGTCAGTCAGACCATGGTTTTTGACCCAGATTTAGTGTTTTTCCCAAAACAGTGTTAGACCTGTGTTAGAAAGACCCTAAAGGGCTGGTCAATAATGGCAGGGAACTTCTCTCCCAGAAACCTCTAGTTGGGCAACTTTAAAAGTGCCCTTAGCCAAGCAAATCTCCTCACCTCATGATACTGAGTGATTAATTAATGTTTTTCTTACCAGCAACATATCCTTTTTTTAATAAACGTAATTGTTTGTTTAACCTCTTCCCTGTTTAATCAACCAGTTTATACTGGGATGAACTACTCTAAAGAAATCATTTCCATTTTACTGGATTAAGCTGGGGGGGGGGGGTTATCTTGTCAACAGACAAGATCATTTTTCCTGGCCTTAATCCAGAACTCGTAGGCCTCCCTCAGTTCTGTATAAGTGCAGGAAGTGGTCTGGGGCATGACATTTAAGTTCATGAGAATCAGCTTTCATCAAGTAAAAGTTTCTATCCACGTGGATAAGATCTGCTTAATAGTTCGAGGCAAAGGGCTCTTCAGGCCAAAGAAGGGGCAGAAAATGATCAGGGGAAGAAACCTCACTCTGTATCTTTTCACTCTGAGCAAAATCAGACCAGACCAAATTATGAAACATTTCTATTTTAAAAAAATAATTAGGCAAAAAAGGCTTATTTCTCAGATTGATGGACTAGAGCAGTCCTGGTCTTCCTTTTCCTGCCCAATGAGAAACCAAACACTTTCCTTCCTGAAGACCCATGGAGAACCCACCTCACCACATCTGTTTCCATTGCCATGACAAGGAAATTATGATGTTCAAAACAGCCCATAAACCAACAGCCTAATTTGTTCCAAATGGCTCTGAAAAGAGTGCACGATCTACCTAATTTGTCTGTAGTAGAGGTTAAAATAAAGCTGCTATCAACTGTGTCAGTCATCATACAATCTTTAGATCAGCCTGACTGCTGAGTTTTTTTTCTTTTTTTACAGCCTAATTGGAAACAGATTCAGTGACAATCAGCCATGAGAGGTTCCCCCTTGTGCATTAAGGCCACTTTTTCCCTTAATAGCATCAATGCTACTGGTGTTCATTTTGTTCCAGTTCCTGGAACTACTTTGTCTTTGGTACAAATGGGAGACTGCTTTCTCACAGATTAAAATGACAGTGATTAATGTTGGCAATTAGCCTTTGGCAGCGGCAGCAGCAACGGCAAGTTTCTTGAAGTCCACAGATAAACACAAATGGAGCCATTTTTTTCTAATGGTCTCATATCAATGTATCACTACCATTTAACACTGTTTTCATCCATATACCTCTTCCTAAATTTGCCTGCTTCCAATCTGGTCGAACAATAATGATATAAAACCTTCTAAAGGGACTAATTGTATCAGTTTGTTGTAGCAAAGAAAATAAATATATAAAAAAGACAAACAATCTGAGGGTCTTAACAGCACCTTAAATATTAACACATTAATTAACACACAGCAGGGATGGAAGATTTTAAAGCTTTCAACATCTGACAAGGAAACCCTCAGGAAAAAAAAAACCTTAGTATTTTCTATAATTAACTTACAAAGCAATTTTGCCTTTTTGTATGCCTTTCTCCTTTCTTCCCTTTATCTTTTCTGCACTCCCTACAAAGTAACTGTGATTGTATTCCAACTACTGATGAAACGAATGGATTTGGATCATAAGGAATCACAAGTTTCTTCATTAGTAAAGCCAATCTTCTTGATACCATTAGTTTCAAACATACTAGAATTATGAGACAAGCACAGAAATATTTTAAAGGCTGATCTGATTTCGCCTTTTCCAAAAGGAAAAATGTATCTTGTCCCATGTATCGTGGAAATAAATTCATTATCAAATGCTTGTTTAAAATCTCTGCTGAGTTTTGTCTAATTTATCCACCAGTGGAAGCAGTGAAATGTGATTTCCTTTTCTAAGGCATGGTGAATGTTGTAAGAATCAGTGGAATATAACAATTCCAGGTAGTCTTCCACTTACGGCCACAACTGAGCCCAAAACTTCTGTTGCTAAATGAATCAGCTGTTAAGTGAGTTGTGCCCCATTTTACAACCTGCCTTGCCACAGTTGTTAAGTGAATCACCACAGTTGTGAAGTTAGTAACACCGTTGTGAAGCAAATCCGGCTCCCCACGGACTTCGCTTGTCGCAAGGTCGCAAAAGGTAATCACAACCTCAGGATACTACAACTGTCATAAATATGAGTCGGTTGTCAAGTGCCCAAATTTTGATCATATGACCACAGAGATATTGCAACAGTTGTGTGAAAAATAGCCATATGTCACCTTTTTCAGTGTCATCGTAACTTTGAACGGTCACTGAATGAATTGTTGTAAGTCGAGGACTACCTATGCTTTGCATTTAAACAGTAGTCTTATAGAATTGGACATGTCAACACTTTTCCCATCTAGCTGCATGTCAGGAAACGTTCCACATGTTACATTTATGTCAGACTGCTGTGATGAGCGAAGCCAACAACAAGTGGGGCATTTGCACCCATTTCCTGTGAGAATCATCTGAGAATGTTGTGAATAAATATCCACAGTAAGGATATCTTACTTCCTTAACACCAGATCTCATACTGTAAGTTTGAAGAATCTAAGCCACCTTTGCCTTATCATATGTATTTTGCGATGGTAGTAAAATGTTGATTCTTCCACCAAGTTATAACTCTGAATGTACTGTAGTGAAAGGTGATTGGCTGACCTTCATAATCCAGAACCACAATAGACTGGTAAATAGACTAATGATAATTATATACCTACTTCTGAACCTTTGCCGGCTTCTCTGGGTAAGGGATAATCAGGTCAATAGATGAGTCTGGCTTCTGGAGGAGCGTGCCCAATTTTGTCTTGATTTCTTTGGCTCTGGAGAGAAAAATTATGAAAGGATACATAAGCATACAGTAGTTTCCACTAAATGCAAGATTGAAAAAGATGCTCCATTTGAACATCAGGGCATTCTACTGGAAAGCTATGAGATCCAAATATGTTATATTCTTTCTACATACTGAAAATAGCACAGGATGTTCAATTAAGACATCCTGATTAAACTTCAGATAACCTGGTATCTCTAGATGGTTTGACCACAGCCTCCTGTCATTCCCAGTCAGTAGAGTTACTGTCATCCTATTTCACTTAATTTCAGCTAGTCATTAATTATTAAAATAATATTTTTCCTACTTATCTCTCACTCATTTGGAATGAATGGCAGAAGAGTTAGAATACATTGTGCAATAATTCTCCGCCACAGAGGCTCTTATATTTTTTAAGGGGATGGCAGTTGGGTATTTGCTATTATAACTGTATGCTGGTTTTAATATTTATTTGCTTAATAAACAAATTTATATGGTTGCCCAACTCCACATGGTTACTCTGAGAGGCTTACAACAGCCACAGTACAACAACCCATACTATAAACCTGTTACCCACCCACTCTCAAGCAACCAACACAATAAAACCAATTACTTGACTGGCTCTGTATCAACTTGATATCCCCTAGACCACGACAAATCAAACTACCAAAGCCCAGGACTGCCTGAGCAGAGCTTGCAGGGCAAGAGACAGAACTGAGGAAGGCTTAGCCATCCCATCCTTGTTTGCCATCTTCAATTGCCCTATGAAGCTTGGAGGAATGGACAGGCCAGGAAATATAAAGAAACAGCAATCTTATAGGAGTCTCTTATGGTGGGCGATCTGTTAAGATTTTGCTTTTCTACTGTAGCAACAAGAAAAGAGGATTAATCTTCAACTATATCTCTTCCATGTTTGCAAAATATGATTAATAACTTGCAAAAGATATTATTTAGGCCAGAACAACCCCAGGAGAGTTTGAGGCTAGCTCTCTCTACCACTCCCTCCTATTGGTTTTTGGTGTTCACATGCCTTTTTTTTTACTTAAAAGTAAGTCAAAGCACTGAACACACAAAATAGTCCTTCCTCTTGTTATTTTCTTCACAACCATCAGCTCTACCTATTGTATCAACTAATGATTCAGTTAGTGTTAATGAAGCCTATTGATTATCAGGACAAAGCTTGATTGGTGACACATGAAATTAAATATATTTATCTGTTTGTACAATGTTCATGGAATACATAAAGTTATGATTTGCTTAACCATAGTTTGTAGACTAGGCCATAATTCTTTGACTTCATACAAAATGCTAAGTTGTAAGATTTGGATTGCCACTTGGAATCACAACCTTATATTAATATTAAGTAGAAAAAAATTAAGGTTATATTACAGCCTGAATTCAGTGCTGGCTTTAATGGAACCCAGCTTTACAATACGTCCAGAGAGACAATTACATCTATGTATTCTCTGGATTCTTTTTCCTCTACGATGGATCATCTCTGAGAAAAAAAAACTTATGGAAAATGTGATGGCGGAGAAGGCACAAGTACTGTAGGCATTTAAGGAAGCGTAAATCATTGTACATGGGTGCAAGATAATTCATGTCATTTGTGTGATGGCAACAGCTTACACCTGATGATGCCTGGCTAGGAGATCTCTAAAGTCTACTAACTCTATGCTTCTATGCCATTGTAACTTGTACCAGATATCTAGAATCTGAAACTCATAATATAGTATGAATAAGGTAGATACTAATCTTGCCAGGTATCTGTTATAAAATTGTCTTATAAATAGTCCTTATAAACCCCAAATCTGCCAGGGATCTGTTCTGCTCTTGTATGCCATGAACCAAATTAAGAGCCCTCCCTTTAAACAGCAGGTGTTTAAATTAAAAGCAAGCACAAAAATTATTCCCGTAAAATGCCTTGGTTGAGCTCTTTATTTCATCTCAAGTGTCATCCTCATTCACACCCTTTCATTATTTTGCATCCAAGGGCTGACAAAAGTGTCAGCTGTGCTGCTGAAAGGAGGCACAGCACCTCTGAACAAGGAAGCTCCTTAGAATCTTCTGGCAAGTTAGCAGCAGCGGAACCCAAAGCTTTGGTACTCAGTATGCAGTCTCAGGGAAATTTGTTCTCACGCCTAAAAAAAATTATTTTCATGCTAATTTAGTTGTTAGAACTCTTGCAAAGAAATTCTGAATCATTTGTTAGTTTACCCCTCATATTTCATAATGCTTTCAATTTTAAAGCTTAGTTGTAAAATACACAGTGGCTTTAAATGTAAAGAATAGTCCATCCAATAACATAAGTGAATCAATCAATCATACAGGCAACATGTTTTTTTTCTTCCTCAGGCATTTCAAAGATAAATCATCAAAGGATGTAACGTCTAATGGAGTCTTTGAAAGTCTCTTGACGTCATTAATTATCAGTCTTTTAAGTTGCTTTAATTTCTATTTCCATAGGCAGGAAATCTCAGAGCTTTTGAGATGTTATCCTTTTGACTGTTCTTCAGATCTTGAAATGAAAGCTTTACTCATCTATCTCTTTGGAGGATGTCAGCGCATACTAAGGCCATTTTCCTAATCAGTTGTTCCAAGAAATCTAAGAGCCTTCTTCATAGGCCAAAGGGTGGCTAAATCCCTATGCTCCTTGTTGACCGAAGGGTCTTTGTGAGTAATGACACTCTTCTTAAAACAGCACAGAGTGTATTCAATAGTAATTATACCTTATGTCTTGCACATACACATACCTGAAAATAATTAAGTTTACATGCTTTAGATATTCACAGATTTAAAAAAAAAAAAACAATTTTGTGCCCATTTTGGTTAGATGTTTTGGTAATACTGGGTCTCACCCCAGTTGGAGGTTCTAAAGATAATACAATTTTTAAAAAAATCTAATTTTATATATTAAAGAGGGTTAAAATAAGGCAATTACCTTTTTAGGTGCTAATTTCCCATTTATTCCTTATGGATAAAAGAATATAAACTCATATACATACAGATCAGGGCTGTCATTAGACATACTGAAATGATAACCTGAAAAGGCAAATATTGAGAGGATGGGGATGAATGGAACAGACTGGAGGAGGCTAGGAGTGGGGGGCATTCTGTGCCCAATAATTAGCCTTTTTAATCCTTATTCTGACTTCTGTAGAATTTTGTTATCCCTCTTAGCTTTGTGCCCTCAGCAAAGACATTGAAAAGTTCTCTCTCTCTCCCTCTCTCTCTGCCTCCCTCTCTCCCTCCATCTCTCCCTCTCCCTCTCTTCATCCTAAGTGCTTCCACTTGGGGTGGGGGGCTCTCCAGATTGATACAGATCCTTTAATGTATAACTGTTGAGTAGGCTGCTTAAACACTGAAGCATCTAGCAGGTTAGGGTTATTCTGTAAGGGAAGGACGTCATCAAATGCATTGCTGAAATCATTGTACACTTCACTATAAACTCTGGCAATGTGAGAACTAGTCTCCATATAGATTTATTTCTCATTTTGGATTTAAAAGCAATAGCAGTTTAACATTTAATGTTAAAAGTTTAACATTTTAATATAGTTGTCCCGTGTCAAAAGCATATGGATGGGAGAATTAGATTTCCTATCCCAATGGTACCAGTGTTCATTTCAAAAAAAGAAGTTCAGGTAATGTTAATAATGAAGCATTAATCGTATTCCTTATTACCGTCCTGAAATTGGTTTTAAGAAACCTACCCATGGGTGATCACCAAAGTCAAGATTCAAATAATGCAGATCCAAGTTCAGAAGGACAATACCACATATGCATTAATGGATATGAACATTGCATGTTCTATTTCTTTCTTCCTGGAACAGCAGATAGGGCAAACTTTTCATTGCAAAGCAACATTGCCCTGAGATTACCAAAGATGTGACAAAACATGTCATCAGACATTAAAAACTAAAAGATAAATAAAATAAAGCAACTGGCAAAAAATATAAGAGAACAATTAAATGACTTTGCTTTTCCACTATCAATCAATGGAATCTCGTTTTGTATCAGAATCCACTCAGAGAAGAATGTCTGCAAAAATTAACTGGCCATCACACAAACACTCACACTCAGAAATAAAAAGCTACTCTTAATCTAGGGAAGTTTGACATGTATATTTGCACCCTTTTGATTCCCAGATATACTTTCAGGAACCCTATATGGAATAATGCAAAAATAATTAGGATGGCTAAAAAAACTGCCTTCCTCCACATAACCTTCTATGAAAAAAAAAATTCCTGAATCCAAATTGCTCATAGACAGTAGTAACATCTTAGAAAGAGAAACACATACAGGAAGAAGATCCAGAATCTATAGATTCTAACAGC
The DNA here is from genome assembly GCF_049901735.1 of Notechis scutatus. Taxonomy (NCBI): domain Eukaryota; kingdom Metazoa; phylum Chordata; class Lepidosauria; order Squamata; family Elapidae; genus Notechis; species Notechis scutatus. Next base: position 108,255,612 of record NC_142011.1, on the reverse strand, counting down.
CTTAAAACAAAGTTATTCAAGTGCTTCCTTTACTCCCGCCTTATGCTGGGTCATTGGGATAAGTAACAGGCTACTGTCAAGTATTTATACCAGTTTTTGGTTCCTTTCAGGCTAATTAAAAGTGCTGGTAAAAAGTTTTTGAGGAGGGTGGACTCTTCATCATATATAATGTTTTATTCTTAAGATCCTGTTCTTTTTTATTTTATTCCATAATTTTATCATAGTGTTTATTTATCAGGTTCTAAGCTACCAATTTCTTTTCCTTTCTTATCTAATCACTAGAAATACAAAGAGATTGCACTTAAACCTGCTTTTCTTTTCTTTTAGTTTTAGTTCTTTAAGTGCATTAATGCAAAACAAGTTATGAAACTTAAAATTAGTAAACTCATTAACATTGGATGTGGGTTATATATTATTTCAAATTATAAACTGATTGTGATTTGCTGGAATATTTCCACAAATAAATAGATTAATCCCAATACCATGATAGAATTCTGCTATTTTATGATAGTTAGAAAATAAGTAGCGGCACTTGAAGACAATGTCCTTACCTGCATTTTAAATTTAAGTATAATTTTATCCTTCTTTATAATAGGTATAAGGGTTATAGACTGTTTAAATGAATGAGTTAAATGAGTGGGTCTGTGGGCGAGTGAATGAAAGCTCAAAAAATGATCTTGTTTTTTTCATTGTATTCAATAATGGATGGAAACATAAATCAGTGACTTATGATCCCTGAAAAACTTTTTGAACAATGGTAGAATGATGATGATTCAATTGTCATAAGACATTTATCTCGGTAGCCTTCTGCTTACATCTTGGGTTTTAACATGAAGCTGGGAAGAAAGTAATTAAAAGAATGAGAAAAAGCCAAACAAAAGATGACTAGAATTGTTCATGTAAGACTATCTGTCATCATATTCTTGTGAAATAGTGTCTCTGTGTGTGAGATAAAGAGTTTAAAAGTGCATCATATCTTTAACTGAGAATCAATCTTTCCCTTGTTCACAATTTTCTTTTCGAAAGCGTTTTTACATTTTCACTGAAGAAAAAAAGCCTTTTAATTATGCTAGTTTGGATGAGAAATTCATATTACTTAAACCATGCTCTGCAACACATCGTTCCACCACCCACAGTAGATTTAACAATATTTTGAGCGAAGTTGGCTCCTCATTCTTTAACTGTGTCTTAACATACCTAATCTTTTTTTAGGGCTATGTCCCCAAATGTAATTTACCTTTCTGATTTCAAGCCTAATGAGGAATCAAGGCCATCAGCTTGATCAGTCCACTTGCTTAATTCCTCCAAAACCAAATGAGAACAAAACTTCCCAACATTTCTTTTAAGCAGGCATATCTTCTGCAGGGATGGGCTAAGCTTTTATTCTGCCAGATTGCTGCAGTGCCTTTGCTCTCTCCATCACCCAAATCATTTTCCTCTTTGATAGGCATAAACTCTTTCTCTCACCTCTCCAGACATGTGTGGGGTAAGGCTGCTAATCCTTTGCACATCTTGCCGTGTGGTTATTGTGTCCTTGAAGACAACCAGTTGGTGTGGGAGCAGAAGAACTCGGCTGTCTGTAACACAGCCTGCCTTTTTTCAGAAAGATATAAAGCGGCTGCCTTGAATCCCAGCCAGCCCCTTTGGCCAATCACATTCAGTCTAGTGTTTCTGAGCGGAGGAGCAGAGATGAGAAAGTCACAGATCAATCACCAGGCAGAGAGATGGGACTTTTCCCTTCCCTCATTTAGTGTTCCGCAAATTCATTACTGCTCACTCAAAATCACTTAAAGCGGGCTTGCCCCCTCTTTCATCCTGTCAAGATTGTTTTCTTCTATTTGCGGAACAAAATTAATGGAATAAATGGAATTTGCCCCAAGGGGCTAATTGTGATCATAGTCATGGATATTGTAAATGCACATTTCTAACTGTGAAACGGTGGTGCTAGTGTAACTAGCTCAGGGCAATGTGCTATCTGCTTGGGGGCACCGAGAGAAGAAACAAACTCAAGTCATTTTCATATATAGCTATCTATATTAGGTGCCTAATAAAGTAACTATCAGGTTTTAGGACTAGAAAAAGTGCAAATGAAAAGTACTGCAAAAAGGACATTGCTGCAGATAAGTAAAGAATAGCTTCAGAAGTGCCTGCAGAATATAGTAAAAAAAAAAAAATGAGATGTCTTTTACACACATTATAAAAGTGGAGCTTTGATTGCAGTCATTCCCACCATCTTGACTATTAAACCAAATCTTATGGACATCTTATTTTATTGATGGTATCAGGTCAAAGGGGGTTAGCAGAATTACATCTGTGTAGAAATATAGCCATTTTGATATGATTGACAACTGAAGCCTCCCTAAGTGGTTGTAATGATTTAAAAGTTAACCGTTATTTATTTCCATGTAGCATATGGAAGATCAAGGACTTAAAACCACTGTGATATTTAATAGCTAAGATGGGATTTGAACTGGGCACTTCCACATTTTATTAGCCATGGATTTTATCAGGGTAAATGGACTTAGGCAAGACACAAACTTCCCACTTCAAATCCTTTTGCAATTGTAAATGTATACTTTGAATTAAGACATGCTGAGAAATATGAAACTTTATTTCTAAGTAAACATGCACAGGACTGGGCAGTAAGGCCTCAGGACGCATTTCCACTGACATCAACAGCAATTGTTTGGAAATGAACTTGTTTACCACAGTTCTGAAAGACGTATTTTTATGAGCAGTCTGATCTTTTGCTCCTGAAAGGGAATACTTCTGTTTCACTGATTGAAGAGAGGTTTGATGAACAATCTGTGCCGGGAGTTTCTTTTTAGCATCTGAGTAAGGAAGAATCATGCTTACAGGAATGAACCAACCATTAGGTTCATTTATTAGATATGTTTACACTCTCTTCCTTTAGAATGGACAACAAATCCCCTTCCTGGTATCTGTTCTAAGTCTCTTTTTAACATGGAACACATTCAAATTATTCTGTATGGCAGTAATTCCACCCTGAGTTAAAAAAAAATCAATAAATCCTATTCTCACTTTCACTGAAGAAAATGAGCAACAGATTGAAAATGAACGTTCTCCTGCTGTAATCTTCAGAGCTTTATAAAATCAAATAGCTTTTTTGATTTATTTCTATAATTTATTTGTTAGAAATAAGTGGGATTTTTTCTTTCCACTGGAGGCATCCTCTATAGAAAGATTTGCAGAACAAAAAATGTGCTTCCTATGGGTTTTGTGGAGTTATCATTTACAGCTAAGAAACTTTTCACCATTCTATTTGGCAAACTTTACTTAATTTAGATATATTGCAAAATACTGCTAAATCACAAATTAAAATATATATATATATTCTTTATTTCTGCTGTAAAACATGTAGGGAGGGTGAAGGAGATTCACTTTTAAAGAGTCATGAATCTACTGAAGGATAACTAAGCAAACAACTTGGTTATTTTTTACTTTCAAAGAGGCAAAATATACTTAAAAAGATAATCAGAGTGATAATTATATATTTGAAGATCTTTTCACAGATTTAAATATTGCTGTTTTAGTAAAGAAAAATAATTTTATAATAAAAACTGTCTTTCAATAAAGTTTATTTTAATGAACTAGGACTTCTCCAATGTGTAATAAACCCAAATTATACAAAAGAAATACCAACAAAACAAAGTTTTGTGTAGTATATTTACAATGTATATGTTTATAAAAACACTTCAAAGCAGTAGCTTAGATGGCCCAGATATCTGGTGACTGTAGGAACTCTATCTTTGTACTGCAGATATTGTCAGAGCATCAACAACATATTAAGGATGGAATGAAAACAAAAATGTGGTTTTTGCTGCAACAGAAAGATTTTCAGAATTAATGCTGTTCAGTTTGTTGAAAGTTATCAGCAAAGTAGTCGATATTCTAAGCAATCAGGGCTTCGTTTTACGCATATATGCTCTTCAGTTTGAGTCACATTTCCATGGGAAACATGTTCACACTTCTACTTGGAAGTGCTCTTAAAATAATGCAAATGTTGAGATTCTAAAGTCAAAATGCCAACTGGCACATTGAAGATATATTAGTCCAGCCTAAAGTCAGCACTGGAAACAGTCTTAGCACATTAGGAGGCCTTCCTTCGCAGCCAACCTCTGCCGATGGATTTTGTCTTGCTGAAGCTCCTCATGGTTTGGATGCCAGAGTTTCAGGATGATCCTTTCAATGTTGAGGGCATAGACAGTATGGGCAGGGACCACTTCCCGGTGGATCTGCAAGTACACAAGTGAAAATCTTACTGACCACAAATTATTATCTTAAATGTCCACATTCACAAATTGAAACTAGTGAAACACATGTTCACAGATATATATAATCTTGCAATAAACAGATGGGGGGGGGGGGAGAGAGAGACGAGCATTTTGGATATCTAACATTAACACAGAAACATTTCAAGCAAATCAATGATCCTTTCTCACATGCTTCCTCAGGCTCACCTGTTCTGAATGACATATTGGTTAACTGCCCAGAGGAACAAGAGGGAAATTATTTAAAGCACACAAAACAAGCATCAGAGGCTGCAGTGGAATAATTGTACAATTGATAGGCAATGATACAGGGGGAGATCAGTGCTAGAATTTTCCACCAGGACATACTAGCCTCAAATAATCATTTACTTTATTGGGCCAAACAATATACAGTATTAAACCAGTCTTTCAAGAAAGTTTTTTATTTGTACCTCTGGATACAAATGGAGTTCACTGGTACAGATATATATTTTACACCATTTTGAGGAGCAGAGTGTGGTGGATGCTCTCCACAGCATGACTTAATTTTGCAAGAAATGCATCCACATTTCTTTACAGTTCATAATTTGGATTTAACTGTAATACATTACTTATAGCATGCAGACATTATACAATATGAATATCAGTATAACTAGGTTTGAAAATTTCTCTTTCAATAAAACCTGAAATTAATAAAATAAAATAAAAAACTAGCTAAGTGAAGATATCAGAAGTATCTGGAGTATCAATTAGTTATAACTGTTTTTAAAGTGTGATTTACAAATTTTGAATTGAATTATGTTATTATTCAAATGGTTATGTTAATATTCAGACAATTCACTGTGTTATGTGCTTGTAAGGCACTATGAATCTAAAAGGCGTGGCAGCATACACATTTAAGAACAAATAGAAAACAAGCTATTTATTTTCTTTCTGGGTATTCTTTCCTTTCCGCCCATTACGTGGTAGTAAGTTCTTTGTGAAACAACATCTCCATTAGGAGAACAGCAACTGAAATTAAAATACGTGATCTGGGAACGTTACCTGCAGTGCCTCAAAGAGATCGTACATGTTCACTGGGGGCAGGGTTGCTGGTGAGGTGTCCCCGGAACAGGCCAAAAGGAGGGCTGCTTGTTGCTCTGCATCGTCAGGTGGTAGATGGCAAGCAAGGTTTTGACCAGGTGGGGGGGCCAAGCAGGTAGGAGGGCTAGGAAAAAGAACAAATTGGAGAAAAATGGGTTTGGCATCCTATTAGAGCAGGGGTCTCCAACCTTGGCAACTTTAAGCCTGGCGGACTTCAACTCCCAGAATTCCCCAGCCAGCAAAGCTGGCTGGGGAATTCTGGGAGTTGAAGTCCGCCAGGCTTAAAATTGCCAAGGTTGGAGACCCCTGTATTAGAGGAAAAGGAAGAGGAATTATAGTCAATGAATCTGCTGGCTCAGATTCTGTCCTGAATAACAAAAGTGTCAATTGACACAATAGCCCCCACCAGGCCACTTGAAGATCATGTGCAACCTCTGATATGAATAATGTTGTATAACATTAGGCTGCGTTTGGATAAAAATGAAACTGGCATTTAGTAGTAGCTTTTTTCAACAAAACTTAAAGCAAATATTATGCATACTATGAAAATATTTATTGATTTATTTGTTTGCTATCATTTATAGTTCATCCAGCTCCAGAGATTTCTGAGAGATACTAATACAATTATCAAAATGGTACAAAGATTATGAGATAATCCATGCTGTGGTTCTTTATCCATGCACAAAACCAAATCATCTAAAATAAACAATACAAAAATTAAAAGGTAGGAAATATAATACTGAACTCAGGAGGGAAACTTTTCTTCAAGATTATATAATTCAAAGGCAATAGCACCTAGACTTATGTACCATTTCACAGTGCTCTTACAGCTGTCTCTAAGTGGTTTACAGAGTCAGCATATTGCCCCCAACAATCTGGTTTCTCATTTTACCGACGTCGGAAGGATGGAAGGCTGAGTCAACCTTGAGCCTGATGAAATTCGAACTCCAGGCTGTAGGCAGAGTTATCCTGAAATACTATATTCTAACCACTGCGCCACCATGGCTCTTTATGATATGTAAAGTGTTATAATAGTTGGTCCAAGAGCACAGATGTGTGTGTGTGTGTGTGTGTGTGTGTGTGTGTGTGTGTGTGTGTAGTATATAAAAATACTGCAGCAGAATCAGATTTAAATTTATGGTTCATCTTTCATATTACTTGCATGACCATTTGTTTCTCAATAAATACAGTCCCAGAAATTTTGTTGTTTAGTAATGCCTAGATTGGCCAATTTCTCATTAAAAAAAAAAATCCTCTAAATATTAGGACATGTAGGCATTTCTGTTAACAAGTAAGTTTCATATTCTCAAATTCTCTCTTATGCTGCATTAGTATTAAGCAAATCCTTACCACTCAGTTAAGTTATTGTAAGCAATGACACTATTCTTCAGATACGGCTGTGGATTGACATTGCTTCCAAAGGCATATTTGAAGTGACCGTCCCTCACACGGTAAGCCTTTCTTCTTGATATTACAGAGGTAAGGATATCCTTAAGATGCTTCTACAGAGAAAGAAATGCCTGTTTATCGCTTGCAATAAAACCACACCCTGAAGTATCCAATGCTTGTACTATGAAGATTGCAATATAAAGACTACTGCCTGGATTCCCCCTTGCTTCTGGCCATCAGTCTATTCTGGAATCCTTGCCTATCCCCAGGTATACCTCCACTGTCAAACCCCTTCATTTGGCTGATGGCTTGCTTTCATTTAACTTCTGGCCACCCATCTTGTTCCCGTGGATCTATAAAGCCTAATTATAGTCAATGAAGTACTCAAGTTCACTCAAAAAGTTGATTCTAATTTCTGCATGCGAGGAGCTAATGGAAAAATGTTGCAAAGCACTAAATATACAAACAATATTTATGGATTAAATTTATCTGAATCCTGCAAACAAACAGACAAAAATCTGTGTTTTTGCAGATTTTACTCATCTGTGGGAAGCCTATATTGGCAAGGTAAATAATTTAGCAAGAGTATGTTATCAGAAATTCTAAGAGTCAGAATTACTAACTCCTGCAACCAGAAACAAGTGAGAATTGAGAATGGCCACATCTCTTTATTCCTATTTGTATGTTTCAAGAATAAAGGAAGAGGGATGACATCAAAAGGTGCTAAACCAGCAACACAGTCTGTCATCTCCTTAGCCTCCAGGCTCATTTCCAAAAATCCTTCAAGAATTTTTCTAGAATTATTTATGTTGATGAAAACATTAGATGGGCCCCTTCAAACTGTTCATTTCACATATATGAATATTCACAAAAGACATTTGTGAGCAACACAAATGATGGCATCATCACTAAAAATTTTCTGGATTCTGCAGAGACTTGTTATAAGAGGAAACAGAAAAGAAAGGAGCCATTGGGGACAAGAAGTTGTCCAATATTGATCTCAGTTAAACTTCAGATAAAGCATGAAGTATTAAAAAACAAAAGCTTTCTTTAAAAGCAAAAATAAAATTTCCCAAGAAAACAGACAGGCAAATCAAACTTATGTTAGTCCATACTTTTGTTCCTTAAATAGCACAATCTACATATTCTTACAACAAGAAAGTATTCAATCTTGGCCATATATGGAAAAACAATTCCCCAAATTAATATTAATAAGCAGACAAAATAGTTTTCATAGGTCTGTTTTCTTGTAATATGGATATCCTTTTTGCTCCTGTTTTCAGATAATCAATGCCGACCTTGACATCATACACAAGGTATCTGAGTATTCATGACTAAACTTGCCATTCTGTGTAACCTCACCTCCACGGCATAGACAACAACTGTAACTGCTTCTTCGGTGACATTATCCAAGCCATGCTCATAAGCAGTGACAATCATCCTTCCCTCGAGCTGGCCCCAAGTGGGAAGCATCATTGTGTGTGAACAAAGCTTCAGGTCATCATCTTCTTGGGGATCTTTCGCCACAAACTGCTGAGCTCCAGACAAGGGGTTCTGGGGTTGGAACCGATGCTATAAAAAAACAAAACAAAGGATGTTTATATTTTGTGGTTTGTTTTTTTTTTTTTTTTTTTTTGTTTGCAATTGTTTACAAGAAATAAGTATAAGGTATACTAGTGTGATACATGAAATGGGTACTTATAAGAAAAATAAAAGAATAAGAGAAACAATAGGACAGGGACGGTAGGCACGTTGGTTTAGACAACATTTAGAGCAGTAGTGGGATTCAAAAAATTTTTATTACCGGTTCTGTGGGTGTGGCTTGGTGGGCATGGCAGGGCAAGGATACTGTAAAATCTCTATTCCTATCCCACTCCAGGGGCAAGGTTACTGCAAAATCCCCATTCCCTCCCCACCTAATCTGCTTTCCAGCTCCGTTCTGTGCAGGTCAACAAAAGAAGAGCCAGCCAATCAGCTGGGACTCAGGAGGCAGAAAATAGTGGGCGGGGACAGTCAGAGGTAGTATTTGCCTGTTCTCTGAACTACTCAAAATTTCTGCTACCAGTTCTCCAGAACTGGTTAGAACCTGCTGAATACCACATCTGATTTAGAGTCAAAATGTTGTGACTTCCAGTGAAGATGGCCAACTGACAATACACACAGGGCGGGCTCTCTGGGGCTCCCTCTGGACTGTCACTTTTTCAACCTACTAACAGAAGGAACCAGCTTTCCTTTAGTTTGTATGCCTGTCCTGGGTTATGGAGAGTTGCAGAATCACCCCACAAGATCCTCCATACAGCAATGGTCTGAAAATAGCTTCAGGAGCTAAGCTTTGGAATGAGCCTGTGAGCATCTGGGGAGTGGGGCTGCAATCAATTTGTTGTTGAAAAAGCAGCCATTTTGGAATTTACTTTTCAAACAGACAATAAGTTGTGCCTTTCATTTCTTAATCACTTTTAGGAATTATTATCTTTCTTAAGCCAAAAGAGGGTCTCTTCAGTCACAGCTTGTTATTTCTTTTTGAAGATCTGAGCTATTTTGGGGACTTTTTGTTAAACGACAAGAAAGAGGGCTACTGAAGGCAAGCTAAAATAAGGAAGTATGGAGTATCTTTTTTAAAAACTTTGATGGAAAAAGTTGTGGCTTTTATTTTACTATTTTTAAGGAGTTTGTAGCTTGGCCTGCTTTGCTATGGGTGGCTAAAACTTGATTTTTATGAATTCTGATTGGCCAGCAATTCTTTTTGTGACAAAAAAAAATCTACTTTGACCACAAGAGGGAGCTAAGAAGATAGAGCATGGACTTGAGCAAGATATCAGAGGTGTATTTGAAAAAAATCTTAAATAAAACATCAGTTTATAGATCAACTATGTTCTAAGGATGTTATAAAAACTACTCAAACTGCTTCAGAGATGCAATTATGTGTAGAAAATTACCAAACCATTGAGCAATTACACAAGCAGCAGACAATGCAAAGCACTCAGTTGCAATTTTGGAATATAAACCTGACATCAATCTTTACTATGATGATTTAAATATAAACCTTCCAACACAACTGATAAAAGAATTCCAAGAAAATCTGCAACTTTTAAGAAGCCAAATTTGGGATTTTTTCTTCATGCACACTAATAAGGTTGAGAAATCCTGAAGAAAAAGAGAAGCTTATAATTACTTGATAGACATACCAGACAAGAAAAAGATTTTATTCTATGAAGATAAGCTGGAAGGAGTGACTTAAACTTAATGAGTTAATTGGAATTAGGAGGGATTTTTATCAGTCCAATATATGTAATTTGAAAGAAAAATTTAATGTGAAGTGGGTTTGAAAATGTGTTTTTCTTTATATATAATGCTTAAGTAATTCCTAAAGCTTTTAAAATATTATTGAAAGTGTATTTGAAATAATTTATGTTAACAGAAAGTTTAAAAAGGTATATTAGAATTTATTGATTTTATAAATATTCTTAAAGAAAAGTTTAGAGTTGGGAGTGACTTAAACTTAGTGAGTTAATTGGAATTAGTTAGATTTTTATTGGTTGGATCTATGTAATCAGAAGAAATCGTTAATGTACTTTTGTGTTTTGTTATAAAGAGGACTTGAAAATGGTTTCTTTCATATATAATTGTTTATTTTTAAAGCTTGTAAAATATTACCGAAAGTGAATTTTAAAGTACGTATAATAAAAGAAAGTTTTAAAATGACATACTGGAACTTATTGATTGTAAAATGTTTGAAAGAAAAGTTTAGTGTTTTAAAGTAGATGTAAAAAAGGTGTTCTTTCCTTTAAGGTTAAAGATTCTGAAAGAATATAGTAAATTTTGTTAGTATAAATGATGATAGTTTATAAAGATTAATCGGTTCAATCAGATAGATAGATATATTATTTCCACAGCAAGGAAGAAAAAGCAGAGATGGTTCAATTGATTGCTTTATTTGAAAAAGAAAATATAACTAATTATATTTCTATTTGGAAATCATTTCTGGATTTTGTGCTTGTGATGGAAAAAAGTAAAATGTTGGTTTTGGTTTTGACGATTGGAAAGATTAGTTGCTGTAGAAATGGCTACTATATACTAATATGTAAAAGTAAAAAGCTGGGGCTGTAATGTTGCTATTTTTTACTGTGCTAAAGAGAGTCGGAAGTCAACACCTTTTCTTTCTTTTTCGCCTTCTACCTCACATTTTCTCTTCCCTTTACTTTTTTTTCTTCCCCTATTTTTCCATTATGTTTATTTTCCTAATTATATTTTATATTTTGATAAACTAATAATAAACAGGAAAATGTTATGTCATTTTTATGTACTGATTATCACTCAGCTATGGCTTAAGGTTAAAAAAATAACAGTTTTTATATTAGATTTCATTTAGTAGTCTTCTAAAGACAATATCCCCCATGATGCTAATCTATTTGATTGACAGTTGTCAATCAAAAAAATAAAAAGGTCTGGATAGTGGATGTTGCAGTATTTGGAGGCAGCAGAATAGAAGAGGAAGGATGGAGAAAATCACAGACTACAAAGATGTGCAACCAAGAGTAGAACGACTGTGGTAAAAGAAAGCAAAGATAGCATCAACAATAGTAGGCACCTTGGGTGCAATCCCAAAATATCTGGAGCACCACTGCTGAATACTGTTGGCATTGACAAAATCACCAACAGTCCATTGCAAAGGCAGCTTTACTTGGAACAGCTTACATCCAGTAATGTGCTTGTGCTGCTCTCACCAAAATGAAAGGTCACTGTGCTTTTTTAATAACATAAGGTTATTGTCTAAGTTAGACAATAAGCAGTTCTCAAGTGGATCAACGTGATTAGACAACGTCTCTAGCCCTAAACAACAAACAAACAAAAAAGGAGGGCAGGAAAGGAATAAAAGTTTCCTGTCCACTATGCTCTGTGATGGCAGAATCCAACAAACCTAGTCTGCCCTGAGAAGGCAAAGGCAAGCCACATCCATATTATTGCCACTGCCCAATGGACAAGTCTACGCAGTCAACTAAGCTTGACTCGAGAGAGCCATTTTTTTCTTACTTGCCCACTTAGAGACAGAAGGTCTCCCCTGCTGCAGACCTCAGCAGCCCCAAAGTTAAAATCACAATGTCTTAATTTCTATCTATCAATCCTAGCCTAGATCTGAAAAAATTAAGGGAGTTCATTCAAGTCTACTCTAAATTCTGGAAGATATCATTCATAGACTAATCAATATAAATCGTGATGGGGGAAAACTGGAGTAAGAATGTTCTGGAATTCCCTTCCCAAAATTACCATCTAGTTCTCATCAAATTTAAAAACATTTTCAAGTTTTACTTAGAATTCACTTTATTCTTTGCAAATGTTAGTGATTGTTAGATTACTCTATTTGTTTCCATTATAGTTACAAATTTTGTTAATTTTATTGCTATCCATTTAATTTATATGCTGTCATGAGCATTTGCATGGGATAAAACAAGCCTTAGTTTTAATACCATCTTCCTTTCTTAGCTTTTTTCATTACCATTCAGATCCTTGTAAAAGCCTTTCACATTTCTTGGAAAGTCTTCTTTCAGTGATTTACATTAAAAAAAGAGAAATAGAGGCAGGAAAATATTTTGGTTGTGTTACAATCTAGGACCACACTGTATATGTGGCTGTTGCCCAAATTAGAAACAGTGTACTGAATTACCCATGCTTTCCCATACTTTACTCTGTACTGGCAAAGGGGGAAAATTGCAAAGTGTAATGAATGCTTCTGGTACACCAGGTATTCTGGTGGGGTAACAAGGACTTTGAAATGGAACTCCTGTGTGTTTCCAATTCTCATAAGAGAAACTTACATCAAACTTCTGCCGAACCGAAGAAAACTTTTTCTTCCCTTTAGGCTTGCCAGGTTTTGGTGCAGAACCTCCTGTCCAAGGCAGAGAGCCAGCACCTTCTGAAAATAGGAAACAAACAAAAAATTTTTATAATTAGTACATTAGCAAATTGTGCCGTCCCCAATTTAAGTATATCTTAGCTGTTTTTCCATTTCACAAGCCATCTCTCTTAATCATCATCTACCTATTTCTTTTCTTATCTTACTTACTGTAAGTTAGATATTCCCATTTTCATTCCAGACTCAACAATGACATTTTAAACTATATTTAACATGATGTTTTCTGCCAAACAGAATTAATGACCAAGTACAATTAAAAACTTAGCAGCATAGGTTTCTCTCTGAACTACAGTCATTTTAGATTGCATGTATTTTAGACTGGATTCTTCAGTTAAGCTTTTAAAATATATCGTATTGCTTATATTAGGGGGACTAGTAACTGATTATAATGCCTGTAATCAAAATAGCAATTGTAAAACAGCTTTTCTTTATTTGATCCACTGGGGAGGGCCAAGTTCTAGTTCATCCTCAGTCACTGAAGCTCACTGGGTGACTTTGGGCCAGTCACTCTCTCTGCCCAGCCTGCTTACAGGGATGTTGATGGCTGCCTTGAGCTATATATGTCACTTTGATCTGCTGAACAAAAAAGCAGGCTATAAAACAATTTAGCTAACTAACAATTAATTAAATGCAGTAAGGGAATGTACAGATATGTAACATTACAAAGAAGAGCAGATTCAGATTATCTAATGGAAAACTTGAAAATAATCACCGTAATTAAAAACCATCCTCCTTCCTCTTTCAATGTAATTCTGCTGATAATGTACATTAAGCAATTACTCTGCACTATGGTTAAGGCACTAGAAACTAGGGGACTGTGAGTTTTAGTCCCAGTCTAGTCTAGCCCTGAAAGCCAACTGGATGATGTCAGGCCAGTCCCATTCACTGCACCCAACTCAACGCATTTATTCTACAGGGTGTACTCAATTACTTTTATGTTTTCATTTATCCTTGTCTAATCATCTTCAATGTTAAGGGCTTTCCACACAATTTATGCAACCTGTCCATCATTTTTATACTCATATTAAACAGAGATGAATAAGCAAATGATTAAAATGTAATGGTGGGTAAAGGGAACATCGGTCAATGGGGATATTTAAGGATTAAATAAAAAGAAGGAAGAAAAGGGACAATGCAGACTGTGAATTATATCTGAAGTATTATTGATACTTCACTTTTTCTAAGTATAAGGTTTTGAGATGGGTCTCTAAAAGACGTATGGCTTTATGTTAATAACTGGTATGCCACAGAATTCACATAGAGAAGAATTTGGCCTGGTTAGAACTTCTACAGGAATTCCTGCATGTCAGAAATTTAAACTAGTCTGGAAAGATGAGAAACATCTCAGATGAAGGCACTGGCAAATCTTCATACTGTTGCCATGCAAAATAGATTGATATGTCATGATATAATCTTGGAGTTGAGCTAGACTTGAGATCTTATTAATTCATTAGAGTTATATCCTGTCTCAAAAGCTCACAAGAAGCCATACATCTTGGTGAATCTGCCATGATAGTAGCCCACACAACCAAACTCTTTGTTCTACTAAGCCCATCAGAAGATTTTCCCATAGGAGAGAGAAAGAGGGGATGCCAAGCTATCAAAGGGAAAGCAGCATTTTGGAAAACAAATCTCTGGGAAGAAAGAATACTTCTATAGAAACAGCCAGCAACCTGTGATCTAGATAGCATTAGCCTTTGAAGACATTGCTGTTATAAGTACTGAACAATGTTGGTTGGTGTACTTCGGATTGGCTGGCTTCAGGTTTGAGGATAGACCAGGATCATTCTTGAAGTGATCATTAGTAGGAGGAGCTGAAGACCTCCTGAGCAAATGGAGACCAGCATGAGACTATTTGGAGGAGGGGAGCCAGAAAACAGAGGAAAACTGTTCTACCTGCCCCCCCAAAAAAATACTACCATAAGCCTCAAAAAGAAAGGAAACAAGCATATCTATCTTATTTTTCAATACATAGTAGGTAGAGGATTCTGAAGTAGAACAGTAGGGTGCAACATTACATGCATATATACAGAGAAAATGCATTAAGAAATATTCTGCTATGTTTTTCAAGAAAACACAGAATGAGAACACACAGAATGTACATGGCATTCAGGAATTCAAAGTAGTGTAAATAAATCTCCCTCCCCCTATTTTCCCCAATTACACTCTTGTGAGGCGGGATGGTCTAATACCAGTCTTCCAGCAACCTCCTACTCTTATCTGATTGGGACCTTTAGAGATCATTATGCCTTACTATATGTTACTATTTATTTATCACATTGATACATTACTTAGTTTTTGTCTGATGGCTCAAGATCCCATATATTGGTGTATCACCCCTTTTCATCCCCAGAAAAATGCTAAGAATTAAGTTGATAAGACAGGTTGCCCAGAGTCACCCAATAAACTCTGTAGGCAAGTGAAAACTGGAACATCAAGTCCCCTGATCTAAATCTGAATTATGATTATTTTGTTTAACTTGGCACAATGATTCAGTGAAATCTTTTGTGTTATGTATGTTAAAGTTTATTTCCAATTCTTGCACAAATGAAAAATGAAATAGATGTTCTAGAATTCTAATCAGTACCTGGGTCAAGATAATTACAGTTAAAATAAATTTAATGTAATATGATTAATATTTTAAAAGGCCTTCTTTTTTTAATTTCTTCACAGTTAAGTGGATCAACATGTTTTTTAGCAATTTCTTTGGCCAGGTTATCTTTTGATATTTTCATTGCTACATTGTAATTGCCTGTTGGGAAAGGACATTTTAATGTTCTACACTTTTCAAGTTATCAAAGGAAATTTAGTTTGGCTTCAATTATATGTTGTTATAAGGACTTACAGAATGCAGCTCTTAGGCTTTTATTTCACCTCAATGAAATCTTGGCAGATACGTGGTTTCTTGTTTATTCAATATTTGTCCTCATAGATATATCATCATCATCATCATCAGAGTTGGAAGAGACCTTGGAGATCTTCTAGTCCTTTTCAAGCAGGAAACTCTATACCATTTCAGACAAATGGATATCCACTCTTTTCTTAAAATCCTCCAGTGATGGAGTACCCACAACCCTTGAAGGCAAGCCATTCCACTGGTTGATTGTTCTCACTGTCAGGAAATTTCTCCTTAGTCTAGGTTGCTTCTGTACTTGATTAGTTTCCATCCATCACTTTTTGTTTTATTTCTGGTGCTTTGGAAAATAAGTTGACTCCCCTCTTCTTTGTAGCAGCCCCTCAAATATTGGAACACTTCTATCATGTGACCCTAATTCTTCTTTTCACTAGACTAGACATACCTAATTCTTGCAATCGTTCTTCATATATTTTAGCCCCTAGTCCCCTATTTGTCTTAATTGCTCTTCTTGGCACTATTCCAGAGTGCCAATATCTTTATATCATGCTGAGCAAACTTGGATGCAGTATTCCCAGTGTGGTCTTACCAAAATATTATAAAGTGGTACTAAGACTTCATGTGATCTTGATTCTCTGTTGATGCAGCCTAGGATTGCATTGGGTTTTTTGGCGACTGCGGCACACTGCTGGCTCATATTTAAGTAACTGTCTGCTAGAACTCCAAGATCCCTCTTGTAGTTACTGCTATTGAGCCATGTTTCATCTAATCTGTATCCGTATATTTGGTTTTTCTTCCCTAAATGTAAAATCTTGCTTTTCTCTACATTTAATTTTATTTTGTTAGATGGGGCCCATTGTTCAAGTCTGTCAAGATCCATCTGGATTTTGAGCCTATCTTCTGGGATGTTGGCAATTCCTGCCAACTTGGTGTCGTCTGCGAATTTGATCAATTCTCCTTCTATTCCCTCATCTAAATCATTTATGAAGATATTGAAAAGTATATCTGTATACAATTCAATCATAGAGATAATTGTATAGTTTTGACTCTTTTACCCACTAAGGTTTGTATTGTGAAACTTAGTATCTCATAATGTTATAGTATCTACAATTAGAATAAATCTACTGATTCAGCTTTAGAATTTATTAGCATTTCTTTGCTACTGTTACCACCAATATTCTGTATTCATTAGCCTTGGGAAAATTAAGTGCCCTTCCATCAGCATGTTAGTCTCTAGAAATATCATAATGAAGTTAATTTAGAACCAGAAGGCTAAGAAAAGAAAGCACAGCCATGAGATTTGTTTCCAAATTGAGCAATTACGAAATCAGCAATCATTATTTTACGTAACAATATACTCCCTATTTGCTAATTCAGTTAGTCAGTGAGTCCACAAATATCTAAATAGTCTTTATCATTTTTCCTTGGGAAAGGCAACAATCTGTACAGAGACAGTTTTGGAACAGATATTTAAAATAAACTAAGTATCTTCGAAGGTCCAGAAGTACTCATCTATTGTTTGCTTAACTAAATTTTATAGTCCATGATTGCAGTAATAAATTTGAAAAGATAGCAGCAACATCACTGAAAGTCTCAGTAAGATGCTGTGAACTGCAATGACCTCATACTAAATAGCCTTCAAATATTTACACTGTAGGTTGCCATTTTTATTGATGGTGGCAGAAGGTCTCAAGATGCCTGAGTTTCCAGGGGTGGGGGTGGGATGGTAGCAATGGGGAAGTTCCACATGCAAAGCAGGTATTAAACCACAACACTGCTTTCTCTTCCAGTATCTAATGAAAAAATATTACAATTTGGCTGCATAAAAACATCATTTATTCCAGATGAATACAACTGAGCCATAATTAAAGGGTTCATCTGTATTTCTAGGGCAAAATAGTGCTATTCATACTCCAAAACCATATTCACACTCTCAGATCCAATAACTTTTCATTTTTGAAAAATAATGCATCAATTTCTTTGTGGGTCGTTCCCCCACACACACACACACATTTAAGGCTGAAGTATACTATCTGTTCGTATTTAAGTCTATTCCTTATAAATTGTATCAAGTTTTCATACTGGATTTCTAATGAACTGTCCATTGAGAACTATATTGGTACAAAAACTCCACACTGCCAAGGGGTAACTGGAAAATTAAGTTTTGTTCTGTGAGACTGTATTGCAAATTTTCTTGCCAAACATTTCTTCAAAACAGCTTCTCCTGCTCCTAAATGCTGTGAGGTTCCTATGGATCTCCTGCATAGTATTTGTTCACCTTACACAGACATTAAGATGAATACATTGGCAATTATATGAACATTATCTGTATTAAATCATTAGCACCACACTGAAAATCTTTCTATGGGAATCATATCATCTCAAAGATCTACACGGAAATTTTTGACCCTGGGTTACACATGCTTGTGATAAGAGAGGTACAATATCCTAATACAGAAACCTCTTTGTGTACTAAAGAAGGTGTAGCATGGTTTGGGCAATATCAATTTGGTATAGTACGTCCACGGTTATCTTCCACCTAGAACTATATTGGGTGTGTCAGTTGCACAAGTAGCTAGCTGACAAAGCAATTTCAAGGGACTAGCTGATAGTGCTATTATGCGGAAACTATGCAAGTACGGCTTCCTTTTTTCTACACATTCTCATATGAGAGTCTTGTGCTTTTTTTAAAAAAATACTTTTGGTTTCATGCTAGAGGCCTCAAGACCACCTACGCTTAAGTGGGAGCTTATACTGTATAGAGTCATGTGAACAAGTACGTTCAACCCATTAAAGTTTGTTTCTTTTTCACTTATGTGGCCTTATAAGTATTTTATCTTTATTTAAGCAGCATATAACTAACTGATCAGAAAGTATGAAAATTGACTTTCAATTATTTATTGAACAAAAATGATCAGATATTCTATTTTCCTCTGTAGAAAAAAGAAGTACACCCTTGGCTCTAATAACCGGTTTTGTCCCCTTTGGCAAGAGCAACCTCAAGACCTTTCTTTATAATGATCTACCAGTCTCTGACATTGACTGGAATTTTTTCCCTCTACTTCATGCAGAATTTTTTTCAATTCTGTGATATCTCAGGAGTCTCTTTTATGCACAACAACTTAATGGGATTTAGATCCAGACTTCAACTTAACCATTCCAGAACCCTTTGTTTCTTTCCCCCCCAGTCATTCCTTGATGGATTTAACAGAATGTTAAATGAGGTCAACATCATGTTGCAAGGACCACTTTCCATTGAGCTTCAACCTTCTATCAGAAAGTGTTACATTATCTTCAAACACCCTTTGGTACAATGAAAAATTCGTAACAGATTCTTTGATAGCGAACTGCCAAGACCATGATGTAGCAAAGCAGCCTCAAACCATAACATTTCCACCACCATGTTGTTAACAGGTTTTTCTGGTCTTTGGTTTTTGTCAAACATGTCTTCAGAAATTACTGGTAAATAACTCTAATTTTGCCTCATCATTGTTCAGAAGTCAAGTCTTTGTCTGGATCTACAGCAAACTTTATACTTGCCCTGATATTCTTTCTGGACAGCAAAGGTTTCTTCCTGGTACACCCCACTATGTAGATCTAATTTACACTTCTTTCCAATGGTAAACTCATGTTCTTTGACATCAATAGTAAAGAGAGCTACCTATAGATGTTGCAATGAAATTCTGGAGTTCTTAGATATTTCTTTTTGCCCGAGCAAGTTGGCAGTTGTTTGAAATCTTTCACACCTGGAGTTGATCTTTTGGACAGTGGAATGATTGGTGACTAATTTTTGGCAATCTTTTTAAACCCCTTCCCAGATTCTGGGGGCTTCAGAGAGCTCTTTTCAATTTAGGCATGGTGATACCACACTCTCCAAAAACAAAGAGCAAATCAAACTAAATGTCTGGGGTTTCAATAAAACAGGTTCCTCCCAGATCTTCTTCAACCATGTTCTAATCATTTGCCCTGACCTGATTCTAATTTCTGGTATTTGAGGTAATGATAAACGTAGGGGTATAAATACTCTTTTTCCACATGCAAAATTTGCATTTATGTTTATTCAAATTACATAACAGAGTACAAAAATGTAGTCCATTGAAATTTCACATTTCCAAACAATCTATCTCCCTCAAAGAGGGAAATAAAGTTCAACAACTCTATATTCAAAAAGCGGTATGTTGAAATGTATTGAAAAAGTCAAAAATTTCAATGGGATGTACTTTTTCACATGATTGTAACTTTAGATATGATGCTATTATGTTTCTATATGTTTATTCAGCTTTTCACTTTGTTTTTGAGAGATCAAAGGAAACAAGACCGTTATAATCACCTTGTCAAACTTACTAATCAGCTTGTTCACCGCATCAAGCAGGACACATGAATAACCTCTATGGTTACAATAGTAGAGGGGGTGTGCATAAGTGCACTAACATGCCTATTGTCCCTGTCATTGTATTTTTATTGTTTTATTCTTGTTCTCATTTTTGTTTGACAAAGTCTAATAAATAAATAAGTAAATCTCCTTGTTCAAGTTCAGTTATTTTGTTTTAACATCAGTTCAAGCCACTAATTTGAAGATAGTAATTGCAGCGGATGTGTCATATGTAGCGCTAAGTGATTGTGCTCACAAGATCTATACTCTTACTGTAGAAATAATCAAACTGGAAAAAGTAGGGGGCTGCAACTCAGTTTCTTCATAAGCCAGGGGGCCAACAAAAGGCTTTCCAATGACATGCTCATGTTACTAGAAGAGACAACCAGATTTGTATGGCCCATCTTTATACTTTGGGGGGACTGAGATTGGAAATCAAATCTCCCGATATCTAGAATGGAAACTGCTTCAATTCTCACCCTGAGCCGAGTCCAAACCTGAAAAAAATATCCTGAAATTTCTGTTTTAAAATAATGATGGGTACGTGGGTAGAATTTAACAATGAGAGCATTGTTTCCATCTTAAAATCCAAAATGTGGAAAAACAACACTGACACTGGCCAGTTTCTGAAAAGTGAAAAAGCAGTATAAAGCTAAATATCATAAAATGATACAGATGAATTTCTTAAAATGTGGCCCCATACAGCATGAAATGAACATTAGAATTCCCCAAAATTAAACACACTACAGGTCTCTCAATCTATATGCAAAAGAGACTTTTTCAGTGACTTACCTGGTGCAGAAACCAAGATTTGACATCGCGTAAGAATAGCTAGCAAGAAGTCATTGTGAAAATGGACTGCCAAAAATAAAAGACATGGTTTGCATTACAATATTAAATATTATCAGGCATGATAAACTCTTCAAGGCTAAAAAAAATATCTCATTGTTCCCACAACGCACTTTTTAGTAACTAAATATAATTGAGATGCTATATATTTCAAAGCATTATAATTAATCCCTAGACATTTGAAACTGAAGAATTCAGAAAACTAGGTGAGCAATTCAGAGTTTATTTTTATACCATTGTCTTGAGTGAGGAGCCTCCGAGCTTCCAGATCAAACTCTTCTTTGCTGATCTTTTGCTTAAACCATAGTTTCAAATTAGCCCAATACCTGTGTAAGAGATCAATAATTATCAATAATGGATTTATCCTTTTAAGAGTTACCTTTTTCCTCTTTAGTTGCTTTATGAGACAGTATCATAGTTTCACAGAATTCTTATAATTGCAAGAAAATATTCAATGATCAGAATCTCAATGTCAACCAATCGATTTCAGGTTGTGTGTGGCTCTAAGACAGGGATGGGTAACCTTTTGATGGCCAAGAGTGTAGGGAGGCCTAAGTAACAATATGTGTGGGGCCACATTAAATATTGTAAAGTTATGTTTAGAGCTATTGGGATTTTTTTATAGTGATACATCTATGTTAGGGCCCACACTATACTTTTTACCTGTTTCCCACCTTCAGTTAGCCAGAGAGGACTATAAAAACTTAGCCAGAGAAGACAGTATAAAGGTAATTTGTAGAGTGCAGTTTGCCCCACCTATCTTAAGTAAACAAAGTACTATCACACAACTTATTCCAGTTATAGTACTTAAAAATTATTAGAGTTTACTTCACAAAAAGGCTTTTTTCACTGGGACAAAATGCAGATTATGTTCTTTTACCCTTGGCAGTAAATATCTTGTTGTCTATTTCAAACATGGAAAAAAGTCAGGTATTAACTGAGCATGCACAACTTGGAATTTTTCAGAATCTTAGCTCTACATTTCTAGAGCTTGTAGAGAAAGGTATTGTGTGCATATTCATTGTAAAATAAATGAGAGCAAGCCTGATTCAGAATGTGGAAGATCATATTTGTATTTGTTTTCCTTATCATTGGCCCTAAAAGCAACAGGTTGCTTTTAACTGTCACTGAACATTAATTCAGGATAAGGATGAGTTTATTGGACAAGACAAACAGGTGAGGAAAATCATAAAGGTTTTCAAGCAACTGTAGAACTAGTAAGAAAAAATAGGAAGAAGATGGACGATGTTTTATGATTACAAATCCTCTGTACTGTTAGCAGGATTTAAAAAGCAGAGGTGAAAAGGAAAGTTAAAAGGAAGGTCATCCAATGTGAAGACATTCATGGGCTGGGAATTTTGAGGATCAGAATTCCTTATTCTGTATTAGGGAGCTTCTTTTTCCCCTATCTTAATTTTTGCTCCAAACATTAAACTGTTCTCCAGTGACAGTCCAATTTTTCATTGAAGAAGGTAGGGGTTATGATAATTAAGCCAGTTAAGATTTGTAATGCACTAAATGCAGACCAGTCTTTCAAACAATGGTTAAAAGACTATCTAGTTGCCCAGCAAGTATTTCCATGCCTGCTGGCAGTAACTATCTAATACTCCTTCTCCTACATAGTTTTCTTCACTCCCGTTTTTATAATAGTTAAAGGTCAGGAATCTGACATCAATTGTTCCAACTCTTTCATCACTAGAGACTAACACAGCTTTACTCTTATAAAATTTAAAAATTATATATTTAAAATAATAGTTAATTGTATTGTGATATATCACTACAATACTGAATAGCAAAACACAGCAAAATAATACAGTGGAACTAGTAATTAAGTTACCAAGACAGTCACTACAAAGCAGCGATAGGAAACAACAAATAAATATCCCAAAAAGAAAGATTCCATAGTGTCTCTGGGCAGCGTACAGCGAATGGTTGTAACATAAGTAGAACTATAATTTAAAAATTATCTTCTATGATTCAGTCTAAAATTTAATTTACCTTTTTTGCAGCTATATTACAACTTTCATCAGTTTTCAATCAAATTCTATTGCAAGATTTTTTCCCCAAAAGTATTATTAAAACAGGGATTGTATATTCTATACTACATAGAATGTTACTTCTGAAATGAAGGAGTTTCACTGTTTTTGTTGAATGTTACTCTTTTACCCATTTCTCTAACTTGTCAGGATTGTTCAAAATTATTCCTTCTTCAAGGATATTCAAATATTTAATTCCATTTTATGTTAATTGCAAATCTAATAAGCATTCCACCCATCTATCAGCCCCCTCACTATCCACCACCAAATCATTAAAAAAATGTTGAAGTCTATGGAATTTAGGACTGAATGTACAGCAAGATACCTGATACCTCAGATCAATGTGATGAGAATGCATAGTGTATGATTTCTGAGCCAGTTATATAGCCATTGTATTGTCATGTTATGCAGCCTACATTAAACTAGCATTCTCATTTTTTTATTAAATGCTGTGTTAAAATTCAGCGTATAACAATTGGGACCAGATTTTCTGTTGCTAAGCAGGGAAGTCGTAAAATATATCATGTGACTCCATCTCTTAGCAACAGCAATCCTGGAGTCCCAGTTTCTTTTGTAATCTGAGTACCATTCGGGTCATTAAGCAGGAAAAGGCAGGAGTCACAGGCAAGCAGACCAGCAGCTGCATGGGTGTGCCATGGACAGGGGCTCTGGAGCATGAGCAGATGCACAGATGCCATAGACGGTTCCATGGTCCAGTGCCATGGGTCCAGCATAGGCAGGTGAAAAAGAAGCAGGAGCCGTTGATTTTGCTTGTGAGAGGCAATGATTGCAGCTCGCTGTGATGTAATAATACAAGTCAAGCACTGAATATCTGGATTGCAGGGATGCTGCGACAAGCACAACTCTGTGGACTGGTCTTAAATCCCCCACTTTCAGTGTTATTGTTACTTTGAATAGTCATAACTTTAGGACTACCCCTACACATTGCACACATGGTATTCCCACAATCTACCAAGGAAATCACTGAATTAAAATATGAGATAACCTTTTAAAATGTGTTTTGATAAATCTACACTGCTACAGTTTTCAAGTTTACATCTCAATTGCTTTAGAATCCACATTAGAATCGTCCCAGGTATCTATGATTGCTATGTAGCTTTTAGATCCTTTTCTCCTTTTCTGAATCTAGGAATTCTTTCATTTCTCAAGGTTGACATACAAAAGCCCAGACTTTCTATCTACTTATCCCATATTGGTTTTCCCAGGTGCCCATTTCCCTAGTACTGGTTGTGGGCAAATAAAGATGATGGCTAAGAGTGGTATTCCCATTGTGGCCTTTGATAAATATAAATTTAAAAAAATTAATATATATTATTTTTGTCTGAATTGTACCTCTGGTACAATTTTTACACAATTATAATGGTGAAAAAAGGATATTATATTATGTGGGACTTTATAAATAAACAGAAATTCATTAAGTGAATTAATATTGCTAAACAGTGATAGATGAAATTAAACCAATATTTTAATTCCTGTATATTATTTCTAGAGTTATTTTGGTGTAGTGGTTAAGCCCCAGGGTAGAAATTGTGAATTCTAATTTTACCTTAGTCATAAAGTAAGCTGAGTGACCTTAGGCCAGTCACTTGCTCTCAGCCCTAGGAAGGAGGCAATGACAAAACATTTCTGAAATCTTGCCCAGAAAATCTCAGGGACAAGTCTAGGCAGTCGTAGGAGTTAACACTACCTCAAAGGCACACATACAAAACACAAATCTTTGTTTCTGTAGAGTTCTCCAGGTATTTCCAATATTTAATTTAAATTACACATTAAAAACCAATGTTTTAAAAAGTGGAGGATTAATATTTTCTTACTACAAATAGCTGGCTTGGTTATTTTTGTATATGCACTTAGCCATAGTGCTTTATTTGGGTCTGGCCTCTAAAAATCAAGTTGCATTAATTTATTAGAGACTTGTGTTATTTTAAAGAGACCTACATATGTCTACTCAGAAATAAGCTGCTGAATTACTTCTACAGTATATAGAATTGCTGCTTAACAAAATTAGGTAGATATTTTGGTGAATACGGGGGCAGTAATTTTTAGGCAGTGATTCTACATACATTTGATATAAAACTTTTAAATTAATGTGCACATGATTGTATATCAGTCTCCAAGGTGCACAAAATCACCTTTGAGAATTTGTGAAGCCCTTGAGAGCGTCTACAAAAATCCTACTTAAAATTATGATTGTGATGTCTTGAATAACTGAAAGCCTAAAGAGTTGGATGCTGCTCCTTAATTTCTACCACCTATGAGCAGCAGGATCTTTCATCCTCCCTAATCAACATTTCATGGAGGGGGGAGCGATATTTGTATTGCTAAGCGGTTGAAATAAGGTTCTGCCTATTAGGTTCTGAAGAAAAATGCAAATATTAATTATTATGAAAATATTATTCAGAAAGGTCAATGGGATTGGGCATCCACTTAAGCTCGACCTTATAAAACACCCGGTGCAGGAGAAAATCGAGATGGATGCCAACTAGGCCTCTGTTGCAAAATACGGCCAACGGCTTAACGAAGTAATGACCGGGGAATGGGAGGGGGGAGAAAGCCTCTTGATGATCACTTACTGCTTCACATTTTCGCCCAAAGCTTCGCTCAGGTTTTTCTTGGCCACCTCCAGCTCACTCACGTAAGTCGCCATGACAAGCTCTTGGCAGCATCCGCCCGTCCGCTCTCATTTTACTGCCCCGCGAGGCCGCGTCAACCTCAACAGCAATTCTCACCGCTTAATTTGATTCTTTGTTTCGCAACTCCTGGCCGTATGGCAGCGTAACTGGAAGGAGACTTTTGTCTCTGATTTCAAAGTGACTCTAAAACGAGTTAAAATTAGATCATGCACTAGATCCTATTAGATGCTAACTTGAAAAAAGCATTTCATTCGGGAAGCCATTCAGTATCTTACCAATCGGGTTGCATTGCAGCCATAAACTTGCTTTTCAAGAGCAGAGAACCAGCAGGCCAATGGGACTAAATCCAGGGAAAGTGTTCGCGAGTAAGACTTTCTAACAAGCGGCTTCACGTTGCTCGTCCATCTTAACGCTTGCAATTCATTCAAGAGTTCCTTTTAACAAAGGGGGAAGCCATGCCATCCCACCTCCCCCTTCTCTGGCGTGACGCGACGGCGCTAGTCCCTTTCAGGGTTCATTTATTTGTGGACCGAAAGGAAGTTTAGTTCAAAACCATTCGAATTAACAGCGATTTTAATTGCAGTCCTAAACACTCGATTCAAGTTCTTTGGTCAGACCTCCGACTGAACATATACTCGATTAGGCTGCTTTATAAACTCAATGTTTACTTGCGCTCTCGCCAGTCTTTAACATTTCCCAGGCGTCGATTGTTTCTGCACCCTCGCCCCATTACTTGACTTTTTAGCCTTTCTGCCCAATTATGCCTGCAATTATATGAATGTTACGAAGAAGCCCCGTCGTGGAACATAGAAAATCTAGATTCAAACACAGCCGTAAATTTCCCTTCATCTGCACCTTCTCTAAAAGGGGCGTTCTGCAGCTAGACTCAGAGTAACCCTACACAGCGGAAGGTTTACGGCGGCCCCGTCCTCTGGGTCCGCCCCTTAAAAGCCGCGCCTCCTCGCTAGGCTCTGTGGGTCCCACTGTTCCTTCCCTCCTTCCACTTTGCCTTTCGGATCTTCGGACGCAGCTGAGCTTCCCTGCCGCTCTTCCAGCAAACGTTAGAGGACCATGCCGGGCCTGCTGCTAGGAGACGAGGCGCCTAATTTCCAGGCTGACACCACGCACGGTCCCATCCGCTTCCACGAATTTCTGGGAGACTCGTGAGTACGAGTACGCGGTCGCTGGCTGAGGGCTGCACGTAGTAGGGTTCCTCTAATCCAGGGCTCTTCAAACTTGGTAAGTTTAAGACTTGTAGACTTCAACTCCCAGACTTCTTGAGCTAACATGACTGGAGGAGGAATTCTGGGAGTTGAAGTCCACAAGTCTTAAAGCTGTCAAGTTTGAAGACCCCTGTCGGTGGTCCTCCCTTGGTAGAACTGCTTTACCCTAGAGTGCCATAGACACTTTGCTCCTTTCATTGGTGGGAGAATTGGCTAGAGCGGCTACCACAGGTGGAAAAAGAGCCTACCAAGGTAATCAATGGCACTAGAGCAATTAAAAGGGCTGCAGCATCTTCGTGGAAACAGTCTTGGGTGGAGGAAGGAGTTATCTCTCCTTAACTAATTAACTCCAAGGAGAGGAAAAGGAGAGAAAATTTTGATTCTGTTCCTCCTTCCTTCTGCCAAAAAGAATTGTTGTGCCTTTAACCATCTATCTTCTGTATGGCTTATAACCTACTATGAAAGGTGGAATATAAATAGTTCTAACAATGAAAGAATAAATTGGTTATTGAAATATGTACAATGTGAAAGAAGTGGATATTCTTTCTTCCTAAGGTTGGAATACAGAGTCCCATTTAAACTGGTGGGCAGAAAGTTCAAAGAGAAAATCATTCATGCATTGCACAGTTTGTTTATTGTACAGTATTTATTGTCACAAAATGTGGCTTTCAAAAGAATTAATATATCAACTAGCTATAAATTCTCAGAAACCTTTAAGTAAATTACTGAGAATATATGCTCAGAAATTATATTGTTCACATCCTTTTGAATTTTCTAAAACGCTTTGTCCACAAAAATGAACTGAATGGTGGATCAGATAGTCCTTGGCAAAGTTTTCCTGTGCTACGCTTTTGGTAAGCGGGTACAGTGGTCTTAATTTGGGATCTTCAGAGTTTCTTAATTTAACCTTTATTCTTCAATCCTTCTAATTAAATGTATTCCATAGCATGAAGTGCAGCTACTGTACATGCTGTGCTTAGTCACATTTAGGGTGTAACTGTTGACTCAAAGTAGCCAATCTCTTTGAATTATTAGAGACACATTTGGAATTTTGAGAATGTTGAAATACCTCTTACATAATGGTTGCTGTACTGAGGAAATGCCTCTTCAATAAGTAGTTACTATGGTAAATGTGTTCAGTTGCAGAACAGCCGTTTATTAGAATGCAAACTAGTAAGATTATTCCCAGCCACTTCCTTGTCTACAAAATGTTCTCTATTGCCCTATCTTAATTTTTTTTCTTGTTCTTTTTTCTTGAGTGAATTGATAGATTTCCAGGAAAGCACTGGGCAAACATGTTCCTTATTTTTATTTTCTAACAAAAGTCTCAGAGCCCTATTCTTGTAAATAACAATGATACTTGGAAAAAGAGGCTTTGTCAGCTTCCCTCTTTTTAACTTAAAAGAGTTTAAAAAAAAACACCATGGGACAAGGAAGGATTGAGGTATTATCTATTTTTGTGGTTAGAGATGGGCAGTTTTTCTTTGGAATCTGGGGAAAAATCTTAGAATACTGTACTAGGTATATTGATTTTGTAGGTCCCAATTAGGTCTCAATTGGTTTCTTTTATTGTATGAGCTTAATGAATGTATTAAGTTTTGGATCATAATCTTTCATTAGATGCACACATTATCCACTTGAGAAGGTAGTGTTACATATACATTAGGCAGTGCTTCAGATTCAGTTTCAAAAGAGGGGAAGGAGAACATAACTATTACTATAACTTTTTAAAAGTAGAGTATCTTTTCTTTGGATTTATCCATGCATCCCAGGAAAAGGTGTAGATACTTTAAAAAATGCTGCCATTTTGCTCCTCACTTCCTAGTCAAAGTAATGAATGTTATAAGTTTACTGTATAATCTGATGGCCATTTGGGATTTATTTTAAAAAATCACAATTTAATCTGTGACAAGCTTTGATTATAGAGCACACACAGTCCTATCAAGCCTTGTAATCATCATTTTTTGGTTTGCCTGGCCCAGAAACCTGGTTATAATTTTTGATGAATTGGTTTTTTCAAAGCTGCTAACCACAGTTTGAGCAAAATGATGACTTTTAATTTGATTGCTTAGAACAGGGCTATCAAACTTTCTGGCCACGGGCCGGATGTGTCACGTGCTGGCCACACCCATGCCCAATTTAGCGAAGGGGAAAAGTCAGGATACGTGCCATGACGACATGAGTTCGACACCCCTGGCTTAGAAGATAGACTAGAGGCTTAAAAGAAATGCTGGTACATATATCTGGTAATAAGCGAAATTCAAATTGATCAGTTTCCCTATATTAAAGGCATACCACAATGAATTCATTGAAATTACTCAATTTGTGCCAATAGCAAGCCTGTAAGGATTAGGAGCTGGAACTGTCTTTTTTTACACTAGTGTTAGAACATTCTAACTTAGACCCATACATTTCTATGGGTATATTCTTTTGATTATTGAAAACTGAAGTCATTTTCAAGGTTGTATTAATCATTAGACTAAGAAATATATAATGATAGATTTTGGAATAGTTAGTTTTATAACTAGATTTATAAAAAATATATGCTTCATTATAATAAGGTAATTACTCTGGAAATACATAAAATACAACATTTGTTCATTATAGTGGTAATGCAAAACTCTTTAAATCAGTGATATAATCACTTAGGTTAACTATTATATTGCAACTCTGAGACAAGTCATTTCATTCTCAGAAGTACAGACAAAAGAGCAAAGGGTAGATTCCTGTTGCTCAATTTTGTTTTCCTTTGCAGCAGCTGCTTGACTAGAGTCCAATTTGGCAACTTCAAGACTACTAGGTATTCAGCAGTTCTTAGCCAATGTGAGAAGGGTATGGTGGATGAGAGTTTCAGAACTTGAAGTTTGATATATATGGACAATGCCAAATTGGAAAAAACTAAAATAAAAATGGACCTTTGCAATAGGCCAAGGCTATACGATAGAATATTATATATTAAATTCAGGAATATTGAAAGATGAATATGGATATTCACCTGCTAGGCAAGTTCGCATGGAAATCCATGTTATACAGAAAAGAGCAACAAAGATGATTAGGGGACTAAATCTAGAAGCTAAAACATGAACAATTGCAGGAATTGGATATGTGTAGTTTAATGAAAAGAAGGACTAGTGGTGACATAATAGCAGTGTTCCAATATCTAAGGGGCTGCCACAAAGAGAACTAAGTCAAGCTATTCTCCAAAGCACCTGAAGGCAGAACAAGAAGCAATGGATGGAAACTTGTCAAGGAGAGAAGCAACCTAGAACCAAGCAGAAATTTCCTGACAGTGGGAACAATTGAAGCAATTTGCCTCCAGAAATTGTGGGTGCTCCAACACTGGAGGTTTTAAAGAAAAGATTGGACAACCATTTGTCTGAAATGGTATAAGATTTCCTGCTTGAGCATGGGGTTGAACCTGAAGACCTCCAAGGTCCCTTCAACTCTGTTGTTCTGTTGTGATTGCAAGAGGCTTCCTATATTTGCTGGCATAAATTCTGTATGTGAATGTAATTTACATCTTCATCTGACTATCATGTTTGATGATAGTATTAAAGCAACTATTAGCAGTTGCTTTACGGTGTTGTAGTATGCATCCAGAAACAAACAATGATCTATTAAGAGTTTCCAAATTTGTCCTAACATTGCTACTTTTCTGCTTGAGCCTCCAAATTGCATTAGTACTATCTGCAACATTTATGGTATTACAGCAGCTTTTGTCGCCCACGCAGCCATAGATATTTGTAACAAACCAAAGTAATCTCAAAATGATGACAAATGTACAGAATGGAAATTATATTATATTAGCTTTTTCAACAGTTACTCTTTAGTTTAACAAAATCCTTGATAACGTGTGTGACCTCTGTGTAACTTTAAATTGAGTTCATGTACTGAATAAGTCATAATCAGATGATCTTCATTTGAATTACTATTTGCTAAACCATTTGCTAATTCATATAATTTTATAAATCATATTTTTCACTTGAGATTGTTTCACACATCAGAGTAAGCCGAAATACATTTTTTCTCATATGGATTATATAACAATGTGTAGAATTTTCAACATTTTGTTTCAAATGACCCCACAGCTCTTAGAAGAGAAGATTATTTCATGAACATTTTTGATTCCATTATGCTTAATTTCTAAAAAATCACAAAAGCAGGACAGTTAGTTTGCAACTATAGCATATATATAACTGTGCAATCTCCACTTTTATTGAAACTGACTGCTCTATTCAAATTTGACTTAACCATTGTTCATACATTGCCAAACAAAAGCTGGATCTTGCACAAAGGATTTTGGGAATATTGTTCTATTGTGACAAATGTCTGGGTATGTTGTACATGTGTATTTCCACCAAGAGAGCTTGAAATGCAGGCAGACCAGATTAGAGAGGTGGGGTGTAGCATTAGCTATTAACAAAAGTATGAAGGCCTGCCAAGGTTATAATCTCTTTGGCTTTGGGCAATGCTTCAATTGAGAAGGTATTGAAATGCTGGGAGTTGCATAATGGGGCTGGTTAGTACAACGTAAGTGGAAAGAACAAAGATAACTCTGAGAAAAAAAGATATGCTAAAATTATTAAAGTAACCTAAGCTTTCTAGCTCTCCAGAATTCTGCTGTGGGATGGCCTAGCCTTCTCCAATCAGGTGTCCTCTAGATAAATTTGATTTTAGATCTCATAAACCCTAGCAAACAAAGGATTGGGTTTATTCAGGATATGGGGTTTAAACCCCTTCTTATCTGGTGCATTGAACTATAGAGCTCAAAAATCAGAAAAAGGAAAAAAGGAGTAAAATTAAGAAGAATCATTTAAATATTTCAAGCTATATACTTTCTAGATGCTATTCAGTGTCGATTCCTCTCAGCCTTCCAGATCACAGTTGTAAACAAACTTTGAAAGAACATTTTAAATCTGTTCTGACTTAGTAGGCTTCAATGCTATCTGCCATGTGATTCTTTTTCTTTCAGATGGGGTATCCTCTTCTCTCATCCAAGGGACTTTACTCCAGTGTGTACCACAGAACTTGGTCGAGCAGCAAAATTAGCACCAGAATTTGCCAAGCGAAAAGTTAAATTAATAGCCCTCTCTATTGATGATGTCAGTGACCATCTCGCTTGGTGCAAGGTATTGTGGAAGAAAAAAACAATGACAAGAAGAAAGAGGCAGGATAAAAATTGGAATGTTATTTTCAACCAGACATGGAAAACATTTTGATAGTCTGCATTTAATGTTTTGAGGGATTGCTGATATGGGCAGAATTAATCATGTATGCAGGTTGGGAAGTGATTTTCAGATTTTCTTTTTAAAAGAAAAGGTGAGGCTATTTTAGAGTACTGTTTTCTATCTCAATGTGGTAAGAATGTACACTAGTAAATTTGACAACCTCATGCCAAGTTATGACAGTGCATTTAGAGAAGGCTTTTAAGGGCACAAAAAAGGGATTGAGGACCACAGATTGATAATCCTTACATTTGGCCTTAAGTCTCTTCTGATGCTCTTCTGTAGTTCTATTATGAAAACATTGAAAACTTCAACATTAGTTTTACATTCTTCATAATCTTTACAAATAAAAAATTAACTGAGTAAATTGTGGGTAATTGAAGTAAGCTAATTCCAGAAACCATGATTTCAAAGATTATTTAATATATATGCTGCAATAGGAATCATAATGAATGCCAGATAATTGTCTGTAGACAGACCAATGTTCATAGGTATCCCTATAGAATTATTTCACTGTTCTGTCCCATGTACAAATGGGGGTGGGAGTGGGAGAACAAAACTGTTTTTGAGGTTTCAGGCCCCAAAATTTAGGATTATATTTCCTTTAAATATAATGGACTATAATTCCTACCATCCTTGTATTATAATTCAGGTGTGAAAACATTAATTGGCTTAACAGGTTTAAGCATGTTTATCAATAAAGCAATTTTTTTAAAAGTGTAAGAAGAGAAAATATAAAACAAAACAAAAACAGTAACTACGGTAATTTGTGCATATCAAATATATTTTGGATTTTTAAAAAAATAAAAAGCATTAAGACTGTTTTGATAGCTATGCTCTTTTCAAAATAGTGGGTTTATTTCATGCTGATATATTCATATTTGACATCAGTTTTCACAACTGGTACAACAATAAATCTCAGTTATCCTGACTTTGAAGCCAGTGTTCAGAAACTAGATTACAGGAGGAGTTTGCAGGCACAATATCCTTGATGAGTTGATTTCCTGCAGACAAGATAAAAGCCATTAAAAAAAATCTGCCTACTGCAGAATAGAGAGAGATTGAACACTGCAGAAAAGTTGGTATTAGGGTTTAAATTCCAGGGCTTTTGAGTGAACAAAAATTTGATCATTCTCTTCTCACTTCAAAGATTGGGAGACACCTACTTAATATTTATATAACAGGGTTGTTGTATCCAACCTGAAAATGTGGCTTCCTGCCTCACCATTCAGTCATACTGACATCTATTTTGCAGGCAGTAATATAGGTTTATTATAAGAAAAGTGTCAAAATAAATGAACTTCATGAGGAAGTTCATGAAGTTTCCTTTCCTGTGATTAAAAAAAGTTAGCTTGGATATGACTATACTAGCAAATGAAAAAAAAGCATAGCAAAACTGTCACATGTGCTATTTAAACATGGTGCTAAATAATTTGTAGTACCACCATGATAGGACAGTTGTTGCATTAAAAACACATAGAAAGTACAGGCTCTTTAGAATATAAACACATAGCTTACTTATCATGAAGTTGTATTTTTGTCAGTGTTAGTACCTGCTAAACATTTCATGCAGAGGTGCACTTTTTAATACTTTCAAAACTCTTTAAACTTGAAGCGCAGACCAAATTCAACCTAAGAATGCATTTTGTTATGCATATTTAATTACTCCATTATTCTTTATTTATAACAAGTTATATAATCTTGTACATACTGTTATCTTTCTTTAAAAATGCAAATAAGTGCTTCTACAGAAACAATAACTAAATTTGTATATACGAAATAATAACCGAAGAGCAGCAGTGTAAAACTTTTAGTAGATCTATTGAAAATATTATTTAGTAACATCAGATTATACTACTGTTATGCTGCTGCTGTTTACAGATTTTTTAAAATTATTGTTCAGCTGTTTTTCCAGATAGTTGAAAAACAATTCCCTTTTAGAGAGCACATTGCCTATGCACTGCTTGAAACAATTCATGAAACTTACTAAAATAAAAAGTCCACTCTGATTTCTAAGAAAGGAAAATAAAAATTGCTTGTCTTTTTTTAATACGTAGTGGGTAAGTGAGTAGGTTGACTGTTCAAAGGAATCTCACAATGTTCCCTGTGTTGGGTGGAGTAACTTAATTATTTGTATATAGGATTTTTTTAAAGAGATGCTAAAATTTAGAAATCATTGTTTCATATGCACAAAATACTAGCATGCAAATTTGACTTTATAAAGCTGTAGCTGCAGATCAATAAATTATACATGTAAATTGGACTTTCAGTTAAAATCATGCATAAAAAGCCACATTCAAAAAGCTGATGTTATTTAATTAAAATCTTAGAATTTATAAAGTTTAGACAAATTATTAAATGAGAAAACACAACAATGTTCAGTAGCACCATCCATGATAACTGGTTTTGTTTGTTTCCCTTCCCCAAAACACATAAAAGTATACTTATTTTGTCATATCTGCTACTGCCTACTGTACCTTTTTTATTTGAATTACTTTGTGCACATCTGCTTAGTACATTTAGAAGGTAATTAAAATAATATCTGATTCTTCATATTGTGCTCCAGCCATTGGATTCAACCTTGCACTCTAGATAATGGGACATTTGAGAAGAATTCATGGAAGTATGTAAAGTAACTTCTTGGATTGAGTTTGGTTCCTGCTGATTATAGGGAGCCCATGTACTCATACTCCTTTGATTTGAAATCATTTAGCTACTTTTCAAAGTTACAATGGACCTCCTAAAAGATACTTATGACCAAGTTTTGATGGCCAGCCCCTCCTCATATGATCACATGATCACATTTTGGACACTTGGCAGTCTGCCCACATTCATGGTCATTTCCAGGACCCCTTAGTCATGTAACCATAATTTACAACTTTGCTGAAAACCCATGTTTGCATCCAGTTTTCAGCAAAATGCCCCATAGAGAACTATTGTTTCACTTCATGACATATGCTTAACAACTGTAGATTCACGTAACCATTGTGATTTGTTTAATGACCATTGCAAAAAAATGGTCATAAAATTGGGCCAGTTAGTTGACAATCCACTATATGGTCATTACAACTTCTGATTGTAATAAGAAACCTCTGTTAAATTTGTAAGTTGAGGACTACCTATAACAATATAGAAATTTGACATTACCTTTTCCCGGGAAGTATTTCTGCCCAGAGGTTTCCTGATTGTCTCATCCTTTTTTTTAATTTGGCCAGATGTACTTTATAACCTACATATAGATCAAAATTTCACTTACCAAAATCATTCAGGTTTTTTTGCTGACAACAGGGTCTTGTCCACCTGTATTAATCATAAATTATATATAGATTAATTATAAAATACGCCAGCATTGTCTCCAGACTGATGGAAAATATTTCTAATTTATTTTTGTCTCTGGCTCTTAATCTTCCTTCTGCTGGCAGTATGTTACCACTACCTAGTTGCCTAACTAAAACTGTGGCCCTAGGGCCCTAAATTTTCCACTTCTCTGCTTTACATCTTGTGCAAAAAAAAACTAGGCATGCCATTGCAGTAAGGAAGCTAACGGTTGACTTCTTGTATGAGCAAGTTACTTCTGTGGTGAGCCAGTACTTCACAGAAGAAATTGCTAGTTTCAAATGGATGTACAGTTGCAAATCTTAGTTTCCCTGTTTTGAGTGTGACTTTTCATATTTTTTCCATCAGTACCAAAATCTATATAAATAGAATATGTTTCAAACAGTAGGCTGCCTCTTTGCAGCATTTTGCTTTTTAAAAAATTAAACTGTTTTGTTTATTTGGATTACTCTGGCTGAAACAGTTTTGAGTGTTTTGATCATTTTTTAAATCATAATGGAAGGTTTCTAATATCAAAGGTTTTTTTTTAACAAATTTTATTCAGTTTTTCACATTAAAAACAAAAATCTCTTTTTAGTGGACAACATATTTCCGGGTCATCACCTTTACATACAAATATGACAGCAATTATACATTCATATATGCATACTTAATTCTATTATTACCTTTTCCATTCCAAATTTTCAGTAAGGAGAGAAACAAACACATTAATTCTAGCCTCTTTCATTAATCTCAATCAAAACATCTTTTTGTTTCATTTCAATTATTTCAAATATAATCCTTTAATATTTATTTTAAAAATAAAGATAAACAATATGTATTTGCCTAATAATAATGATAATAATAAAAAGGTTACCAATGTCTCTCCTTGCTTTTAATAGTCTATATTAATTTATTAATTTAGTTGGTTCTTTAGTCTGTCATATTCCCTTTCCATTACACATTCTTTTTATAAATTCTACATTAATACAAATTTTAACACTAAAGAAAAAAAAACAAGTATAGGTTTCCCCTTTTACTGCTTTGAGTATGATACCTCAATGATTAAAATATACCTTTATTCCCTCATCTTGATTCCCAATAAACCATTATTTTTAAGAAGTTACAATAATAATCATTACATCTTTTCATTTGGATTCCACAGCATATTTTTCCCCCTTAATTTTTAATAAAACTTATCAGTATCTATATTACCCTATTTTCTAAATATTTGAATTGCAGAAATATTCTTATTACCCCTTGTCACCCTGCAGAATCCCCTTTTTAATTCATCAACCATTATCTCTGAAAAAACAATTTCTTTTCAACGTTTTATTATTTCTGTATTTCTTTATTTCATGCACCTGTTTCTTACTGCTTCTCCTCCCCCTCTTTTCCCCATCTTTTCGCATTCCAGTTTATATCCCTCTCTTAATATCTTCCTTTCCCCTTTTCTGCTGGTCTTTCTGCCTTTCCCGACTTCACAGGTATTCCCCCTTTTGATTGCCTTCTTAAATCTCAACTTTTTAACCTTCCTTTTTCCCCACTTCTTTGTAGTGTTCTTTGTGTTAGTTGTCTATTTAAAATGTCTTCTCCTTGAATCGACTCCTCCTCCTCTGAAGCTCTTTCTTCTTCTTAAATCACCATTTCCATTTTTTCTAACACAGAGCAAAGTGATTCGCCTCTTTCCTGTCATAATTCTCTCATATTTTTAAGTTCCATTTTTAATTCCTGAAGAGGAATTACACACTCTTGTATTTTATGATCGTTAAAGTCCACACAAAAAAAAAAAACACTTTTCCTTTCCTTCTTTCTTCTTTCAATTTTCTAAAGTTCTCAATTATTCCAGCCCAGGGTCTATACCAAAAACATCAATCAATCCCACAGTCAGTCTTTCCTTGCTTTTTTCTTTAGTCTGGTTCTGCTTTCACTTTCTAAGATTCTTACTTTGTTTCAGTATTTCTTTAATGTTATATCAACACAAGTTCATTCAGAAACAGGATGCTTTCCCTTTTATTTGAGCTCAAATTTTTGTCAAAAGGTGGCACTCTCCATTATACAAAGTCTTCACCTTTTCCCCCTATATTTGTTTAGGGTTTTTCGAACCTCAATATTCCAGCACAGTCCAGTCTCCAATTTGTAAATTTTATTATTATTATTTTTTGATAATCTAAAATCCAGCTTTATTTTATCCCTGTTTATTGACAAAATATTTTAGTCCAATTTAGTTAAATCTTTAGTTCCGGCTTCTTCCTTTCCCGGTTCAAAGCCCCGCTTAGCTGTCAAAAATATTTTCTTAATTTTTTTCCTGTCCCTTTGTAATTTCGCCGCTCACTTTTCTTTTCTTAAAAATTCCATGTTACCTTAATCCCGGGGTACTTTTGTTTAGTTGTATTGCCCAGTTGTCCCAGTTCAGATGTTATCCACCTCTTTCTTCCCTCCTGCACAAAGCTTAATCCAGCTGAGTCCTCCTCTTCGGGGTGGCCATTTTAAACTACCACTGCAGTCGTCTTTGGGGGGAAAAAGACCAAGCCCGGGGGGGGGGAGATGCGGCTCCCCTCAACCTGGCTTGCGGCTTCCCCTTACTCCGCCACCCCTCCAAGGCAGCTTCAGACCCTAATCGTAATGATTGGGGCTCTCCAACGAAAGAGCACGGACCATAGCTGCAGAGAGTCGCGATCTACGGTCCGTCAGTGAGGAGGCTCTGCCTTCTTAATAACAAAGTTTTTTTAACGAAATGAAACAGCACTATGTTTTTGTTCAGAGTTGACTTCATACTAATTGTAATTGAACAAATTTGCAATACAACATTAAATGTTCCCCTTTTGCAGGACATCAACGCCTACAACAGTGACAAGCCTATTGATAAACTCCCTTTTCCAATAATTGCTGATTTAAAACGGGAACTTTCAGTCCAACTTGGCATGCTGGATCCAGATGAGATAGGCAAAGATGGAATGCCTTTGACTGCTCGTGTGGTAAATATCTATACATTGCCCTTTTAACATTGCTTTTTTGCAGGCTGCAACTTTCTCAGTTGCTTATGTACTATTTATTGCCTTATTTCTGTTTAATCTGTTATTATTTAACCAAATGAGAAGCCTGTGGTCCGTCAGGTCTCTCCATGTGGCCAATAAGCATGTCTGCAAGAAAGAAAATTGCTGACATATCTAATCAGAATGGAATGGGTTATGAAATAATAAAATTAGACTAACACGTAATATTATTTAGTAACTCAATTCTATAAAATAGATTCCAGGAACTGAGAAGAGTAATAAATCATAGTTGTCGACCTCCATTTGTGACTAACTCAAAATATGTTGACAGGTAGATTCTCCTCTAATCTTTCAATTGTTATGATATTTAGTTGCACAGAAAAGTTCTCAAATTTCTTTTGTACACAACAGTTGTAATCTCATATAAATATTTCCCATTTTAATGATAAAACTTATTACAATTGTGCCAGTTTCAGGATTACAAATACTCAATAAATGATTTTGGATAAGAACTTAGCCTTAAAGGCTATGTGGGAAATTCCTATCCAAGAATTACATTTTATTAAATACATTGCCCCACCCCCCCCATGCACTGGCTATTTGTCATAGGACAAATGTAACACTAAATAGTTGGAGAATTATATAATTCCACAAAAGATTGGCAAGAAATGGATGATTTATAGAACAGTGATGTGATAATATGTGATAATTTGTTTTATTTACAACTTTGTTGTAACTTTGCCCTATAGGTATTCATTTTTGGCCCAGATAAGAAACTGAAACTCTCTATCCTCTACCCAGCAACCACTGGCAGAAACTTTGATGAGATTTTAAGAGTTGTTGACTCCTTGCAATTAACAGCAGTTAAGAAAGTTGCTACACCTGTTGACTGGAAGGTAGATGTTTACTTATATAAATCCATTTTATCTAAAGTTTTATTCAGATACAGTGAAAATTATTGAAGAAACAGATTTTCCTATATATTGCTAAATACAACAATATTCAAATAGATTGCATAATGACCTTCATGAAGTTATCAGAGAAATATCTCTTGAAAGTACAATTTAGTGTTGTACTAAATTTAGTGTTGTAAATTGTTACGCTCCTTCCTAAATGGAAGGGTTCCTGGTCCTGAAGGTATTTTTAAAAATTACAGATATATTTATGACAGCCCTATAATCAATTGTTTGGGCTCTCCAGTCATAATCTCTTATAAACTATCTTCAATTTCTTACAAGTATATTCCAGTATAGGTTCAGAATTTTTTATCAGCATTTACATTAATATTTTCTATTGCACATTAAAACATTTGGGGTAGATTTATGAATTAGGGAAAGCTGAATTTGCCGCATTGATAAATTTATTTTTTTCAAACCTACTTAAAAGCTGAAATATGGATTTCATAATGCAGGTTCTATAATGCCCATAAGTTCATCAGCTGAAAATGCCTTTTTCAGAGGGGAAGGAGAAAAAATGTTCAAGAAAGCTTGTGAAATCTTGATACATTTTATTTCTGTTTGGAAAATTCCATGAAAAGTGTTTTGAATATTTGTGGAAGAATATTCCAGTTTGGCAATATGGTTCATGGGGGGTGGGAATGTTCCCTATGTTGTCTGTTTCTTTGTACATGCAGAGCACTTACTTTGTAAATTATTTTAAATATCATAAAGTAATATGAGACAAAATAAGTAGCCTTTATTTAGCTAGAGATTGTTTTTATAGAAGATCGTAGCAACAGCTCTTTGGCAGGCACTTTTTAACTTTGTATTTCCAGTACAGATAGTTTTAACACAATGCTTGAAATGTTTCTCTTGCTTTGAATTGAGGTGATATGAAGAGGTACAAAACTAAATTCTAGTCTTAGATGTATGCATAATCACTATTTTGTCAACATGAAGGATATTAGATATTTCAGCTGTAGAAATGTTTATCATAATTTGAAATGCAGAACATACAAGTAACATATACAATCCAGCTTCAGTAATATATGTCTAGGAAGATGGTAGTATGTGTTTCATATATGCAGTCTGATTCATTGATTGGAGATTCTAGGCTATTCAAATAAGAGTAATTAGTAAAATTATTACTAATTTTCTTTTCCTTTCCTTGTGAGTCTGGAGA
Source organism: Notechis scutatus (assembly GCF_049901735.1). Lineage (NCBI taxonomy): Eukaryota > Metazoa > Chordata > Lepidosauria > Squamata > Elapidae > Notechis > Notechis scutatus. The sequence goes on along the minus strand of NC_142011.1, from coordinate 108,215,313 downwards.
CCAGGTCATGGTTGTTCCAAGCGTATCAGATGAAGAAGCCAAAAAGCTGTTTCCAGGAGGGATTTGCACTAAGCAACTTCCATCGGGCAAGAATTACCTTCGTTATACCTCTCCATAGCAATTGTGAAGAGAAATCATATGAACAGAATGCTATCACTGGGACTTTGCAGGACTGGTTGATTTAAATGTGTGGAAATGTACCTTGAGAGGCTGTTGCAAAAGGGAAGCAAAGTATTAATTTCTTTTAATCCAGTGACTGGTGTGGTTTACAGCTTCAGCTAATCAGTTTAGGCTTGGTTTGTTCAAATGTAATCAGTTTTCCTCTTAACCTTCTTCTTGGAATTGAATCTATCATTTTTAAAACAGTAGATTTTTCTTTAATGTATTTTCTATTCTCCAGCCACATAAAGACGTAATTCATGAACAGATTAATATTTTTTCATTAATGGGAATCAATTTCTGTCATGTAAAAAAAATTCACCTTGCCTTATCAGAAATGAAGGTTCTTGGATTCATTTTACAAAATAAATTGAATAAACTATTACTTGTATTTAGGACTTTCATTTTAATCCATTGTATTAATTAAAAGCTTAATTTGTTTTGTGAATGATTAAGGTGGAGGTACGGAATAGGTTTAACAAAGATGACTTATTTAGCTGGTTCAGAAAATAAATCAAGTTAAAATATTTGTGTTACTCATTCTTAAATATGTCAACACTGTAATTTATGCAGGATATCATTCAAATTCTTTCTAAAAAAGGTTTTGCCTTCCACATCTAGAAAAAGCATAGAGTATTCTACCTCAATGCTAATGACTTGGTTATTTTAATCCTTATGGGAAAATGTTTAGTTCATTTGGGCCCTGGTGATACTTCATTTTTGTAGGGAAGCAGAATTTCAGATTTAAATTGCTGAGGGCCCTCACTTCTGTTCTTGATGTTCATGGGATTTGACAGCATTATCTCAAAATTAAGCAGTGTGTCATTTTTGATTTATAGAGATATAACAGTAAAGTTTCTCGCATGATAATGAAACCTTTGTAGTAGACCCTTCAGATTAAGTAGACTCTTAGCTGTGAAAGCCAGCTGGGTGACTTTGGGCCAATCACTCTCTCTCTCTCTTAGCCCAATTCACCTCACAGTATTGTTTTTGTGGGGACAGAAGGAGGAGGAAGGTGTGTTGGATATGTTTGTTGCCTTGAGTTATTTAAAAATAATAAAGATGGGATACAAATAAATAGCCTCCCTATTTTAATATTCATTCCATCTCATATCACTTGCTAGACAATGTTCTGCCATTGGGTGGTTGAATATATTCCATCCCAAAATTGCCCATGTTTCTGTTGAGATGGATGAGACAGCATTGTACTATTGTATCCTCTGTTTTGTTCCAAAATTGCCAGCAGGCATGGAGTGCATGTGGGTTGAAAGAGACTGCAGCTGTATGACCAACTCAAAATAATGCAATGATGAACTCTTGGTGGATATTGCTGATGAGGCAAGCAGTCTATAGTGGCAGTGACTGGATTAATGTTTCAGGAGCATTAGTGATGAAGATTTGTGCTTGCTGGCTTGGAGGAGATTGTGGGCAGTAAAAGCTAAGTATGGCTTGGTGACAAGTAGTGGAACATTGAACTGAGACCAATGCCTGGTGGGGTTGTTTATTGCATTGCTGTATTTCTTACCAAGTGGAGAAGAGGGTATAGTATTTTGTAATTTTAAGAATTCCACATAAATAAAACAAATTTCTGACACATGAGGGAAAATGCACACATTTACCACAACCAGCTGTGCAATATACACATGTATATTTAAAAGATGCATTTATTACAATCCTGATTCTTGGGGGGAATTTGAAAATAGTGGAATATATAGAGTTGGAAACTGCTTGTAAATCTATGTAATTATGCTGAAACAAAACCTAGAGGGACAGAAATAATTTTGCCTTACTTCGAAGTACAGAACTCTTTTTATGAGTAGAAATCTAATGCATGACATTTCAATTAGTGATCAAAGATATTTTGTGTAGAATAAGTGAAATAACTTTGATTCACAGAAATCAATTTGAACTCCCCTATTTAGATTGAAAATTTCCCCTTAAGAAATACAACAAAGTTCTCCATATTCAAACCTTCAAGTGCTAAAGAGCCATAGTGGCACAATGGTTAGAATGCAGTACTGCAGGCTAATTCACTGCTCACTCCAGGAATTTGATTCTGACCAACTCAAAGTTGACTCAGCTTTCTATTCTTCTGAGGTTGATAAAATGAGAACCCAGATTGTTGGGGGCAATATGCTAATTCTTAGCGCTGTAAAGCTCTATGAAGCGGTATATAAGTCTTAAGTGCTATTGCTATTGAAACCTCAAACATGTTTTGCTCTTTGTTGTTGAAAGGGTATGGTATCACCATACCTAAACTGAAAAGAGCTCTCTGAGACCTTCCAAATCTGGGAAGGGATTTAAAAGATTGCCAAACAATTAATAATCATTCCACTGTTTAGAAAATCAACTGCCAAGTGTGAAAGATTTCAAACAACTGCCAACTTGGCCAGGCTAAAAGAAGTCTGTAAGAACTCCAGAATTTCATCGCAAGATCTGCAGGTGGATCTCGTTACTATTGATGTCAAAGTCCATGAGTCTACCATTGGAAAGAAGTGGTGTAAATTGGATCTACATGGCGGGGGGGTGTACCAGGAAGAAACCATTGCTGTCCAGAAATAATATCAGGACAAGTATAAAGTTTGCTGTAGATCTAGACAAAGACCAGACTTCTAAACAATGATGAGGTAAAATTAGAGTTATTTGCCAATAATTTCTGAAGACATGTTTGTCAAAAACCAAAGACCAGAAAAACCTGTTAACAGGCCTGTTTAGCAACTGTTTGAAGTACTTTGGCACTGGCAAAATAACTTTATGGCCATTCCTTGCACTTATGACAACTGTACCATCTCAGCTATCATGTGATCGAAATTTGGATGCTTTCCAACAAGCAAATGGAAAGTGAAATGACAAGATATGGTCACATTATGTCTCGTTTAATGACCTGCAGTAATCAGTGGGAGAAACAAGTCCAACAGTCCAACATGGTCACATAATGTTTTGCTTAGTGACAGAGTGACTGGATCCAGTTGTGGTTGGTACGCAAGGACCACCATAGATTTGTTATTTGATGGGGCATTGGAAAACCTAGAACAGTGTTGGCGAACCTTTTCGGCACTGAGTGCCAAAATGGAAGGGCATGCGTGTGTACGGGGAATGCCGGAAACCGGAAGAGCAGCTCCCGGCATGCATGTGCGCACTGTGAAGCTGAGCTTCCGGTTTCTGGCAGGCATGCACGCGCACAGATCAACTAGCCAGCTTGCATGCACACACCGGAAACTGGAAGCTCAGCTTCCTGGCATGCATGCTAGCCAGCACACATATGCGCACCAGAACCCGGAAGAGCAACAGGCGATGGCTGGCATGCCCAGAGAGATGGCTCTGCTTGCCACTTCCCCCATCATGGACCTAGAATGAATTGGAAGGAGTGAAGTTTTCAGTAAACTTAATTAACTTAGAAGATACAGTAGAAGTAAATCTCTTAAAAAAATTTATTCTGGATTATGCAAAGATTCAACACCTAGCATAGGACAGCAGAAAACACCTCCTGAAAAATGAAATAGTAACTAAAAATGTGAGAATTCTTTTATCCAAAAATAAGCTTTAAAATACTCACGTGGTGTAGCCAATTTAGTGAAGATAGGAAGCATTATGTCCTCCAACTGCTGCTTCTGATCAATAAAGTCTTGTGTATTAGGCTCTTTTGTATTTTCAAGCCAGTCCAACTTGGCCTGACAGGCCTTGATGGAGGTTGTCTACACAAAGAATAAACAAGAGTATAGGCAAAAAACAGCATTTTAGCAACCAGCACTAGAGGTAATCTAGCCAAAATGTAGACATGTAAGGTATAGTAACTTTTGAATGATTTCAGAGAATGGAAATTATTTTACATCTTAAAATATTTATTTATACATATTAGGCTTCATGAGAAATTTCAAACAAAAACAGTGTAATAAAAGTGTGACATTGTTAGCATATTTGTTCTGCCACTCTTTTGGCAGACAAGTAGCAAGTAAGTAGGATATATGATGTATTTGAAAGAAACATTTGGGAAATAGTTAATAGTTACAAAATTGTATTAAATATGTTTCTAAATTTCCATGCATAAATTCAGATACAAAACTTGGTACAAAAACTTGGTAGTCAAATACTGAACTTCCTAGAGATATTCCAATATAAAGAAGTATTTGTTCATATATTCACTTTTAAATATCTATGAAATTAATATATGAAACTATAATCAATTAGTTCCAGGCTATTTATTTGTGTGAAACAATGTGGATAATATTTTTACTACAATTTGTTCTTTTTTATTGTATCTTAAAAGCCATGTGTGGTTTACGAAAATGCTATATATAACAATTAATTGTTCAGAATATATGTTACCTATAGTCACCAATAAATCTTGATTTAAAAAGATTTGGAAATGGCAATGTTAGCTAAAGGTCCCCTATATCATGTGACATTTCTTCTTACTTAGTCCTTGCAAAAGACTGAAGAAGTAGTTTGACATTTGAAATAAAACTTCTGATGACCCTATAATACTTTTATAGGGTCATCAATAGGATCATCAGAAGTTATCAGTAGCCATGAGTCAGTAACTATCAAATATGTTTTGGCATTAAACATGTATTTTTAATTATACCAAACATACCACTCATTTGGATCAGCCTTAGATTATACTAGCCAAATTGAAACCATAACATAAAGAAAACCTATAATTAAGTATTATTAAATAATATACCTTATCTTCTTTATTTAGTTTTCCCTGAACTTTCTCAGGATCAGTGATTGTTGCCTGAATTTGGGAAATTAAATTGCGTAAATTCTGCTTGGCCTCTGAAAAGAAAGAGAATAAAGAAACATAAGAATATCCAAGAAATGCTGCCATACTGTATGACAGCAAGTCTATCACAGCTGAAGCTGAACTAGATTTTGTGCATCATCTTGATTTTTCATTTTTTCCCGTTGTTCCTAGTGAGCAATCCATTTTAGAGTAAATTATATGAGATGTTTCTAGGAAAAAAGCAATTGTTGGAGGGTATATTTTGATTGGGAACACAGCCAAAAGTGAAAGATTAAACTGCCTTCACTCTGCAGTAATCTTGATGAAAACTGTCTCTACCATTTAATATTGATTTTTTTAAAAAGGAGCTGACAAGAATGCACATGCATCTATTGCTGCTTGCCTGCCTTTCTCCTGTTGAATTGTCTCTAATTGTATTTGCAATGTCAACCAATGTCTTTCCTGCTGTTTTTTTTTTTTACTTCTGCATAACTTCAAAATGGTAAATTTCCTTTTGCTGTAATCTCATTATCTATGTTTCCTTGTAGACATTATAACATAGGCAATCAATCAGAATGTGTAAATAATCTACTTCCCTTAAGGTCTCAGGACGGAGAGTTACAAATGTTATATTATGTCATGACCCCATTTATGGATTTTTCTTTTATGCTTCCATACATCCTTCCCTTCCTTTATAAGTCCAAATGTCCATGACTTCAATGAATGCATGAATCCCATCAAATGTCTGGTTATTTATACCTGATATATACCAAGTAGAAGGAAATTGGTCATGTAAACTGGCCACTTCCTGGTAGTTAGTATAATGAGCAAGAAGTATAGGATAGCAAAGATACTATAGAATTTAATTTCTATTCTTCACCCCCTCTCTTTCCTTTATATATACCCCAAGGTATGTATAAATCATGGGAGGTGTGTCTTCTCCCTTCACCATCTAACCAATATAATGCAAGGGTATCATCTGAGCAGCAAAATTAATAAAACCTCAAGTGATGTTTATACTGCTTTGGGGAAGATAATTAGCATAATCATTTAAAGAATTTCTATAACATCTTTCTATATTAAAATTTTATCGAATTTAATTTTTTCTATTACAATTAAAGTAGCTTACACTCAAAACAATTTATTACACTCAGAAAATAACAACTTATTATTAATAAAATGACATTTATCAATGATTTTTAGTAAATATTCACTCTAGGATATGATTTTTAGAAATGCCTTATTCAGAATTAGGAAATGCATTGTGTATGTTTAAACATGGGAATTTTTAGTACAAAATATAGTAAGGTTTTCAAATATCTCTATATTACTATTAATTTTCTCATTATTTCAGATGCAGGCTGAGGTTTTTTTCATAGCATCTGGATGCATTTTCATTAAATAACACACCTTACCTTCTTCCCTCGGGAATGGCATTGATTAGCCAGATTTTTCAAGTTGACAGTGCTATTTATCTGATATCAACTGTAAAAATGGCATTTTTAAATGAACAAGTATGACAGGTCTATTCCCAACATGGATAAGGAAATGCAAGAATCAACAGGAAAAAGGATATATAAATAATTATATGATATGCATTTTGTGTTGATAATGGTACTGGAACGAGGGACAAGACATGTCTACAGCTAATAATTTGATAAATGTACATTTAAGAGTAGGAAGATATTTCCAATTTTAGACATTTTGTATTCTTTGCCTTACATTTCTTTACTATGAAACAATTTCCTTCAGTTCTTATTGACTTCATAGACACTTTCCTATAAGATCTGGAGCTCCTTTATGACATCACAGAATCTTCTTACACCTGATGGGCTAATATTACCACATTCAAATCTCTCTAATGCCCAGGCAGGAAGCTTGGTTATCATGGAAGGATTTATTTGACTAAGATTCTTTTGTGGCAGTCCATAATGAATCTCAAAGGCCAGTTGCTGCAACTCCTACACAAGGAACATCCATTACATAGAGACATTTTTGCCTGAAAATAGCATAAAATGTTTCTGCGTCATTCTTGCCAGATTTTCCTTTTGTGGACTATCTTCTTGATGCAAGATGTTCTTGGTTTTTGTGAACGACCAGCCTGGACAAGGGTTGCTTGGGAAATGACTCCACAGGATCTGGAATTGGTGACTAAAGAGCAATCTATCCTTTTTCATAACTCAATATGTCGCATATACCAGTGTTTTACTGGCATAGGACTATCTAAAGGGTGCCTAGAAGTATTATATGCTAGTTACAAAGTGGCACTTGTCATAGCTATAGCTTTAGCTGTACACTTCCTTTTACCCAAACTGAAACTGACAAAAAGCATAAAGGTAAGATTTGGATACCAGTTGTGCAATGAAGAGGATGCTTCATCCTTTCCCAATTATACCATTGCCCGACCTCTAACTTTCATTCCCTATCCCTAACTCAGAATCCTATCAAATAAAAATAATGCAGTCTGCTGATGATGTAATTATTTCATCTGGTTCACATCCCCAATATCTGTCCTCCAATTATCTGAAGCAGATTTAGTGGGAATGCTATTGGGATTGGTCTTCGCATATCTGGTTCTCCACAATATATGTACAGTGTATGTATATGTGTGTGTATATATATATATATATATATATATATGTGTGTGTGTGTGTGTGTGTGTGTGTGTGTGTGTGTGTATGTATGTATGTGTATATATATATATATATATATATATATATATATATATATATATTCATTCTGCATAATATATAATTGTCAATTCATTGCAGCTCACAGAATTCTCTGCTTCTACATGGACTTCTAAGAGTTAAAATCCTAATTCATCTGGAGGGAACTTAAACTTGAAGTCTTAGCCTTCAAAGAATTGTAATTTCAATAGTTGTTTGAATAGTTAAAATCTAATATAATCTAGTCCATATATGATTTATATTGTTGAACATTTAATTTTTTTTATCAATATCCGCAATCCGCAAGAGACTCTAAGGCATGGCTCTGCCAGTTAGCCAAAAGATGAAATGAGGGAGTTCCACACTGGAGGTGACTCCTAGAGTGATGGCAGACACCTGTTCCTCTTTACACACTTTTTAATTTTTCTTCCTTTTTATTATTGTAAGCCACCTAAAATAACCCCATGGCTAGACAAGTGGCAAATAAAATTTAAAAATAATAATAATGCGATGAACCATAATAATATCATAATAACAATACCAACTGTTATTCTAAGTTCAATACAGTGCCCAATCTGAGGTAAGAAGCTCCAAGACAGATGGTGTACATTTTCAATAAAAGTTTTAATTCACAGTACGTAAGTAAAAATATCTAACTCTGTTGGAAAGTTCAGCTAAAAACTAAAAAAAGTTCAGTTTATAAAAGCTAAGACAAATGGGACTAAAGACAAGGAACAGATATTTTTATGTCAGAAAATCAAAACAATTCAAGACAATGAGAAGCATATTGGAGAGGGGGAACCTTGGTGATTAGGCAAAAATCCAAAGCAAAGATAATATCTAAGGAAGGAGTAACAAGCAAAATATACCAATAGTAATGAAAGTCTGCCACCAGAATGTAATATTATATAGAGAGATTACAGTACAGCTTTATGCGAAATAATTTTAAATAACAGTATTTTTCATGCAGAGAAGAAATGTAATAAATTACATAAATTTCTCCATGGCTGAAGCAAGGCTAAAAGTATTTAACTGTCTGAATATAGGAATGTTGGATATAATCGGTGTCTACTTATCTAGCTCCAAGGTAAACAGTGATTTCCAAAGTTTAAAATATGGAGATCTCTGTATAAGGTTAATAGTCTTATTACTAGCCTTGATCATATACATTTAATAACAATTTGAATTTCAATACTTACAAAATTGAATGAGGAAACCTTTCTTGGCACTTTTATTTTTATGATGAGAAAAGCATCCATTACTTCTTATTTACATATCAATCTCTTGTTCAAAGCCATCTGCTATTTAACTTTTTAAAAAACAAAAAACAAAACCCTGTATTTTCAAAACAGAGATCTGATAAATAGACAGGTAATTACTGAACTTATAAAATTAATGCTCAGTATAGCAATAAAAGATACCAGAATACACTGAACTACTTTCCTGATATAAAAATGAAGCTTTTTTTTTACTTTAATGCTAATATCTCCACTATATTATCATGTGTAAGTTTAAAACAACATTAACATGCTTGGAATTTTTTTTTTACTTGACAGCCAGAGAACCCGACAACAGCAGTATCGGTTGTCACAGAAGTGAATGACGACTACAGCCACGACACGAACAAAATGCTCTACAAGTTAGTGACTAACACTTCCAAGATGATGAAATACATGAAGCGTGTCACCCATCATCACAAAAAAGAAATCAAGTACCGTAAATTAAACAAAAAGAGAAGAAATGATGAATATGATGAAGATGAACAGCTTTTCCCAGTTTGTCTGCACAACCATAGCTCCAGTGCAGACAGCATATAATATATACGCCCAAAAATTCTTCCTTCCTATATTCAGCCCTTACTGAATATTTGGCGTGTTGCACCTAATCCAATAAGATGGCAAAAGAGTTAGATTCTGTGCAGAATACTATGGATTGCACTAAAGAAGACACAAAGGGGCTATTAAATGTTGTTTTAAAGTCAAACCAAAGTAATTTGCATCTACAGTATGAATAATTAAAGACTGTATTTGGTAGATAATGCAGTGAGTCTTCAATATGATCTTACCTTTGTTATATAAAACTGGGACGGAACTTTAATAAAAGGCTCCCTTTTCACAGGAAGCAAAGTGCTGTTTCAGCAGATCAGCATTCTTTATGCTGGCTGGATTTCAGATATAGTTAATTCTATGTGACAGAAAAAAAAGATGGAAAAAAATCCTTTCTTCCCAACTTTCTCTTGACATGATTTCTGCTCAGGGAAAACAGGCAAGCAAAGAACAGACAAAAGGCAAGTGATCCTAAAAGAATTAGAAGATGGCTGAGTGGTTCAGTAGCTAAAAGTCAAGCTTATGTAAGTTGCCCAAATATCAAAAGAAAAGATGCCTTTGTTTTACTCTTTAGCCTCTGAACCCGTTCCTCTGATCATCCTCAAGACAGTTTTACCTGCTTTGTTTTAATGCTCTTATATGGTCATCAGTTACATTTCTGGCTCTGAAGACCACTTGATAAGAAATGATCCTTTCTTTGAGTTCTGAACAGGTACAGACACTTCTCACAAAATGACAAAATCATCAAGAATTAGAAAAGAATCACTACAGGAAGTCCTTGACTTGACTTACAACCGGTCACTTAGTGATGTTTAAAGTTCTGAGTGATGTCTAAAGTTCACCCTAAAAGATCCCCAAATATGACCCATATGGTCACATGTTCATCTTTTGGTTGATCAAAGCCAGAATTATGGTTCTGCTGTGACCAGAGATGGCGCAATGGTTGTAAGTGAAAAAACTGGTTATGTCATTTTTTTTCAGTGCTGTTGTAACTTTGAACGGTCACTAAACAAAGGGTTGTAAGTCCAGGACTGCCCGTAGTGAAAGACAGTATAGGGATTCCTTTTGCTAAGAGCTTTTACTTTCCTTCCTTGACTTTATTTTGCATGTATTGTAAAGGATGTTTCGGTTCCTGCTTTTTCCTTTCTGTCTCTCTCCTATGAAATTTGAATAGATGGCTCTATGTGGTCTAGCAAACTATTGGTATATGAGTTTTCATTTGTAGAATACAGCTATTTAGCCTTTCTACCTACAGTAAATGCAATGTCCTAATACACTTTTTCTGATTTTTAAAACAGCCTCATGTGAATTGACCTATCATTAATGTCTTGCAGCACAAATTAACTATTTGGGGAAATTGTCTTAAAAACAACAACAACAACAATATACTAGATAGAAAACAGCTTCTCCATAAATTGCTCCATGAAAATAACTGTTATTATATAATTGATATACTACAAATATTTGATATTTGTACTTGTTCAGAATTCAGTTGATCTGAGTACTGTAAAGCTAAATCCATATCTCAAAGAAGCTTAACAGTTATTAATATTACCTGCCCAATCCAAGAATTCAGCACACTCTGTTTGTTTATATCGATTTGCAATGTCTCTAGCATTTTCACCCCGGAATGTAGTTGCATAAATATCAGCTTCCAGCTCTACCAGAGTTTTCAGTGTGTTTAACTGACCCCAGGCTGCAGCACAATGAAGAAGTGTATAACCTGAGAGAACAAACCAAATCAATATACATGACTGTGCACAGAATATCTGTATGCAATACTTTTTACATAATGTATTCCTTTATATACAAGAAAATTCAACTGCCCATTAGCAAACAATCAGATTAATGCTAGATGGTCAATCAATTTTCAGAATGCCATTCTGATTCAATGCTTAAATAATGTAGAACATACATGCAAAGCACAGAAAAGGAATAAGAAATAATATGCTAAATGAGGTATAAAGGTACCTTCATATGTATAGTGTCAAACAAACATATATTGAGTATCTTCACAAGCATTCCTTATACATTTACCATTAACATATTAAATAAAGCTGCCTTCATAATCTTATTCTCTGTTCCCTGTTAAACCATTTAATAAGCATTTATTTTATTCTCATGCATGTTTAACTGTCATATTACTGAATTTTGTAATGAACCTTCAACTCAGTATTTTTAAATATTCTCTAATCCAAGATTATCATAAACTTTCACCTAATCATATGTATCTCAACAATATATATCCACAGAATTGCCAACTATTTTCTGTAAAAACTCCGATGCCTGTGAATTCAGTCTTTAGAATCAAAAGATTAATACATTACCTCTTTAAGCTAATGTTTCTCAATCTTGACATCCTCCATCATGCTGGCTGGAAAATTCTGGGAGTTGAAATTCAAGCATATTAAAGTTGTCAAGATGGAGAAACATTGCTTTAAACCAGGGGTCTTCCAACGTCACAGTTTTAAGACTTGTGGACTTCAACTCCCATAATTCCTCCTCCAGTCATGTTAGCTCAGGAATTCTGGGAGTTGAAGTCCACAAGTCTTAAACTTGCCAAGTTTGAAGACCCCTGCTTTAAACTATCAGCTTATTTTTAACTATCTATTCTTGTTCATATGTTTTTACAAAAATGCATATATGCATTTGATTGATAGAGAAATAAAATTTTCAGAATGGTACATAGACTTTAATAAAGTGAAGAAACGTGGTTTGAAGGGCTTCAGCGACAGACAGGAATCCGCGATCGTGTGCGGTTTCTGCCTGGGCTCGCCGCTGGAGTGCCCCGAGCCGGCTGGTTTCGGGGCTAAGCCACCCCGTAGAGGTGGTGAAGAGGGGGGAGACCACCAGCAGGGTCGAGGAGAGCCGCATCTCTCCTCCTCAGCTGGCCATTACTCCCTTTCCTGAAGGTGGTAGGAGCGGTGGTCAGAAATAGCCACCTCAAAGAAGAACTCAACCGGAAAAGAACATGCAGGAGGAAGATAAGAAATGAAAGTTTTGGCTGACCGGGCTAAGTTGAAAAAGCAATAACTAAGGTACCCTGGAATTTAAATTTTATAAGAAATAACATCGCTCCCAAAGAAGAGTCGGAAGCAGCGAAAGAAAGTGAAAAGGGAAAGGTTTGGCTTTTTTTTTTCTTCTCTCTCCTTCCTTATATTGACAACTAAGAGACCTAAATAAGAAATTGGAAAAATCCGCTTTGGCATCAATAGGCAATTAAGCTGAAAATATAACTAAATGCCAAAGGGACAATAAAGATTTCTGGACATTAAAAACTTTTTCTTCTATAAGCAGGAAGGGAGAGAAAAAGAATAAGGGCAGGATCTGGAAGAGGGAGGAGACTGTCTGGACTTTAAAAGAATCCAAAGTAAAATTTCAATAAGACTTCTAAAAGATACATTTTAACTGAAACTTTACAACTAAATAGTAACCCCAGGAAGAGAAAGTGGGAAAAAAAAGAAAGAGCAAAAAAGAAACAGCTTGCGTGTATTTGGATTACTTGGTGACTTTTGGATTTTTGGTTATTATATTTGAATGACTAAAATCAATCGGGTGGTTGTCTAAAAATTTCTACAATGGCATCACTTTTGGATGAATTGAAAATGGAACTTAAAAAGTACAAAGAAGATGCAGAAGAAGGGAAGGGTTCTTTTGGCTTCGTTTTTCAATTCTTAGAAATGGAGATCTGGAACTATGAGAAACAACAAGAAAAGACTGCAAAACAAGACTGGGACAAAGAAGAAGCCATCTTTAATGAACAAGTAACTCTATGTGGGGAAGAAAAAGGAAAGGGGGGAAAGAGGATGGAGAATTTAAGACTTAAAAAAACAACCAAAGAAAAGAAAAATAATTCAAAAAATAAGTATAATACATAAGTATAAAAATAATACATAAGTATAAAAGCAACAGAAAAGGGGAATACAGAAGAGGGAAATAGAGGTAGAGAGACAAAGGGGTAAAAAGGGGAGAGAGAAGAAGAGAGGGAAGAAGGAAAGGAAAAGAAGTTACAAAGGTCTGGAGCAAGATATAAAGAAACAGGACCTATTTAGAGATAATGGGTGAAAATCTAACTGAAAAAGGGATTCTGTAAAGGTACATAAGATTGTATTGTTATATTTGTAATAGAAATAATTTTAGAAAATTGGAAACAACATATGATTAGAATGAGGGATAAAAGTTAGTGTAATTTAGTGAAATGTTTGTGAATAAAGTAAATGAAATAAAATAAATGAGAAAATTGAATTAGGAAGGAACGGGAACATTTTAATTAGTCAATGTTTTATAAAATATAAGTGAAGACGGGGGGGGGGGATTTAACTATGGAAAGTTTATAATTGTTTCCATAGAAGTATGATATTTAATTGAAAAGTAATGTGAAAAATGTTAAGACTTTAATGAATATTAATATTAATGATAGAATTGAATTGGAATGGAATGTTGTTCTAATTATATACATTTATAAAAAAAAAAATCAAGAATACTGTGTATAGTTTAAGAATGTACCAGGCAGAATCCGAATAGAAGTTATGTATTATATTGAGTGTTATAACTTTAGGGGAAAGATATAAAGGCGTCATACTCCAATCAGTAACTACAGGAGAAATTTTGTTTAATGAGAAAAGATAATAGACAATTGAAACAGGACAGACAAAAAATATAAATATAATGATTTGAATTGAGATGAAATAAATAAAATAAAATTGAGAAAATTAAAAGAGGGGAGAAGCCATGTAGAAAATGTAAAATAGTAATAAGATATGGAATAGAATATAAAAATGAGCATGAACCTGAATTTGCGTCTGTACAAAGAAATGTAACCCGGGATTATGCTGCTTTCAAAAAAGATGTTTTATTTGTATTTCTTTCTTTTTGTGAAAACTCAAATAAAATTTATAAAAAAATAATAATAAAGTGAAGAAACAAGTATTTTAGACAGAAAAATTAGGTTGAAGAAGTTGCTCAGTGGAAACATTATAGGGGAGCTAATGAATTAATGGACTGTGGAGAGAAAGAAGCCAAGCAAATGCTGGCTGGGAATTCTGGCAGTTTCTAGGAGGATCATGGAGCTACAGAAATGGTATATTCAGACTTCCAGTGAAGACTCACCAGTCTGGAATGCTCCTTCTGGACTGAAGCTTTTTCAATTTACAGACAAGGGCACCAAGTTCCCTAACTTTATATGACTCTTCTGAGTTAGAGAAAGTCCCAGAATCACCCCATACATCCTTCATGCATCAGCAGTTCGAAAAGAAACTGGAGCAGCACACCCAGGTAGCCAGGTGAGAAGTCCATAAGCTAAAAGGTGGGTCAAAATCACTTTGTTGATGAAAAAGCTGCCATTTTGGTATTTGTTTTACAGACAAGGAGTCATGCTTTTCATTTCTTAAACACTTTTTTATTATTATTAAAAGTAAAAGCAGGCTCTTTTCAGAAACAGCTTGTTACTCCTTTTTGAAGAGCTAACCATTTGGGGGATATCATTATTGTTGATGTTGAATGGCAAGGAGGGTTGCCAGAGGTGAGCTAAAATAAGGAAGTACTTTTTTCTTGGAGAAACATAAAAAATTTAAACTTTAAACTTTAAAAAATTATGGTCTTATGTCATCATTTTTATGAATTTGCCACTTTATTTGACATTGAAATTTATAATTTACATTTTTGGACTGCTTGTTGGGGAGGCTGAAATCTTCCAGTCTTAATGAATTGGCCAAGAGATACCAGTTGACCTACAAAAAGCTTCTTTTTAAAAAAAATATTCTTTGATCACAAAAGAAAGGTAAAGAACAGAAGGAAGCAACATAGGAGGTAATTATGCCAGACAGAGACTACAAACCATCTCCTCTCCACAAAACTACATAAAATTGATTTTAGTTATAAATATAAATATATCTCATAACTACTGTAAATATTGATATTTATATCTAAATATAAGATATTTAAAGAAACGTTTATAGTCTTAAAATGAATAAAATGATTTTTCCTTTAAGGTTAAAGACTTCCATTATATTTTATACTGTAATAAACCTTAATAAAACTTTATATATACAAAAAAAAAAAAAAGAAATGGTAGAGTCAAAGCCAAGGAAAGAAAAAGAGAGTTAGCATTTCCCAAACCAGGAATTAAAGATGACTACATGCAAATTCTGTGGTGAAGGTTTGAGAATCTATGTGGGAGAAAAAAGTACAACACAAGTGAAAATTGTGGTTAAGCTGGAATTACCAGTAGATAAAAATAGAGAATGAAAGAGAGCCAATCTGGTTAAAGCATAAGGTTAGAAACTGGGAAACTGTAAGTTCTAGTCCCACCTTAGGCACAAAGCCAATTGGGTGAATTGTGCTATAAATAGTCCTTGACTTACAACCATAATTGTTACTAGAATGTACAAAATCATAAATACGTGTCGGTTGCCAAGAACCTGAATTTTGAACACACGACCATGGGGATGTCAAAAGTCACTTTTGTCAGCACCATCCTAATTTTTAAGGGTTGTCAAGAACTACCTGTAGTCCGTTTCTCTCAGTCCTAGGAAGAAGGCAATGGCAAAACAATTTTTAAAAAAGCGTTGCCAACAAAACTGCAGGGACTGATCCAGGCAGTCTCCCAGAATTAGACATGAGTGAATAAAAGGGGGGAAAAAGGAGGAGGAAAGAAGAATGAGTTGAATAAAGGCTTAGTTCAGAAAGCTCTAACTGAAAAGATAACTATAAGCACTAAGTCAGTTTTCAAATTCAAAATATAAACTGACATAATTCTTAAAAGGATCTTTTCCTAGAATCTTAGTGATGCTTAATTCAAAATATCTAGACCATTATGTACCTCTGACTGTCTTATCCTTCAGGTCAACTCCATATTTTGCCAGGGATTGGATAATGTCATTCTGACCAACCATACAAGTTGCAAATAGTAAGTTTCTCCCTAGAAGATCCTTTTCCATTAAAAACTTATTTGCTTTTTCATGATCAGGATCCTCCAAGTCCTCAAAAATCTGTTGTACTTCTTCCATATCACCCCTTAAAGCAGCCCTCAGGAGAGGATTTGCTGGTTCTTCTTGCGGTCCCAAATCCCCATTCTCATTTGTTGTTGTTGAAGCCACTATTTCTTCCAAGGGTTCCATCTTCACAAGATTAGCTTAATTTTTTTTTTAAAAAAAGAAAGAAATATTTTAAAGAACAGAATGGAGTGTGGTTTGTACAGATTCAAAGTATCATTTCCATCTACAAAAAAACGTCATCTTTTTATCCAAAACATTTCCAGAACAGTTAGATCAGTATACTCTTCACCGGATTGTTTTGTTTTTTTCTAGTCAACATTATTTTCAACCGTATTTTTGAAATTATAGAGTACAGAATCATTATATATACAGTACACTCATCAGTGAAACAAAAACTGGATCAAAAACGATGGCGTGAATGGACATGACCTTTACCAACATTAGAATCTGAACCTCGCTGAGGTTCCCGAGTCCCCCGATACTTCCGGGCTGCTGAACAGGGCACCAAAAAAAAAAAAAAAAGCAATAACCCCGTTGCCATAGAAACCCCTCAGCGTGATTGTGGCCGGAACGCTTAAACCGACACTTGAAGTACTTACACGGAACACTAAGGCTGTAGGATTACTTCCGGCGGGTGAAATCTGGTGGGGTGGAGTGCTGCCTAGAGACAGTTTCCGGCACCAGTGAGAACTGTGGGAATGATTGCGGCTGTGGTGGTCGGGAAGGTCCTGCGTTCCTCCCACCCACTACAAAAGATACTGTGCGGAGTCCCTGCCGATACATGGCATTTCCTTGCAACGGCTTCTGGGCTTGCTGGCGCTGGAATTCAGAATAAGCTCCATTATCTTCCACCCGGGAGGTCAGTTTCCAGGGTTGGCCGTGCTTGTGCTTTGGGGAGGCTGTAAAAGAATCATTGGGGAGAAAAGATGGGGCGAGACCCTGGGCTGAAGGGCATGCTGAAATTTAACATTAGAAACACCCAGCAAAAATAAATCAGATCCACGTCATGTACAGTTGTTTTCCCCCGGATAGCTGCCTTTTTTCAAGGTACCTCAAGCAGGATCAGGAGATCTCCGGGATAGTGGTGTTTAAATTTATTAAATAAATCGTGTAGTAGTTGATCACTTTCCGGGGAAACAGTATTGGTTGCATACCACTTTGAAAAGGAAATCTCTGCTTCGCTCCTGTAATTTATTAGCTATCATCAGTAGAGCTCCATACTTACGCCTTCGCCAACCATGTGAAGATAATGGCCACGCCCCATATCTTTTTAAAGGTCTTGTTGAGGGGATGGAAAAAGTTAAGTGAATGAACTTCCAATGAAATACAAGAAGGAATACTGGACAAGTGCCTAACTTGCTGGGGAAGGATTGTGGGGGAGGGAATGAATGTAATTGCATGAACAATATCTGGCAGAGAGACTCCCAACTGTCAAAACAGATCTTTTGGATCAAAAGCAGGCTTTAAGAAGCATTCATTTTGAGTTGGTAAATACATCTGCCTTTTTTATCCAGTGTCCAGTCTGTTATATTCACTGATTTAGATAGCCCTTGTATGTGCTTTGCTCTCTGAAACTAATCTTTTGGAAGTGTTATGTGGTATCTAAACTATTCCAGGTGAACAAATATTTATTTCAATGCGGATGACAAGAACAATGATGGGTTTTTTAGAGGAACCATTTCACATTCTTTGCAATTTATTTATAGGCATCTGGATGATAAAGTCATCAAACTTGCTGTTTTCAGTGGATAAAATGAGTTGAAGGCAAGGATTATTTATTATTAGGCTTCTGTTGTACCTGTTTTATCACAGGGTGAGTGATTAATCTTGCTTTTTAATTTCAGATTTATCCATATAATGACAACTGAACAAATATTTGTTTTATATGTTGGAATAAGTATACATTTTTATTTTAGAATACAGTGCTAAAGCCCAGTTGTTTATGCACAGTCCAGTGTCTGTTCATCAGATTAAATTATGCTTATATAAGATAAAGCTAGAATTAAATAGATTTAGTATGGTTGCAGTAGTGGCAGAATCAGTTGCGAAAAAATACGAATAGGTGGAAATTGTTAATACTTATTTTAGAATTTAAATCTGATCAGTTCTTAAATACATAACAAACTATTTTAGTTGTCTTTTTGTTACATAGTTTTGTTTTTATTCTTTGCCCAGGGTCAGCAATAATTTAAAGACTTCTCTTTGCAGTGCATGGACACAAAACCAATGCGCAGGTAATTAAAATAGATTGAATTGTGACATCATACTAAATTATGTTTTATAATCAATGTACAGAATCTAGATCAGGGTTGGACTAGATGACCTACAATGTACCTTCCAATTCTGTTAATCTGTATCTATTAGACAACAGTACTTTAAAGCTTTTCATTTGTCCTCTTTTCCTCTGAGAACAGTGGTCTACTACAGTTGCCACTGCATTTTGGAAAGACAGAATGATGCAGAAATGAGTGATCTACAACTAACTTCTCATGGCTTTTGAATCACAGCTGTCAGTATCTTTCACAGTTGGTCATGACTTTTGAGACTGCAGAAGCATTATTAAGTTGCCTATCCCCATTTAAATGCTTCTGTGCATCCTCTAAATTTAAATTTTGCATCTGTGTCATTTAATAATTGGCAGCATTTGGTCAATCTTGTTTGGTCTTGGAACCTATTAAGTTAGGCCTGGTTAGTACTCGGATGGGAGATCATCTGGGAATTCCTGGACTGTAAACTAGATTGGGAACTAAAATGCTGGAAGAATACAATGAGAAATTATACTGGGAAATATCCATGAGGTTTGCTTTAAAGGTTGGTCTTTACTAATTCTTACCTATGTATCTGCATAATAATTGGTTTAACTTAACAGCTATTTACATGCCTTCATGTACAATAATCACCATCATTTAATTAGTAATCTGATCTAAGTTACTGAGATTAAAACTTGAATATGCAACAGCTATCTAAAATAGGATAATGGATAAGATATAGTAAACATTTAAATAAAGCTCACCTGATTTACCTTCTGGGTGGCTGATTCAACAATATTTGACTTAAAAGAACTTTGACTTCTGGTATCAGAAATACCAAGTGTCAGGGTCACACATTGAACAAAGCTGCAATATATTTGGCTTTCGGATGCCTGTAAACATTGCCACTATGTATTGTTAAATAAACCATGGATACATCTTGACTTCTTTTCCCTTACCCATGTCTTTTTGTACTGTGATTTATATAGGGCGTTCAGGAAAAATTTACTTCTCTTTTTACAGAAAATTTAGAGAGCCCATTAAAACTGTGTCACTTTCCTTTTTGAGGAAGGATGCTCATTGTACTAGTTTCTTTTTTTGACCATTTTATAAATTGCAAACATCCCATGGATCCACTTTGGTTTTATATTGTTTCTTATTCTTTTTCTAACTTGAGATGTTATGAATAGATTTTTTAAAATCAAATTCTATTTTTTCAAATTATAAACAAACAAGTCAGAAAACAAATATTTTAATTGAAATCTAAGCATCCATCAAACAGCAGTTTATCGTCTGCTCAATTTGATGATGACAACTCAAGCACTTTCTGACATGTTAAGATATAGTACATAAAGTTGAACAATATTATATCCTATTAATATCAGTGTATCGTATTTTCAAGTAATTCTACAAGTATTGGAAATAATGTGAAGTAACTATAAAACAGTCCCCAGATTCCCTCCCATTGCATTGGATTCTATGTTAAAAATCAAGGAAATTGGATAATTAAAATATACATCTCATCCTAATTATAAATATATTTTTTGAAGTTTGAATGTCTTGAAAAAAACTAGAAGCTTTTTTAAAAAGAAAGAACTCTGATAGCCCAAATTGTTCATAGTTTCTGTTTGGCTTTTTAATGTTTTCACATAGCTTTGGCTCTTTGGATTCTACAAGAAAATCTGGTATTACATCCATTTTGTTTCCAGCTACAATAGGTCCACTTTCCCTTTTAATAAAGAGGTCTATAAATAGCTACATTACTGTTTTTTCATTGTTGAATTACTTCTATCAAAAACATGTCAGGATGAAGTTTCTTATGACACTTTCCTTTCCTTTATAATTTAATAAATTCTTGTCCACTTCATGTTTTTGGTGTAATGTTTTCTATCCAGTGGTCTCACTGCTTTGTTACTTTATTAGGTGTACAAGTAATCGAGCAGGTGAAACCGGAATGGATGTAACAAGCCGTTGCACTCTTGGAGATCCCAACAAACTACCAGAAGGAGTGCCACAACCTGCTCGCATGCCTTACATCTCAGACAAGCACCCTCGCCAAACATTGGAGGTTATCAATTTGTTGCGTAAGCACCGGGAGCTGTGTGATGTGGTGCTGGTTGTGGGGGCCAAAAAAATCTATGCCCATCGAGTCATCCTATCAGCCTGCAGCCCCTACTTCCGAGCAATGTTCACAGGAGAACTTGCAGAAAGCCGGCAGACTGAGGTGGTGATCAGAGACATTGATGAAAGGGCCATGGAACTACTTATTGACTTTGCATATACTTCCCAAATTACAGTAGAAGAGGGCAATGTTCAGACCTTACTGCCAGCTGCTTGCCTTCTCCAACTAGCTGAGATCCAAGAAGCCTGCTGTGAGTTTCTGAAAAGACAGTTGGATCCTTCCAATTGCCTTGGCATTCGAGCATTTGCTGATACTCATTCTTGCCGTGAACTTCTTAGAATTGCTGATAAATTCACTCAGCATAATTTTCAAGAGGTGAGTAACCCTATAGTTAAAATCTGTTCAATATATGCATTGAAAGTAAGTGGCAACATGAACTGTACCGAAGTAGGTGAAGGTTCATTGTTTTTTGAACAGTCTTCAGCATTAGAAGAAAACAAAGCAAAACCAACTTCTCTTCAATTACAAGTTTCATCTAGCAAAAATAGACATGAGCTAAAAAAATCTTTATTCCGCATACTGTTAGCAAAGGTTTTTCATGTAGGGATTCTGTGGATTCCTTTATTTTTTCCTTATGTTCTTTATTTTTAGCTACTTAATCTGTAATACAGTTGTATTATTTTATTATGGGTGAACACTGAAATTTGTTTTCCTCATTTATTTCAAAACATTTCGCTGTATTTTATTTGTTGAATCTAATGTTTGAACTTTTTTTACTTTAATTGAAAGAAAATGTGATAATTACTCAAAATGAGTGTGACATAATAGGGGTAGATGACTTTGTATCGTAATTTTTTCTTAATTTAAATTGTATATACTATTTTGCATAGACCAATCCTTAAAACTACATGCATCTTGCAAGTCTAAAAATTTTAAACATTCTCATATTATGGTAACCTGTTTTTCTTTTTGATATTGCTCACTATAAATATCATAAATATTTTGGAGCAGAACAAATGTATCTTGACTGAGAACAATTATAGATTTTTCATTTGGGGGACTTCCTCAATTTTTATTAACTTGAGAAAGAGAGTTATGTAGAATTGGTTGATAGAGTGCTACACTGAGTACAGAAAAAACACTTGCTATAATATTGTATTTTGATGGAAATTAATACTACTACTACTAAGTGAAAATAATATTCTTTGAACAATAATTTTACAACCATAAAGGAAACAACCCAGAACATTGGTCTGGGGCCATATGTAGCTGAATTTCAGCATTGGTAATTGTTATTTTATGATTTTTTTAATAAAAAATTTTATTTTATACTATTTTATAATTCTAAAAGAATTTATGTTAATTATTAATAATCATTTGTTATTAATAAATAAATTAATTGAGCATGGATTACTTTTCACAGTGCATTTCCTATACATAGTTAAATGCAGCTTGATATGTGGTGATCTATGAAGTGAATAATGGAAATATCCATAATCTTTATAAAATAATTTATCTTCTTGTTTAGATTAGCTCATTGGGAAAAGATTATATCCATGTATAAAATACAGGTATAACTGGGACCCCGTCAGCCAAATGTAATTGTGACCCTGCAAGTACTGATGAATGGGCAGGGACACTACTTTTACAAGTCATATGGTGTTCAAATAAAAAATTATTTTTGTTTCAACTCTGATGTATTTATTATATGAGAAAAAGAGATACTTGAAAAAAATGTTAACAAAAGTCTTAAACTGATTTGAAATCTATAATATGCTTAGTAAACAATAGAACTTTATAAAAGGAATTGAATCATAGAATGTAAAGGAAGGGATATTGGAAATAATCTTGTCCAGAAGTTGCGATCCTGGCATTCCCAACAATTGATTGTCCAGCCTCTATTAAAACAACTCCAATGAATGATACTTTGCAGCCACAGTTGCAGAAAAAGCTATCTACTCGAATGTTTTATTATTTATTTAGGTTGTTTACATATTACCCTTCACCAAGAAATCCTAAAATGTTCACAATTACAATTAGAACATAATTAGAATACAATGTATTATTTGGTTTTAAAAAACCCTATGGAATTTCTGTGTTATAAGGTCAGCTGGATCTTTTAAAAAGATAAAGTAAGGACTTCCCCATTTGCTAAATGCATTCAGCTTATGGAAGAGAGCAAGGCAATCTCGATCTTCTCCTCAGTAAAACTCTAGAGATGGTTTTATTTTTAAAACTATTATAGTTCTTATGTTAAGTGATTTTATCCTACCTGCCTGGGGGCCTGGGGATTAGAGGGTGTAAAGTTTTGTACAATTGTTATATTTTGTACTGCTCTTTCTGAAAAGCAGACCAAAAAAGAGATTTCAGAAAGTTCCTTCAATTGACCTGATTCCAGTGGGGCAAAATAATATATTTTTCTTCGTTCTGTATATAATAGAAATGTTATGGATTCTCTTCTATCTTTGGAAAAAGTTGTTTTCCACTGAGGGCCTAGAGAGGGAATGCATTTGTACATGTTTGCAGTTTGTCAGAAGCTTGTATTTTGCACCACTTTAGTGCTTGGCAGCTTTTGCAGTCTGAATCCCTCTGAGGTACACAGCTCCTGTGTGTATATTTAGAGAAAGCAAATGAAAAGGAGGTGGGATAAAGTGAGTCTGTCTTGTAACCCTGAGGCACTCTGACAGAAGCTTTTTTTTACACCTTCCTACAGTACATTGGGTAATTTAATTTTGTTTTAGGCTCTCTGTACTTTTTTTGTCCATATTACAAATATAACTGCTTTATTGAAATGATTTATTCTCTCAATAGCATTTTGGGTTGCCATTATTTCCTGATTACAAATGGAGAAATCAAGACCTATAAGGACAACTCTGCAAAGGCCACTCTTAACACATAGTTGGCAAACATCTTAATTAATGCTTCTGGAATCAAAGCAAATGATTCTGCTTAATGACCCATACTGATTTTGAACTTAGATAATTTATATTGATGGCTTAATTAATGTAAATAATATTTGTTATATAAAATTTATTGTATGTAAAATGGTGCTTTAGATATATTATGAAATGCTTAAGATGAAATATGCAAAAGCAAAAGGTGTCGAAATATTTTTTCAACAGAACTTCTCCATTTTGAAATGGCTCTGCTTATTTTAAAATCTTATTATAGGTGATGGAAAGTGAAGAATTCATGCTGCTTCCAGCCAATCAGCTTATTGACATCATTTCCAGTGATGAACTCAATGTCCGGAGCGAAGAACAAGTCTTCAACGCAGTCATGGCTTGGGTCAAATACAGCATTCAAGAAAGGCGCCCGCAGCTTCCTCAAGTACATCCCAAATACATTTCTTACATGATTGCACATATGCAAATGTGCTATTTTGCAGGATATACATTTCTTTATTACTTATTTACAGTGTTGTTTGTTAATATGAACAAAAAAAAGAGTAGTTTGTTTGATAATGTAGCAGAATGTGAAATAGCAATTCATTCAGCCTTATTCTCTATGAGGCGATACCCAAAGCTCTGAGTCCACACTTAATTTGATCATTGGAGCTTGCTAAGTCTGCCCGAGTAGGAGAGCATCAAATTTTTAATCCATTGTTGTTGATTGACAGGTTTTGCAACATGTCCGCTTGCCACTGCTTAGTCCAAAGTTTTTGGTGGGCACAGTTGGTTCTGATCCCCTCATTAAAAGTGATGAAGAATGT
Source organism: Notechis scutatus (assembly GCF_049901735.1). Taxonomy (NCBI): domain Eukaryota; kingdom Metazoa; phylum Chordata; class Lepidosauria; order Squamata; family Elapidae; genus Notechis; species Notechis scutatus. The sequence continues at coordinate 108,190,855 of NC_142011.1, read as the reverse complement.
AGGTAAGTCTTTACTAACAAATATCCTAATATAAAATTGTGAAGTTGTTCTGTTAAAAATTACTATGAGTCTATAGCACTTTTTAATGTTTTCTTTCTTAAGACTTGCTTATTAGAAAAACATCTTTGACATCTTTTCTATCAACAAATACTGTACATATGTAGACCAAAGTATGCATTTCTTGTACACTGAGAAGATCAGTAAAAACTGGCATGGTGTTTCTTCAAGAAAACTAACATTTTCAGACAGTAAATGTAAAAAGGAAAACTTTTCAGAATGTAAAGCTTGAAAAATACTCAGCTGGCAAAGTGCTGTGCTCCATCTTTCAATATAAAGCAATACCATCAATATTAATAATTATATTTCAGATTAGCTGTACTAATTTTTCCTTGGGTTGTGTTTTAATTTATTTGTAGGGATTTAGTAGATGAAGCTAAGAACTACCTGCTGTTGCCCCAAGAACGACCACTGATGCAGGGTCCTAGAACTCGACCACGCAAACCCATCCGTTGTGGAGAGGTGCTCTTTGCAGGTATGCATACATGTCTTTAGTTCTCAGCATTTTTGTCAGTTGTGAAGAGCCTTTGCTTTCTTCCTAAATCCCAAGAAATCCCTTGTGTTTTTCTTACTTGAGAAAAAATATAAGACTATGGTGTGTTGCAAAATTCACAATGTGTCTTACAAAATGCAGGTTCCTCAATCAGAAATTTGAAAGTAGGATAAAAAAGAGGAAAAGCTTAGCCAAAAGAGTTATAGTAACAAAAGTAAAAGTGATCTGGCTGTGTTACCTTGAAATCCTGCAATAAAAGAAAATATAAAAGGCAGAATAGTAGATAGAACTAATACATTTTGGAGTACACATTATTTGCTGCATGTGGTTTCCTGCACTGTGGTTGATGTGCCTTTTTAATTTTCTCACTTAAACTCGTGCATATAACTTCTTATAGCCCTACAGAGACGAGAATCTTTTTTTTGTGTTTCATAATGCAGAGGTCACAGGGGAATCCCTCTAGTTCCATAAGTGAGGGTGGATGGAAGGGAGAACCACCTGGTCCTGGTATACAGGCAGGAATTTATCAGTGGACAGAAACATACCAGTCAATGCAGTTAGGACAGTAGATAAAAACTGCTACCCTTTTGTCCCCCTGGTCACTGCTACACTTATATCTAAAATATAGTAGAACCTCTGGTCATGAATGCTTCTGATCATGATCAAATTGGGTTCCAACCAAAAAAATCACTTTCTTTTTTCACGGCTGATTTCCCCTTTTGCACCATTTTTTTTTTTTGTAAGCGCCAAATTTCCAAAATTGGGTTCAGGTCACAACCAAATCGGGTTGCGACCAAAGTTATGGAACGAATTATGGTCATGATCAGAGGTTCTACTGTATGTTGGCTCACTCACGAGTCCTCACTGCCCTTTACGTGTTCCTTTTTTTTTTTTTTTTGAACAAATTTTATTAATTTTTAAAGACATACAAAACATGAAACATAAGAACATAAAACCTCTTTTCTGAAAGTTATTTGTAAATTTTAACAAAACAAATAAAACATTTTATACACCATTGGCACATCTCCTTATAAACACATACATATCCTTTCAAGTTTCTCATTATTTCTCCCTTTACTTTTATTCAATTATATTTCTTTTCTATATTTATCTATTTTATATGTTTTTATTCACTATACCTATTTTTCCTTCTGACTTGCTTTATTCTCTTCTATCTTTTATTCTCAGTTGTCCTCTTCTAACATTCCTCCAAGGTTTTATTAGCTCAATCAAACATAAACACACAAAAACACAAAACATAAAAACATAAAAAACATCTTTTCTGAAAGTTGCTTAGTCCCGGGTTACAATTCTTCGTACAGACACAAATTCAAATTCATATTCATTTTGTATACCATTCCATATCTTATTACCATTTTCAATTTTCTATATAGCTTCTCATCTCTTTTAAATTTTCTTAGTTTTATTTTATTTATCTCATCTCAATTCAAATCATAATATTTATTATTCTTTGTCTGTTCTGTTTTATCCATTTATCTTTCTTCTTTAAACAAAACTTCTCCTGTACACTAATTGGAGTATGACGCCTTTGTCTCTTTCCCCTACATTTATAATACTTAATATAAAATACATAACTTACATTGGGATTCTGTTTGGTACATTCTAAAATTATACAATATTACAATGCCAATACAAATCTATTCATTAGTATTAATATTCATTTATATCTTAAACACTTAACACATTACTTTTCAATTGAATATCATACTTTTATGAGGACCAATTTTCCATAGTTATTTCCCCCCCACATCACATATTTTAAATCATTATTTCATTAGAATGTTCCCCCTTCTCCTACTTCAAATCTCTCATTTCACAAAAAATTTCACTGGGATAACACCATCTAATCATTAATCTTCTTAAACATTTTACCCATTTCAATTAAATATAATGCCTTTATGGGAACACTCATGCTTTCCATAGTTATTTCCCCCCACATCACATATTTTATATCATTGTTTCGTTAAAATGTTCCCCCTTCTCCTAGTACAATTCTCCCATTTATTTACTAAACATTTTATCAGATTTTAAATTACTTATTATTTCCAATTTTCTAAGATTATTTCTAAGTACAGATATAAAAATACAATCTTATGTACCTTTCCAGAATCCCTTTTTCAATAAAGTTTACCCATTATCTCTAAAAGACTTTTGTTTCTTTGCATCTTGCTCCCCACCATTGAGGCTTCTCGTTCTCCCTTGCTTATTCTTCTCCTTGCCCTCTTTACCCTTGTGTTTCTCCACCTCCCTTTTGTTCTGCTTTCCTCCTTTCTGTTATTTTCTAACATAGTATCCACTTTTCACCTTATTCTTCTCTTTTTTGGTTGTTTTTCCAAATCTTAAAGTCCTCTTTTCCTTTTTTCTCTTTCTCCTTTTCTTCCCCAACTAAAGTCACTTGTTCATCAAAAATGGCTTCTTCTTTATCCCAGTCATCCTGTTGCGCAGTCAGCTTTTCATAAGTACAAACCGTCATTTCTAGAAATTGAAAAAGAGTGCCAAGAGAATCCTTCCCTTCTTGCTCTTCCTTTTTATATTTTTGGTATTCAAGTTTCAATCCATCCACAAGTGATGCCATTATAGAGAGAAAAGGTTTTTCCAAACAACCACCCAAGTGCTTTTAATCAAAGATAGTTCAGAAGCTCCAAAATCACCAAGCAATCCAAATAAGCTGTTTCTTTTAAGTACTTTCTCCTTCTTCACTTTCTCTTTCTGGGGTTAATGTTTAGTCACAAAGTTTCATTTAAAATGTATCTTTTAGAAGTCTTATTGATGTTTAATAACTCTTTAAAATACTAGGCAATCTTCTCCTTATTTTCAAACTTTGCTCCAATTTTTTTTCCTCTCCCTTCCCACTCACAGCAAAAAGATTTTTTTTAAAAGAAACGTTCAGAAATCCTTATCCCTTCAGCATTTAATTACCTCCAATGCAGGTTTTCTGATTTCTCTTATAGTTCCATCCGCTGTCACGTTAGGAAGGAGAATGAAAAGAAAGAAAAGAAAAAAACTTTCCCTTTTAGAATTCCATTCGCCGCTTGTAACTCTCTCTGGAAACAATTTATCTTTGGCAGCTTTCAAATTCCAGGGTACTTTCTTTTACTTTATCCCGGTCAAAAACCACTTTCACAGCTCTTCCGACTTTCTTCCTCCTGCACAATCTTGTCCGGCTGCAGGTTTCTTCGTGGCGGCCATTACTGACCGCCACTCCTCCGCCTTGGGAAAAGGGGGTTTTGCCGGCTGGGGAGGGGGTCTGCGACACCCCCAAACCCCTATCCGGATCCCCCCTGTCTTCAGCTGCCCCTATGGGGCAGCTATATCCCCCAAATCCAAGCGGATCGGGGGAACCTTGGCAGCGAGTGCAGCAGGGATCGTGCAGTATCGCGAATCCCTGCCGCTGCCGAAGGCTTGCAAACCGGAAGTCCCCCTTTACGTGTTCCTGTATAGTCAGAATGAGGAGATCCACAACCACCATTCAGAATCATAACTTAGATTCTTACCTACAGAATCCTGGACTTGCTTCTGTTGAGTCCTCAAGAGGATAAAGGGCAAAGGCAGAGACATGTCAGGGGTATGCCAAATGCAGATTCTCTACTTTCCTGACCTTCCGATCCTGTCGACTATGCCAGGCTGTTGTGGGAAACATGCCCACTTAAGTAAGGAATCAAAGCTTTTGCAGCTAGGTGCAACTAAATATCTATATCCACCTTTATTTTTACAAATAAGCTATGGACATATCTGACACACGTTACCCCCTTTTCCCACAATTCTGAGGTGGGTTGGGCTGAGTGACTGGCCCAAAGTCACCTAGGTGGCTTTCATGGCTAAGGCAGAACTTGAACTCGTGGTCTCCTACTTTCTCTGTATTTTGTTTTTTCTAAGGAGCCTTCAGGCCTGCCTTTTCATCTGATACTTTACTAGCTCCCTCTAAATTGTATCCCTATTTTGCTCATCAAGGGAAAGATAACAATCTTGTTTCCGTTACCTGTTTTTCTCTCCTCTAGGGTCATCAGACGTTGCCTTCTGGGTATAATATGCACTTTAGAGGCATGTGTGTATGCATTTGTGTGTTTATGCATGTGTATATATATGTATACAAAATATCTTACTCCCACACTCCATATGTCTAATTATAGTCTGCCATTTTACTCTCTCCCAATTTGATTTTCTCAGTGGGTGGCTGGTGTAGTGGAGATGCAATTTCCAGTGTTGAGCGCTATGATCCTCAAACAAATGAGTGGCGGATGGTGGCTTCCATGAGCAAAAGACGATGTGGTGTTGGAGTTAGTGTCTTGGATGATCTTCTTTATGCAGTAGGAGGACATGATGGTTCTTCCTATCTAAATAGTGTAGAAAGGTAAGTTCTAGGTTTATCACACAAAGCATAAGCTCTTCAGTGTGTGCTTGCTAACGTTATAGCAATGATTGATTGATTTAAGGGATAAATAAATAATGTATTTAATGGAAAAGCAAGATATATATCATAAGTCATAGTATCTGAGACTTGGGAACAGTGACAGTGTGTTGTGGTTTTATTCCTTTACCCAGAAGAAGTTTCAGTTAGTGGTGGAAGGGAGATAAACTCCAAGCTCCTGTTTTGTGGGGGTCCTCGAGACTCAACTCTCTCATCTTTTCTATTTAACATCTATATGAAGCCATTGGGTGAGTTTATGTAGTGGCATGGGATTGGCTATCACCATTATGTGGATAATACCAGTTGTATATCACAACCCCAGGCCAAACAAGTGAAGTCTATGTCGTGGCATCTGGAGACTGTTAAAGTCTGGATAAAAGGTTCAGTCTCAGCCATTAGGAACACTTTTTAAGATCATCATGCTAATTACTAATTATATTCCAATATACTACTTAATAGATATGATGTAGAAATTATCTTCACATGGCTTTTGTATTATTAAAATGACTCAGGATTTTTCTTTCCTTTCAAAAAATAAAAAAATTAAAATACAGGTAGTCAACGCATGACCACAATTGAGCCCAAAATTTCTATTGCTAAGTGAGACAGTTGTTCAGTCAATTTTGCCCCATTTTAGTACTTTCTTTTGCCACAATCGTTAAGTGAATCATTGCAGTTAAGTTAGTAACATGGTTGTTAAGTGAATCCGGCTTCCCCTTTAACTTGGCTTGGCAGAAGGTCGCAAATGATGATCACCTGACTCTGCAACCATCATAAACAAGAAACAATTGCTAACTATCTAAATGGTGATCATGTGACCATGGGGATGCTGCAATGGTCATAAGCATGAAAAATGGTCATAAATCACTTTTTTCGGTGCCATTGTAACTTTGAACGGTCACTAAATGAACGAGGGGTATCTGTATAGGGATTTTAGATTGCTTTGAAAATAGTAATAGGGAGTCTATGCCCTGTTTTCAGACTAAAAACAAGCTGTGCATTTTCGTCTCACCGTACAAAACCCTTAATGTAATCCCAGAAGTTTGCTTTGTAAAACAGTAGAGAAACAAGCCAAAGAAACAAATCCAGATCTTGCCACACTAGCCTGAAAAAGTAAAATCAGAAAATGGTAACTTGGATCATGTGGGTGACAAGAGCCTGCCAATTTGGCAACATCTTTCCTCCATCCCCGCCCCCACATATAAATACAGCTCTTAGTTAACAGATTTCTCCACTCTATGGCTTACATTGATACAATATTCAGTTTAAAAATATAAGCAATCTTAGGATCAATGACAAATTAGCATTAAAAGCAACAGTTTAAATTCAACTCATAAGCAGGACCATATATTAAAAATCATGAATAATCCAGCGAGAATTATATATGTATCAGGGAATGAAGGTTTTCAAAAGAAAGAAAAAGAATTTCACCTCTGTCCTCTCTTCTCCCTCTTCTGGACTGAATCAGAAATACTACTCTGAACAAAGTTTTGCTTTTAGTCCAGTATTCTCAGCCCAGGTGAACTCTTAACAATATGGATGAAAAACACAAGTTTCAAGTGAAGAAAATACAGAACTCATAAGAAAAGGAGAACTTACAAGATGATTACCATGAAGACCTGAAATATATCTTTCTTTTCCAGATATGATCCAAAAACCAATCAGTGGAGCAGCGATGTGGCACCTACCAGCACCTGCAGAACCAGTGTTGGAGTGGCAGTACTTGGTGGATATCTGTATGCTGTAGGTGGTCAGGATGGTGTTTCCTGTCTTAACATCGTTGAAAGGTATTTTAAAAATCAACTTGGAAACAGAGTTCCTTAAGGAAGATAGCAGAATTACTTTTACTGGCAGTGAGATGTTTCCTTCTTTTTGTTTCAGATATGATCCAAAAGAAAACAAATGGACTCGTGTAGCTTCCATGAGTACTAGGCGACTTGGGGTGGCTGTGGCTGTATTAGGGGGTTTCCTGTATGCTGTTGGAGGCTCTGATGGGACATCACCTCTGAACACAGGTATTTCCCATAGAAGCTCAATTTACTTACATACCTTTGTTGTTCAGGGTCATTGAACAATGAAACAATTGTTATCAGTGTTATTGAGAAAAAATGAACCTATAACACAGCAGGAAAGATTAATTTTTTTACCAAGTTGTTATACCTCATTTATTCTTTAGTAAGTAGATTGGTTGTCTCTATCTGATAGACAGATTTTCCAGATAATTCAGTTGAGAGTTTTGAATAAGAGTGATTAAGTTCCTCAGGATTAAAAAGCTTGTGTAGGATAGGATAATTAAATAGAACTAATTTTTAGTTAGTATATATCCAGATTTGAGAAATATGTACAAGCTACTTTTTTAACACTCTTCTGTGTTGCTTGAAACATCTGATGGGCTACCAATATAAACTGAATATTGAATTAGATTATAGTTTGATAATTATCAATATCTCATCTGTTCTTCTGATTATTCTTTTGCTACAATTTGTTGATATGGGGGAGGTGGATTTAGATTGTGTTTTGCTATTGTCAGATGTCTTTATTGTTTGACCAGTATCATAAAAACCATCCACAGTGGAACGCTACAATCCCCAGGAGAATCGCTGGCATACAATTGCACCTATGGGAACTCGACGTAAGCACCTAGGGTGTGCCGTGTATCAAGATATGATCTATGCTGTGGGAGGCAGAGATGATACTACTGAACTTAGCAGTGCTGAGCGATATAATCCCAGAACTAACCAGTGGTCTCCTGTGGTAGCGATGACATCACGCCGTAGTGGGGTAAGGCCTTTGGTTGGTTGACTGCGATTTCTCCATATCATGATTAGACTGCCCAGTATTGAGACCCAGTAGTAAGAGGAGTGCAAAAGTTGCAATTAAAAAGTTAGAATTTGGAAAAGGAAAAGGTAGCACAGTATTGAACTTAGAACCCTGCTCCATGTTGATATGCACTATAATAATTATTTATAAAGTATCAGATTACACAGTATAAGATCATTTTTAATGGGAGATCTTTGGATACTGTATGTTACAGTATAAATGAAACTTAAGCAATAACATGAACTGTGCAAAGTTACTATTCCAACTGTTTTAAGTGTGCATGAAAATAATTACAGCTAGTCCTTGACCTATGACCATTGGGTCAGCGACCATTCAAGGTTATAATAGCACTGGATGAATGGTGGTTATAACCACTTCATTGAGATCTGGCCATCCCAGCATCCCTGCGGTCATGTGAATGCAGTGTAGGCACTTGACACCTTTTGTACTTTTGAATGGTTGCCAGGTGCCCTACAATCAGGCATCACTGTTTGCAATCTTCCCTGCCATCCTCTCCAGAAAGTAAATGAGAAAGCCAGCAGGGAAGGTTACAAGTCATTGGGGTAAGTCTCCCCAACCTGTCTTTCTGCATCTGTGCCATGTCAACCATTTGAGCATCTTTGTGGATCCTCCACAACTCTTGCTGCACCTCCTTCACACCATTGCACACCCAACCTGCACCTATTTTCTGATTGTTCCTTGCACACTTCCCCAATCTGTGCTGTCTCATGTAGTCTTGCACCTTCTTCAACCATGCCTCTTACGCATCCCTTTGCACTTTAACCAATCAGTGTTCATTGTGCTCCTCCTTGAGCTGCACACCTCTTGCACATCCCCTTATGTAGACTGCTTGACCTGCACCACGCCCCTCATGCATCCTAGTACCCTCTCATTTCCTCTTGCACACAGCAACGACTGATCTACTAACCTGCCAACCTGGAACTTGCAACTTCCTGTCTGCTTTTCCATTGACTTTGGTTGTGGGAAGCCAGCAAGTTGCCTTGTCTAATGACCGTAGGATTCAGTTAATAATGGCAATGGGACTGCAGGAACTGCCATCACTACACTTGCAATTTAGAACACTGAACATCAAAAATTTGTACTGTAGCATTCTTGCTTATGTAATTAACAGAAATATTTTTATTTATCTACATCCTACCTTTATTATTTTGATAAATAATTCAAGGCACCAAATGTTACTAATATTTCTTCCTCCTCCCATTTCCCCCACTACAACTCATGAGGTGAGTTGGACTGAGAGTGATTAACCTAACCATTACATCAAACTTAACCACTAGACCAGACTTAATTATCTCTTAGGTTGGACTTGCTGTAGTGAATGGACAACTAATGGCCGTGGGAGGCTTTGATGGCACAACATATTTGAAGACTATTGAGGTGTTTGATCCCGATGCCAACACATGGAGGTAAACCAGATTTTGAACAGTGATAAGCAGGGCATAAGTCACACTGTATTTATTTCACCTTGTTATCTCTCTGATATATAATCAGCCCCTGAAAATAATGGGTTAGTTCACAAACAAACTATAATCTATGGCAGGGACCTCCAACTGTTCCAGCTTTGTAGACCGATGGGGTGGGGGGGAGGGGAGAGAGATGGTTCCGCAGAAGCAGTTGGCGTGCGTAAGCTCCATTTACACAAGTACATGCACCCACTGCTCAGAGAAATGGAGTTTCACACGTGAGTGCCCACCAGTCATGCAAATGTAGATTCCTGTACAAGCACACTTGCCCACCACTTGTGCAGTTCAGAACCGGGCCATGGCCCAGGGGTTGAGAACTCCTGATCTAGAGAGTACAAGATACTCTGATTGATTTCACACATTATACTAAACCAGTGGTGGCTAACCTTTTTCGGCTCCTGTGCCAAAAATTGCGTGCCATAGGTTCGCCATCACAGTACTAAACTACAGATGACCAATTCTAAACATGATGGTGCCAAAATATAAAACATATTGTAACATCACAACACAAGCCCTGCCATTTTATACTTGCATACAAGTAATTAAGAGTCAAAATTTGCATCATGATCACATTTGCATCATCTACATACACACACACACACACACACACACACACCCAACTCCTTATGCATTTAACCAAAGCCAAGTAAAACAAATTTCTGGTGTGGCATAATGTCTGTACAAAGCACCCACTGTGGGTTTATGGGCAGGAGCAATACACTCTCAGAATTCATGATCTATGATTTCTGAAATGGAAGTGTGTTTGATTAAAGTAGTGCCAATGTATACAGTTAATACCAGAGGAACTCCACAAAGGTAACACGTATTATCTTCCAAAGTCATTTATTCTTACATGAAATAAATTATTATAAGAGAATTATATCGGTTGTGAAATCCAGCTTTTCTTAATGCCCAAACTGAGCTATTCTGGAATTCTAATTTCTTTGAAGGCATAATTGGGTTAAATAGATCCCTTTGGGGGGAAAAATTCCAAATAGAACATGCAGGACATTTAAGAAGAGATGTTTGATTGACTTGTGCACGTTGGATAATAGTTCTCTTTTCAAAGAATCTACTGTAGAAAAAGTAGTTTCCAATATTTCTTTCCCAAACCCCAAAAACTTTAACCTTAGACTGTCTACTGTTGACCTCACTCCTTTCCTAAGAGGTCTGTAGGGGGCGTGCATAAGCGCACCAACTGTCCTTGTCCTATTGTTTCTTTTATTTTTCTTATATGTATCCATGTATTCATCACTATGTTTATACTTATACCTATTATCTTGTAAGCAATTGACAAATCAAATCAAATAAAAATAAATAAAATAAAAATATGAAATTAGGTTTAGATTAGAGGATCTACATTAATTCAAAACAGTACCAGGTTTTAGAGTAACTGGTCATAAAGAATGAGTTCTATTCATATCAAGTTAATAGATAAATGGGTAAAATAATTTCCCGGGGCAAGAATTAACATTCTTTTATCACTTATACCTGTTAACTGTGTTCTTAGAAAATCAATACAGACTAGTTGGCAGCATAACAAAATTAACAGATGTAAAAAAGTTAAAACTGAAGTGTAGACCAGAAAATTAAAAAACTAAAAAGACATTGTTAAGTCATTTGTCTTATTGCTGATAGACATTCGCAGATATTGAAGATTTTACCTTAAATAAAATGTGCAGAAATATCTCAGACACAGATACCTTTAACTTGGTATATGCAAGGTATATTCAAAGTTTAAAAATATTCTGCTAATCAAATTGTATGAGGAAAATCTGAGAACATGCAAGAGATGTTATTAGTTTACCAACTGCATTGTAGCATATATGAGTATGTTACTTTTTTCTTAACTTATTCCCAACTTTTTAGCTTTGCCCAAACTTTTAACTAATTCATAGACGAATGCAAGAAAATAACTTCTTAAAAAAGGAAAGCGAACCTTCAATTTATCAAACATATTGACACCTTAAGTTTGTTCAATAAACCTTGATTACTCATGGCTTAACATGTGTTCTAATCACAGTGTAAAGGAAAAATCATGTATGCTTTGATTAATTAATAAGGTATAATCAATAACTGATCTTCTAAAATAATTTAAAATTTGCCTGGAAAAACCAACGTTTTTGCTAAAAAATTTCTTATTCAGTATGGCATTTCATCTGGTTTTATGATTTTAATACATTTTTATTATTGCAATTTATTTCATCCAGATTTTAATTTTATTCATCATAGTAAGTAAATAAAATTAGAATTAAAAGTGTAACATTTATGAGGATATGATGAAAAACCTCATGAACTTCTTACACAAGCTCGTTGACTTATAAGCATCATGTAAATTTCCATGCATCTAATATAAATTGACTGTATCTCATTTTCTAATTTAATTATTTTTAGAATCCTCAGTTTTAGACTTTTCAGCAGTCTTATCTCTGATTCATATACATTTTGTTATAGAAGAATAAGCATACCATTTCTTCTGCAGGCTGTATGGAGGAATGAACTATCGTCGACTTGGAGGTGGTGTGGGGGTTATCAAAATGACACACTGCGAATCCCATATATGGTAAAAAGCCAAAGGGAAAATTTTGCTTGTTTCTTCATTCCAACTGAAACATTTGTGTTAGGTAACTTAAGAACCTTTCAAGACTCTAGTAAAATGAGATCACTTATGTTCTTGCTGTGCCTCTTCCTTTGGAACTGCAGTGGATATTCAAACGTTTGCTCTCTTCTCTGCTACAATTAAGGAAGAACATGCTACCCAACTGCAGAAAACTCCCTGGAACAGTAATTTCCTTGTATTTATCTTCCTATCCTAATATAATCTTTCTGTTGGAACTGGAATCCACTGTTACGTCAAGCATTGTCTAAGATCCCAGATACATGTGAGTTCTTTCAAAGAGGTGAACCTGTGTGAAGAAGTGACAAGCTGTAAGAGCAATGTTTCTATAAACATCATTTGCCTTGATCAGAAAGTATGTAATAAAGCCAGATGGTCTTCTGCATCTGCCTTGTTGTAAAGAAAATGGCATACAACCTAACCCTAACCCTACTCATTTCAGCAGGATGAGTGATAGATTTTAAAACACATTGTACTGATAATATTGAACAGTTTTCTTAAATCTGAGACTTACTCCATTTAATTCATTACACATACACACACACACAAGCACACAAGCTGTTAAATAAGGGTATAAGTGTTACTTAGAAAATTGCAACAAGTACAAAGTATTGCAAATTCATGATCTAGTTATTGGAACAAGAAATAGGAATATGGAACTTTTAGCACAATTTATTAGTTGGTTTCCACAAAACTAAACAGAAGCAATTCAGGAATCCAGATCTACTTTTATTTAGTGCCATTAATTTTACTGAAATGAGTGTGACTCTTAGATGCATTTCACTGTTGGCATAGTGGGAACATTTCTCTAATACCCAAACGCAAATCTGGACAGTAATCTTGCAGTATGGGTTAAAGAAAGGGGGGAAAGTATCCTTAATAATTAATAGGAAATAAAATAAATTCCCACTTTAGCCTCAGGTACTATGCTTATTCTGCTTTAAATGCCTGAATTTCTGGATTCTAAAGTATAAGAAGGCCAGCCTTACTATGCTTCTGAAAGAAGTGATTAGAACATTAGGACTTTCAGTTTAGCTTTTCATATTTATCCTTAAGATGTAGTTTTATTCTGTTGGGAGGGAGGGGGTTAGGACAGTTTATGAAAATTGGATTGTAAAAATATATTTATTACAACTGTGCCAGCATTGCAGCTGAATCAGATGCAGGATATCTATGTACAGCTTATATCTGAATTGGGTGACAACAATTCTTAATTTGATACATCCCACAACACTAGCCAGTTCTTGTAATTCCAAAAGCTAAAAAAGAATGGATGAACTGCTTTGATCTTGGTGGATTATAACCACTGGGAAAAACCAAGTGACACTGAAGTGTCCTGTTTCACCTTTATAAGAAACAACTTTGTTTATAAACTCAAGCATCTTCAATGTCTATTATATCTATTCATAAATTGGGATGGGGTAGAGAATCACAAATCAAATTTGGGGAGGCATTACTTGAGATAAAACCTTTTACCCTAAAGGTTGGCATTCTTGTGTTTACATATTAAACATTTGCACCTTTATGAAGAAAAAGTATTCTGTAAACAATTGTTTACATATCATGCTTTTTCTAGCATGTTAACTTGTATAGTGTTATTAAATAAAATCTGTGTGAGTATTATGTTCTCTCATGATTCCTGTATTTGCCAAATTTATATTGTAATACTCAAAGAATTTTGTTTATTCTAGATATGAATTTTTACATAGGTCAGTCAATATATGTACTCTCAGTAAACTTTTCTTTTGTATATTTTCTTTTTTCATCAGTAGTGTTATGCTATTGTAATAGACAAGAATTGCAGGAAACCTAAAAAGGATTGAAAACTAAGTTGTCCCCAGTTATTTAAGAAAATTTATATGGTCTTACTTTCAATTACTCCAGACAACTTACAACAATAAAAAAACAACATATAAAATCAATCACAACAGTCCCACCCCACCCTGGTGGCAACAACAATCAAACAAGCCATTTGATGGGCTCCATCCTGCTCTGGGCTTGCTGGACCCATTGGCAAAACCAGGTCTTCAGGGCATTATGAAAGAGTGTCAAAGTGGAGTTGAATCTTATCTGTGTAGGTATGATGTTCCATAGGGAGGGAGCCACCATGGAGAAAGCCCCTTCTTCTTGGTCCCACTAGATGGACCTCCTTAGGAGAAAGGACCCATTGCATTCCCTGCCTCTCCAGAAAAAGATAGCCTTTGAAATAACTTCACCCCAAGCCGTGTAGGGCTCTAAAGGTGACAACCAGCACCTTGAATTGGATCTGGAAGCAAATTGGCAATCAAGGCAGCTCCCACAGAAGAGATGACGTGCACATTTAAGCCTGCACAAAACCATATGGGTCACTGCATTTTGAACCAATTGAAGCTTCCGGATACTTTAAAAGGGCGGCCCCATTTAGAGCATGTTGCAATAGTCAAGATTATGCTTTCCTGTGTTGGGAAAAAGTTATAGCAAGATTAACTATTCAAACTTGTAATCTATATTCTTTTATTCAGTTTTTATGTCACCAGTCTAAAGACACTCAGTAATTACAATGTAACAAAAAGAATAGTTAAACGAAACAGAAATCAGGAACAAAATTCAAGAACAAGTGATGCAAATGGTGTAAAATAATGAAAAGCTATTTGAAAAAGCTGCTATGAATGACTTTCAGTTTGATCTCTATTTAATAGAGTGATCATTCCATAGCACCAGTACTATAACAAAGAAGCGACACCTTTTACCTTCACTAGGAATGTGGAACAAGACAGGTGCATTTTTCTTCATGATCTAACAGATTGGGTTGAATCTGGTTGGGGGAAAGCAATCCTCTAGGTGGCCAAATGTCAAGCCATGAAAGACTCTACAGTACTTTAAATTGTAGTTAGACCTGAACTGGTAACAGACTGGTAATATGCTCCAAATGTAGGAAGCCAGTTAAGACATGGGCCACAAAGGGACTCTCGTGTAAAGCATACTGCATTTGTGAAAATGGGTTGTAATGAGAGCATATAGGCATGTCAGTTGTCATCATTATATAGCTGCAGTTGATACACCAGCCAAAGTTGGGCAAAAGCCCACCAGCCACATCGTTCACCTGTTGTTAAAGGAGACATGAGTTTCAAAAGATACCCAAACCACAAATCTGCTCCAGAAGTGGCTAACATCTGTTTATGCAAGGATAACAGCAACTCTACCTCACTTGGGTTCAGTCAATGTGTAGCCTAGTTGGGCAACGATACTTACAACAACTTGACTAGCCTTGTTGGGCATAGTAACCCGAATAGCCTTGTTGGCATAGCTTATTGTAGTAAGATAACTTTGAAATTAGTTATCTTGAAATTAGACAAGTATATGTACAAATATAAAGGAGCTAATTAAGCTTAGTTGCATACTTCCTTTGCTTTTCGTACAAATAACACAACAATAAATGTTGGAAAACACTATTTTAATTATGGTTCATTGCAGTCAGCCAGATGTTTAGACTTTGTTTGGCATTTTATCCACCCATCAAGTCCTCAAGGACCTGCAGTTGCAGTAGTAAGCTGCTCTTTTTGCAATTTGACCATAGTGATTTTGTCAATGATAATGGTGTTCAAGTGATACTCCATTGTTCTGGAATTGCACCCAAGGCTATTATCAGTATTGGTACTCTTTTTTTCTTTTGCCAGTTATTCTATTTTTAGGTCTTTGTATTTTGTAATTTTCTCCATTTTTGTTATCTTTTATCCTATCTTCAGGTACTACTATGTTCACTATCCAGACTTTTTTTTTAATCTTTCTTACTGACAATTGTTAAGTTTGGGATGTTATGTGGCAGGTGCCTGTCTGTTTGAATACTTAATGTCTCAAAGCACTCTAGCTTTGTTTTCTATTACTTTGTCTATTTTGTGATCCTACCAGTTTGTGCTTGGAGGCAAATGCTATTTGTTGTGGATCTTCCAAAGTACTATTGTTGCTGCTTTGTTATGCTCTTGTTTATATAGCCTTCTTGCAGCAGTTTGTATATTTCAATTGGGTAAAATGATGTATCATAAGGCAACAATTATTGAACCAACATACCTCAAAAGAGCTAACTTAAAGAATGCATCCAAAATGCAGGATCCATGACTCCCGTGGGACTGAAATTGGCAAAGTTGAGATCACTTCAGTGTGACTTTGACATTGCACTACCATTATTAGCAGCAGTCACATAATCATAATTTCCAACGCTCCCTGTCAGCATCCTACAAGGAAAGTGATTGGGGAAGCTGGCAGGAAGTGTAAATTCAATTGGGATTGCCTATGACCCCTGCCAACTTCCCAGAAGCAAAGTATTTGCTGTGGGAAATTGGCAGGGAGTGTCAGCAACGGGGAAGCCAGCAGGGAAGGTTGCAAGTTATTCAGATAAGTCTCCCACTGGCTCAAACTCCCCAACCTTTTTGTACATTCCCATTCATACTTCCTGTCCCATACAACACCACTTGCATGTCCTTCTCAATCCATACCACCACCTCCCAAAGAGCACAGCACTTCTGCCACTCTGCACATCCTTCCCAATCTGTGCCATACTCAGACACAATTTCCCCAATTCATGCAGCACCTCTTACACCCCTTCATAAGACCCAGAACTTGTTTGGCTAACGTTGAGAAATGTCTTGCAGGAATTTACCTAAAAGATGACCTAACAGCTCACAGATTTTCTAGTACCAAATAGTATTTATTGTGTGGTCTTAATTAAACTTTTATTTTCAGGTTGTTGTTTTTTAGTTTTCATGTATTTCTTTCCAGTACTTTGGGAGATTTTAGATAACTGCCACAGATAATAAAAATATTTTTAAGGTTGTATTGGAAATGCCATAAGTATTGGAAATCCCAATATTACTATAAGTATTTTCAAGAATGCTAAGAAAAACAAAAGAATTTTTATTTCTCACAAATGCACTGAGACTCAAGCAAAGCAAATGCAGGTAGAAGATTCTATTTACTTAGGAAGTTTTTTGGGAAATGAAAAAAGTAATGACCATATTTCTTTTAACGCAATACTACTAGGATACAACTTACACCATTCCATTTGACTAGGTCTTTCATTCCTAAACAGCCAAAAAGTAACTTCTATGTCCAACCAGAGAATCAAGCAGCCATATTGGCTAGCCATTCAGCTGGGATAGGACATTCATTTTTACTTACAATAACCAAAAATCTTTAAAATCAAAGTATCCAAACCCTCCCCTATTCAAGCAACCCCTCACAAATGACTGGGTGGCAATATGTCACCTCCAAACTAGGTCACAAAATAGTCAGGGCCACAAAGTCCCCTAACCTATCTTCTACCAAGTTAATTCCCAATGATGACGACAATCCAGGCCAACATAAACCTGCAGGGAGTAAAAAGATCTCTGCCCTATTGCACTTCCAGAACCAAAACCTGACAGACCTATAAACCTCCCAAACAGGCTTGTGTCAGCAGTCTCTACTCTCAGCTTTTCTTTGCCCTCCATTGACAGTAATGACTGACCAAGTAGAACAAACTGGTTACACTTTAGAAAATGGTTAACCTGCTGCTTCCTGATTGTGAGAATGAAGAATACCAGTCCTATTTTTGAGTAGTCCACAACCACCAGATCACCACAATTAAAAAGAACTTCCTGGAGTTTATAGCTAGGATGGCAGCACCTCATAAGTTTGCTCCTTAACTTGGGTCAGGACTCCAGTAGCACCTTTTCCAACAAAGGTATAAGCTTTTCTGGCCTTCATCCTTCTCATTTTGTGATATCACGTGCTGCATTCCATCTCTGGCAATTGTCCAGACAAGCCCAACAATACAGATGTTGTGAGCAATGGAGCTCCCAAATCTCCATCATTCATTCCACTGCTCAAGGAACACATCACCAAAAGCAAATGCCAACAAACTGACATAGGCAGGGAATGTACCAAAGACCTTATCTGATGCCACCTTTTAAAAAAAGTGTCTTTATTGCTTTCCACTCTTTGTATTTGTCCATAAACTGTATTTATCTGACTTCTCACAGAAATGTTACTAATTAAATCTGACTCAATCAGTAATTTCCAATACAGCTAGCTATAAAGGTATCTTTATACTATTCATACTATTATGAATCCTTCCACATAATCTGTTTCAAATGAATCCACAAATTTCTGTCCTGCTGTGATTGATTAGGATAACTACAGCAATGCCTTTGGACAGCTTTTGCTTTAAAAAAGCACAACAGGCATTTTCCACTTTGTAGAATTCCATTAACTACCTAATGATTCACTTTAAAAATATAGAAAATTTTCACATTCTTCCACTGTCTTTCCTCCTAAAGAAAAAATTTAAGAGACTTAGTTCAACTCCATAACTAATGACTGCCCAGATTCTGATTAATATTTGGCACCCTAAAGGAAATCCAATTTGAGGCAATCTACAGTACTGCATTGCCAAGCAGTTGTCACTGTCAAGAAGTTTTTTCAAATGTCGCAAATGATGTGCCCTACTTGAAGCAATTCCCATCCCTTGTATAGATAGTAAAATAAAGATGGTGCTCATCATATATTATTCGTCTTGAACCCAACCCAATCCAGGTCAGATGATACATGAAGTCATGTCTGAAGTAAGTAATCCATTATGGATACAGGTTTTGTATAAAACATGCCATCAGAACCCCAATTTAATCCCTGATCTAGGGGCAATGCTGTAGGATGTTACACAAGGAAATTAAAAATTATTTTAAAGCTCTTAAGTTTTATAATCTTCCCAAAACCTCAGTGAGGACTAAACACAGAACACTGACCAAATGGAGAGAAAAGGAATGTGAGTGATATTATCTTGCACAAAGACCAAATGCCCAGAATCATTAAGAATAAGCAGGTCCTGGTCTTTATGATTCATAATTATAGGCCTCACATAGATGAAATATGTTCCAGTTACACTTTCACTGTTTTTCTTTGTTTTACTATATGAATTAGTATAGCATTTCTATAATCACTTAAAATTTAGGGAAGAGCCAATGATATAGGTAAATTGGATACCATCTCCATGGGGTTTTTTTTTCTGAAAAGCTCACCTGAAGTTAAAATCTAAAAATTCTAAAATTCTCCCACTTAGTTGGTTAGATTTTCTGAGCAAAAGTTCAATATGTAGACAGTTGTAAACATTATACTGTACTTTTGAGTAATATATTTCTTTTAATAATCCATATAAATATGAAAAAATGTAACTATATAGCTCTTAATACTATATACAACACATTTAACCTACCTTCTATTTAAGTACAACAAGAGCAGAGTAGACAAAAACAATTCTACAATCTGCTATACTAAATAATTTTCTGTAATTAACTTTATGAGATATAACACAGTAAATACTTGTCACATTATTTTTGAAAGTGCCAGTTCTGTGAGCAGTGACAGGACTCCCATCAGATATTGGGTATGGTGAATCTGATAAAAAAGAGAGAGGGAGAGAGAGAGAAAGAGATACCCATTAGATCCATGGAAACAACAAGGAAACAGAAAATCAACAAAAGTTCTCATTTTGGCCTTACTTTTAATCTAGTCTTCAATATCTCAAACATTAAAGAAAGCTAACTTTATTTATTAAACTAGTATGCCACCTATCTCACCAAAGGCAATTCTAGGTGGCTTAGACGTTGAATAAAATAATAGTTGAAAACATTAAAACAATAAAGATCTTAAATTTAATAATTCAATTAAAATAAAAACTTAAGCAGGATGGAGAGTGAGGGAGCAAAGTGTACATAAAGAGATGGGGTGTTCTCTACTCCATTTAGCCACCTCTAACTACACCCCTATTGGGGCCCTGGGCAAATTGGCACAGCCAAGGCTTTTCAAAAGGGTGGAAGCGGATCTGACTTTGGGGAGCAAGATGTTCCAGAGGGCAGGAGCCATGACAGAAAAGACTTTCTGGACCCAGCGGCCAAAATTCTTTGACTGATGGGGTCCACAGCTTAAAACAGGAAGGAACCCCAAGAACTGGACAAAATACTGTTAGGAACAGATGAAAAATTAATACAGAAAATGTATAATTATCTATTGAATTTAAAAATGGAAGAATATGTAAAAGAAATGATGATTGTATAGGCAAAAAAAAATTGGTGTACACTATAGAATTAGATAATTGGCAAAATTGTGGGGGATAAAATTATAAATTAACATTGTCAACAGTGTACAAAGAAAACCTATACAAAATGTTTTATAGATGGTACTTGCCACCAGCAAGATTGGCAAAAATGTTTCCAAACATGTCACCAGAACGTTGGAAGTGCAAACAGAGGTTGAGATCCTACTACCACATGTGGTGGACCTTCTCCGGCGGCAAAAAAATATTGGTCTAAGATAAAGAATTGGCTAGAAGAGATGACGGAACAACAAATAGATCTGAAACCAGAACTATTCCTATTAGGGATAACATTGGGGAAACATAATAAAATATTAACATATTTAATCATACACATAATAACTGCAGCTAGAATCATATATGCACAAAATTGGAAAATTGGAAAAGTACACCTACAGATAATTTAAAAAATATTAGAATGTGCGGAACTGGACAGACTTACAAAGGGACAAAAAAGGAAACAGAATACTGTATATACTGAGAGTATAAGCCTAGTTTTTCAGCCCATTTTTGTGCTGAAAAATCCCTCGGCTTATACTCGAGTCAGATCCCCTCTGAAAAAAATGGTGTGGAGTCGCGGCCTCCGGCGGCAGCGACTCCCAACAGCCCAGCTGGGAAGGGAAAGGAAAAAGCGCTTTGCCTTTCCTTCCCGAGGCGGCGGGACTGGGGCCGCGCCGGCGGTAGTGACTCCTGACTCAGGGGCCTCCGAGGGAGGGGAAGAGAGTGACTCCTGCCTCCCGCTGTCATCATCATCTTCTTCTTTGGGTTAGTGAATCAATTAAACCTTTCATGATAGTGAGATCGCTTTCCCAAATTAATTATTTTTATTTTTGAAATTTACCAGTAGCTGCTGCATTTCCCACCTCGCTTATACTCGAGTCAATAAGTTTTCCCAGTTTTTTGTGTAAAATTAGGTGCCTCGGCTTATATTCGGTCGACTTATACTCGAGTATATACGGTACTACCTAACATGGGATGTATTGTACAATTGGATAAATAATAGAGATTAGTATTTACTAAATGAAAGATTAACAAAATCAAAATACAGATATATTGAAATATGTAAGAATAAACAATGTACCACTATTGGATTGTATGTGAATATAGTATTAAATGCACAAAATGATAAATTTAATAGCGTATTATGGTATAATTAAGAAAATAATAGTTATAATCATGATGTATAACATTATGTAGTCAAAAGAGATTATATTGTATGATAGTTTCAATTAGGATGCATACTATGATGTAAAAAAAAGGACTTAATATAACCAGTACACAATGACGATGTAAAATTGGAACTCTGATGAATATTAAGGAAAAATGTACAATAAAAATATTTTTTAAAGCTTAAAACAAAATATTATGTACTTAATGCTATGTACTTTAATACCATGTTTCCCTTTTATAGGTAGTCCTCAAGTTACAACCAAGTGAGGCCAAAATTTATGTTGCTAAATGAAACATTTATTGAGTTTTGCCCCATTTTATGACTTTTCTTATAACAGCTGTTAAGTGAATCACTGCAATTGTTAAGTTAGTAACATTGTTGTTAAACGAATCTGGCTTCCCCATTGACTTTGCTTGTCAGAAAATTGCAAAAGGGAATCACATGAACCCAGAGACAATGCAATGTCATAAATATGAGTCAGTTGCCGAGCATTCGAAGTTTGATCCCATGACCAAGGGGATGCTGCAATGGTCGTGTGAAAAACGATCATTCGTCACTTTTTTCAGTGACTAATGTAACTTTGAATGATCACTAAATGAACTGTTCTAAGTTGAGAACTATCTGTATAAGACTATCGCAGAAATAAAAGTGCTCCATATTCTGGAGTAAGGTTAAAAAATATGAAAATTTGAAGACATTTTTAAAAGCCTCAACTTCCTCTTTCAGATACTTTGATACAGATATTTTGAAACTCTCTGTACTATTGCATCCAACATATTTTGGTTTGTAGTGGGATGAAAACCTCCACGAGTCTTTCAGCCTGATCAAGGTTGCCACAGTTGCTTCCTAGCAGTCCATTCTGCAGGAACAAAGCAGCAGCAGCGGTAGCAATCTTGCCTTGATTCTGAAGATAGAGCAAAAAGGGATAGTGCTTTTTAATAGCTCCATTTTTTGGTCATTCAGACATACAGTATATACCCACTACTCTTCCTTAAACTATTTGTAGACGATATTGCTGGCTGGAAAACTTCTGCATATGATCAGAGGTGCCTAATGCCATTACAGTATTCTTTCCAAATATTTCATTTTAAAGTAAATTCATATCATTATTATTGATCAAAAAAGCAAGTTGCATACCTTTATTTTTCCCAATGAATGAACAGAGGCTACAGATGTAGAAACTTTCACTAGTTGTGTAGATGATAAATGTATCTTGAAGTGCCTATGGAAGTGCTTGTAAAGGGAGTTCATGAATAATTCCACTTCTTCCTGTTTCACTTCTCCCTGGATACTGTGTATTGAATCCCAGAGAGCTTTTGCATCTTCAGAATGGATAGCATAAGAAATATCCAAAGGATAAGGTAGACGTGGCACAGAGAAAGTCAGTTCTGTTGAATGCGTGCGATGGTCCACACTGCATCCAGACCATATTGCAGCCATCCATGCAAGATGGATAGGATTGATGTGTAATGGGCTGAAATAACAATCAAAAGTTTGCTGAAGCCAAGTTTCAACAATATTTGAGAAACCCTGCGCACCGTGTACAAGGAATAAAGGCAAACAAGTAAAATCCTCTGGGAGAGTCTCAACAAAATCACTTGTACAAGCATAACAGAGACAACCCATCCATACCACCTTGTTTTCTTCTTCTTCATCATCATCATCTACCATTAGAGGTTTCTGCATAATCTAAAGACAATTATAAATACATATATTCATGAATACATTTATTACAATTCTATGAAATTGAGTTAATTTCTGAACTTATGATAAACACATTAATAAAAGTTATTCTTACTGAATTTCAGACCATACTGTATGCTACAGATTCACAATGATCAGATTAATTTCTGAATATATATTTTGCAGGGATTCTATCAGATTCATGTGAAAGTACACACTCCAAAGGAACTCAGTATTACAGTCCTAAAGAATGATTTTCAAAACAAATAATTGGAATTCTCCCCCCCCACCTTTCAAGTGTCCAATTGTGGGATACTCTCTAGACGAATTCCTGCAGTTCTCTTGGAAAGATTTTTCAGAAGTAATTTGCCATTGCCTCCTTCCAAGAAATGAAAGAAAGTCACTAGCCCAAGTTCATCTAGCTGGCTTCTGCCTAAGGCAGAATTAGAATTCATAGTCTCTCAGGTTGTAGCCTGCTACTTTAACCACACAAACTGGCTCATTGATAACTATGGGAAGGAACCTACAGATTCAAAAGCAGCATATTGCAAAATACCATACCAGGGCCAAATTGGTCCCCTTAGAACTGTTCATAGTTGCATAAGTATGTAGCTATTAAAAAGCAAGAGGATATTTGGAGCAGTTTTTTTGGTCTGATTCTACTGGATTTGTTTCATGCTACTTTACCAACAGAAACCTGAATTTTGTAACCTTCCAACCCATAAAGCTTGATCAAAGGAGTTTGCTGCTTTGTGTGTGTTTGTGTATGTGTGTGTGTATGCAAATATATATTCTTTCTTTCATCTTCCTTAATGGATACAATAAGCTTTCAAGAAAAAAATATTTTAGATTACCTACATTTGAATCATCTGGTGAAGAAACACCAGGAGTTAATTATAAAACTTTAGTACAGATATATATAGCAGCAGTAGATGGATAAACAAAATTATCTAGAATGAAGTTATTTTATAGCCTATCCACTGTAATATATTTCAAAAGTATCAATACAAAGCCATCGTTAGTAAAAGATTGGCTTAGTTACCTATTATATAAGACTACTTACCTTAATAAGAACTGCTGTTTGTTTTTTTCCTTTGGTTTTCAAAACAGAAAATGAAGAAAACGTCGCTTGAAACATTAAATCAGTTTCACCATCCAGTATGAATCTCTTCTCCTTTTGTGCAGTAATAACATTACTTAGTTGTTTAGAATATTCCCACAATTTTCCATAAGAGAATTTATGCAGAGGAGTGACGCTGTATAAGGTCCACTGCTTAGTTAAAATGAATTGTATCTGATAACTAGCTTCCTCCTGCAACAAAAAGAAATTTTTAAAATGCAAAAAAAATGACTAAAATCTATATTTTCCTGTCATAGTTTACAAAGCAGAGGAAACATTACAAAGAATTTACATGACACTGTGTCATTTTTTTGTTCCTTTCTATCTTATGTTGTCTAAAACCAATATTTATTATTTTATGGCTCCGAAGATAGCAAAAACTGTTGAGAAAAATGCAAAAGGAAAAAATATACCCTTTTCCTTTATTAACAGAACTAATAAATGAATCTGTATTATACAATCTAATTGACTAGCTCAATATCCGTGCTTCGCTACGAAACTATGTGGTTGAATTTATTTTGGGGGGAGGAAAATAAGGGGAGAAAAAAAATGCTGCCTCTGCCTACCAGCACCCATCGGTATTCATCTGGCTAGCATCCTGTCAATGTGTGAGAGAATTGAGGGCTGTCTGGAAACTGAAACAGTATTTGCTGTGTGAGCAAGGAGACAGCAAGGAGCCTAGGCGTGGCTTAGCTCAACTGTTTTGTACTAAAGCTGCTTGGTGCTGTGAAACTAAAACTGAAACTCCTCTCCTCTGCTTGTGTTTTGCATTTGGAACAGATTTTCTTTCAGGTGGGTGGGAGTAGAACTCCTTAGCATCAGAGAGTGTTAATATACGAAATACTAATGCTCTGATGGTCATTTTGAAAAATGAGCACCTAGAAGCCAAGAGGAACATACGTGCCAAATTTAAAGTTTGTAGGCTTTACGGCTCTGGAAATTTTGTGATGATGCATGAGTGGTATTTTGCTTTTATATAGAGTTATAAAATAATATCAAAAGCAGGTAGTATATTTGTACATATACATAAATATTTTTGCAAATATGTTTACACATCAAGTACATATTACACTACTAATATTTTAGTGAACATTTTACATATATAGACTGGATTTACATAGCATTCTAAGTCACAATTTTTAAAATTTGCACACTGTAAATTATGATTCACCATTCCTTTTCTAGAAAGCAATGTTAAAGGAAGCCCAAAAAGAGCAATACAATTACTTAAACCAAAGAAGCTAAAGACCTGAGATGAGAAAAAAAGAAAAGGAGCAGTTAAAAGTAGCTTACATCAATACAATATTTTTGCATGCCTTTTTAATCTTGCAAACCATCCTTGCTTCCATGTCATTCAATCACCTCATACATTGCCTATTGTACTTCCAATATTTTCTTGAGGGTTCATCAACTTCATCTAAGCACAATTTCCTCAAGCATTCTCTTCCTCTCAGCCTATTTCCCACTTTCTTCAGTTGTTATGTTATTCAGTTGTCATTAATTTTCTCCATATAATCTAAGTAACATCAGCCCTTTTAACTAACCCGAACCCTAATATCTATATTCAACCCACATTCAGTTGATTGACTGCTTGCCTTCAAGTCAGTTTTGGACTGTGGATGACTGCCTAGACAAGTCCCTGTAGTTTTCTTGCCAGGCTTTTCAGATGGGTTTGCCACTGACTCTTACCTACAGCTGAGGACTGGCTCAATGTCCTCATTTGTGTCTAAACAGGATCAGAATTCAGTGTTCCACTTTCTAGCTTGGTGCCTTAACCACTTACACCAAACTGGCTTACAATGAGTATCTTTTTTATTATTAATGTGTCTTTTTGTTTAAATACACAGGTAATTCTTAAGAACCTCAGTCTCACCTCCTTTCCTTTTTTCCCAACATACCCAATTTTCACTTCCAAATAGCAAAATGGGCAGAAGCACAATTATAAAATCAGTTTATCTACTTTTAATTGACATTTTAACTCACTAGTAGTGGGTGTGGGTAGTGAGTTAAAATGTCAATCAAAAGTATATCTTAAAATTTGTGTGTCCTTTTCTCCACCTTCAATAAAAAAATTAACTTGCTTTAATTTTTCACAATTTATATACAGAGGTGATTAAAAGTTTGTGAACCCAGCTTTTTAATATTTGAAGATCATATTCATTAATAAATGAACAAGTATAATGTTTGTGATTTGTTGGTATAATTGGGTTCTTTATCTAGATTTTAGAGTTGAGTGAAGAACAGTTGATATGAGTACTTTTAGGTCATTAATTATGCAGAAATATTGAAAGTTCAAAAGGATTCAAAAACTTTAAATGAATATCTTGTCACTTCATCTTTCTACACAACTATCCTCATGTTTGATATATTAATTTTATTTGTTGCATCATCAATATAATTTGCTGCACATCATTCAGGCTCTCAGCCAACTGCATATATATTCATATCACTAGAATTATTTCCTACACATTTATATTTATGTAAATCAACCAACCAGGCATTATGCATTTTTGTCATATTCTCTTTGCTCTGTCAAATTATGTACTAAACATTTTTATTTATTATTTTTATGTCCATACTTGTTTTACTTTTATCATATCACGTTCAGCAGCCAACCCTTCAACTCCAGGGAATACTTGTCCTGATGAGTAAATTTGTAGATGCCTGCCCTTTAAATTTAAATAATTTAAATTGCTTAGTTTTTAAAAGCTGCTTCCTCTTCAAACATGTTGCCAGTTACACTATACTCAGTTACACGCTTCATTGTTCCTTACCTGAAGATCTGGATCCTGTGAAATCTTTATCTTAGCTGGAGTCTGACCAAATAACTTTCTTTCCTTGATGGATAGCACACCTCTTGAAAGACAGGCAGTATTTGTAAGGTTTGCTTCATAGTTTGTAATTGTTCTTCCAACAGTTTTCATTCTCCTATAATTAGAAGTGCTACCGGTAGCATCCTGTAAACAGATTATCATTAGACAAACATATGTTACACAAAATAAGAAAATCTCATCTCGTAGTGTACCAACATAACATATGAATCAGAAAATAGCGAACTATCTTTTAGCATACAGTAGTGTATTGTACAAATCTGGTCAGTTTCTTGTATACCTTCATAATCACTATATGTAACTTTGGTGATTATGATCGTAAAGCTTCTTTTATCTGTTAAAGGGGGTGAGAATGAAGTTCTTCAAAATAATATGGAGCATGTAAGCCAAAAAGATGTTCCTTTTTAAAATATCGTTAGAAAAGAACATCACACTTCTTAAAAGATAGGCCGTGGTGGTGCAGTAGTCAGAATGCAGGCTAACTCACTGTTCATTGCAAGGAGTTCGAATGTGACCAGGCTCAAGCCTTCCGAGGTCGGTAAAATGGGAGCCCAGGTTGTTGGTGGGCAATAAACCACTTTGAGAGGGCTGTACAAGCACTGTGAAGTGGTATATACATCTAAATGCTATTGCTATCAAGTGAAGAATAAATCCATCTGAATTATCTAAGGGAATTTTGTTGAATCATCCATTAAAAATGCTGAAAATAAAGAATCATAGCTGTTTCTGGAGAACCACCTTTATTGGACTGGAGAAATGAGTTGTCAAACAGGCGGCAGCTTTATTATGGCCAAAAGACCAGCATAAATATAAAAAACACAAGGCACACCCCTGTTTCATCATGTCGTGGGAAGCCAAAAAATTGGGTGGCTTAACCATTCTTACGACGGTCACGTGGAGGACCCCAAGTTTGGGTAAGGACTTCCCGCAGTTACCCCTCAAAAGATTCCTATCGGCGGCGTCTTAGAAAACCGTGACACCCGCAGGCTTTGTTCTTACCCTTCGGCGGTCGCGGGACGTCGACAACCGCCGGGAAGACATCGCTCCCTAATCTTTGAGAGAAAAAGAAGCCAGCAACACTTAAAACCGAGGCGGGCGATTTCTTTTTGAAAAAAAGAAAAAAAAAACTGTCTCCCGACAGCCAGTTCGGCGACGGGGATTGTTGTGCGCATGCTTTGGAGTGCGGGTTAGCGGTTTACGGTGCGAGCTCGAGGTTCAGTCCTCTGATTTGCTGCCATATTTGATTCGGGCGTGGAACCGAGGAAGTGCCCCGCGCCCAAAGTAATGCTTGCCGCTGAAGTGACCGCGGGAGCTCGGTTCGTATGACGGAGGAACTGCGTCTCTGAAGCGGGGCTTGTGGGCTGAAGCCTGGTCGTTTCTTCCCTTCTTGTCTTATATATTGGCCGGTGTCTCGATTTACTGGCCAAGACCATGCGTCGGCTACATGTCCTTTATCGTCCCCTGAAGCTATTATTCCCCGGAGGAAGAGCGAAGCCGTGGGGCAGGCTTGCTTCTTGCAGATGGGCGTCGTTCAGAACGGGCGCGACCCTCCCAGGTCTGTGACATCCTGGGGTAGCAGGGAAGGGGAAGAAAAGCTGCTTTCTTAATGTCCGACTGGCCTGAACGAAACCAAGGGACGCTCTCCCTCCCTCCCTAAATAGAACATCATGACTCCTCTGCTGGAATTACGTTGCTGGTTTGGATGTGTTTCCAATCCCCAACCGATCCTAAATCTATAGATTGGGAAGTAACACACAAATCTCAGGAGATGGCGGTAGCCGACCACTGCAGTATAGTGACTGTTGAAAACTATGGTATTGGTATGAAGTTGTTCATAATCTCTGGTTTTTTGATGAGATGATCAATATTTCAACATCATTTTTTGGTTACTGCTCTTCGAAATTTTATAAGCTCGTGCTTGTGCCATCAACAATAATATATAAGCCCCTGGTTCTTTTCTCTCTCTCTTTTTAAATTGCCTTCCATTTTTTCCATCATTTCACTTGCTTGTATGTTATGAGTCTGCAACATTTAAAGTTTGGTTTCATTACCAATTTCCAGTGAGGAGCCTGGTTCTATTGGTTATTTTTGTCTTGCAAAAATAATACCCATAACCTTTTTCTCCAGCACAGTAATTCAAAAGCAAGTTATTTTTATTTCATTCAGCTCTTTGGATAATCTGGCTTTCACAGCTATGTTATAACTGGGAAAAGTATATCTTGACATTTTCCTTCATTTCACTGTGTTGTCTCAGTGCTTTAATATTTTTATTAGATTTGTCATAGCCTTTATTCTAAAAAGGTCTTTATTTCATAACTACAGTCATCTTTCCTGTGAATTTCTGAGTACTTCAACTCTTTCTGCACCTATTTGCGATGCCTTAACCTTGCTTGTTGACATAATATTTAGTCAGTTGTTTTAATATTGATCAGTAGACTGGCTTTTGCACTCTTCTTTCATTTCGGTCAAAGGTATCTTAAATCTTCTTCATTTCCAGCCAACAAAGCAGTATCATCATTTGATTCCGGTGATATTGATGTTACTCCCAAAACTTTTAATTCATATTTCTATTTTTCCTCATCCTCATTTATCATGATATTTTCTGCATATTAGTTTAACAAGCCTTGTTCATGTTCTTGTCAATTCTGAAACATTCTAATTGTTGCTTCCTGGTCAGTATACAAATTGTTCCATAGGCAAATGAAGTAGCCCATTACAGGGCTAGCTGCAAAGTGTTTTGAACTACATAGTCAAAAACCTTAACATAATCAAGAATGAAAACATGTACTACTTTTTGGAACTTCTTTGTTTTTCATATCATTTCCAATAGGGGCGAGCTTTCAACCTCTGCCACACCTCTCATTCCCTCATGCCTGTCTCCCTGACTTACACTGCATTTCTCATGCACCATCCCTAATTATGATATAAATCTGTTGAATGAAGCTTTGATATATTTATTGATAACTCATAACTTTATTACTTGTCCTAATAATTTTGTTGGATTGAATAAAAATTGTACATTTTATGAATTAACAAAATTTTATCCCAAGATGTCAATAGCTTTGTTGCCCGGTCCAAAACCTGCGGGGAGTTGCGATCAGCTCATGTAGGTCAAGAGGTCACTCTGTGTGGATGGATTCAATATAAGAGGTAAATTGAAAATTGCTGATGCTAAAGAAAAGATTAAAATAATGGTTTGCCTTACTACATCAGGGTCTGGGATATACAAATATAGTCTGGTGTCTTATTTCTGTTTCCACAGAACACATAGAGGTAGTGCTAAACTTACAAACATGTTAACCTACAGTGGTCAACTGTTCCAAGTTATGACAGTGCTGAACAAATGGTGGTTACATTTGGTCTTCAGTGTTCCAGACATCCCCATACTGCTGCAGTCACATGGTTGCAGTCTAGGTGCTTGACAACCTATTTGCACCTACAACAGATTGCCAAGTGCCCTGTGATCATGTGATTGCCATTTACAACTTTCTCTGCTGGCTTCCCTAGAAGGTCAGTGGGGAAAGCAGAGAGGGTCACAAGTCCCTAGGATAAGTTTCCCCCACTTACACACTCTCCCCCAGCCCTTCTTCCCTTGCATGGCAACAACTGCTTGCACACCCCCATGCACCCTTCCCAACCAGCACCAGGCCCTTCTGACCACGTGTCACTTCTCATGCACCCTTTCTGACTGGCGCTACGCTGCTCATGCACCTTTTCCAACTGGCACTCCACCTCTTGCACACCTCAGTGCACTCTTCTCAGCTTGCAACACACTTTTTGTGCACCTGCTCACACCCTCCTCAACATCTTTTACACACACCCTTTGGACACCTTCATTGGCCTGCATCTCTCATGCACTCGCCCTGATCATGCCACACATCTCTGTACATCCTCCCTGATCTGCAGGGTGCCTTTTGTGCACTCTCCTTAAAGCACCGTGGTGGAAATGTTATGGTTTGGGGCTGTTTTGGATAGCACACCATCATAGAAATTACTACAAATTCTTCATTGTACCAAAGGATACTGAAGTGTAATGTGAAAAGTTTGAAGCTCATTGGACAATGGGCTTTGCAACATGACAATGACCCCAACATTCTGGTAAATCCACCAAGGATTGGTTTGAAGCTCATTGGACAATGGGCTCATTGGACAATGTGCTTTTGTGACCAAAAATACGACAATGACCCCAACATTCTGGTAAATCCACCAAGGTTGGTTAAAAAAGAAAATGGAGGGTTCTGAAATGGTCAAGTCAAAAGATCTACATAAATTCCATCAAGATGTTGTGAGTTGATTCCAGTCAATGTCAGAGACTGGTAGATAGCTATGAGAAAGGCCTACATGTGCTTGTTTCTGCCAAGGGACAAAACCAGTTATTAGAATTAAGGGTGTACTTATTTTTTTCCATAGAAGGAAATGACAAATCTGTTTGTTTTTGTTGGATAAATGATTGAAAGTCAACTTATATTTTTTGTTCAATTTCATCATCTTTATGTGACCATTTGAATGAAAATAAAATACTGGTATGTCCGCAAATGTATCAAAAGAAAAAACTTTCAAAGTGTATATACTTCCATGTGACATGTATGTCTGATTGTACAAGAATATATTGCTCCATTTTTGCTATGTGCATAGAAAATGGAACTGCCATGTCAATGTGCAATGATCTATTCTTAAGAAATAGTTTTCTTTATACTAATTCTTATGCCTATAGAAAAATCTGTAAGGGTGGTTGATGATTAAGAAATTTGAAATACACACACACACACAGAGAGAGAGAGAGAGGGAGGAAGAGAGAAAGAGAACGAAAGAACTTAAATGAATTTAGGACCAGGGTCAAATTCTTAAGTTAAAAGTAATGTTCAGATACTACATCTTTGAATGTTCGTACTATCAAAGTCTTCTTGCATGTGAAACACTTATGTGTCACGTAAAAGTGTCTAGTTGAGCTGTCCCCAGGCTCAAAGCTGTTCCGTGACTAGGCATTGTTTACAGTAGATGTTCTTGGAGAATTCTGCACTGCATATTCATGAGTTCCATGCTGAATCTGAAGTGTTATTGACATGTCTACACATCTGTGTCTCCCATCATTAGACATGAACAGTTTGTGGTTTTGAGAGATTTCCAAGGACTTACACAGATACTCATACCTCAGGTTGAGGTAAGTACTATTGAAAACTGCTTTTGTAGCTTTTTGCTAGGAAGCCAACGAACATTGCATCGAAACAAATATATAGGTAGTCCTTGGCTTACAACCGTTTAATCAGCAACCATTCAAAAGTAGACAGCACTGATACAAATGATAGCTACATCTACTCCTCAATCAGAATTCCAGCAATCTGGGCACTTGGCAATCGGCTCACGCTTATAAGCGTCCTGAGTTCACATGAATCAGAAAGTTAGTGGGGAAGCTGGCAGGGAAAATCACAAGTTGCTGGGATTAGTCTCCCGAACCTGCGCACCCGCCCCAAACCTCAAATGTGCCTCCCTCATACATCCTCCCTGAGCTTCATTGCATCTCTAGTACACCCTTTCTGAACCTCGTTCTGCTTCCTCTTGCTGTGCTTCTCGCACAGCCTCCCCAACTCTTGCTGTGCCTCCTACACACCTCTTACTGCACCACCTCTGCACTCTCCCGGACCCTTCCCAACCTTTTTCCCCTACCCTTGTCTCTCAGGTAACTCCTCACTTGGTTGTGGGAAGTCAACATGAAGTTGCCTCACCTGATGACTGGGATTCAGCTAACACCACAATTAGGATTGTAGGGATTGCTGTTGCTAAGTGTTGTAATTGCGCTTTACAACTTCATCACTGAGCAATGGAAGTTCTGGTTTTGGTTTCTGTTATATGTTGAGGATCATCTGTAATGTTCAAGCCACACTGATTTGGAGTACTAATAAGTAGACTTCCTGGATTACTGCTAAATTTTTAATTTTCATAGCTGAACTCTCAGATTATTCCTAACTCAAAAGGTTGCTAGAGTTAGTTTTATAATCTCTAATTTGCTGGTTCAAAACATGTAATATTTTAATAATTTTAATTGAGTGAATATCTTTTCTAAAGATGTGTAAATTTTAGTAGATAAAGAACTCAGTCTCTCTAGAACACTCTGATAGACTTTCAGTGCACATGAAGATTTCTTTAATTTTTATATTTAGGTAAATATTAAAATGGGGAACTGGGTGTTATTTGATCAGATATTGAAGAAAATGGAAAATTGCTTTATATAGAACTTAAGTTACTGGAATTTTTATTTTGCTCTTTTTTAAGTTACAGTTCATATATAATTCATTTAGGTAAGCATACTTTTATACTGAAATTAAATTAAGACAGGCTCTTGAATGAAATTTTATTATTTAGAAAAGAGTTGTGACGTTTCAGTGCACACTCCTTATTGTAACAGATAATATTATAAATATCCATACCTGTATGCACAGCTTATAGTTTTTCATAACATATTTTAAAGTTCAGTCCTATAATCTACAAGGAAATAAAGAATATTCCAAAGCATATCTGAAGTATCTTTCTCCATCAAAAGAACTTAATTTCCACATTAGCATTTCAATTTTATTCTTACCAACTGCTACTTAATGTAATCATTTTGTAAAGAATTTTGGGTGAGATAGAATTCGTTCTGATCCAGAAAAGTTCATTGGAATTAATGTTTCAAACAAAAAAGATTTCTATCTCACCTTTTATTTAGAGCTTATATCACTTTTTTTTCCTCACTAACAACCTGGTGAGATAGATTGAGCTGAAAGAGAATTGGTTTCTACAGCTAAGATTAGACTTGAACCTGGTTCTCTCTGCTCCTGGTCTGACACCTT
The DNA here is from genome assembly GCF_049901735.1 of Notechis scutatus. NCBI lineage: Eukaryota > Metazoa > Chordata > Lepidosauria > Squamata > Elapidae > Notechis > Notechis scutatus. Next base: position 108,157,219 of record NC_142011.1, on the reverse strand, counting down.
AACTTCTGCAATATTTTGGTTATCTCAATAAACACTTTAACAGCTGGGGGGGTGGTTGGGGGGGGGGGCCGGCGGGGGTTGTTGGTTACGGGGGCCCAAGGGGGTGGGGATCCCTGCTTTAACAGATAACATTTATTATTTACTTATCACATTTTGGAACCACCCATCTCCTTCACAGAGAGAGACTGGGTGGTGGCCAATAAAATATTAAATATAAAAACAATACATAAAAGTTACAATTTAAAAAGAGGCAAGGTGTTTAAAAAAATGATAAAACGAATTAAAAGACAAAGTGAGGACTTTCAGGTGCCATTTAATTGCCAGACTTGAAGTTGGCTGATAACCACCAGGCATAATGTATTTTAATAATGCATATTCTGATTTGTCTATTTCTTGCACTGCAGGCTGCTTCCCGTTTGAGGAAGCTCTTTTCTGATGCTCCAGTTGAGTCTGTTGTGCGAGTGACTGGGATTGTTATTCCCCGGCCTCCTGGACAGGCAAATCCTGTAAGTATTTTAAGGAGGAGTCCCCTGCTTTTAAGTAAGTTCAGTTTATTGCTTTTGGCTACCAAAATGATTTTCTAATACCTACTGAGAATAAATTTGCACATTTTCATTTGCTGTGTAAGTGTCCTAGAGGTGTCCAGCTGTTAATTACCATGGTAGCTGCAGAATGATCCTTTTCTTCTTGGTTTGGAAGTATCTTTCTTCAGCTCAGCCCTGTAAAAGTCCTCTGCCCTCTCAAAAGACTACACAGTTTCTGGCTTAATGTCTTCTGTGCTTGGAATTTCCAGGCAATACAGCTGCACGATGCATCACTTTTTATGCTTTCTTCACATCTCTCCTCAAATCCCACTCTTTCCATGCACTCTCATTTCCCAGATAGGTTGATTTCTATGCTTTGCAACAGGCAGATCTGTGTATATATGGAGTCTTTCTAATCTGCAGGAAAGCAACTTGTTTTACAACAGTAAGCCCTTGAAGTTTCTGTTCTTGTCTATAGGATTGAAATTTTCAAAAAATAAAGATTGATAGCTGTGCCTGGCTGGTAATCTGACAAATCTATCTTCAGGGCAGAGATCTTTTCTTGTTGTTCTCTGCAAAGTCCTGACAATACTGCAAAAATTGTTATGATAATTAGCTATTCAGACAAACCAGGAAGACCATGCTTTTTTTCCTTTCCCCAAGCCTGCTCTTGCCTGGCCCATTAAGTTGTGAGTTGAAATGGGTAAACAGTGAGATGTTGACTTGAGATTCAGGAGCTCTTGGACTATGAACCTGGTCCCTCAAACTCCAAGTTTGTGAAGGGGAAGTGGAAATAAAATTTTGCCAAGCAAAATTATCTTATCACCACACCATCTGGTTAAAAAACCCTGCAATGAATCTATTTTCTGGGCACAATCAATAGAGCTGTTATTTTTTTTAATTAAAGTGATCACTTTCAATTTATTTAGAGGATGCAAACTGGAGATATTGAAGTAAAAGCAGAAACTGCAGAGGTTCTGAACTACTGTAAGAAACTACCATTTGAAATAAAAGATTTCACCAAGGTATACCTTTCTTATTTCTGTTTAGTGTGCTATTTCTGCCTAATAGAATATTTGGGACAGCATACTTTGGGAATTCTTGCACATCTGTTCTTTTTAACCCTTCTATTTCCTCTCTATAGAAAAGAATGGGGATGCACGCAAAATGGAAAATGTATTTTGCTTCAAATCCAAAACAAACCACCACATTCTGGAAATTCTGCAGAACTAGCTGCTGTTCAGCACAAACAAAACCCAGAATGTTTGGATTGTTCAGGGTTTCAGATGAAATAACATCCAGAGAGATTCCAAAGTGATTTGGATCTAGGAGGGATGAAATTTGCCACGTTTGATAGAATATGGTGCAAAAGTTTAAATTGCTATCCTTGAAAACTGACCCTTTAGTAAAAGTGCCCATGCATTTTTATTATGAATCAGAATGAGGTGAACTTTGTAGTAATACAAAACAACAGAAGAATACAATAAATATAACACAATACAAATATAATACAGAATAGTAATGGGGATCTTTAACTATTCTGACATCACCTAGGAGACAAAATGCAGCTAGTGGGAGATCAAACAGGTTCCTAATGAACTTAGCAAACAATTTTGACTCCCAAAAGGTAGAAAGAAAAAGGAACTGCTAGAATGTAGGGAAAGAAAGGAAATGTCAGCTACATTTGACTTAATTCTCTCTGGCAGAGATTAAATGATAGAGGTTGTTGAACTTACGGGAATGTTGGGGAAGAGTGAGTATGGATAATTGGAAGCCAACATAATGCCGGCACAAGTAATAGAACAAAGTCAGACTAATGTCTTAAACTTTAAGAGAGTGATTTCAACAAACTTTGGAGCTTGGGAAGAATTTCATGAACGAAAATCTTTAAGGGGAAAACAACTCAAGAAGCTTAGGAAACTCTATAAAATGAGATTATCGAAGTCTAGCTAAACACACTATCACTGAAAAATAAAAATAAAAGATCCTAGAAGAATCTGAGCCAGGTTGTATAAAGAACTCCCTGATAAACTGGAAAACAAAAAAGATAGGTATAAGATAACACCTATCCACTCTAGACAAGTTTAAATCACCAAACCAAATGGATTACATCCCAGAGTTCTAAAATCCTGGCAGATGTGATTTTGGAATCACTGGATCATATCTTTCAAAAATCCTGGAGCGCAAGGGAACTCAGAGGACTAGAAAAGAGTTGATATGGTTTCCATCTTCAAAAATAGGGGGGAAATGGATCTAGGAAACAATAGTAGATAAAATATGAATTGGAAGAAGTGAGTGAAAAATAATGGTTTGGTATAAAAACTTGCTTATGTTTTTAATTTAGGTAACAATATTTTGTGCTTCGTGTTCATTATAGGATATATAATTGCTGTTTTTTCTTTATAAAAAACATTCTTTTCCTCCTCTCAGAAAACTGAAGCACTGCGAATGCAGTATCGCTATTTGGACTTAAGAAGCATTCAGATGCAGTATAATCTCCGGCTGAGATCCCAGGTGGTGATGAGAATGCGAGAGTATCTCTGTAATTGTTATGGTTAGAGAAACAAAATTGTTAACAGTTAACTTTTTTTTTCTCCTTTCACTTACTGTGGTGCTGACAAAATTTATCAAATCTTATTTTAGATTTTGTGGATGTAGAAACTCCAACACTATTTAAGAAAACACCAGGAGTAAGTATGCAAAGGCATCTTTTCTGTACTTATATTGTTATAAAATTATCAAGTATCAGAAAGTATCAGAAAGTAATTACATCATGTAGCCCAAACATCTAAAAGAAGACTTCTTCTTTTCTAAGGCAGCAGCATTGGATGTGGGGGAGATATTTCGTGTCCTGGATGAATTCAGCATTCATATTGAATTCACCAGCTCAGAACTTTATAACTGCCATGGCTACTTCAAGGATTTTTCTGGCCCAATGCATTACGAATAGGAAGCTTATGATTTGAAATTGGATGGCAATTGTCTCAGTCAGCCTTTGTTTAGACTGACAGTGGTATTTCCCTTTGCACTAAAGGTTACTTAGAGAACAAAAGAATCTAGACAACTTTGGAGATTTTGCTTGGCATACTCAGAATTTTAGTTTTGTTATGAAATTATGTGAGGGAGAATATTTTTTATATTAAATAACTCTTATTAAAAAATTTTAAAAGGAAGATAAAAAGTAATACAAACTAATATAAAGAAAGCAAGAAAAAGCTAAAAATGCAAGGGAAGGAAAACATAGAAAAGAAACAAAAAAGATACAAAGAAATTTCTTTAAAGCTTCTTTGACAAAGAGTTGTTAACATAATGGTTGCTAAGCATTATTTTCTGAAACCAAAACCTTCATTAATACATTAGTTACTGATTAGATAGATAGATAGATAGATAGATAGATAGATAGATAGATAGATAGATAGATATCCAAAATCAGATATATCTATGTGTATAAATTTGTGCCTCTGTGTGTGTATACAGTATATGTACTATATATGTGTACTGTATGTTTGTATGTACATGTATAGGGGAGAAGACATTGGAATTTCATTTTAATGTGTGTCATTGTACGCATAGAAAAGTGATAATAAAGGTTATCTTGAAAAGCAGTAACCTAGGTCTTACTATTGCTTCAAGAACTTTTGTTAATTTCTCACATGAGAACTGAGTAGAAGTGTGCATGATCATGTAAATCAGGGGTCCCCAACCCCTGGACCATGGACCAGTACCGGCCCACCACCTGCTGGCCCACAAGCAGTGAGCGAGTGCACAAAGCTTCATTTATGCATGGGTGGGAGCTAGGTTGCACATGCAAAACCATTCCCTCTCCACTTGCCACTGCTGCTGCTGATCCATGGAGCCAGAAATGTTGGGGGTGTAAATAAAATACAGTGTAGGCTATATATTTTGGGAAATGGTGCATTATTGCACTTTCTGATTAAAGGCAATGGGTAATGGATTAATTTTTTCAAGAGAGGTTTGGCTGAAATAGTTTGTACTCAAACTAGAAGTTTCTTCATTTTGGTTTTCATCTAAAGGCAATGTAATTCCAGCTTTAAATTACATTCTCCCTTTACTACCAGGGGGCAAAAGAATTTGTGGTGCCTTCCCGGGAGGCTGGAAAGTTCTACTCACTTCCTCAGAGCCCTCAGCAGTTTAAACAGCTCCTAATGGTAGGAGGTCTGGACAGGTGAGCTTCTTGGGGCCCCACCAGCACAATAATGTTTTCAAGGTAGCACTAAAACTCTGATTTGCAGTCTGTGGTGAAAGGATAATGGATAGATTGAGTTAAAGTTTGTCACACAAACTGATCATTTGCCAATTAATCAAGTTCCATGCTAAGAATGACTCTCTCTATGTCTGCCTAGAAGATTCACATGCTTGAAATCTTCTTGCAAAGATTTTCTGTACTGTGCCGTCTGTGACCACAATCTTATTTATGAGATGGAGAACCAGGTTGCTGAATCATGGCATATATAAAACATGTAAGGATTGAGAGTTGGCACCATTTTATGGTGATTCTGCTTCTACTTGAATGGATGGTTCCAGTCAATAGTCGATATGCATGTGAGAGAAACAGCACTCACTCCCTTGGTTGCTCCAGTATCAGTTTCCCCTCATATTATTTAAAGTCACTTGCACATTTCCACCTTAGACTGAGCTGGAGATGCAGTAGAAAGTCTAAACCAGGCTGTCAAGGTTTGGATGAGGCAGAACAAGGCTAAATCTTACTAAGATGCAGTTACTATTTGTAAATAAACATCCAGTAATATTGTTCCTAATAATTACTGTAGATGAGGTGATTTCTCTAAAGGGATTGGTTTGTGATGTAAGGGTGCTCATAGCCCTTGCTTACATGGCAGGTGGAAACTTGGGCAGGGGCCAGATCACTGGTGGTCTTGCAAGCCTAATTTATAATGCTGTTTACCACCTTTATAATCTTACATGGGGTGGTCCCAGATTTTATATCAAGAAACACCTGACCAAATTGGAATCTGCACATGTCTTCTCATCACCTCGAACATTCCACCACAGAAAATATATAGGTTTATATATGAGGTATAATATAGGCTGGAGAGCAGGCCTTTTTTGTAATGCCCTCTACTCTAAAACACATTTCCGCTGGAGATAAATTTATCCGCAGTCATACTAGCATTTTGTATGGGTATTAAAAACACTTACGCCTTTGCCTCAAAATGATTATGAGTGCTCATTTAGTGATTAATTCATTCCTTATAAATTATTTTTTCTTTTTGTTTTGTTGGGCGCTATCCAGATTCTCACAAGCTTGGATGGTTTGCAGTTATTGTGAAAGAAAGAAATGTGTATGAAAAAAAATCAGATTTAGCAAGAATAAAGTCTCTTCTGACTGTCCCTTTTCTGGCAGTGCAGATAATGTTTTGTCCACTCATAGCCAATTCAAAGTGTGCAGAAGGTCTTTCAGTATGTCAAGCTTATAAACTTTTTCTTTGCAGTTCCCCACACAGCTTCTTTTCTGTGCCTATAGCATTAACCAATTCCTAAATATGGAACAAATGTTTATTCTGTTTTAAATTCAAATAATAGCAATTTTTTCAGATTATATTCTTTCCAACCCCCCTGTTTTGAGAGATCATGCTACTTGAGAAAGATACCCTGCAACCAGAATGTAATTTTCTAATGGCAGGTATTTCCAAGTTGCCCGCTGTTACAGAGATGAAGGTTCAAAGCCAGACAGACAGCCTGAATTCACTCAGGTAATTTATTTTTATTTGGAATAAGATTAAAAAAAAATTAAATGGGCATTGTTTTTACTTGTAACTACAAGGATTACCATCCATTTAGAAGTTGGGGGTTTAGTGGCTTTGGAAGAGGAAAATCTGAGTATGTAATAACAATGCAAAATAATTGGGAACTGAATACTTGTCATCTCACTGTTGTTACTTGCAGCACTGACCAAATACTGTTCTGTGATTCAGTTTTATCGTTCTGTATACAAAGCAAATAACATTGAGTAGTGATGGAAAATGGAGAAGTGTCATTTGTTCCACTGTTGAGAGATATTTCTGTTTTGACATTACAGTGAACACATTATTTCATTTCTGTGATCTAGTACTGACAACCATTTTTGCAAATGGAATGCCAAATTCCCCAAAGTGGCATGCAGTGTGCTTACTTATTAGATTTATATGCTGCCCTTGTGACCTATGTAAATGAAATCTGACTTTATGGAATATGTTGTGTGTATCAATAAATTACTAAGAATTAAAAAATAAAATGCGTCAAAATCTCCACCAAGAGCACTAAAAATATAATTTAAAAATATATGGATATTAGTAATTATTTTATAAATGGGGTTGATGGGAGGATATGGCAAAGAGTTGCTCGAAGATACTTTATGTGTTTTAAAACTAATCTACATTTGCAAAATTGCTAGGACTAGTTTGTGTGCAATAGAATTCATTTCATCTAATAACATTATCTGCAGTATATCTTCTGTAATAAATAGTAACTAGACAAAGAAATCAGACTAAAAAACAATGAAACTAACATACAGCTCCAGAATCTGAGCATGTACAAATGAAATGGGTGCTGTAAGCCTTATTCTCCGACTGTTCTCTAGAATTGTAGCCCTTCTAAAATGCATTTTCAAAGAAATACATCTTTTGCAAAAATGTTAAGTAGAATAATTGTGATATTTATATGCCTTATTTTTTAAAAAAATCTCTTGCTTATTTTCCCCCACCCCCCACCCCCCCCAAAGATAGATATTGAAATGTCATTCGTGGACCAAGATGGAATTCTGGCTTTAATTGAGGGCATGCTGCAGTATTCCTGGCCTAAGGAAAAGGGGCTTATCAAAATACCCTTCCCTTCAATCACCTATGATGAGGCGCTATCCACTTATGGGACTGATAAACCTGATACTCGTTTTGGAATGAAGGCATGTTCATTTACAAAAATTAAACATTTGCTTGACTGCCATACCCCCACTGCTATGTTGAAGGCCTGTTAACTGTAATGGAATTTGTGGATATTTTGATAAATTTTGTTTATCAAAGTATCTTTTAATTTGTGTGAATGAGCCCAGAAAATATGGTGATCTCTGCTATGTTTTAAAGCAGTACCGTATTTGCCGGCGTATAAGACGACTTTTTTGCCCTGAAAAACATGCCTCCAAGTGGGGGGGTCGTCTTATACGCCGGGTCGTCTTATACGCCGGCAAATAGTAATTGGGAAGCACTGTGGCTGCCAGCGGCCGAGGCACTTTTGCGCACCATGGAAAGCGAATCCCGTGAAGCCGAAAGGAGCAGCCAGCCTTCAGGCCGATGTGGCGGGCCTCCTTCTCCCAGCTCCCAGGAAGCAGGCGCTCAGCGGCCGCGCTCGCAGCTCGGCCTCCGCTCGCACCGCCCGGCCTCCGCTCAGGTATCCGGCTGGGGCTGTCAGGAGTTGTTACCGCTGGCGCGGCTCCACGTGGCTCCAGTCCCGCATTGCCTCGGGAAGGGAAAGGCAAAACCAGGAGCCGCTGCTGCCGTTGCAAAGCGCCGCCGTGGCTCTTCCTTTTTGCCTTTCCCGAGGCAACGCGGGACTGGAGCCACATGGAGCCGCGCCAGTGGTAACAACTCCTGACAGCCCCAGCCGGATACCTGAGCGGAGCCGGCGGTGCGGCGGAGCCCGGAGGCCGCGGAGCGCGCCTTGTTTCCTTGGGAGCTGGGAGAAGGAGGCCCGCCACATCGGCCTGAAGGCTGGCTGCTCCTTTCGGCTTCACGGGATTCATTTCCACGGTGCACAAAAGTGCCTCAAAAAAAAAAAAAAGTGCAAAAGTGGAAGGTGTGCGGAAGAGGGGGTAGTCTTATACGGCGAGTATATAACAAACTATATTTTGAGTGGAAATGTTGGGGGGGTCGTCTTATACGCCCAGTCGTCTTATACGCTGGCAAATACGGTAATTTTCATAGTTCTTATTGCACTACACTTGCCACATTTGATAATAGTGGTATCTCAGTATTCATTGTTAATTGGTTCTGGGATGCATGATGAGTACCAAACAGATTTTTCCTATAAGGAATAATGTAGTGAGTCACAAGGCAGCTAACACCCAAGGCATTCCAGCTTGTGCATTGAGCAAACAATGATGAGTACTAGGACAAAATTTTCATGTCAAAATGTGCTGGGTAACAAATTTGATGAGTTTCACAGAATTTGAGTACCAAGGTACCAATGTATTGAGTTACAAAAACTTGCATCAATCACAACTGTTTTCTTTAAGATACCCCAAATGTTCCTTGCACTGCAGACTGTGTTTTTGTTAAATTGGAAAAGGGGGGGGGGGAATCCACCTTTCCTGAAATTAAAGCACTGTTTTATTGGCTACCATAAATTAACACAGCCATGCTATGAGAATTCAGCCCAAAGCTCTGTTCCATTCACAACGGGTTGTAGTGGCAGCTGTCCCAATGTCTTGAGCAAAATTCAACAGCTGATGAATATAGAATGTAAAACTGAGCCCTTTCCCAGTTGCGTTTGAAACTTTCCCTTCCCCTAATTCTTTTCCAGTCATTTTCTGTTGTCACAATTACGATATTTATATCTTTTCTTCCAATGTCAGATCATTGATGTAAGTCACATTCTTAGGAATGTAGATGTTGGCTTTTTGCAGAACTCTCTCAGTGAGCCCCATGGTACAGTGAAAGCCATTTGCATTCCCCAGGGAGCGGTGAGTGAGGCTATTTGTGGAAATGTTCTTTATCTTGGATGCTGTCATTTATCAAGCTGTTATTTCTATGATGAGCCCTACAAATATGATCTCTCTCTCTTGCATATAAGTAGATGATTAAAAAAGCAAACTTTTATCTTTTTAGGAGAAGTCAAACTGGTTTCTGTAAGATCTATTTCTTAAAAATAGGAATACATTAATACATTGCTTTGTACCTTGAAATTAAAATAATACTGAATAAAACAAAGCAAGCTTATGGAGATTTGGCAAACTCAGTAGTTAGTGTATAGGAAGAATGGTGATGTGTGAGATAGATGTCCTTGTAGAAAGAAGTAAAAAGGTAAAGGTTTTCCTGTCAGTCACGCCCTTTTGGAGGGTATGGTTTCTTGGCCAAGGGAGCCAGTATTGTCCGAAGACAATTTTCATGTTCATGTGTCTGCATGGCTATACAACAAAGGTACACGGAATGTTGTTACATTCCCACTGGGGGTGGTACCTATTCATCTATTCACATTTGCATGCTTTCAATCTGCTTGGTGAGCAAGAACTGTGGCAAGTAACTGGAGCTTACCCTTTTGTGTGGAAGTTCAAGTCTCAAACCTGGGCTGTCAGTTCTCTAGCTCAGTGTTTTTAACCAATGAGCCACAGCACCCCAGTGGTAAAAAGAAGTACTGAAAGAAAAAAAAATCTTTAACTTTCAATCTATGGGTCAAAATGAAGGAGTTGTGCAAAATATAGAAGCCAGTCCAGATTTCTAGAGAGAAAAAAGGATGTGGGAAGAAGGCCAAGGAAAGGCTGCATCTTATTTTATCAATGCAGTTTTTCTTTCCTACTTCTTCCACACACACTATAAGACCATATACAAAAGTGAGTGCTGGTGTAATTCCAAATTTTGTTCTTCAGTCAAATACTAAAAAGTAAAAGGGATACATTTATTGAAGGTGTATCCCACTTATGATCTGTCAGCCACATTTGGTGAGTCTTTTAAGTTCAGCCTTTCATCCTTTGATTTATTAAGAATGCTTACATTCTGTGCACTTGTTATTATTTACATTGTTCTCTCAATATGAAATCATTTACAACAACTGTGAAGTAGATTAAAAGTGAGAAATAATGATTATATCAAAGCATTAATTTGAGTTCAGGTATTCAACATTGGGTTGAGTTTAGATTCTTAATTCACTGTTGCCCTATTAGTTCACAAATTGAATGCCAAATGTGGAGGAGTTGCAGGCAAACAGAGACTTGTCAATGGATGCTTTTGCCAGCTGATGCTACAGTTAGGAAACAGGAAAACTGTGTTTTTCCTTACTGTGGAATTTAATGTCAATCCTGAATTTGTAATTGTAGAGGTACTAAAATAGTGATTAAAATGCAAGTTTATAGCGCATCAAAATTGTTTCCTTTTATCTCATGACGATAATTAGCAAGAATCGAATCTGACCATCACTGTTTTATTTATGTTTATTAATAGAATCTTAGTAGCTGTTTAGAGATTATTTTTAATTGCATCATTGAGAATGATAGAAAACAAAGAAATCAAACTTAATTTGTTTTAAGTTTATTTTCCTTGGATTTTTATATCTTTTGGGAGGGAGTTTTTCTCTATATATCATTGTTGTAATTAATTCATTTTTGTTCATGATTCCTTTCTAGAACTGAAAATATAATCTGAAAGCATTTTTTTAATTTAAGCTTGATTCTGAAACAAAAGATTTGATGTTAAAATAATGAGGAAATATATAGCAGTATCAGTTAGAATATAATAAACTTAATCCATTTATTAGTGTTTATATATCTTTGTCTCTAGAAATTACAGTTTAAAGATTTGGAGTCCTTAAATGAATTGTCAAAATCTCAATTTAACCAGGTATGGCAAAAATAGTTACAAACAAGAAGTATTTTCTTTTGGGAATTTATGTTGGGCTACATAAAATTTAAACCTGCACATTACATATCAGTTGAAGAGGCTGGGACAGGGAGAATTTCTAGTTCTTTTAAATTAGTTTAATTTGGATTAAAATAAAAGGAGAAAGCTGGCCCGCTGTGTGAAGAAGATTTTGGTCAAGATAGACTTTTAATTGGATCCAATAAGTTTTGTTTTATAGTCCCTCTTACATTATACAAACCAACTTTACTGATATTAAAGAATGAAAGAGCTTAAATCTTTTTTGAAAGTATATTTCTTAGCCACAAAAGTGAGCAGCTTAAATTGCATACTCTCTACCAGAGCCACTATGAATATTTGCATGAGGTGGGGGAATGCTGTACATGATACAGAGCTCTTTTTTGCCTATTCAAAAAAAAAAGTGTGTGTGTGCGCTCGCACAAAACTGAAATCTATAGCTCATGGGAGGGATTCTTATAGTTCCAAAATCAGCAGAGACTCTTTGCTGGCCTGTCTTTTCTGCAGCATTACTGTACTTGGAGAAATCTTAGAGTGCTTGACTTCATGCTTATATCACTGCTTTTTCTCGTTGTTCTTTCTCACAGAAGGATAAGAAGTGGCTTTGTATTCAGACTATTGGTCTATCTTAGTATTTTCAACACCAGCAAATTTCTAGGTTCAAGTTGAGTTTTTCCAGCTCTTTCTGTGTGGAAAAGTTGATACCTAACACTAGACAAGGGTCCTTCATACTCAAGCTATTGTCAGTGGATATAATGGTGTTCTTTTCCCTCCCAGAAAGTTCTTGGGTTTAGTTAGTTTTATTCGTTACCTATTGTTTCATGGGATTTTAAAATTGTTGCCATGTATTGAAGAACAATTAAAGCAATTAAACATCTTTGGTTTCATTTGAATTCTTTTCAAGAAGTGCTGAGCTGTTTATTTACTTTTCTATCCTGTATAGTTTATATCATATTTGATTTTGAAACCTGATGGCACCATGAAGTCCCCACTTGGAAAATTCCTTAATGAAGAGCAAAAATCAGAGCTTATCAGAACAGTTGAGGCCAATATGGAGGATGTGGTGTTGCTTGCTGCCGGCCAACACAAAAAGGTGGTAAGTAGAAAATTGATGCCCTTAGTCTTTGTTTAGGCACCAGCAAAAATAAATCTAAATTCATTTATTTGTTTAAATTTAAATTAAATCTTGACCAGCAAGAAATCACCTATATGTACTTGATGTTTGCACTGATGAGCTGTTCCTTTTTTACTAAACTGAACATTAATTCATCCTTGAATAAATTACCTTCTAGCAAGTAACTAATAATCACTACATTTTCAATCAGTATTAAAAAAAATATTCAAAAAAACCTGGTCCTGACAATTACAAGTTGATAATAATACACTGCTTGGAGTTATAGGTGCAAGTGTTGGGTCTTTCTAAGAGGCCTCGTAGAAAGTTTTCTCTCTCTTCTGTTCTCATTTGTTTTCAGTGCTCTGCATTAGGAAAGCTACGCTTGAAGAGTGCTGAACTTCTGGAAGCAAAAGGCCTGTTATTTCGTGATCCTTCTGCCTTTCACTTCCTCTGGGTGGTAGAATTCCCACTTTTCCTCCCAAAAGAAGAAAATCCTGTAGAATTGGAAGCTGCTCATCATCCTTTCACTGCTCCCCATCCTTTGGACGAACATCTTCTCTACTCAGATCCCAGTCAGGTGCCTTTATGTTTTTTAATATACAAAGCACAGGACACTGCAGACAAAGAATTGGGAAGATGGTAAAAGCAAAATTATTTCTGTATTATTTCTTAGGACAAGAAGTCTACCTTATCTGAAGAAGATATACTACAAAATCAGACCCAGAGAAAAATAGGATTATACATATTATGGTTTTCTTGGCCTCTTAATTTACTTGTTCAAAAATATTTATTCTATTTTTGTCAATTTCAGATGTGTAGTTCCCATTAGTTGCAAAAGCACCATTGGGTGGGATTTGCTGTTTCACAAGGATTTTGGCAGATATACATAACAATGCAAATTACTTTGTTTTCTTCTTTTTGCTCACCAGGTTAGAGGTCAGCATTATGATCTGGTATTGAATGGTAATGAGATTGGAGGTGGCTCTATTCGAATCCATAATGCAAAGCAGCAGCGTTTCATACTTGAGACAGTTTTGAAGGTAATTATTTGTACTAAAATAGTCTTGCATATTTAATTTGAAATCGGCAAATTTCACCACATATAGCAATAGCACTTGGACTTACGTACTGCCACATACTCCTTTGTAGCACTCTCTGGATAGTTTACAAATGTCAGCATATTGATCTCAACAATCTGGGTCCTCATTTTACTGACCTCAGAAGGTTGGAAGGCTGAATCAACCTTGAGCTGGTTGGGATCGAATTCCAGACAGTGGGCAGAGTTTGCCTGCAATATGCATTCTAACCACTGTGCCACTAGGGTTCCCTAACCATAGTTTCAACTGGGAAATTAAGAGCATCCTAGACGAGCGGTCGCCAATTGGTGGGCTGCGAGAAAATTTTGGTGGGCCGCAGAGTAATCTCATCCCCAGAGCACCCCCACAAAGCAATTAATCCAGGCTGTGCAGAAACACAAGGCTGCGCCACCCATATGGCCTGCAGGAACCCTCCCCACCCATTCACTCCTTACCTGGCAAACTTGCCTGCTAAATTGCTATTTTTCCTTTTTTTTTTTCCCCTGACCATCATCTGTTCTGCTGTACTGGGAGATTTAGATTAGCTAGAAAGCAGGAAATGGTTGGATTTCTTGCTTTCTAGCTAGTCTTTAGATCTTCGTCTCTGTTTTTAAGTACAGCCGAATCTTCCTTAGGACTGAAGGTTCTATTATTCAGTGCAGACTCACAGCAAGCAAATTTTATGTGACAGACTCAGGTAGCCGATGGCAGATAGATAGATCACTGAATGATTCTGTGAGCAACTCAATCTGCCTCCCTGCTTTGCTTGATTTTGGGTAAAAGTTGCTCTTTTTTATAAAAAATTCAATATTTACATAGATGGTGTGTTGTGAGTTAATTTTGTGAGTTTGCTTGCAAGCAAATTTTATGTGACAGACTGAGCTAGCCAATGGCAGATAGATAGATCTCTGAATGAATCTGTGATTCTGTGAGCAACTCAATCTGCCTGCCTGCTTTGCCTGATTTTGGGTAAAAGTTGCTCTTTTATAAAAAATTCAATATTTATATAAATATTTATAATATTTACATATAAGCCATGCCCAGCCAGTCACATGACCACCAAGCCACGCCCACAAATTAGGCCACGCACACAGAACCGGTTAGTGGTCCCTGGGATTTAAAATTATGAGTTTGGTGGTCCCTGACGTCCAAAAGGTTGGCAACCCCTGTCCTAGACAAAGCTAAGTCCAAAAACACTAGAGAATTCCTGAAAGCCTGGCACTCAGACAAATCAGCCATCATCAGGTACATAGAAATAAACATTATTTACATGTTGTTCAAAAGTGACCATCAAAAAGCTAAAAAGCAAACAAAATGTATAAAACATTTCTTCAACAGCAATTAACACCCAGATGAGCAGAGATTTAAGATTAGACCAAAGATCAAGAAGCAAACAATACCCAAGTTGGTTTTCCATGACTTCAATGACTATCAATTGTAATAGCTATTTTATTCTTATGTCAGAAGGAACATGCAGTGTCTCAATGCAATTTTATTTTGTATTACCTTTAACCATTGTTAAAAATTTTAATATTTTTTTTTAAAAGAAGGAATATACAGGAAAGCTACATTTGCACTCTGGCCCTTGCTAGGAATTTCCCTAAGTAACTGTTGGTCACTCTGTGAACAAAAATCCTGTTTTGATCTACTTACTTTTTACATTCTTAGGAGGACACTGAGCTGCTTTTTCACCTCCTTGAAGCTCTTGAGTCTGGTGCACCCCCACATGGAGGAATTGCACTAGGTCAGTATCTTTTTTTAAAATTTGGATTTTTCCACATATGGGAAATTAGACAACCTTACTTTTATAGCCCCTTCCAGCTGTATGATTCTATGAATAAATAGTACCCACAATGATTATCAATGTGAGATAGAAAGATCATAAAAGTCAGTTGATTTTTTCCTGAATGAAATTATTCCTACATAGAAAACTGTTATGTCTCCCCTTTAATTGCAGGCGAGCAAAACAAAAAGCAGCCGTTTCAGAATTAATTCAAATCAAAAACAAACCCCCACAAGAGAACGGCTGGAGTAAATTCCAATACACAGCAATAAATCCACACTCTGTCCGGCAATCCTGGCGTGGCAGTAAATCACAAGCCTCAGAGAGTTTGCTGCATGTCTTCACTCCCAATTAGTCACTTTGCTTCTGGCGAATTCCACCAGCCCAGCCGTGTCCTTTTATTCACTTATGGAGCGTGCTAATTTCCCTAATTAATTACTAGCTCAACGCTTCCTTTCTAACTGAGTTTGTCGTCTCAGCCTCCTTCTGTTTCTGACGTCTAGCCATAAGTTCTCCAAATTTTCATCTCCACTGGAAAACTCTCTCATGCCTTCCCTGTCAGCCATTCCCGGCTGCTGATCAGATAAAGAACCAGAGGAGGTCAAAGGTCCTGACAACTCTATTAATTCAGGTCTATCTTACCTTGTTACATCCATCTCCTCATCCTGGTTACTATCCAAATCACTAAGCAATGCCGGCTCATATTTTGCTGCCATATCTTCATCACTTGAACTCATATCTGCCACAGGAGCAGAATCCAAACCCGGAGCCACAACAGAAAACAACACATTTTTCTAAGTAAAAATCTGTTTCAGGGTTATTGTTGTTTTCTCTTGTAGTCTGAAGTGTTCTTCTGATGAGCAATTTGTGCTCTCACAAATAAAATACTTTCCAGTTGTTTCTCCAAACTAATTGTGCATATTATAAAAACTGGTACTTTGGTGAAATAGAGCAAAGATAATTCATGCTTATCTCTAGGGGATAAAAGTGCAAACATTTCCCAATATTAAAAAAATATTTTGAAATATAGCTAAGCCAGAGAAAAGTTTGCTTTGCAAATCCTTTGACTCATTAAACAAAACTAGTATGTAATACTGTATTCTTCATTTATCAATCACCTTCATTCTTTATTCTGACTTATTTTTTATCTCAGTGTAGCTAGGAACAAAACAGTAACGGTTTGTATTTCAAAATTGGTTATTTTTGAAAGGAGAAACAGAAGCTTTTCTCTCTATTTGGGGATCTTTGTTCCCAGTCATTAAAAAGGCAACATACTCAATAAAACAGTTATATAGCTTTATTGATTCAGCACTTGAATACTTATCCCTCTTGATATATTTCTCAATTGTAGCACAGTTAATTAAAGGCATGTTGCTCACCAACACAGTTTTTCCAACTGACATAAGCAGAGAGGTTATCTAAATTAATGAAAGATATAATTCCTTCATTCCAGAAAAATTCCCAGCATGGAAAAAATAGCAAGAGAAGTAACAAGTAAAAAGCAATGAGTGAATTAGCAAGTGCATAGAATAAGAAGCTCTTACATTCTACTGTACAAGCATATTGTTTCATCCTTCTCAGATTCTTTATCCATTTTACAGTCTAAAAGTGTTAGACAAAGTACCTACAGCTTTTTCCTGAAATGAACCTTATATTTATTTTACCTGTACAATATATTTTATTAATGGAGAGATACTGGTATACTTTTTATTGCTTCATTGACAGCTGTAGGATCTTTTTTGCAAAACTTATTTAACTTTAGAGCACTATTAATATCTAATGCATTTTTTTTCAGGGCTTGACAGACTGATTTGCCTTCTAGTTGGAGGTTCGAGTATTCGAGATGTCATTGCTTTCCCTAAATCTTTCAAGGGAAGAGATTTGATGAGCAATGCTCCAGATTATGTTGACCCACAAGAACTTGAGCCATATCATGTGCAGGTTACATGGCCCTTGACAGAAGCTAAAGCAAGGACTAACTGAAAATTATATATTCTCAAGAAATCGTAGCAAAGAGACTAAATTTGTCACTAGTGAACAGATTATCCATATTTGTGGGGAAAGTGAACTGTTGAAAGAATCAAGGGCATCCTTCATTATACCATGGACATTTATTTTCTGTCACCTTTGTTCTAACGGTAAGTATGGAATCACAAATATGAGGCTTTATATATTTGTATATCTGAAGTACAATAATGTTATGTTCAGAAGACAGCATGTCCTATTACTATTGTTATATAGTGATATAGACAGATGCAGTTTTGACATTTTGTTGTGTTGTCTTTATGTATGGAGGATCTTCGAAGTATATATAGATTTTTGCAGAGGTAATTAGTCGATATCCAGTACAATTTGGCCATAGTGGGAGGTATTGCAACTACTCTACAGATTTTTGATGTGAAAATCAGAACTGTTATAGAAGTGCTGTAAGTATTACTTTTTTTGTTTTTGTTTTTCTTTAATTGGTTTGACATTATGTATGAACAATGTGACTATCCTGTACCAAGTAGCTCAAAGGAATCTATAATCTGTCAGGGAATTGTTTTTAAAAATTAACTGAACCAAATTATGAAAGTTTGCTTTAATCCTGGTATTAGCTTTGATCAAAAACTCTCCAATGAAACAATGTCTCCCAATGTAGCAGTTTGAGAGTAGTATGTTTAAAGTTGTAGTAGAGGGTGCACCCCACTGCCTGTAAATTTGCATAAATAATCAAATTTTATCTAGTGGTTTAGAGCAACATTCATATGTAGTTATATTGGATTATTTCCAAATTTTGGTCTCTAGAAATATAATCCTCGCAAAATACCATTGTGTTAACTATGTATGGCATAACATGGAAACACAAGATAGAATGAGCTGAATAAGAAACAAGAATTCCAAATTAATTTTGGATCATGAAGGTAATCAAAAAGCCTCACAATGTAATAGAAATATAAATTAATTGTGTTATCCTAATTACTCAAAGCTAAGTACTAAGGTTGGCTTCAGTACTCAAAACTATTGATGGTTCTGGGAGACCATTCAGTTTTATTTTAAAAACTGGTTATTTGAAACCAAACTGGGGGGTTGTTCTTCAGGGTTTTAAGATAGAAATACAGTATAGCCAGTTAGGAGGCATTTTCCCCAATTCATTAAACTTGATCAGATAGCAAAAATGGCAAATTTCTCTAATACAGAGGTCTCCAAACTTAGCAACTTTAAGTCTCGTGGACTTCAATTCCCAGAATTCCTGGAAGTTGAAAGTCCACAAGTCTCAAAGTTGCCAAGTTTGGAGACCCCTGCTCTAATACAAGTCAGTATAAAAAAGGGTGGTGGGGGGAGAATCATTTCAACTTACATAGTTTGGCTTTCGATTTTTTTTTACCTAAATAAAACTCTCAATTATTTCCAGCCATAATATAGAAGCTGTTATTTCAGATTGTTAGGTTTGCTTGTGTTACATATTTTTCAAAAATTCACATTTGAACAGTTGAACTTCTGCAGTAAACATTTGTGCTTTCCACTGCATTACTCCATCTCTTCCTAACTGCCAAGTTGCCAAATAAAACTATTGCTTTTCTGTTCCTGCAAGACCCTTAGTTCCAACAGGCCTTACACTGAACGAACGGTTCCTGGGAGGACCTCTAGAAAATGTGAAAGCTGCTGCAACTAAGAGAGACAATGAGATTTTACCTCCCTAATGTTGGTTACGCTCCCCTCACATCAGAACAGTGTGTCTATGTGTTTGTGTATACGTCTCTTTAGGACAGGGGCATCTCTATTTTTATAACTATGACCTGTGTATCTCTGGAAGAGATTACTCAACTCTGCCTTACTGTACAAAATACATTTGCAGCTACAACTTATTATACAATAAAATTTAATAAGGAACCAATTAAACTGGACAATTTTTTTTAAAGTTGTGCTTCCCAAAAAACTTTTGGCAATTACATAGATCACTTCAAATTGGACACAAATGTATTTTCTGACTGGTTGTATCATGTAGGAATCTTGAGAAATATGAAATAAAATTATATTTAATCATATTTCCTATATTCTTCTGAGGACTGCAAGAGTTTTGCTGCTGAATTTCATTTGTACTCAGTGTCCAATGCATTTTTCTATAATGTCCAGCAAGTCAGCCAGCATTTATGGATCTCAACTTCCCTGATAGTTTTTCCATTGTGGCAATGTCCTGGTGAAATCATTTGTTTTTTGTAATAGTTTTATTAATTATAACATACAGAGAATATAAAAGCAAATATTAGGGAAATTAGGGAATGAAAAAGGGAAGAGAATAGTGTGGGGGGGAGGCAGACTTCCGACTCCTTTGATGCAGCTGAATAAGACATTAAGATCTACACTCAACTTTTTACTTTTCCATAATAATAGAAACTAGCCATTTCTCAATATTCCTTTTGCTATTATATTGGTGAAAACCTTATAGATGACTGAAAGGCTTACTGGGCAATAGTTAGCCTTGTAGATAGCATTTTTTCTTCAGAGGCATCTAGACTATAGTTTTGCTAGAGTATAATATAGAGTACAGTATTTTTATTAAGCTTAGTCATCCAAGTACTGCTGCGAGTCAGCTAAAACAAGCTCATACAATTGTGAATCAAAAGCAGACAATAGTGGTGCAAAGGTGGATCCTAATTTGCATGGAATAAGCAGAGATCTAAAACTATATCCAGAGGGAGTATGTGTGAAGCAAGTACTGCTCTCCCAGGAAGCATTGGTGAAAAGACAAGTAAATATCAATTACAGCAAAACCAAATCATTCTACATATTCAAATAAATAAAGTGGGGATCCAGAAATGTGGCTATTTTCTTTCAGTCACCTATACTGCACAAAGTAATTAGTTGATTTGAAAGTCAAATGCTAGAGATGCTAAATGAATTCTTCATTCAAAAATCTTGTTGCCAAGTGTTCAAAATGTGTTGGTTTTTTTTGAAGCATGAGGTCTTCCCATTGTTAAGTTTCAGAGAGGGAGGTAGCTCATCTTGGCAATGAGTGCTTCCATTTTATGTATGAAGGGTTCTCCAAGGACCTATCATTGTCCGAGTGCACCTGAATAAACAACCCGTTTCTCAAGAACATTTAGACAAACCTGATGAGTATTATAAAAAGGCTTAACAATCTGAAGGATTAGCTCACTTTATAGCTGCCGAATCTAATATAGCTGGTCATTGGGATAGTTTCCACCTTACACTCCCTAATAAAATATCACCATACAAGAAATTAACGAGATATTGAGGTTGATAGATAAGATGGAGCCCGAATCTTTTGAGTTACTAACCAGGGGTGGTCTTGGAGTAGGACTGAGTTACAAGTCATCTTTAGTTCAATGCTTCTAAAAATAGAAACAAGCCCAAATGGGCTAAGCTCAGGTAAAAACCTGAAGCCAAGAGAATCATTTCAAAATAAGCTCTCCTGGATTTTGATACTGGTTGCCAACCTGCACCCAAATTGCTGTGTACCTCAACGCTCACTCAAGCTTTTACACAGCAAGGCACATTTTAAAGCAGTGGTTTTCCTGACACTGAAATTTTGGATTAACATCACTTTTGTTGAAAGGAAAAAAAAAATCGTTTCAACCCAAAATTCCAATGCCTTCCCAATCATGCCTGCCAATATTAAGTACAAGAACTAGATGCCTAATAACTCGCCCCCAATTACCTCTTGTTCCCCTACAGCAGGGCTGTCAAAACTCCTGGCCCATAGGCCGGATGAGTCACGCGCTGGCATGCCCACATCCAGTTTAGCGAAGGGGGAAAATGTCCTGATGTGTCACATGATGCCACTGTGATGTTTGACATCCCTCTTCCCCTAGAGTATTCATTGATAATCATTTCCAAGTTCTTTAATGTGATTGTTTCAAAGCATAGCATTGTCGGTGTTTGTGTAATTTACATAAGGAAATTATCGAACAAAATGAGCAGTCATGCATGTGAGCTGCTTTTAATAGTCTTTCCAGGTAGCATCTATTCAGCCTGAGCATGCCAAGGCATGTCCAAATTCCACAAATGCTATGAAATATCCCAAGTGCATCTTATAACACAAACGAAAATTAGTAAACTTAAATATATAAACAAAATTGCAAAATAGATTTATTTTAAATGGTATGTCATAGATTACATTAGTTTATTTTCATCATTAGTAACCAAAAATCTGTAAGATACACTCAAAAATGTTCAGGAAGTAAAATCTTTATTGTCCAGTGTTTATCTTTTTAATCTAATGACATTTAGATTCCAAAATATCTTCCAATGTATTTGAGAATAGTAATTTCTGGACAGGTTCTCAGATCTGGAAAGAGAAAAATGAAAAGGAATCAAGCCAATACATTCCCCATGTAGAGATACAAAACAATGTAAAATGTGAATGGGTCAGATCTTAGATCTTGCATCACTTATTCAGAAAGAGAGTTCAAGATTGGGGTAACATCATTTCACCATTCTCAAGAAAATAAGCATGTTAATGTAGAGTATACATACCTTGAAAGCCAAATGTCAGTTCATCAACTACCTAGGGAATCAGACAGACATTAATTTTCAACTTCTATTGTGCAAAATTGACTTTTCACGTGCATTATTTCTTTCATGTGTGGTTGAACTGTGGCCACTAACAAATTTATAATAGCTCCACAAAACTTCATTGTTTTGCTAAAAACAAGGAGCAACCCTGTTTGAAAAGCTAAACAAAGCCTCTACTGTTAATTAGAAATTCAGCAAGGTATGTTTATTTTCATCCAAATATCACATCATTTAAGTTCCTGTGAAACTGAAGTTGTTTCAATAGGCCAGCTTCCACCTCAAAGCATTGTAGATTCAGATTCAAAGTTTCAGAACACTTGAAAATTCAATTTTGCACTCACTATAGGCCAGGGGTGTCAAAGTCGCAACAACACGTGACATATTGCAACTTTACCCTCCTTTGCATGGGCATGGCCATCTGGCCTGTGGGCCTTGAGTTTGACACTCCTGCAATAGGGCACTCTGCAAATGTTCATTTAACACCAAAACTATTTTGCATGTCCCCAAAACTCCATTCTCTTAAAATTTATCACTTATGGCAGCAGAGATGAAATTGAATTCAGCTACCTTGAGCTACATCAGACAGGAACAAATTATGGCATTTGCTGTAAAACTTATAAATTCTCTGCCTCTTAAGTACTTTGTTTTTGCTAGACAGCTCAGTTCCTAATAATTTAAAATACATTTATGCATCATGTAAAGCCAGGATCACACGTGGTGATGCTTGGTGCTTTTTAAAAAGACTTTCAAACTGGAACATACAGATTTACTACAAGAACCAGCCAATTTTAATGCTGATTTTATATATTATAATGTAACACTACATAATAATTATGTAGTTCACATCATTTGTACTGTTTCAGTAAAATTGTATCATCACTGCTTTTCAGAGAGATTCCCATTGTCTTTTTCACAATTTCATCATTAACAGTACAAAGGAAACATGTTTATTTTAACATGAAACAAGATCAAAGAACACACACTGCTTCATTTGGAAATCTAATGCCCCCTTACAAACCTTTAAAATATGAGCTTACCATTATAATAGGAAGTCAAAACTATTCTATCCATCAGATGCCACTGTTTTTAAACTAATCTGAAATAAAAAAATATTGTAACCCATCAGTTTATGTAGTTGTACAAAACAGCTACTATTCCACTAGCAATTCATTTGATCTCAGGTTTTTAAATTATGGTACCTTGACATATCACTAAGTATCAGCAACATAAAGCCTCAGTGTTTTCAGTTCTCAGAAAACTTTCTGTCCACTACTCTTAAAACATCATTGGCTTTTCCAACAAAATCAATCTAATTTTGGTTGGTATGTTTTCTTTCAGAAGTCAGGGAACAAAACAGGCAGCAATAACACCTCCCCCCCCCCAACTGCATTTTGAAAACATCCTTTTTGCCCGTGTTGAGGTAATCTCTTTACAAGATTATCTTTGAAGAACTGAGCGGAGGTCCAGTTAATACCATCCACACAGACAGGACTATTTCTGGTGCAAGAATATTTCATATTTCAGTGAGGTTTTTGGGAAGAGGGGATTATGCAAAAATGAAAGCATCACATCTAGTGTTAGTCCATTTTCATTCCACCTTTAATATTTTTGTCATGAATCTGACATGGTGAAATTCATTGGGAAGATATTAGAGGTATAAAAGGAGCACTTAGCCTGCAAGTCATTCACCCATAATTTTATCAATTTTGAAGACTAAATAATTTATAAAAATAAATTACATTTATAAAAATAATATACTGACCTTGTTCAAGAGATCCCATAGAACAGTAAATGCCTAACAGTTTTGGGGAAATTAAAAAACATTTATTATAAAACTGCAAAAAAAGACAAAAACTATTTCCAGTTAATTTATTTCTAATTTTTGCTCCAGCATTTGGTAAGGAAGCCTACTGCTTGGTAGAAAATAACCAAATTTAAAACATACTGACTAGAACAGTACATTGCTATAACTGCAGAATTAACACAAAATAACCCATTTGCAATCTTATGTGCTTGAGGAAGATGAAGAAGGTACTTATACTTTTAAATATACATCAGTAAGTTCAAGTGACAACTTGGGAAAGCAATTATTTTCTCTGAATGCCTAATCATAGGACTGATCAATGTAACCTCAGTAAAAAGTGGAACGGATTGATGCTAATATCATGAATATTCATTTGGCAGAATCTAATCTCATCACTGGTTACAAGTTGATAAAAAGCTTTGAACAAACCATTAAATATGGAATAAATGAAAACTGAACTCTTACCTCAAACTATATTCCATCCTCAAAACCTAATTAATATAAAAAAAAAAGTCCACTTATATATGCAAACACAAAACTCTGGAAGTTTAGTATTACAAAAACAAAAATTGCAGTGTTTTTTCACCCACATTCCAATTTCAGACGTAGCTCCACAGCAATTCTATGGACCTAATGTCTCTAGACCTTCAATAAAACTTTCTGACTGGACTAGATAGCCAAACAATAACTAAAAAGAGTAAAGGATATTGTCATCCATCCCATTCAGTTAGTAAAAAAAGGAAGACCCCCTGGACCATTCTTTTGACCAAGAGTATACTTTCCTGAGGCAAAAGTTGTTACGGAAGTAGCAAAACAGAATCTGCTGAATTGGTGCACAAACAATACACGTCTCTTTTTTCCTTGGGACACCCCCCCCCCCAATCAGTCTTTGACCAATTGAAATTTCAGGTTGTTTGGATAACTGTGTGCACACCTGCTTCACCTCCATTCTTTTAGGGCTGGATTGGCACCTTCTTGGGCCGGCACTGCTTGACTTCCCAGACCCTCTTGTCCTCCCCGCATTCGATTCTCCTCCCTCCCCCACTGCAAAAATGTTAAGAAGCGGGATGCAAAGCGATGCTAACAGAATGGTGACTATAACAGATATGCTGTTGGAGGATTTCAGAGCTCTATGGAGAATAATCTTCTGAACTAGTTTTTAGGATATCTAGTCAAACAGGCATTTTTATTAATATAGCATTATTAAAGATTGTATTATTTTAAGGACATCCTGTTTGCAAAACACTATGCAATTTTTTACAGTAAGTCCACATGGTTAAGCTGATAGAAGTAGTTGCTTACCACTGTCAGTAGTTTTGCTCTTAAACTACTCATGTTACTCCAAGACCTAAAGAGAAAAGAAGGTTGATGATAGCCAAGAAAATGAATTTTTTAATCATGGAAGATCCAGGTAGGTGCCCAGTCAGGTAGAGCTAATCACAGACCTCCATCTTTAAAGTCAGTTTTTTTAGCTTCTCATCATGCAGGCTGACAGCATTAAATGCTTAAAAAATATCAAGTATGTTTTAATTAACACATAAGAACATTCTGCCACATGTATGTGAGAAATACTGTTCAAATTTTTCCCAGGAGACTTGGGAAATTCCTTATAGATTTCCAGCAATTTGCAATGTTCAATTTGCCACAGATAGGATCAGAATGGACAAATGGTTGTGTTACTTGTCAACTCATCACAATTTATGTTGGTATCCATCGTTTTTATGGTTACTAATAAAGATTATAAAAACAGCAATTAAAATTAAACCTACAGGTGTTTATGACTTTTAATAGAGCTAGTCCAAATGGCTTAGGCGGGATCTATCAAAGGAACAGTTTCTCTCCTTACAAACCTTCACATGGCAGATGCTCTTTGGAAGGCCTCTTTCAAAAAAGGTGGGAGATGACATCCTCAATTGCTTCAGGACAATGGGATGTTTGATTCTACTCAATGTTGTATAAAAATGCACTTTTTTGCCAGGCTTTTCTTAGATGACTTTTGTATTTATTTTATACTGAAATTTAATCTCTATATGTACCTTATACATATGTAATATATACTCTACATATATGTGTGTGTGTGTGTGCCTTATATAGAGGTACATATAGAGGTACCTCTATATGTACCTCTCGCTGACATACATATCTTGGTGCTTTGTTCCCCACCTTCATTAGCCACTTGCCCCCGAATTTGTGTATCTGGCAGGCAATCTGCTTAAATTCACAGGATACCCCCAACATGCTTGCCTGCCCCTCTTCAGTCTTCCCTAAGAGCCCTTTTAGAAGAAATGCTGGCTGCAACTGCCTGCTTTAGTTTTATGCAGTACAGTAGAATTCCTTCCTTACAGGCATACATAGAATTAACAGGATGGATTTTTGACATAAATTTAGAGAAAAACAGTTTCTCATCCTTGAACTAAAATGCCAAATATACCCAAGTCCTAAAAAAGAATATCCTTAAGGTTTTATAATATTGCTCAGGGAATCAACTTTCTGTATTTCAACTTACCTTTTTTTGAGGTTCTTCAGAAACACAGCTCAATCACATTAAGACCTATATAAAGAGAATTATTTTCTTAGCCACACATCTTTTTTTTTTTCACAAAGCATTTTTTCTTCCAAATCTTGGTCTTCTACTGTATCAGTGTATATTCAAATTATCCTCATATGTATCAGCGACCTGATTCAGCATCATATACAGTAGATCAATTTTGTCCTTTTCCCTCCCAATCCAATTTCTTTAAACATTAGCTATTGCAGATAAATCAAAGATGAAGGGACGTAATTAAAATGCTTGCATCAGCAAATTTCCTTTACATTTCTAAGCAACACAACTGAAGTGTTGTAACTGCAGAACAGCAAAACAAATTAGCAAATAAAATCTAATACAACTGTTAAGAGGCAGAAGATGCAATATGCATAAATCACAGCCAGTCACAGAAAACAATCAGAACCCAAGCATGAAAAAAAATCATTCAACTTAGAACCATGGTTCAATTTGTTTTTCCATTTGTTTGGCAAGTTGAATGAATTCCAACTCAACATGTAATAACCACAGAAACACCAGTAGAAAAAAAGGGAACAAGTGGCCCCCATCTTGATAGCATTGTAAATAAAGAACCACTATTAAGTAAGAACTCCTAATAAAGGACTGCGCAATTTAAGAAAACCCAAGAATCTTCCTGGTAACATTGAAACTGTTCATAAAGTACTGCCCAGTAATGCACAAAAAGCCTACAATAGATATATTTCCTTTACAACTTACATGTTTGATCATCTGAAGCTGATCCATATTAGAGAAGCCGAAGGCCAGCACATCAATGGGTAGAGAGTTCCCATACTTGCAAATACATAATCTGTAAGAGATGTTAAGTTCGGTTGCTAGGATATACAACAAGAACGTAACATTGTGGGAGGGACATATAATTTATTTTAAATTCAGATATAGGTAAGTGAATACAATGAAATGACAAAATTTTCATGTTTATCAGCAGAAATCTAAAAATGCCATTCAGCTACCAAGTTACTGTTGAGGTCAGAGGGGTTTTTAACAAACAATTACTTAAAGTAGGCCTGTCTGTATCAGGAACAATCCAAGAGCAGACTAGCTTTAAATAGAGGATGCATCAGATAGGAGCGAAAGACAAAGAGTTCATCACAGATTATCTGCTGAACTATGTTTTCATCACACACATCCTTCCTTGGACAAAATAACCTAACAGACTATTTAAATCTTATAACTTACCAATCCTTGTTCCATGATCACAGAATCATTTGTGAAACCCTGTAAAGAAAACAGCAAATGTTTTAATGTCTGTTTCAAATTACAAAAGGGACGAAAAGCCTTTTTAAGAGAGTAATAATGAATTTTATTACATTCACAGACCAGCAATAGACAAAATTATCGCTGTTTACAATGTCAAAAATCATTACTAATAAGTAATAACATCCATAATAAATACATGGTATGAAACAGTATGGCTCTTGTCCTTGGTTACATGATGGGAGAGCGGGTAAGTATGCGTGTGAATATAGATTCTCTATAAAAATTGTTAGAGATATCTACAAGAAATTGGTGCAGTAAATATCTTTAATTCTGAATCAGATTTTCCTTCTGGTCATTGTAGCTTGCACAGAATTTTGCTACTGCACGTTGGAATAGTCTACAAATTGTCTGCCCTCCCTGGTAATCTAATAAGGGGAGAATATGCATTAACCTAAAAACTCTGCATAACTCAGTGTAATAAAACATTTGTGATCTTCAACTTCTCCTTTACCACATATACACACTCATTTTGCTATTGGGGTCTTGTTATACTTGGCATAACAATGTCAGCCCCTGATGCCTTATTAGCCTTAAGGGATTTGATCAGCCAGGATACCTCTTCTGGTGTGCCAGGGGGCCAGTAAGGAGTTTGGTTCTAACTAATTTGGCTCTCACTGGATTCATAGTCGGGGGTTTCCCAGGCATTAATTGGTACCTGATTAGATGGAGGTTAAGGGGATTTTCTCAATTCTCTAGTGTAAATAAAGAATACCCAAGAATCTTCCTGGTAACATTGAAACTGTTCATAAAGTACTGCCGGGTAATGCACAAAAAGCCTACAATAGATTTTTTTTTTACAACTTACATGTTTGATCATCTGAAGCTGATCCATATTAGAGAAGCCGAAGGCCAGCACATCAATGGGTAGCGTTCCCATATTTGCAAACACAGAATCTGTAAGAGATGTTCAGTTCAGTTGAGATATACAATAAGAACATAACATTGTGGGAGGAACATATTTATTTTAAATTCCAATATAGTTAAGTGAATACAATGAAATGATAAAATTTTCATGTTTATCAGCAGAAATCTAAAAAATGTTAATCATTTTTACTGTTACTGTTGAGGTCAGAAGGGTTTTTAACAATTACTTAAATATCTGTATCAGGAACAATCCAAGAGCAGACCAGCTTTAAATAGAGGATGCATCAGATAGGAGCGAAAGACAAAGAGTTCATCACAGATTATCTGCTGAACTATGTTTTCATCACACACATCCTTCCTTGGACAAAATAACCTAACAGACTATTTAAATCTTACAACTTACCAATCCTTGTTCCATGATCACAGAATCATTTGTGAAACCCTGTAGAGAAAACAGCAAATGTTTTAATGTCTGTTTTAAATTACAAAAGATTCTTTTTAAGAGCATAGATTGTGCCTCAGTTTGAAACAAAGGTGGGTTAAGTGTTCTCATCATTATTTTCTCAAGAGTAGCAAATAAGTATCATCATTATGGCACAAAGGCACAACTAAAGGTACTATTTTTATTTACTTAGCGTTCTGTAAGTACAAGAACAGAAACTTACCTTTACAGACAGCATTGGCTTGAGATTGTGTATCTACAAAGGAAATAGGCATTTATCAGACAAGAGCTATTTTAAAAACAAAATAGACCTAATTTAGTGTTGGCAGTATTCTGACTAGGAATATTTAGAAATCCAGACTCCCTTTCGACCTGCAGCCTTAACACTGATTTTACTGCCAACAATAAGGACTCTTACTTCTTCTTTTAGGAGGGAAGGACTGTTTTATAAATCTTTCTCAGCTTAGCCTCCAACTTTCAAGCAAAAACAGCAAGTTCCTTTTACTTTCAGTTAAATTGGATGTATTAGAGGGATGGATGCTTCAAATATCACTGCGCTTTATTCCTTGCCACAGCTCGATTTTTTACTTGCACTATCAGTGCAAATTATATCAGGACAAAAATGAGTCCTCTCACCATCACTTCCAAAGGACAAAGATGAAATGATTCAAAATTTGCAGTTGTTTGAGTATCAAGTGTTTCACACTAATAAGCCTTTCAATAAACAGGAGCCTCAATGTGCAGTTATTGGGTGAGTCATAATGATTCAGATCAGATATATAAGTTGCTTTTGTTATAAATTATGAAATATGAAATTGGAATAGTTTTCCCTCATCTATTTTTTTTATCCATGCTTTCCCTCTGCCAACTGATCAACATTTGATGCTATTTAAGCAACCTGCCATACATTCTCTTTATTGCTGTAGCCATTTCTAAAGTGGACACCTGACACAAATCATTAGAATTAGATGAAGACAACCATTAGGGAAGATTCCATTTGAATAAAGCTTAATCTAACTGAAAAATAAAATTCTCCTCCCTACAATTTCTTAACTAATGTTTAAGAAAGGCTGGTATTATATTCAAAGTAGCTGGAGTTTTGATGCTTTCCCTTACTAAAAAAACCCTCAATGTTTTGGGGAACCAGAACATAAAATTTCAGGCGATTGAAAATGAGTAATCCTTGCCACACCTAAATTAAGGTCCTAATCCTGCTCAGAAATTGTTGGCATTCATCACAATCTCAGATGTCCCTACCAACGTAATTTATCATCATTTGCAGGTACAAAAAATGTTTCTTTCAGTATATTAATCCGAAAGACCCTCTCAAGTTTTTTTTGCAATGCCATTAAATCCAAATTTTGCAGTAAATAGCCGCCAATCGTTTAATCTTTTTTTAAAATATGAAAAGCTTTAAATAGTTTATCAGGGATCGCTCCCGGGCATCGCGCACTTCGGATCTATCCGAAGATCTACGCCAAGAGAAGTTGGAGCTCGCCATCTCAGTACATGAAGTTTCATCCTTTTTATGAGTTTTACTCTCTGGCCTAAGAAATCCAAACTTAACGCAAAAGTTTACACGCCGTTCTAATAAGGGGAGCTATTATTATTCCCGTGCGGGATTCATTTTCAACGTTTTAGAAGATCAGTTTTCTACCTTCTTCAGCCACGAGGCCTATCTGGAAAGGTTATTGCAGCGCCATCTATGCTCAACGGCCAGCAGAACAAAATATGGGGGGGGACGGAAAGCTATAATCCAACGCCATCCGTGCCTCCCCAAGGTCATCCACGATCAATATTACATTTTAAAGACCCAACTCCTCTATAGAAATTAGCAGTGCAACACTTATTGCGGGGGAGGGGGGGGGGAGAGAGAGAATACCCACAATACTTACACAGCACCACAGCCAAGGGCAGATTCCAAAAGAGAAAGCGCAGGCCGCAACCACCCGTTTTATAGACTCTGTGTCGCTCTAGGGGGGTCACGTGACGGGCACGCTTCTTTGCATAGCTCCTCCTCCTGGTATCACGCCCTAGGAAAAAAAAAGATTCCTATGCACGGCAGTCCCCCTCCGCCTCCCCCCTCCCCGCGCTTCAGCGCCACAAGGACCCAGGCAGCCCGCCAGGCGCAGGTTCCACCCTCTCCGTGGTGGGCTCATTCCTGTGGGTGTGGCTACCTGACGCGAAGATTGTTTCAGTGGGGCTGGGGGGAAAGCAAGTCAATCAAGAAAGGCGAAAGGGGGGATATGTGCTTCCGGGGCGTTTCTCTTCTGGGGGGTTCGCTTCCGGAAGGGTGTTCGGGCTCGTCCCACCCCCCCTTGGAGGTACGTAGGCGATGTATTTCGGTCCCCTCGGGAAAGGGAAGGAGCTCGGGAGAGTTGTCCTCTCTCTCTCTCTCTCTCTCTCCTTTTCTTCCCACCCTCGGGCGCCCTCGAGGACAGCCATTCTGGGGTGCCTCCCCAAAGGACGGTGTTGTGGATTCTGCATGCCCCCCGAATTTCTAGCCTCACTTCTCCCCTTCTGTATCTTAGCAACGGAGTTTGCTCCTCCTAAAAGATATTTCTCTGTACGAGGTTGCCAGTCCTCCTCTTCCTTGATCTTTTGCACCTTCTCCCCAAATCCGCCGAAATCTGTCAATTTGCAGCCACTGTACTTGCCTTTTGAGTCACCCATACATTCCTCCCTCAGTTTTGTTGTTTTAATTAGCTGTCTTCTTTAGGTACTTTTTGTTATAAGAGCAGAGTGTTTTTGTTTCGTTGCAATTTGCTCAGGTTTTTGGAGTATTTGGGTCTAAGAAAGGGCTACTGCGGAGAGAAGGATTTAGAAAGTTGGAAGGAGGATTAAATGCTGACTTGTAGTCTACTCTCGCCTGCATGCCTCTTTGGAAATACTCCAAAATGAATCCAGCAGTTTACTCTTTAAGTCTGCATGTACTGTTATTTCTGCAAAGAGTTGTTATAGATTATAGAACTTCACTAAAATTATGTGTGGTGTGGAGAAATCAGATTTCTTTTGAAAAAACTGGAAAAAAAGTTTTTATCTCTAATTGTTTGTAATGTTGGGAATTATTTTTTCCTGTTTAATTTAACAGAGTGCCAAACAAAGTTCCAGATTAGCAGTAGTGTTAGGACAAGCCATAATAATACTTCTGCATGTGGATAAAATAAATTAATACCTGCAATTAATTGCTTACAATAACTTAAATGGATTTATAAGAAGACTGCTCATAGAGAAACAACAATTTTAACAAATGTTGAAATAGTGTATATGCTGTTGAATAATGACTGTGAAGCATCAGCCTTATTGCCTTCATAGAAAATATTTGATCAGCCACAGTTGAAGCTGGACTGCATGGAATTCCGTTGTTTCACTTGGGCTTGTCTTATTGTTGGACATCTGAACATAGATCTGGTCTGGAATCAGGATATGGGAGCAGGTCTATATGAGGAAGAGGAAGATTTGATAAAAAAGATGTTAAATTTCATTTTTTTAAAATTTGAATTTTGAATTGTAATATATTTAAACTAGTTTCCCAAAATTAGAAAGCCACATAATTAATGTGGCTTCACTTATTTCATGATAAACTATTTTTTGAAAGTCTGTGGCTTCATAGATTATATACACAGAACAACATGGAAAAGCTATTCTGTACATTTTGAGAATCTTTGCTCAGAAGAATCTACACAACACCTACTGTATTCCTACAATGGATTCATGAGGTTTTTACGCATCTTGTTAATTTTCATTGTGTTTTTATAATTTGTGCATAAAGGTTTGCATATAATTATTTCTGATATCTATCTGCCTTTTAGATTGAAGTTTTTTGTTTTATACTTTATTATTAGTAATTCTAAATGTGTTCACTATTGTGTCCCTGCAATACCGTAGTAGACTAATGCAATAAAATACAGCTAATGGATGTTCCTTTTTGTAATACAATAGAAATAAAGAATTCTAAAGCATCTATCGGGCTCTGTTAATTCTGTGTAAGTCTAAAAGTCCATTTTCAAAGCTCATAAAACTAATCTCAAATTACAGAATACTTTACCATAATTTTTAACCTTACAGTAAGGAAACATAATTAAAAGTGAATACTGAGTGTCCTGTGTCACTCCAATAAGAGATTTGGATTTAGAAATGGATACCAATCCAAGATTAATGTTGCCATACATTAAATAAATAAACAAGGTTAATGGTTCCTCAATGTACCACAATCATCTTTTTTCTTTCATAAAAGATGGAAAAGAACTACTGAAAAAATAAACGCAGATGGAAAATACTACTAAATAATAATACACAAAATAAATAAAGTACAACATGCTGCTTTTTGTGTTGAAGTTGGCAAATAAGAGTTCTTACCTAACCCCTCAATTTTCAAGATTTATTCTTATATGGTGCTACATTCATAATGTTTTCTTAGCATAAGCTGTTTTCATATCCATACATCCTTGCAGTATTCTTAAAGAAACCTATTCTGATGTCTTCTGATATATTTTTTTCTGAATTAGTACAAATACCAAGAATCCATTACCTGGATAGAAACTAAAGAATTTATTTGCATATGGAAGATACAGTTTTTATTGATAATGTTACTATGTGAGTTTGAAAAATACTGAGTACATGCACACATGCAGTATACCATTTTTGCATCACCTTGACTATTATATACACTGACTACAGTGATTACTGCGAAGGAGATTTTTACTGTTCATCAATATAAAATAAACCTAGTTTTATTTTCAATGAATTTCTATTAATATCAATTCTATGTGTATTAGCAAGTGAAAGATATGTTGCCATGATTGGCCACAATGACATAATGAGAAATAGTAGTCTGCTATATCTCTGCTTAGATGCCTCAAAGCACTGCATAGGTTGAGAGGTCCCTTTATTAACATTATAAACCAAATTGTTTACATTTGCCCTAAACCTTTGATGGAATTTCTATCTTAATTTGAGTTTTTTATTATCAAGAGGAATGGCAGAAGTCAGGTCCTATGTATAAAGTGTTGAAAAAGACGAAACTGTTTTTGTTGAACATGTTATAAGATAGGCCAGAGGATTTGCATAATTTTATTGCTCTGCCCTTCAGAAGGCTATTAAAACATTTATTCATATCTTCCCACTAATTACTAAAAGACTAGATGAAAATCCTAGTGCAATTCATGAAATAAGTAACATCTTATATATAACATTACCTATCTCCTTTATTGGTAACATTGTTAATTAGCATAATTGCACTTGGAATGTTGAGCAATGTCAATATTGCTAAGAGAAACAGTTGAGAAAAAAGCATTTACTACTCAATTGTCAACATTGTGTTTTTTCTACATGACTGTTTAACAAGAAAATAGCATTTTATGTGTTTTATTCACACACATCTCATGCAAGTTGATATAAAACGTGTTTTTTTTTTTGAATGTCATGCATTACAAAACATGTAGAAATGGAGAAGCTCTTTCTAATTCAGCGGTGTATTTTTCCATCATTAGGGTCGCTCCACCTGCAACTGGAGCCGTCATGGAGAAAAGTGGAAACATACAGTTGGAGATTCCTGATTTCAGCAATTCGGTTTTGAGCCATCTTAACCAGCTTCGAATGCAGGGCCGGCTGTGTGACATTGTGGTTAATGTGCAAGGCCAAGCCTTTAGGGCGCACAAGGTAGTGCTGGCTGCTAGCTCACCTTATTTTCGAGATCATATGTCACTCAACGAAATGAGCACAGTCTCCATCTCTGTTATCAAGAATCCCACCGTGTTTGAGCAGCTCCTTTCTTTTTGCTACACTGGGAGAATATGCCTCCAGCTTGCTGATATAATAAGTTACCTGACAGCAGCTAGTTTTCTACAAATGCAACATATTATAGACAAATGTACACAAATCCTGGAGGGAATTCATTTCAAAATTAATGTGGCTGAAGTTGAAATGGAATTGAGCCAAACAAGAACAAAGCATCAAGAAAGGCCCCCAGAATCTCATCGAGCTTCCCCATCTCTAAATCGTTCTCTGAGTCCTCATCATAGCACTCCAAAAGGCAGCCGTATGGGCCAGGTTAGCACAGTTCTGGACATTCGGGAACTGAGTCCTCCTGAGGAGTCTACAAGTCCTCAAATAATTGAACAGAGTTCAGATGTGGAAAGTCGGGAACCCATACTGAGGATTAATAGGGCAGGCCAATGGTATGTAGAGACGGGAATGGCAGATCATTGTGGGCAAGGTGATGATGATGTTAAAGTCCTTGGAGCAGTGCGAATCAAAACAGAAAACTTGGAGGAGTGGCTGGGGACAGAGAATCAGCCATCTGGAGAAGATGGGAGCAGTGCTGAGGAGGTCACTGCCATGGTGATTGATACAACAGGACATGGATCAGTGGGCCAGGAAAGTTACAGTTTGGGCTCATCAGGAGCAAAAGTGGCCAGGCCGACCAGCACTGAAATGGACAGGTAAGACTGAATGTTATTGGTATTGCTTTTTACTACTAATACACCTCATGTTATGTCAAAGGTACTGTAAAAAATGTTAGAATACTTCAGGTTTAATTCCTGCAGTGTAAAACTCATAAACTAAAAATACTGAAGTGGAACAAAACACATTTAAAAAGCTGATTGGATGCAGTCTGCAGAGTAACTTCAGAAGGTGAAGAAGTGGTGAAGTGGACAAAGAGCCAATTAGGAGTATGATAGTGAGAGTTAAACTTCTAAAAAGAAAATGTATATAACTTTTTAAGCAAGACTTAATTTGCCTCTGGCCAAACTTTATTTAATCTGAATTAATCTGTTTTGTTTGGAGAATGTTATTTCTTAACTTTACCGATAATAGGTAATATTGAAGAATATTGTGTAGGAGGTGGCATCTGGTTTGAGTATCAGATATAATCTGCATTTGTTACATTTCTTATGCTAATTTTTTGTTTAACATTTTATGCAACAGCTTTTGGAGGTTAAGAGTGCATCAGCAGATTTGGTAGTCTGTAAAAACTCTAACAATTACCGTATTTGCCGGCGTATAAGACGACTGGGCGTATAAGACGACCCCCAACATTTCCACTCAAAATATAGAGTTTGTTATATACTCGCCGTATAAGACTACCCCTCTTCCACACACCTTCCACTTTTGCACTTTTTTTTTTTTTTGACGCACTTTTCTGCTTTGGACAATTTTGAAATGAGCTAATCCAATTTTGAACCAAGAATATGCAAATAGCTATGGAGTTTAGAAATGAGTTTTAAAAATATTTTTCATTGCTTACCATTAAGCGTAAAATATGTTGTAAATAAAATGAGAACACAGGAAACGTTCTCTTCTCAATACAGCTGATCTCTCTCTCTCTCTCTCTCTCTCTCTCTCACACACACACACACACACACCAAAAACCCGGACACTGAAAAGGCTGCCAAGGAACAGTATATTCAATGCCTTCTCTTTAATCAAGAAACAAGGAATTCCTTAGAATCTTTTTTTTTCCCAAAGTGGCCCTCTTTAAAAAAAAAAAAATGGAGGTAACACTTTCATTCAAAAAGTCTTCCAGTATCTGGAGTCGCTCAGACATATTGAAGTGAGGCAGGAGAGTAAGTGAAATTTGAAATGATCCAGCTACCGTTTTCTTCCCCTCCCGCCCGAAGGCCATTATCTCCACGTCAAAACGAACGAGGGGAGGCAAAGAAGCCAAACACGCTAAAAAGGATCTCTTTATTTTCCTACACAAGGTCACACCTACTTTTCCGCATTCAAAGGACAACCTCTCCTCACCACCACCACACACACACACACACCCCAATACCCGCAAACAATGTTCTGGGCATTAATCACCATTGCTACATTAACCTGGTAAATTTATACCCTGCCTCCCCCAGTGTTGCTTTGACGGCAGGATTTCACACAGCGGGCGCCGCTCGCTCTCTTCTCCGCTCTCCCACCATTTGCACATGTTGGAAGCACCGTAAAACCTGATAACCCACCCGGGGCTCCCCATCCTTAACCTACAGCCGCCCGCATGCAAAACCTGCGTGCAAAAAGAAAAAGAAAAGTACGCCGCACGTGAGGATCTTGAATCCTCTCCTCCCCACACCGCTAAGGAAGGAAGAGGGGGAAAGGTTGCGCAGCGCGTGGCGAGTGACACCCGCCACACACACACACACACACACACACACCGCTCCCCCAGCCTCCCTCCCGGCTGCAACTCAAGCTCGAAGTGGGAGTCGAGTCCTCCCGGCGTATAAGACGACCCCCCACTTGGAGGCATGTTTTTCAAGGCAAAAAGTCGTCTTATACGCCGGCAAATACGGTAAAATTTTCTTAGTACTTCAAATGCAGACAGTGTACAAATAATAAATCCCATGTTTCTGTTTTGACAAATTAGTCTCCAACTACTAATTTATTTCCTGACGATAAATTAAATTGCTTCATAAATCTTCAAGCTACCATTTATAGTTTTAGGGTTTTCTTAATTTATTTATGTTTGCTTTATGTTTTATCCAACCCCTGTTCTCCCTGTTATCAGTTATTGATGAAGCAGAATCACTAAATATTTACATACAAGTCATGCCCAGCCAGTCACATGACTACCAAACCACAGCCACAAATTAGACCACGCCCACAGAACCAGTTGTTAGGAAATTTGAATCCTACCCCTAGCTCTGTGTGTGTGTGTGTGTGTGTGTGTGTTGCCAACTTTTTGCACCTCAGGGACCACCACACTCATAATTTTAAATCCCGGGGACCACTAATATGAATTTTGACTGACGGTGGCTTGCTGATGTTGGTGAGAGAGAGAGAGAGAGAGAGAGACTCTCCCACCAACGTCAGCAAGCTACCGTCAGTCAAAATTCATATTAGTGGTCCCCGGGATTTAAAATTATGAGTTTGGTGGTCCCTGAGGTGCAAAAGTTTGGCAACCCCTGCTTCAGAGCATTTGTGTATTACACAAACAGGTTTTAATCTCATTTTCCATCTGCAGATTTAGCCCTTCGGGTAGTGTGGTTACTGTAAATGATCGGTACAGGTCAAAAAGTGAATCTCCATGGCGGATGGATGAACCTAAGCAGCCCAGTTCCCAGGTAGATATCTCTTGTTGAGCTCTGAAATCATGATGCTGATATTTTATAAGAATAGTTATAGAGGTG
Source organism: Notechis scutatus (assembly GCF_049901735.1). NCBI lineage: Eukaryota > Metazoa > Chordata > Lepidosauria > Squamata > Elapidae > Notechis > Notechis scutatus. Next base: position 108,119,550 of record NC_142011.1, on the reverse strand, counting down.
AAGCACTTGGTAGTTAGTGTGTTTGTTTATGTGTTATGGGGGGGTGGAGTGTGTGTGGGGGGGGTGAAGAGGGATAGAGCAAATATTAGGGTGCTGTGCTAAGAATGGGAAGATCCAGATTCTTACATATGGAAGCCCAATTGAGGGACTTGGTCAGTCATTTTCTCAGTCCTAGACAGGGAAGTAAAAAGTCACTATTTACTAATCTGTAGATTACTGCAATGTGTGCATAATTGACACAAACACACATAGACACACTGCTACTGTGTTATATGGTGGATTAGTGATGAATTAGACATGCTGTATTATTAATTATAAATGGGTATGAGTACTTCAGAAAATAGGTCAAATTAATTTTGGGAAGGAATCTGAAGAAACTGATTATTATATTATTATTCAGTGAACTAATAAGCAGACTTCTACTAATGTATCTGGAAGCAATAAACCTTTATGTTTCAGAAATTTATCTTGTTTCCTAACCCTGTCTGCTCAGGATACACACAGAAACACATTAAAAGCAAAACTGTAACATACATATTGCTTTTTAGAAATTTAACCTTAGTCATCCCACCGTCATAAGAAAACCCTCTGCATTTGGATACAGAAAATGTTTTTATTTCATCTTAGGGATTTGGATGATAAGCACAGGACAGTTTAGTGAAACATGGCAGTCCCACATTCTTATGAATCAAACTAAACATTTTTAATTTTGTCCAGCTGATGAATATGCAAGGCTCTTATAGACTTTAAAGTACTTCTCCCTCTGTGCTAAAAAAATTGCTGGGGTTGTTTAATTTGCTTAAGTGGAAGACTTCAAGGACAATCCTACACAAAGCATAGTCAAATTTTTTTAAAAATTGGTGTATGTATTTTTAAACTACATGTAGAATATTAAAAATTAAAATTTTCCATGGTACGTTGACATTCATGTCAATCAAACCATTTAGTTCTACAAGTATATCTTGTTTTTTGCAGTGATCACCGTATGATTCCAGGAAGTTTCAGGCAAGGCATAAACATAACAGTCTTTGTTGTTTTGTCTTAGTCTTTAATACTCTGAGAAATAATGCTTCTAAATCTGAATATTGCTGATCAACCATAAAGATGTCTAAGCCTTCTTGTTAATGTACATTGTCATATTTAGCCAACTTTTGTTTTCATAATGTTTCTGTTCTAGGTGGAGGAGTCAGCTATTGTTGGAGTAAGTGGCTATGTGGAATATCTCCGTGAACAGGAAGTATCTGAGAGGTGGTTTCGTTACAACCCACGTCTGACTTGCATCTACTGTGCCAAATCCTTCAACCAGAAGGGTAGTCTGGATCGGCACATGCGGCTTCATATGGGCATCACACCTTTTGTTTGCCGGATGTGTGGCAAAAAGTATACCCGCAAGGATCAGTTGGAATATCATATCCGGAAACATACAGGCAACAAGCCCTTTCACTGCCATGTCTGTGGGAAGAGCTTCCCCTTCCAGGCTATCCTCAACCAGCACTTTCGTAAGAATCACCCTGGCTGTATGCCACTGGAGGGATCGCACAGCATCTCTCCAGAGACCACGGTCACCTCCAGAGGGCAAGCTGAGGAAGAGTCTCCTCTTCGGGAAGAAGCTGGTCTGGCTGGGGAAACGGCACAGGGATCTGTATCAACTACTGGGCCAGATTGAGACCAGATGTCCAGGGGATCAGGGGATCTTCTGTAGGATAAGCAAATCCCACCGGGATGGTGAGCTCCTGTAGTTGGTTGTGCAATGTTGCCACTGGACGAAGACACTCCTGAGAGGTTGCCAAAACAGAAAAGATACAGTACTGTAACTAAAGTGCTTATGGTTTCCCTTATTTTTCTCCATCTCCTTGGAAAGGAGAAAACAAAAACTGGGTCAACTAACCTCTGATTCAGGGATTAACAACTTCGGAGGGGTGGGCTTTTTTTTTTTTTTTTTAGTATTCAGTAGCGAACAAGGAGAAATAGATTTTTCTCATTTCTTGGCAACACATCCTGTGGTCCTATGGGCTGCAGAAATCTAGCTATATGTATGCAGAGCATCAGCATCTGTATTGATAAAAATCATTATACCTCCATAAGATACACGGGATCAGGAATTGGTTTTTGTTGTTTTGTGCCCCTCTCTTATTTCCCAGGTAATTCTTTTTTGAGAACGATGGCTGTTGTACTATAACCAACCATACCTTAAGTGTATTTTATCTCATTTTCATTTCATGTATCTTTTTAAAAATTGACCCATTACCTAAGGGCTCTTCTTAGGGGGAGGGGGCTTGCCATTTCAACATGTGTGGCCTTGCCTGTTTGTTATAAGGCTAACAATTTTTTGAGCAGTATTTTAAAGATTACACAATATTTAAGTAATTAAGCTACTGAAAAAGAAGGCAGTAACTACAGTATGAGGTTCTGCCATTGTTTGAATGATATTTTCAGTTGTGAAATATGGGTAGTGCAGAACACGTTACAATTCTTGCTTATTACTATGTGTGCTGCAAAAACTGAAAAGTAGATTTCTAGTTATGATGAATTTTTAAAACAGTGGCTTTTTTCCAAAGGTCATCCTTTGCCTCCCATGCACTTGGTCTAACGAAACAGCAATATTTGTATATCAAAATAGATGGATCTCAGTGGGAGAAGAAATCCTGGTTTGTCTTCGTTTCCCTCTTTGATACTTTTATATGAAAAACATGCAAAAAAACATGCTCCTACAATTCAGTAGGGTAAAAGCTCCTATTTCCTGTAAGCAATGAAAACTTTTCCTTTACACCTCTATAATATTTCACATATGAAGTTGGAGAGATCTCTCTCTTTCTCTCTCTGCCAAATCCAACAAATACTCGTCTTATGTTTCTTAATGTTCTGTTTATAGCTAAAAGGATACATGTGCAGGAGAGCAAATATTTCAAATAAGTGTCTTACATTTGCAAAATAAGTTCTGTGTTGGTATTCAGTAGCAATGCTGTCGAATATAGGCGAAGAATTGGCATAATGCTAATATTATAGATTATATGGAGCTAAAATGGCTGGAGCAAAACTTATAGGAGAAAGCTTGAGATGTGGGGGAGCTACAAAATAGACAGAGAGAGGAATTATAATGTTAGGATAAAGGAAGAAACAGCTTCTTGGTGAACATGCTTAGATTTATATAGTATTAATATTTTGTCAATCTTGCCTTCTTACTCCACACATTTCTTCCTTCTAAAAATGAAACTCATTTGATTATGCTCGCAGGAAGAATGAAAATTGTTTGATGCTCTCCCCTTTCCTCCCTATGTGCGCATTCCTTTTATATGTTAACTGAGGATTTTGTTCCATTCCCCAATTCATGATGAAGCAAGCAGTGGTTTTTCTTTGTGATCACAAAGATACAGATTCAAAACTAATTGAAAAGATTAACTCATACTTGTTTAAGAGTTTGACAAAGCCACATGAACACTTTTCTTCTGGATGAAGTAGGGAGGATAATAGATGTGAATATATCTATCTATATGCTGCTTTAATCATAACTTTCAAATCTACCAAAAAGAGACAATTTACATTAAAAAGAATTGGAAAATATTTCTAGTTAGTTTATAACAAAGTTTTTAAGCATTTAAGAATAGAATTTTAAAAAATGTTACCAAACTTGTAAGGCATACATTTATTTATCTACAAGTATGATATAAATATATAAATATATATAAATATATAATTATTATGGGAATATTTCTTTGCTGAGTTGATGACAGTGTAGCATTTTTATATAAGAGTTTCCTCCAAAGCAGAATGCAGCAAAAATCCATACATATTAAGGGGGCAAAGAGTTGTAATGGATTGTTGAATGTGGCATTTACAGAGCTGTGAGTTCTTTTTGGACTGATACTGTGAACAGAGGAGTGACCAAGTAATCCAGGATTGTTTTCATCGGTCATTACCTGCTTGCTGGTAGACTTCTCTTTATTTAGCCTGGCCAGAATCATTGAGCATTTCTTGCCTCGTAGCCCAGGCTTTCTTTTAAAAGAAAAATAAAGCTTGTGAAATGTGCTTTTTAGTTGCAGCCATTGAAAGATGTCATTTTTACTTGCATGCAAATGAGCCAATATTCTTGCCCATTCTTTTTTTGAACTGGGTTTATAGCTTTAGTTATCCAGTCAGCTTATTCATACAGAAGGCTACATTATGAGAAAAAGCCGGTAAGAGGCTTGTGCCAGCAATCTTCCCAGTCCCTTCTTTCAATATGCCTGGAGGAATTGGGAAACTTTTATTTCCTTTTATAAGCAACACCGTTTATTTTGAAAGCTGGACCCAGACAAATGTGAACCTTAGGTATGATTCATTCATTGAAGCAGATAAATTCAAATCACAGCTTGTGAAGGTTGATTTATTTCAACAGACCATAATTACAGTTAACTATGGGGTTTATGTTCAGGTAATATTACCTCTGGATGCAATCATAGCGTCCAATGAGACCAGGATTCAATATTTTGTTCGTGTGTCTGTATGAAGGTGCATGTGTGTGTACATGCAGGTAATGATCTTGATCTGTGGCTTCACAAAATATAAGAGCTGCCAAAATATCCTGAGCTTTGTGGCTTTATTCAGAGAGTACATGTATAGTGTAATCAAGAAATCCTCGTAAATATGTGTTACTGGAGACGCTAGAATGAAGGGTGGGTTTTCTTGTGTTCTCAAAGAGTCTGACACTCTTTAAAGAGTTAGAAGCTTTGCAGGAATACGTGCAGGTTGTTACGATTTGTATAATCCCAATCGTGCCAAATATTTAGGCATCGGGCAACTGTTTTTCTGTCCCTGCCAGGTGGTGGAATATAATTGCTAGAACGGGCAGTGGGCCACTTAGAAAAGAATCTAAGTTCATTTGACCATTTATGTGGAAACCCCTGGTGTTGGTGTGGCTGGAGCTGAAAGAGAACTCTGTTGAACTGCGTGATTCTGTTTTGAGATCTTATTTTTCCCACAGGTTCTACCTTGAGTGCATGTTTTGTTTAGTTATTCTAAACAATGTGGTATTTATACAAATCAGTTATGAGCTGATAGCGCATAAATTCACAAAGCCTGTTTCAATACTTAAACTTGTTTCAGGCTATTATGCGTTGTGTAGCAAAATGGAAAGTATTCATTTTCATAAATGATAGTAGTGTTTGAACGAAAGTGGCAAATAAAAGTGTTTGCATTAGAATTGAAGCAAACCTGTGGTGATGCTTACTTTTTTGTTCTGCAATGAAACATTCACTTGTGCTGGAATTTTTGTATTCAGTGCTTTAAATCTTAAAGGCAAGTCTGGAAATGAGCTTCAGGACATTATTGTTGGAGATATTAGGCACTAGCTATATTATAGCCACCCAAGCTCAAAGGATTATTCTCTAGACTCTGTAGTGTAGATGTGTTGGTAACTTATTTTTTTTATTCAGTGCATCTGGACATTTTTCATCTGTGCTAAATTGATTCCTAATGTGATTCAAAAGGGAAGTGAAGTAAAACTTTTTAATATTATACCTCATTACCTAATGCCTAATGTCGAAAAAATTGTCTGTAGTGAGTAATTTATCTCATTTTTTAAATGAGACTTGGTAGGTTGGACTTACATTTACCTCTTCTCTTTCAAAGAATGACAGAGCATTAAAAGGGAAGGATAATTTCATTGCCCTGCACTTTGCAGAATGAATCTTCAATGTGAAATTTTGCCATTATCTTCCTGCGTCTGCTGCTATGCATTAGTCTTATCAAAAGCAATAGATTAAAATTAATATAATTCTTAACACACATCATTGCACTGCATGTCTGAATTGTCTGATTTGCTTTAAAATAGCTAGTGTAGACAAACATAGAACAAAAAAGAGGAAAAAGAATCTAAACAATTGTATTGCTTTTTTCCTTGAGAATGAGAGATGCTTTTTCCAAATATTTGTGAGACTCCAACTTATATTTAGAGATCCACATGAACTCAGGATACAATTTTGTCATGTCTTCGGTGTCTGAAAAGGTGATCAGTAAGCTGTTATTTTTAAGAACACAAGATTTTTTTGTCAGAAGAGAGCTTAATCTCTGAATTTGAAAATATTTCTTACCGATAATTTTAGGTTTATGAGTTTTACTTCTGATGTATTCAATTTCTAATGTCCTGTTAGAAGAACAAGTAAAGCTTATGGAATATACAACTCACTTCAATTTAGAAGATGTGGGTTGTATATTCCATAAGCTTTACTTGTTCTTTAATTTTGTTTTTAAAAAAACCTTCTCTATGATTTGACATAGAATTGCTCTAGAAAATCTTCTTTTGATGCTTAATGGCACAGTTTAAAAATATATATTACAATGAGCCTGAAAAGTGGAATTTGGAAATATGATTATAATTGGAAACAACATAAAGGTGTCATTTTTATTAGTATTAGTCAACTTTTATTAGTAAAAGATTCATCTACTTATTAACAGATTTGTAAATATATCAGACTTTTATATATTAGCAGAAAATATCTGAAATAAATTGAATACAAATGAATTAAATTCTACTCCTATTGGAAATTGCTACTTATGCCACATTTTTTGAATGAATCTTATAAATTGTTTTCTGGAGTTTTGCAGTCCTGAATTATTAAAGGATCAGATGCTGTATATTGAACCATAGCTGATGCCTGTTGGAGGAGACCCAGGATTCAGACCTATAGGATTCTGTTCTGGTTGAAAGGATGAGATCTTGCCAATAAGTTATTTGCAGATTAGGTAAATCTATTTTCTAAGATAATGTTTATAACATTATTTTCTAAAAAAACAGATTATTTGTCAATCACTTGCAATACATTGGCCTTTGAGAGGAGGAGTTAAAATTAAATATAGCATTTTTAAAAATTCATTCTGATTGTAACTTCTGTGCTCCAAAAATTTTGAAGGGTATATTTTCTTTGATATAAATATTTTGAATGCTTATACTTCTTTTTCCTTGGGCAATGGATTTTTTTTGTAGGGGACAAGTTCACTAAAGATGGCTAAAGATGCTTAGTTGGAGGTGGACAGGTACAATATATGTGGAAGTCAATTTTGGAATTGCAAATTGAATACTGAAGATCAACTTTTGCAGGTATATAAATGTGAACCATTGTTGGATCAGGCAAAAAAAATTGAGAATTCAGCATGTTGTTTCTTGCAATAGAAAGCTGGTGTTTTAGAGAATGTCCTTTTTAGCACTTCTGATTTAAAGGTGTGCTGCTTCTGTGTATGCAGGTCATGTTTCATTGAGACGCATCGCAAATTGGTTCTGTATTGGCAGTTATATTCCTTTTCATTTGTCTAATCCTTTTAAATAAGTCTGTTAATGTCTGTCTCTGCATCTTGTGATGTGGAATTCTATATATCAACTATAGGAAAAGTTACTACATAAAACAGATTGCTGGGTTGGACTTAGAACCTTGTATAATGTCACAACCAGGGAACAAAAATATGCTCAATATTCTAAGATTATGTGTCATACTAGTATATTCTGTAGGCATGTCCTTATGGAAAACCTGTTTACTTATGCCATTATTTCCCATGTAAATCATGTTTTCCATATACAGGTAGTCTCATACATTTAGTAACCATTCAAAGTTACAATGGCCTTGATTGAATGATGGCTATGACCAGGCCTCGGTGTTCCTGCCATTCTAACACCCTCCCCAGTCACATGATCCTGATCTGGACACTTGGCAGCTGGCTTGCATTTATGACTGGTTGCAGTGCTCCACGATCACATGATCACCATTTGCTATATTCCCTGCTGGTTTCCCCAGAAAGTCAATGGGAAAACTGGCAGGGAATATCACAAATCATTCCCCACCCATGCATCTTTCCACCCCCCACCCCCCAATTCTTGCATATCTTCACTGAACCTCATCACATTTCCCATCACTACTGTGTACCCTTGCACTCCCTCCCCAAGTCTCACTGTGCAATGCACATCCCTCATGCCCTCTCCCATCAGCAGCAGCCACTTATTTACCTGTTGACTTGCTTGAAAGCCATCTGGGACTTGTAAGTTCCTGTCAGTTTCCCCACTGATCTGATCGTGGGAAGCCAGCAGGAAGTTTCCTTGCCCATGGACTGTGAAATTTGATTTACAATAGCAACGTTCCAGTTGCAGGGATTATTGTCACTAAGAGATATGGTGGTATTTTATGACCTTGTGGCTTAGTGACAGAAATTCTGAAACCCATTTCTGTCATAAATCAAGGGCCACCTGTATATTTTTACACAAATTGTTAGAAAGCAACTAGAATTGCAAGAAGTAATACAAAAAAGAAAATTCATTAAAATTTATTTTGCCTGAAGTCCAAATTTTCATTTAATTTTGTCAAGCAAGATACATCCCAGCATAAAGCACTAAGACAATTATCATGATTAAACCAGGGATTCATTTTGCTGGCGAAGAGCTGGAGGAGATGGACATTATATGTGCAGGGAAAATGGAGTGTGCCATCAGAATTTGCCCCTGCTTGTCTGGGGAAGCCAGCAGCTATGTTACCCCGATAAAGGATAAATGCAAAGCCTCATCTGAGTTTTGATAGTGCACTATTTTGCCTGGCAAGTTTGATCAGTTCTTGTTTTTTTAATGGGCCATCTGGATTTTTGTAATCCAATTCTGGTATACCTGCATTTACAGATATATTTCTGAGCATTTGTTGGTCCTTATAAAGGTTTTGTAAGTCTCAAGGTTGTTTAAAACTTTTAACTGGTGCCTTCCACTTTCTCTTTCCTCTCCTCTCCTGTGAAGCCATTTCTTCAGCACTTGCAAATTGTGATGGGTATGTTTTTATCTCTTCTGCAGGTGCTTTTCTTTCTAAAATCAAAATCTGTATGGGCCCATAATATCTGATGTCTTTTTGCTCCTGGAATATAAGGCTTGCTATGTCTCGATCTGACATGCTGATTGACCGACCCCATTCTTGCCTCACATGGCATTGGTTTCTTAATAGTTCATGACTTTTTTCATTTGTTTGGATGTTTTGTTCTGAGAATGAAAAGTACTAGTAGACCTCCAAGCTTTATGGCCTTTCTATGGCTTAAACCACTAGCAGAGTTTGAAAATACCTTTTGCCTTACTGTACGAACTAATCTTGACTGGAATGAACTTGGGGTCCTGCTGAAAAGAAAGTAAGCTCAGATTTGCAAGTGAATGTGAACCAGAGCCTATGGAATTAGTTTATTCCCAATATGCAACTTTTTTTGGTTTGTCAGAGATTAATATCTTCCCCATTTGATACCACTGGTCATCACATGCCATAAAATCTACAGCCAGTTAGAGTGATTCTGGAATCAGACTTTGACCTTCCCCTGTTCTTTGTCAAATAAGTCTGGTAGCATTTTATTGCCAAATATCCAGAAATTGCCAAGTCACATCAGTACTGCTATTTAAAAATAGGTTCAGATGTTTTAATACTATTTCCATATAATCTGTATGCAGAATTTTGTATACAGTTTTAAAATATTGCCATTTATGTCTAAGGCTAGGTATTTTTCATACAAAAACTTCCTCCGATTACAAAAATTTAGTTTATTTTTCTCTTAAACATTAATGAGCTTTACTCTTCAAGGGCCCCATTGGGTCAACTGTCTCTATAAAAAGAAGTTCTTCAAGGCCAATTTCTGCATAGCTTCCTAAATCCTGATTCTGTATATATTCTCTCTCTCTATATATATATCCTTTTTATATTATACCAACCAGATAGAACTGAGATTCCATTTAGTAAGTAACTCCTTCTTGTATTTATTTATTTTTATTTATTTATTTTATTTACTATATAACTCCCCAGCCCTCCTTTGTAAAGAGGCTGAGTAAGTAAATAGTTATGGGTTCTTTCAGTGAGAGTCACTAAGTTCTTCTCTAGGTAGCACTGGAAGAATTAAAAGAAATTGCTTCTTTTTGCCTCTACCGCTGCAAATAGTTCCTTATTGAAATTGGTACAAAAAATACTGAATGTGGCACTTATCAAACTGTTTCAACATTAGCAGAATGTTACAGCTGGATATGAAAAAAGCTATTGCTTGGATAAAATGAGTTGCTTAATGCATATTTAACCTACTTGGGTTTTCTGCATGTATTTTTCATTTTAACTGAATCTTCTATTCCAGTGATATAAGCTATGTTTGCTACGTACCCTGAGAGATGAATCCATTTTTCATTTTGTTGTAGAACAGTTTGCACCAATATATTCACCTAGGCATACATCTAACTCTGCTGTTTAGAAATCTGCAGTGAATTTTTAGATCTATCACTCCTGCATTTATGCTGATTGGACAGTGTTAAATGTTTCTGTTTAAAGGGAAACAGAAGATGTAATCCTTCACTTACCACGTAAAGGAACTTTAGTTCAGTGACTGAAGTGCTAACCCCATTTGTTTGGTAGGTATAAGCTTTTTGCAGAAATCAAAGTTCAGGTAACTACCAATACAGTTTTAATCTACAAGAACTCCTGGAAGGCAGTAATCTAAGAGGTTTTTTGTCTGACTGGTAGTAAATTATTGCTGTGAATGGTTGCTTAAATGAGAGAATTAGTGCTGGTTACGGAGTCTTTAGTGACCTTGTCTCTTCCCAAGAATTAATGTAATGTAATGCTGCCAAATGATTGCTGGGGCGGAAATTTACTATTTTCTAACTATTGATGAAAAGCTGAGACATTTGAACGAAGCATTTAAAATTGCCGTGTATTTTTTATAAAACATTATTTTTCCATTTGTGCTTCCTTAAGTAATCTACCCTTGATTCCACAGTTTAATAGTTTAAGGTAGAAGATACTGTATAATTTGGAAACTGGACACAATGGGCCTGATACAATAGCATGTGTACTGATGAATTTGCAATGCTCCACGTTTTTCAGTATGAAAAATAAATAAATTTCTGACAAGAAAGTGTATTTCCGTTGCAGAAAACAAATATATGAAATAAGATCCTTTGAGTTGAAATGTAGATACTTTTTGTGTTTTCGTCTTTCTTTTTAAAAGTAAACACACAATTGCTTCAGGAATATTAAAAGCACACTGAAATTCTTTCCCTTCTGTAGATGCTACAATTTTTTTAATGCAGAAGGGAACTGGTTCATTTTGTCACAATTATGCCTACTATTCCTGTAAGAATCTTGTATCTTATGATATCAAGTTCATATTTCAGAAATGCTTTGCTTACAGTCAGTCTCCAACAGAAAAACTTACTAAATGACCTGTACTTAAGAACATGGAGAATCGCTTTACTAGGCAACGTGGACCAGCTGACTTAGCATAGGATTGGTTCTTATGTTCCCAGTTACTCTAGGCATTTGAACATCAGTACCTGATCCCCATCCATTCTTATATTCACATTTATTGGAAGCAAAAGCAAACTTGTCAAGACAAATGCATGCTGAATACAGGTGTGCCTTTTGTTCCCTTTGCTGTGGCATTGATAGGGGCTTTTCTAATATTGAAATACAGATGGCAATACCTATTTTTTAATCATACTCTTTATATGCACTTACAGATTTTCTCTCAAATGGACATTCCTCATGTTTTAATTAGTTGCCAAATTCTATAAAGGCAAAAGACTGGAAACCATGGAGAAATATAGTCTGAATCTTAGTTCCGGGAAGGAACCTTTCTCCTGTTGTGCTCCCAGTCTGGATCTCTATGGTTTTCATGAGGGAAGCTCCAAATTGGCGTCAAAAGGGATCCTTGAGGGAAAAGAAAACTTGAAAACCACCATTTTAAGGGTCTTTACAATACGATGTTATGCTTCTTGCACTTGTGTATCGGCTGAATGAGCCAACATTGGCTATAATATCAAATAGCTGCCTTGCCCTTATTCATTGCATTAACATTCAATAGAGAAAAGTGGAGAAACTAAATGTGAATTATCATGTTCATCAGAAGCTCCCAGCCTTTTGGATTAATTGAGGCTAGGAAAACATGATTTAATTGATGAACAAGCTCTATAGAGTTCCTTTTCTTACGCTGTATTTGAATGCAATTGTGTGATTGGAGAGTCAAAATAATATGACAGATCTGTTCAAATAGGAAATAGAAAAGGATGTGTTATCTTATTGTGCTAGGAAATTAGGCTGAGGAAGGAGTTCCCTTTTTATTTTGCTCCTGTTGGCTTCCTCTCATCAAATTAAACACGGCAGAAATTGCATTCCTTTTGTCTGAACTGAGCTTGTGAATGGATTTACTGGCAACAATGTTGTTTCTTTATTGAAAGACATCAAATGCAATTCTTTTTATTATCAGCACCTCTCAGCCTGCGGCAGTACTTGGTAGATGTTGAAAAAACCAAGCAGGATCAGTTTTGAAAGAGATCCAATTAGTGCTTGGATGGGAGATTATCAGGATTCCTACAGCTGTGGACCATACTGGAAAGAAGGCAATGGCAAACTACTTCTATATTGATGCCAAGGGAATTATAGAGGCATGCTTGTAGGGAAATAGAACTCAAAGGAGATTGTGTAGTTTTTACTTTATTATTAGAAAAATATTAAGTATCTCAAGAATGACGATTCAAATCTACATGTATTAGAACAAACTACAGCACGTAGTGATGTTGTTTTCTGTGCGGTAATGGAAACAAATAATTATTTTCTACATTAATAGAACTACATTTTAGAATGAAACTTGGAGATGGCATTCTGTTTGCTAAATCAATAATAATCACAACTGACAATCAAGATAAAACAATGAGAACGTCTTCAAAGGAAATAGAGAAGCACAGGGTAGCTGAGTGGAAAGTTTTCCTATAGAAGCCCCAAAGAAATAGATAAATGAGAACTACTTATGACTACTTATACTATATGGAGATCATAAAAAAGGTATTTTCTGATACTCTCTGTGTGCGTGTGTGTTGATGATTTATAACTCATCCTGTTCCCATTAGACCAGTGACTTCTAGTTAGTCTTGTCCCATAATAATGGAATATACTTTCTTTTTCTCTACATTATACATGGAGTCACCTTTTAATAGCAGTGACACATGGGAGAGACTGTTATAGAGGAAGGCGAAATTGATCTATTCAACTGGGGAGCAGTGGTAGTACTGGTTTATGTGTCAGTGGTCTATTTTGAATAACCTCCTACCCTCAGGAAATGTCACGTGAAAGAACATTTAAATTAGTGTAGTTCCTCTTTCAGCCACTGGGTATTGGAATTGTAGTCTGCTCAGGAAGAGAATGCTGTGCAATTTCAGCAAAACTTTCTGTGCCTCTTTCTCTGGTGCTATTTATTTTTAGCACTTGGTTTTTATATAACTAACTAACATTCTTGTTTATAGCTCTTGACCACATATATCTAATGTAGATTTTCAAAGACTATGCTTTTTTTACTACTTTGATGGCAAATCACTGTATGTTGAATTATTTACAAGTATCTTGGTATTTTATGAATTTTATATACAGTATAAAATGCACCACGAAGAGCTTGTCAGTGCTTTGGGGAGAGGGCATGTTTTTACAATATTTGAGAATGAATTTTTGGCTCCCCCTCCCTTGTGGCTCTTGACAAATACCATTTCTTCCCATGCCCAGGCTTTCCAGGATGAGGGTGCTCGTATGAGGCTTCCGACTGTAAACTATGTAATTAGTCTGAACAGTTTGAGAAAGATCACTGCAGCAAGTATGTATAAGAAGCATGCTCAGTGAGCAAGGCCAGATGCTACATGGGTGAAACTTGCAATCCCTGATCTCACTGTGAACCCGAACTCCCAAGATGTCTGGGGGGCTTGCTAGGAGCTTAGCACATGCATAATATACAAAGAGAAAGAAAGCATTGTACACTTTACTTGTGTGACAGCAGCATGTCTGCATTATTTCAAGAATCCATTTCATTACTACACTTTTTTGCTATTATTTCTTGCAAGCCAGCTTTTAAAATGTAGCATGGCACTTTAAGTATGTTATTTTAACTTCTCCTTTTCCCTTCTTTTTCCCACAAGCACTTTAAATTCTATGGATATTGTTAGGTATTATATACAGGAGGATTGTCTTAGATGGAAAATAGGTAGCACTGATTACCATGGTGCAGAGATTAGAAGATTTTTTTTTTTTTTTTTGCAGCCCTGATTAGTACAAAGGAGAACCTCTCCGCTCCTTGGATGTTTGAGCAGCTCTGCATCTCTTGTAAGACAATCCCCAGCTGTCTCTGTGTTTGTGAGCATATCAACCACTTCACTGGGAGTCCCAACAAAGTGTTGCTTGTTGTGCATATTTCTGCATGGGTAGACAAGTGGGAACAGCTTTCAAAAGAGGAGTATAATTTGCACATACGTGCATGTTGAAAACAGTTTATAACACTTTGGACTGCCCTAGTAGCTTCTGCAGGAGGTGAGAGTATTATATGCACTCACTTTTCTTTATCGGCACTTCTGCACTCCTCAAGACTATGAAAGCAAAATGCTATGTTTGCATCCCACATTTTAATTCAGATATATAATATTTGGACGGTTGACATGCAAGGTTGCTTGTGAAATAGGATAGTTTTTGCTTATTGAAATGGGCTGTGTTTTTGCATCAAATCAAGTTTTTAGAAAGCTACAGAGCCATAAGAAAATGCAATTGATGCTACTAAGGTTTGTAACATATACAGAACTGCAGCAATAAAATGGGCTGGACTTTCATCAGATCAAATTGTATTGAAATAATGTCAGTTTTAGATTTTCTTGTAAATATCTCTGCCTCAAATAAATTCACCTTGTACTGGAGTGGGAGAGTGGGGCTTTCATGGTGGTAGAGTAAAAGCTGGGCCTGTATTGGGTAGTTTGAGTTCAGTTGCCCTGCTAGCTTGACTGCCTGCATTGTAGAGATATTCTGTCTTTTGGCCACATCAAATGGAAATGAACATGGAATGTTTGAATTGCAGAGATACTAGGTAATTTTAATAAAGGAAGCAATTAGGGCTGTGGCCCTGGTGAGAAAAGAGTGGTTCAAGTCTATTTGGGGGTTGGGAGCTATTGTCACCTATCACTCTTAACATTACAATATATTTTCCTTCTCTCTGCTAGGTGGGTTTTGTTTCTGCTTTCCTTTTTAAAACAAAACCATTCCCCATATGATACACTCTATGAATCTGAAATAGATGGATAATATTTCCTTTTTTGTTGGAGTATTGAAACTTCTTGCTGTATATTCTTTTGGGTTGATTTTCATTGCTTTGAATTATCAAGATTATTTTGATAATATTATTATTATCAAATTATTGTATTATTTTGCAGCAGGCTGAAAGGGGATCCAGCTGTTTGCAAATGATTGGTAGCAGAACTGCCCAATTTTATTTGTAATCCTCATTTTCCAAGCCCATGCAACCTCTTATTGTCCCGCTGATCCTTAAGCACATGGAGGGAGAATAAAAGGGGAGCTAGATGGTAATGACTTTGTAGGTATTCCTTTTGGTGTAGGTAGAAGAAGAAAAATATAATAGTGAAGATAAAGGCTTGCATAAAACTCCTTTTAAAGCAGTTTAGCAACAAAAAAAGCTCTTATCAAACAGCTTTAAAATGTGAATGAGAAGTTAGCAACTTGGTTAGAATTCTGAAAAAAATCTATAAGTGTATACTTGAACTTCTGTTTGTATTTTAAAACAAATGCAGTTTTCATCTTTAACACTGTATAAAAGAAATGTTATGCATGTGAGTGGTTTGAGAATTAAATGATTTAATACTCAAAGGTGGAGTATTTTTATTTCCCCGCAGTTTTACACCCTGTCTTTTAATAGAGAATATTCACCTTGAAGATTCTGCTAAAGATGTATTTTTGTTCATGGAAATTCCCCTACTGCTTTTTTTCCCAGGCAATAAATCTTGTGGCCTGTTTCTATCCTCCTTTTATAGTCAGAAGACGGTAATGCCTTATACTCTATATACAGTAACTCATCAAGATAAGCTACATGTAATACAAACTATTCAAAAGAAATAGACCTAACAAAAGAGGAGGTGGAGTTGCACTGAAAAAAAATTACATTGCTATAGGCATATACTACAGGCCACCCAACCAAGTAGAAGAAATAGATGAACTTTTTGCTAATCAATTAATAAATGTACATAGGAAACATACCACAGTAAAGGGAGACTTTAATTTCCCTGATATCAACTGGGAAACAAACTCTGCAGCAAGTGGAAGATAGAACAGTTTCCTAACCAATTTAGCTGACAACTTTGTCATCCAAAAGGTAGAGGAGGGATTTAGAGAAAGAAATATATTGGACCTACTTCTTACTAATAGAGAAGACAAGATACAGGGAGTTGAAGTTGCTGGAACCTTGGTTGAGAGTGACCACATCATACTGAAATGCAATATAATGCAAACAAAAGCAATAGAATATAATCCAACCAGCATCTTAAACTTTAAAAGAGCTGATTTTAACAAACTTGGAGAGAGCCTAAGCAAAATTTCATGGATAAAAATCCTAAAGGGGAAAACAACCCAAGAAGCATGGGAAAAACTGAAAAATATAATCATAAAAGCCCAGTCCAACACAATACCACTGAAAAAGAAAAACAAGAAATCCAAGAAGAAACCAGCATGGTTGCACAAAGATCTTTCTGATAAACTGAAAGAAAAAAAGGATAAAAAATGGAAAGAGGGACACTTAACTAAGGCAGAATATCAGCAGATAGTCTGAATTTGCAAGGACAAAGTCAGGAAAGCAAAGGCTTAGAATTAACAAAGATTTGCAACAAAAGTCAAAGATAATAAGGAAAAGTGTGTGGTAGCAGCCAAAAAAAACCTAATACAATCCTTGTTGTATATACAGAGGCATAAAATCAAAATCACATGAAGTATTTGTACCACTTTATAAATCCTTAGACCACACCTGGAGCAACCAGTATTGATCACCACATTACAAAAAAGATGTTGAGACTTTGGGGGGGAAAGTGCAAAAAAGAGCAACTAAGATGATTAAAGGCCTGGGGGATTAAAACATGAAGAATGATTGCAGGATTTGGGATTCACTAGTCTAGAGAAAAGAAGGACTAGGGGGTGACAGGATAGCAGCATTTCAGTATTTGAGAGGCTGCCCCAAAGAGGGGGGCAATTTATTTTCCAAAGCACCAGAGGGCAAGAGAATAAATGATGGAAACTAATCAAGGAGGATTAAGGAGAAACTTCCTAACAGTGAGACAACCAATAGAACAAGTTAACTTCAGAAGTTGTGGGTGCTTCATCACTGTAGGTTTTAAAGAAAAGACTGGACAGTCACTTATCTGAAATGGTATAGGGTCTCCTGCTTTAGCAGGGGGCTGGAATAGGAACTTCCAAGATCTTTTCTAGCTCTATTCTGGTTGATATGTAACTTAGAACCATATTTTCTGATGCTTGACTATCAGAATAGGAAGAGTAACCCCACATAGCTGCTGAGGTATGTCTACCTTCCTCAGAAGTTGCATATGTCTGCTCTTCTAGATTGTGCAGTTATCAGAGTAGTTGTTCAGTTTCCCTTGGAACATGATAAATGATAAAGGACCCTTGTGGTAGCAGCTTCCATCCTTTTCTTCAGCAATACAATAGCTTTTGATAGTTATAGTATTTCCCCAAAGCTGTGTCACTTAGAAAAAAGCAAATGCATTGAGCAAAATGTGAATTTCTTTGCCATTCACTCCACATTTATTTAGGTAATCTCAACCCCAGTGTCATGCCCCTGGTGCAGTCAGAGGAGGACCCAGGCCCATCCCCTATCCATCCTAGGGCATGCAGGGAGGAGAGGATCAGGGTAAAAATGTGGTCTACTCAGGAGGAGAGTGATCCTCTTCATGGGTTGCAGGTGTGAGATCTGCATAAGAGTTTGGACCTGCCTGCTAACAGAGGCTGGAGACAATTTAGTGTTTTATTCCGAAAGAAGGTTTATCTTGGTTGGCGTTCTTCCAACTGACTGTACCTGATTATCTTCCTGAAGTTGGCAATTATCTATCCTGGTCTGTCATGGAACTTTATTCAGTGCAGTTTGTTTTTGGTTTTTGCTTCGTTATCGGCTCTTTGAATTTGAACTGTGTTTCTTTCTGTTGAAATGTTATTTTGAAAATAGTTTACTTCTCCACTGTGAAGCCAAGTTGAAGGCATTAAAGGACTTTTAGTTACGTTTTGGTTTTTGTTATATTTCTGATATACTCTGGGTCATCACACCCAGCCCTCAAAAGGGTATGAGAAGAGTATTGCATATCCATAGAAACACACACAAGAAGCTTCGTCCCGTTTCCCTTAGTACAGATAGTAGATACTCAAATAGAGTACTATCTCTTGGGAAATCTTCCAATATATTACTGCACTTCTGGCAATTCTCTAATCAGCTGACTGGCAAAGTACCCCCAGCACTGTACATTTGGGCAGCAATTGATTAAGCAGACTGTATGTCTCCAGGAAATAGAATCCTTCAAGAGAAGGAAAAAAAATTATGCTGGATCCAACATAAAATTGGGAAGAGATTTACACATCTTAAGATCAACACAGGGCATTCGACGGACAAGAAACTACCCTCATCATCTCCAAGGAAGGAACACTTCAATTGACCCATCTGACACTTCACATCAGAGTCCATTATTACTATAAGCACAATCATTCTCAAGGTTCTAGCTTTGTCTGCTGAATTGTACATTTTGATTTGCTGTCGAATAATCTCTACCTCCACTTCAAGCAGGTGCCCTCACAGTTCATTTACCATGGAAGAGACCAGAATTAGTACAAATATAATCGCTGGTTGGAATCATAAGAAATTATTTCTTCCTTTTAAGTCTTCAGCTGTACACTGAAAATAAGGGGGCATATTCATTGCAAAACATTTTACAATAATATTATAAATAATAGCATATATAGATAATCCTCAACTTATGACCACAATTGAGCCCAACATTTCTGTTTAAGTGACTTTTGCACTATTTTACAACATTTTTTGTTACAGTTAAGTGAATCACTGCAGTTGTGAAGTTAGTAACACAGTTGTGGATCTGGCTTCCCCATTGATTTTGTTTGTCAGAAGATCACAAGAGGAGAACATATGATCCTGGGACACTGTAACCATCTTAAATATGAGTCAGTTGCCAAGTGTCTGAATTTTTAATCACCATGGGGATGCTACAACAGTCATAAGTGAACAAAACAATCATAAGTCACTTTTTTCA
Organism: Notechis scutatus; assembly: GCF_049901735.1. Classification (NCBI taxonomy): domain Eukaryota; kingdom Metazoa; phylum Chordata; class Lepidosauria; order Squamata; family Elapidae; genus Notechis; species Notechis scutatus. Next base: position 108,100,457 of record NC_142011.1, on the reverse strand, counting down.
GTGCCATTGTAACTTCAAACAGTCATTAAATGAATGGTTGTAAGTTGACTATCTGTATATCTGTATTGATTCAGCCCTCAGAATGGGCCTGGGAAGTCTTAAATGTGCAAGTAGTCTTGGTGTACAATCATAATTTTGTTGCTAAGCAAGGCAGGTGAGTTTTGCCCAATTTTAAGTTCTTTTTTTGCCACACTTATTAAGCAAATCACTGTAGTTGTTAAGTGAATCATGTGGTCGTTAAACAGATCTGGCTTTCCCCTTTCCTTGACTTTGCTTGTCGAAAGCTGGCTGAGAAGATTACAAATGGTAATCCGAAGACCTTGGGACAGTGCAACTGTAATGAATACACGCCAGTTGCCAATGGCCCGAATTTTGATCATGTGACCATGGGAATGCTCCAATGGTCGTGTGAAAATTGGTAACAAGTAACTTTTTAAATGCAGTTGTAACTTCAAATGGTCACCAAATGAATGGCTGTGAAGTTGAAGACTACCTGTATTAGCATCTTAACATTTCATTTAGAATGTCAATCATATATTTGTTATAATTCCATCATTTCTAATGCTACATGTTCTCCTAAATATCTACCATCTCAAATAAGAACTCTTGAGACTGTGATTTATTGAGAAAGTGCTCTGGAGTCTGTGCTTCTTGTATGTAGATACATTTCTGGACATGTATGTGTGTGTATATTGAATAATATTATAAAAGGGAAAACCATAAAGAATAGAAGCACAGATGGTGACCTTGTTTGCAAGTGAAAGCTGGATTTTGCTGAATCAACCACTTCCCAGGGTCCTCCTATTGGAGCAAGTCTGGACTGTAGGACAGGCCCATTAAAGTAAGTCACAAAACAGGGAGGCTCTCTTTGAAAGATTACTTTTATTTAGCTGCATGCACCGAGTGGTTATAATGCAACAGAAACACAGAGGTGGGTGTTAGTTTAAGAAGACAAAGAGCATCATAAATCAGAGATTTGAGGAACAGGGATCAGCCACTTTGCCCAAGAAAAGGAGGGCATTTATAGCCACTTCCCTAATGAGTACTATAAAAGGTCTGTTGGCATTGAAGACAATTTTGTTCAAAGTTAATGAGCGACCAGAAATTACAATGGTGGTGGAAGCGGCTGCTTCACTGCCTTCTTCATTTACCTGATGAAATAAAATGTACATGCTGAATTAGGAACATTCGTCAGAGACCAAACAGAAATAGTTGTGGGGATTTCCCCCCCTTTGACAATGTTTTCCCCCCCAAGGGCATTCATTAGGGTTGCACAGTTTGAATCAATGACTACAGGTATCCCCGGTTTATTGTGCCACAGACATACATACATCAAAGCTGTAGACATTTCCTTTTTACCCATAGAATAGGAAGGCTTCTTCCCTAAAATGCTACTGCAATATATGCTTGCAGGGCCTAAAAATATGTTTTTTGTTACAGAATGTATCTTTTAACCTTATGCTACTTTAAGCAAGCTTGACTGATTGAACTAATGAAATCAGTCATGCAACAAAATCATTTGATTGGTTTATATTTCATATTCAGCCATGTAGTCCTACCCCACCACTTTTGTTTGTTTGTTGTTGGAGCCATACAGTTTTGGAAAGGGAAGAGAGGGGTGAGGAATTTACTGCCAAATTAGGATAAACTAGACAAAGATGTGGAAAATGGGACAGAATATTTGTGTTTATATTGTTTTCTGATTTGTTATATGAAGCAATGCTCTTCACCTATCTTAACATAGCACTGATCTTCTCAACTGGTGTTTGAGACTATGCCTGGGATAGTTACTTCTTATCAAACGGTTCAGAGATAATAACTTTGTCACTCCATCTAATAAGGTTCTTTTGCTATCCTGTTCTAAAGCAGAAGAGCTAAATTAGGTTTGCCAAACAGCTAAGATTTTTTTAAAAATTTCTCCAGAAGAATTCATATGCAACAAGTCATTTGATCTTTTAAAAAATGTCTTCCAATTATCAGTTTAAAAGTCTCCACGACGATGTTAAAATGACAAAATATGCATCACAACATCACAACCCAAGTGGCATCCTTTTATCTTTGTGTTACAATGTCCAATGCAAATATAAAAGCAGTGGAATTGGATTGCAAGTTATAATATAGACAGTAATGCCATTTCTTCCCCTTGCTGCCCATTCCCCAAAGATGCCTCTTTTAAATCATTTAATTCACACAAGTAGACATTAATTCCATTTCAAAATGTTTCTACTAAGAAATCAGTGAGGTAGCGAGGGATCTATCTCTTCTTTCCTTTCATTCAGCAGAGCATGATATTCATCATTTTATCTTGTTCTTTTTAAGTACTGTGTGGCTTCAGAACTTTCAGTCAAACAGGAAGAATGTAGAAGAGGTCAGCCCAGTGGTTTGTGAAGCCCCCCCAGGGACCCATCCTCTCTCGCCTCATCTTTAATATTTGTATGAAGCTGCTAAATGAGGGTAGCTGATATTTTGAGGCATAATCTCAGGGTGTGGATGGAACCAAGAGGCTGAAGCTGGACACTAACAAGTTTGTCCACCAAGATTTTCCATCCATCTAAACAAGTGGCAACTGTTAGATGAGCAGGCTTTGTTTGTTTGTTTGTTTCCTGCCTTTGTTATTTTTACAAATAACTCAAGGCAGCAAACATACCCAACATACCTTCCTCTTATTTTCCCCACAAAACAACACTGTGAGTTTGGCTGAGATAGAGTGACTGGCCCAAGGACTGCCAGCTGGCTTTCATGGCTAAGGCAGGACTAGAACTCATGGTTTTCAACTATTAGCCTGGTGCCTTAACCACTAAACCAAATTGGCTCTTGGTATCCCCGAAGGAGCAGACTTGGAGATCTTTCATATGAATAAAATGATCTGGATTTAAATGCAACTCAATCATGAAACCCACCCCAAATCACTATCTCTGCCCAGCATTCCTCACAGGGTTGCATAAAGAAAAACAATGTGAACTGCTTAAAAGGATCGCATTTATAAAATAATTTCCTTTCAAATATTTTGCTTCCTTGAAATAGGTCCTGCCTGTACCAATTTCTACCATGGTGCAATGGTGATCCAGAATGATTTGCCTTTTAGGATCACTAGCAATAGATTTATTCAACAACAAGCTTAATTTTGGAAAGAGAACAAAGTAGAATGGAAACAAAGAAGACACCTGACTCACCTCAAGGAAGGCTTTGTGAAATGCTTCAGAAACATAGAGGCCTGCTTCAGGATCTTCAACTATGCCTGAAAAAAGACAATAGCATAAAGGAAAAAAAGTGAATTTTATTGTGGGAGAAACCAACAGTGATCCAGGGGTCTAAAACTGATGCTCTGCAGAAAACGGTCATCTTATTTGGAATAAAAGACTGGAAATATTTTTAGATATTCTGTCCCACCCAAGGTCAGGAGTCCAGAGTTAAACCATTCTGGGGGTGCTGCATAGCAAATTCACCTTCTCTGTGCTTGCCTCTGGTGGGAGAGAGCTCTAGGTGCTGTGAGGCTTCATGATTAAATGGTAGACATTCCTTTTTCTATATTTGCTTCAGTATTGTTTAGTTGTGAAGAATTTGTGGAAGGTAATCAGGAAAATCATTTTACAAGAGAAGAGGCTTGCAGTTCATACCACTAGTTAATAGCTAACAGCAGGAGATCTTTGGGTTTTTTTGTGTGTTTTTTTGTTTTTAGAAATTGCTGAATTACAATTCTAAACAGCATCAACCAGCTGATGTACAGTAAGGAACACTGGGAGTTATAATTCAACAATATCTGGAGATCCACATTTCTCACCTTTCATCTAAAACCAGAAAATAGGTGTATGCTAAAATAATAGTTAAAATCTGAGGGACAAATGTGTGTATGTTTGTGTGGTATTTTTAAAAATAACCATCAGTTCAGAGTTCCTTGTGTTTATGCAAGAAAAAGGAACTAAACACATTGCTAATCATGGGTCTTACTTCAACCATCCAAAACATTTTTTTTCCATCCAGAGTCTTCTTCAAGATATTAAACAAAATAGCATGAAGATTGTGAACTATCTGGAGTAATAAATTAGGAATCTAGTAGCACATTTTCCGACTAGCACATAAAAAGGCATAGAGTTTCATTCCTTAGACTTCAAGTGAGCTATAGATCATGCACATTTTCAATAAAACAGGTTAATCAGAAAACGTGTTACCAGATTCTCTGGCATGGGCTATAGTGCCATTTCAAAAAGGTTATTTGAACTAAAATGAAAACCACCTTTTTTCCACAATGCATGTGATAGTATCTTGAGGAGGGAATTCTGGTCGGTAGATGAGAGGGACTGCATTATAATTTTTGACTAAATTCATCAAAATAATGGTTGTTCCCCACTAAAGCACATCCCAACTGACCTGGCAGGCTGGCCCGTTCAGGGCTGAAAAGGTCTCTTAATCCCATCTCTTGGAGTTTCTCCTTCAGGCCGAAGCTGCTTTCTATCTTGAAACGAGGCAAATGCACCGAGAGGGAGACCTCTTTCAAGGCACGGAACCAGCTTTCCAGTTTCTCTGCGGTCAGCTGCTGCTCTACTTGGGCCAAAGGTGTGTTCAGATAAGGTAGGATAAAAACCATTGTAATATCATCCCCTTGGTAAGGAAGCTCCAACACCTGGACTTTGGCACTTGCGATGGAAGCATAACGGAATGTCATTTCCTGATACATTGTGGGCACCACGCAAGGCTCAGCAGTGGCTCTAAAAAAGGGCTCCACCCTTGTGTTTTCAAGAGGGAATTTGGATTTCCAGTGACCCTAGATCAACACAGTGACAGAAAACAGAAATTGAATGGACTAGGGCAGTATGCCAACCCGCCCCCAAACTAACCTTCAAATGTTAGTTGAACAAATATTATCTGAACAAATATTCTATACAATTGTGCATTTGTTTTCTTATAATGGATCCAGATTTCCACAAAATCAATTGAAAGTTTATAAGGAAAATCTATTCTAGCATGAGGATAGGAAAGTGGAATACACAACCCAATCCATGTTAGACACATTGAGTACACATCTTTAGAAAATGTTCACAACATAAACAAGATTTAAATACTATTAGGAATCTGTTCACCAATTAGTTGGGTTGGCAATATATAAACCAACAATGTAAGTTTGTAGCTTCAAGACAAAATCACTGTATAGATTTATACTATATTCCGATTGGTTGATTATATTGCAAATTACCATAAGAGGGAGCTAGAGATCATAGCTTGCTCTCTCTGATATTCTGTCTCTCTCTACATTCTGTTGCTATCTAAGGTTGTCTGTTGTATTTATGCTGTGCTTATATTTTGATATTTTTGTTTACTGTAAATGACAAAGGCAACCGGGAAGAAGACTTTGTAATTGGATATTCTTTGGACTGTTAAACATATATGACCTGGACCGTTTATTGGACTGTGCTATTTCTTAAAGTAAAGTTTAACTCAATTTAGTGTATCTGTGTGTGGCTGGATAATTATTCATAACTACTCTCATAAACGTTTCCATGTGCATATCCTTGTTACTCAAGGGTTATTCTGTACATATCATAACAAATACACAAATTCTTCTATAAACTTGGACACTGGAGAAGAGGAGAAGCAGAAACAGATCCACGTCCTTTCACTACCTGGAGCCAATCTCCTTTCTTGACAAACAGTAAAAGAGGGAAAGAGGAAAGCCTCAAGGAGAAGCCTAGAAGCAGGATCTAAGTAGGCACAGTTTATTGGCATCTGGGAGATAGAAGTTTAGTAGGTTGCAAATATTTTGACATGGAAAGGGGGAAAGGCTAACTTTAAATTTGAAGCTATGCTTTGAGAATACTGGTGCCAGCTTGTTTCCCTGCGCAATATAAAATCTTGCAATATTTGCTGGAACCAGAGATGGTATTCAGCCGGTTCTGACCAGTTCTGGAGAACTGATAGTGGAAATTTTGAGTAGTTCGGAGAACCGGCAAATACCACCCCTGACTGGCCCCACCCCCATCTATTTTCTGCCTCCCAAGCTGATCGACTGGGTCTTCTTTTGTTGCCCTGCACAGGAGAACAGAGCTGGAAAGCAGGTTAGTGGATTGGGGATGGAATGGGGATTTTGCAGTAACCTTCCCTTGGAGTGGGGTGGGAACGGAAATTTTACAGTATTTTTCCCCTGCCATGCTCACCAAGCCATGCTCACAGAACCAGTAGTAACAAAATTTGATTCCCACCACTGGCTGGAACCAATAGGAAATTCTATTAATATGTTCTGATATTCTATCATCAGCTGTTGGCCAGGCACCCCTGAAAAACTGAAAGCGTTTGAGGATGTTCTAAAACCTGTAGACTGAGAAGCAGACATGATTGTGCTTCCTTCACTAACATGCTGCCTTAAGACTGAGTTTTCTTAAATTCCTCCAGATTCAGAAAAAGCCCTATATAAGAAGCAAAATACTGTAATTGCACAGGTGTTAGGCTTGTGGTCATCAGAGGTCCTTGACCTGATGATGGTTATAACAGGATTTTAGAGAGGAGGTTTTTGGCAGCCTGACCTGGAACACTTCCATCTTATCACACTCTGAAGAGAGGATAATAAAAGAAGAATCTGATGTAAAATGTAATTGTGATAAATTTAGAATTTAAAATTAAGCAATGGAAGAATTTACTACATTCTATAAAAAATATTGCGCCAAAAGGCATTCAGTCATCTGTACATAGTCATTATAAATATGTGTCAACTCCTGCAAGATTTGGTTAAAAATACAACTCAGGAATAAGGAATTTAAACAAAGGCATTTAAATAAATCGAAGGCCTCAGTCAAGCTTCCTCCTTTTTTTCATTAACAGCAAGGCCTATTGTTGAAGGAGGAACGCCTGTCAGAAATTTGTAAAATGGTTTGAAGATTGTGCTTATCAAATTAGGTAATCTTCATTCTTCTTGCCTGTCTTAACTTGAAAAAATGCAGGTTGCATTGAAGTCTTAGTTAGCCAAATTACTTTAAGTGCAAGTTTCAGTTTTAAGGTTTATTTTCCATACCTTGAAGTAAATTGTGTTGATTAATATCATAACAGTGAATTCATCAATGACTCCTTCTGGGATCACGTTTGTTATACGTTTCTCAGTTTTATTTGCCACCCAATCATTGATGATTGCTCTAGATAATTCTGGCTTCTCCTGAAAGGGATAACAGGGAAAAAGGTAATTTTTTTGTTTTATATATTGTATATCCTTTTGGATACACCCTATTCCAGTGATTCTAGGCAAATTACAGCATATAAAACTAAAATGTAAATGAAATATTTATAAAAATAAGAACAGAATAGAACAAAACAGAATAGAACAGAATATAATTCTTTATTGGCCAAGTATGACTGGACACACAAGAAATACAATGTATACAAGATACAATGAAAGTCATTAAATGTTATTAATATAAAATATTGTGACCATTTGGAGAATCTCCCCTCTCAAATGACTTCCCCGTGTTATTATTAGCTCATTCCTTACAACACAAGGTTCCTCAACCTGGGGTTTTGGAAACTATAGGATACATGGTAAACCCCACTGGGAAAATTGGGGGGGGGGGGGGGGGGGGGGGGGGGGGTAGGGAGGGGGGGGGGGGGGGGAAAGGGGGGGGGGTGGGGGGGGGGGGGGGGGGGGGGGGGGGGGGGGAAGGGGGGGGACCAGATCCCTGAATTCCCTCGCGAGAATGACAGCTGGGGAATCCTTGTGTGTATGTGTGTGGATGTTTTATATATATATATATATATATATATATATATATATATATATATATATATATATATATATATATATATATATATATATATATATATTATTATATATTATATATTATATATTATATATTTATTATATATATTATATATTTATTATATATATTATATATTATATATTATATTTTATTTTTCTTAATATGCATAAAAACTATATATCTCTGAGCAATGTATTGTTTGGGTGTAATTTATTTTGAGTAAGAATACAACAATAATTATAACGGTATTTATGTACATAGAATTAATAATCACATAATCACATAGCAGTAATACAATTAGCTCATCCAAATTTAAAAAAATTCTCTGTATAATTAATTATCTTTTTAATTTTTTTAGTTTCTAACCTCTGTTTCTATTAACCATTGGTAGTCTAACAAGTCCCATGTTAGGAAGTATTGTTTCTTCCTTTTCTTTTTCTTTTAAGTGTTAGTCTATCCATCTCTGCACATTCTAATATTTTTTTTCACAACACTTTCATATGCAGGGATCTCTTCATTTTTCCATTGCTGTGCAAACACAGTTCTTGCTGTGTCAGCACATGTAAAATTAGATATGTATTTCCTTTATTATACGGTTCTGGTAAGATACCCAACAAGAATATTTCTGGTTTAAAATCTATATGTTGCTTTATCATTTTTTCTCACCATGTATGTTAGAACAGTATTTTAGACCAGTATTTATTTGCCTTTGAACATGTCCACCACATATGATAATACAAACCTGGTATCTGATTACATTTCCAACATTTAGTTGACAAATTTTCAAACATCTTTGCTAGTCTCACTGGTGGTAAGTGCCATCAGCTGGGGAATTTTAGGAGTTGAGATTCACACATCCTAAAGATTCCAAGGATGGGAAATGCTGCCTTATATGATAATAAAGATTGAATTAAACTATTTTAAACTTGTAGATAATTCAGATCAAAGCTACCTCAACTTTAATTCCACCTCATGACTGACCTTGCAAATTAAAAAGCAGAAGTTCATAGTGCAGTAAACTAAGCGACAAAACTATACTTGGATGCCAGGATCAGTGGGATTACAGCAAGAACAACTGCCCCATTGAATGGAGTAGGACAGTGTCAAAACTGGTTGAACTAGCTCTTTTATTTTCTTTCTTACTTTTTTTCTCAAATAGTCCAGGAATTGCAACAATTAATTCCCCTGGCAACCTGGAACAGATTTGTCCCACTCCAAATTCTGTTCTCCTCTTAAAGCAAATAAACTCAGAATTAGAAAAGATTATTGGAGTGCCAGTCCACCTGTAAGACAGGATGGTGTAGCATTTACGTTGTTGGATCATCACTGGAGAAATCTCAAATATTACTGGATGATTTTTGGCAAGTCAAGGGGTTCTTCTTGTGAAAAACTGGAGGAAGTAATGTCATACATGCCACACTGGTTATAACTTTAATATATTTATTAGTGTTAACATTTGAAGAAATGTGTATTCAAGAAGCATACAATATGTGGATTCAGTGGTGGTATTCAGCCGGTTCGCACCAGATCAAGCGAACCAGTAGCAAGAATTTGGCGTGGGTCGCCGAACCGGTAGTAAGTTCTGGCTGGCCACGCCCCCCACCCGGTCGCCCTCCTGCCCGATGCTCGCTCACCCCACCTGCCTGCCTGACATTCGCCTAAGGTATTTCTTTCTTTTTTTCCCCCTCCCGACGATCAGCTGTAGATAAGATCAGCTGTTCCGGGATTCCCCTTGCTGAGGCCCAGGAAGGCAAAAAATGGAGGGAGGAACTCAGGCTTCCCCCTCCATTTTTTGCCTTCCAGAGCCCCAGAGGAACAAAAACTCCCCCCCCACCCCGAAGGCTCTTTTGAGGCTAGGAAGCTCCCAAAACGGAGCTTGGAGGGGTGCTGCACGCCCCTCCCATGCTCAGTTCCTTTTCTTCCAGAGCCCCAGAGGAGCCTTAGGGGAGCAAAAATGCCCCCACCCAGAGGCTCCTCTGTGGGTAAGAAGTTCCCAAAAACATGTGGGGGCTGCAAAAAAGCCACGCCCACCCAGTCACATGGCCACACCCACCAAGCCACGCCCACAGAACCGGTAGTAAAAGTTTTTGAATCCCACCACTGTATGGATTGGGGGAAAGGTGATAAAATTAGCCATGCTGACTATACAAAAATTTGCACACACAAAGGCAATATCTTTGTTGGAACAACAAAAATATCACAACGATGTGTATAAAGGTTTGAATTCTTTGGAACCTTTTTTTCTGGCTGGGTGATAAACTAAGGAGAACCCAAGTAGAGTGTGGGGTAACATAAAGGCAGGGAAATCAACAGTATTCAAAGGCTGAGGCCTTACCAGGCCAAAAGCCAAAGTACAACAGAAATGGTAACTTTGCATTCACCCACAGCAGCACTGAGTCAGCAATCAAGGGTGCTTTGGATAGGAATGTCCAACTTTCAAAAAGTCACAGAGCCACAGCAAGGTTTTCAGAGGCATACAGGATCCTAAGATTTGCAGATGATATTCAACTACTTGCAAATAGAGCAACATTACCCCATTATACTGTATGCATAGCTCACCTTGAAGTTCAAAGGCCAAAGTTTAGCTCCGTAAACCACCTCGCTAATGTTCTGGTAGGTTTCATTGAATTTGAGAGATTTTTCCCCAAAAAGGCGATTGGCTGATACCAACTCAGAGGATTTGTTGACTTTCTTGTACAGTCGACAGTTCAGTTTGGCAAAGAAGAAGTGGATTTGATCAGATGTTTTTTCTGAAATGGTATCAAACTGAAAAACCTTTAAAAAGAGACCAAGGAGAAAGGAATTGGAAAACAGTTAAAGCTAGTGGAAGAAGTGGCCCTGCCTAGAAATGCCACTTGGTGGGTGGCCTGTCCAATTTCAGTTGGGATAATGGAATTGCAAAGACTGTGATGCCAGATTACCATGGCACACTTGAGGCATATTTGAAGGACAGAGAAAACTTAACATTGTAATGATTTCAGGTATATAGGAAAATTTACTAAGCCTCAGAAGTCATTGACACGTTATTTTAGAAGCCTAGAAAATTGTGCAAAGAATGATCACATTTATGCTAAATAACCATTTTTCATTTGACCTTGAAATCTCAGTCCCTCAAAATATTTGAATGTATGGAGGGCACCCTCGTTCACAGACGTTTTCAGTGCAAAGTACGTAGAAAACATGGCTTTTTCAGACTTCAAAATTTAGTATGCCAGGCTGATCCACAGCAATGAAGGAAGAAGCTGCCTTCATTTTGAACAATTAAAGGTTTTTAATTCAGATTTTTAGAATCTGAGTGTGTACATGCATGTATACCATTTAGTGCATAACAATTTTAACATCCATGGATTTTAAGATGATAGATTGCAAGAAAGTCTCTTATATACACTGCTCTGTAATATGCTTCCCTGATAATGACATCTATTTTTCTTTTAAAAAATGTTAAGGCTGTGCATATAAAATGAGAGAAGAATGATCTTTGCTAATATGGTAGCAAGAGTAGCTAAATCCAACCTAATCACCAAGGAACCTGATGATGGTTCCTGACATTTACCGTCATTAGCTGCTGAAGAGTTCTGCCACAAGCACCCAACTTGGTCATGGCAAAGGCGGTGGAAATACTGATTGGTGACATAAAGAAGTTTTCATTTTCATCCCTGGCATTGGTTAAATTCTTGTATAAGAGAACAGCAAAACGGGAATTAGCCTTGGACAACTCCCAGACACGAGGGTTGGTAGAAGTTGGGGTTTTCTCATGATCCGCCTCCTCTTGCAACTTTTTCTCAGGGTTACGATAAATACAGACTGGATTTACTGGGATATCCTTTGGCTTGGCTGTACATATATCTTGTACTGAGTGGGCCTTTGTGGTGCCAGTAGACCACAAACAGAAGAAACACAGTATCAGGAACTGCATCTTCCTGTAATCAAGAGAAAGGGACTGTGTGTTACAACACTTTTCTTTTTCAAATCAAGGCCATTTTACATCCCAGTGTGGTGTGAACCATTTGGAGGAGTGGTTTGAATGGTTGACACAAAGCTAACGCCACTCTTCATTGAAGCACCCCAAAGTCAAGAGACATATGCATATATTCCTGAGTGGCATTTGATTTTCCTAGGGATTGCTTTGAGAAATAGGATGGGTAGCTTTCTAAGTGCAGTTACTATAGATACACAGACATTTCTTTTTTACTTTGAGTTGGGTAAGTGGAGTCACAGCCCACAGTCTTGACCAAGTACGTCAATCTCTTCATATAAATGGACTTTTGCTTGTCTACTTTGAAATAGAAAAAGAAAACACAAAAAAACCTCGGCGAGCAGATCCAAAAGGAAAATAATAAATTCACATCAATTAGCTTATATCCCATACATGATTTTAACCTGCAATTTAAGAATGGAATTTTCACATAAAATGGGAAATTCGCTTTTTATAGGATGTTCAAGAGAATATTTTGGGGTGAGATGCATTTATTAGATATTTGGTTAGCTATATAACAAGCAACCAAAAACAGTAGCCATCTTCTGCCATTGTTTCTTCAGCAACTTGTAGTCTATATTGTTGTGACTATCAAGGATTAAGAGCCTAATTTCCATATATTTATCTAATCCTCCTTGAAAAACCATTCAAGTTGTTGCCTATGAAGAAAGACATTGATTTGACTATCTTGTTATTTACCGTATCAAATTCCATTAAACTGCCTTGAGTTCTAGAACTAAGAAAATCTTAAATTTACCCCTTTTTTACCCTGCCTCTATTAATTTAAGTAACTCAGTAAATTAATTTGAATTAAGTAATGAACATACTTAATACTCCTTCCTCCTCCTATTTTCCTGCAACAACCACCATGTGAGCTGGGTTGAGATGAGAGAGGGGGACTTTCATGCCTAAGGTGGCACTAGAACTCACCACCTCTTGGATTCTAGGCTAGCACCTTTACCTCCCAATATCAATCTTGCTGTATCTTACATAAATTTTAATGATTATGTGTAGTTTTTATTTTAGCCACTCTACTTCATCCCTTCTTTTTAAAAATGGCCCTAAAGGCTGAGCATTTCAATGAAATATGTAATACTAAGCTAGATAATTGACCGCTCATAGCCATTTAAACTTTCCCTAAAACCTGTTACCCAAGAAGGTTACTACCTCACTCAGGATTGGTTCCACATAGGATACTGAGATTCTAATTGAAAACCTTTAATGCTGGATGAAACACAATAAACTTTGTAAAAGAATATGGAAAATTATATTCTTTCCCCCCATTCTGTTTACCACATCCCTATTTTTCCAGTGAAAGTAATCACATACTTCTACCATTGTTTTTTATGTTTTCTTTGCGTAATAAATATCTGAAATTTCTTACCTCTTTCTTGCGTTATTCTCTCCAGTAGTGTAGGATGTTCAAAGAGTTAATTTGTTAATTTAGGCAAAAAACCACTCCAATCTGTAAGAATATTCCTGATGGAGCTTATTGCCCAGTTGTACTCACCTCAACCAGCTCCAAAACAAGAGAAGGAGAGAAGAAGAAAGGGAGTGGGAAGGTCAAAGGCCAGTGATCTCAAAAAGCAAGTTAAACAAATAATGGAGCAAAGCAATGTTTATTCTGAGAGCAGCTTTAATGTTCAACCCGAGGACACATGCCTCACATACGGCAGAGACCCAACCCAGTGAGAAAACAGTCATTGAAAGTTACCTTCGTTGCTGCACGCAATCTTCATTTGGCAAATGAGAGAGATTTTAAGACTTGTTGCTGTGTGATCAGAGAGAATTCTTTGGGGAGAAAGCAAACAATGGAGCTTTCCAAAGGCTTCCTTTTGAAGAGTGCTGGAGTTAGAATTCCAGCCCTTTGCCAGAAGCAGTGATTAAAGTACACCTTGGTGAGGTCAGAGCCTACAAATAACAAATAGTGGAGAGAACAGTGGGGAAGTGTGAGTGGGTTAGGAGCAGAAGGTATACTTCAGTACAGGGTTCCATTGCATCTTTCAAGGATTTTAACAATGGTAGTTCCACAAAAGGATAATGTACTAGGTTGACAGAAATTCTGAATGCCCCCCCCCCCCATTTTCTCTCTGCAGTGTACTGAAACCTCCAAGATGCTTATTGCTACTAGAAATCTAACATATTGCTACCATCTATTGGTTGTCAGGATTGTTGCAGCTCAGATCTGGTACTCCAAGCACAGCTAAATCTTCCTTTTACAAAATACTGAGCTTCTGAGCCGTTTCCCACCAGCTTTCCACTGTCTCATGAAGAACAGCAGCCATGACTATTTCTTCATACCCGCTACAGTTTGGAATGCATCTTTGGGGAACTTCCCTCTTAAGGTTCTTCAGCAAGAAAAACCAACCCATACCTACACCAAGTAGCTTTCTGGCTCTTCTATTTGACTCTTGAGGAAAAGAAAAAGGTCCCCAGCCAGACCTCTGGTCAATTTCACCCTACTCTGCTTGGTGGCTGTATCCAGAAGAGTTGCCAGAATCTGCAAGCCAAGAAAAGCCTCTGGCTGCCTCTCCCACTCTGCCTTTCCAGCCACAAACAGCTGTGGTTACAGATGAACATAAACAAAACACCTGGTAGGTAAAGGTTTCACAGCTGAGCAGAAAATACAGTCCCTTGAGTGTCTTTGTTTTCTATGTATAGCTAGATATTATTCTTGTCCCTAAAGTAAGCAGGCTAAAACTCAAAACTGTTAAATTGAAATCCAGTGGGGGTTTTTCCTGTTTTTTGGGGTGGGGGGTGGGGGGGATACTTGTCCCACAGAAATTATTAAATATCCATGAAATGGGGGCTTGTCGGTGAGAGGCATTTATTAGGGACTTATCTACAATTTGCTGATTTTAATGACCACTTAAGGACCTTGCTTCAAGTTCTTTGGTGGAATAGAGCAACAGTGAAAACATGGTAGAAGAAAAAGAGGAAAGGTAGTTTTACTGAAGACCTATTTGTGATTTTTATTATCAGGTATTTCCCCTCAAAGGGGGCCTTTACAACAGCCTGAGTACCACCAGCTGCCACCAGCTGTGTATTCTGTCAAGTGCATCTTTCCTTGTATGACTACAAACCAACATAATTTTTGTATATGCTGCATCAAATACAAGAGTGCATCTTTGTAGAATAGTGGTTGTCAACCTTCCTAACGGCACAACCCTTTAATACAGTTCATGTTGTGGTGACCCCCACCCATAAAATTATGGCTCTGTTCCTAAGACCATCAAAATATGTGTTTTCCGATGGTCTTAGGCGACCCCTGTGAAAGGGTCATTCGACCCCCAAAGGGGTCGTGACCCACAGGTTGAGAACCACTGCTGTAGAATGTTTGAATTAGATAGTAGTTAAGACCCTCAAGAAAGGCTCATGTATGCAATTTCCCTTGCTTAAAGTCCACTACATTACTGGCAGATCCTGATTTCTAGCTCCCAGAATAACACTGCTTTGCACAAAACACATGACATCTCAGGACATTCTCCCTGTTATGTCTTTGGAATTGCCAGAGCTCTTGGCCAACTTAAAGTGTCCCTCTTGCAACCATCTTTGATGTTTTCTACATCCTTCTATCTCTTGGCATAACTATCACATAATGCTGCTCAGTGAAGGATACACTACATTCCTGGGAAGCTTCAGGATGATACAGGTAACTATTAAAAGGAGAGAGACATACAGGAGAACCCCAATCACTGCATATCCTCCCCTCCTCTTTCTCATAGTTACCTTACCAATTACCGGAAAATGGGAAGAGGAACATCTGAAATTGGTTTTCACAAACTTTTGCATTGGAAAGAACTGCATGAGGAAAGCAACTATGATGATGCTTCAAACCATAGTCAAGGTTAAGGGATATTTCAGGAAACGGTATAGAAGCCCTTCCATGACATTTTGGAATGTTGCTCTCCTACTGTTGGACTGTTCACAAGCTCTTGGGATATCATCACAGGGCCAATGCTGAGGAGTTCCCAAGGCTTCTGCTTTTAGATTATGTAATCTCCATGTCATGTGAGAAGGTAAACATGGGCAATGTTGGTCACAACACACAGGTGGACATATGTTGAATCTGTGCTTATAATGAGAGAGGATGTGGATTTATTTAGCCTACAAAAGTAGTAATAGGAAATAGAAAAGCAATTTTACAATATGTGAAGGGTTGTCACACCAAAAAGGGAGTGGATTTTTATTTAAGGTTCAAGAGTGTTTTAACAGGTACAGGATCAGTTGGTTAAAACTCCAAGGAAATGGGTTTAGGTTTGACTTGTACCAATTGTAGGCCAGCTATCACACCATGTGTTGTTAGACTCTTCAAAAGCTGCATGGTAGTTTCTCAAAGATGCTGTGGATCCTGCACTAAATAGAGGGTTGAACAAGATGGCCTCTAAGGTCCATTCCAATGCAATGATTCTATGTAGTTCCACTTCAACCCAGTAAGCAGTTTTGATTAGTACTCATAGGAAAATGTTCCCAACATGAGATATTGTACTGCTCGATACTCTCATGTTATTTAGTACCTATATGGAGCTTCCGGATGAGATTATTCATTGGTCTGAGGGAAGGACCTCAAGTACAGTAATCATACACAAAGTTGCACCAACACCCAGGCTGAGCTGGAGAAGTTATGGACTGCCTGAAAATGTATAGAGGCTGTTAGTATCTGGATGGATAAAATAGGCTCAAATGAAATACTTCCAAGATCAAGTTGTTTTTAAGTCAATAAACATCAGGGCTCTCCAAAAATAAAAGCTGTGCTATTCCCCAAATGTCATCTGCAACTTGCTTAAACAGGTAGAAGCCATAGCCAGAAAACTTTTTGTCCAGCATTAACTGGCATGCCAATTGTCCTACCTGAATCAGGAGGCCCTGATGACAGCAACCCATCTGCTTAGCACAGGGGTGTCAAACATCATGTGATGTATCACAACTTTTTTCCCCTTCACTAAACTGGGGGTAGGGGTGACCAGTATGTGACACATCCGGCCCGTGGGTCATGAGTTTGACACCCCTGGCTTAGTACATGGTTGAACTACTGGAGGGTGCTCTATGAGGGGCAGCCTTTGGAGAATAATTGGAAGTTTCAATTAATCCAGAATTTGAGTGCCAGACTGTCTGGCCCATCACTGTTTACCATACAGGCTTCACATTACCATGAATTATTATAGGTAATACTTTGCCACAGTAAACTCTGGGCAGAATATCTTCTTGCACAGCTCATGGGACTTTGACAAAACTGCCAGCCTTTCCTACAGGATTACCTATATTATGGAATGATATCCAGAGTCTCAGAAAACACTCAGAAAAGACTCTATAAAGATTTGTTTCTATGAGCTTTTGGTTCCAGCTTGACTGGCATGTGGGGCTTTTCCAAGCATGTTTTTATCTTTTTAAATTATTGTTATTGTGTATTTTGGTTTGTTTTTACCCTGTTGTACATTGCCCAAAGTCTAACCCTATTCAACTTCTATCTGTTGGTTATCTACAGTCAATCTAAAATCAATACCAAAAAGTGAAAGATTAGAATTGTTTTTCTTTTGTATACCCACAGTTCATATGAGCTTTGAAACTACATATAGCGGCTAAGAGCCCGAGGCAGTTCCAAAAAACATTTTATCATCGATCACAGTAACTGTTTTAAAGTCAAATTTTGCTCTCCTTTCCCCTTAGTTGTTCTTTCCTGCTTTAAAACTCGTAGTAGTGGCTCTCAACCTAACAATATTGGTTACACTAAGTGTAAAACAAGTAAAAAGCTATAAAACCTATTATTTTTACCTGTTCTAGTGAAAAACCTGTTTTTTTCAGGAAAGGAGTGTAAGTAGAACTACTCACTCAGCAACATTCAAAGTTTGATGGTGCGAAATAAGTGGTACGGTGCTTTAAATTCTGACTGGCTCAGTACCCCTATGGTCATGAGATTGCAATCTGGTTCTTGGTAAATGGCTTGAATTTACAATGGCTGCAGTGCCTGTGGTCATGTAATCATTATTTGCAACCTTTTCTGCCAGTTTCCCATAAGCAAACTCAGCAGGGAAGCTGGCAAGGAAGGTTCCAAGTCGCTTCTCAAAGTTGCTTCTGCCACTTTTTCCTCTGAGAAGTCCAGCTGGGAAGTAAAAGATCTCAGGGATCCTGTATGCTGTAGCATGTTCCACACCAGCACTTCCCTGCCTGCACTCTCTACGGCACATTTGCCCAGCCATGCTCATACCACATGAGCGCACCTTTCCGAATCTGGAACAGCCATTGCACACATATACTGAGAGCAACATTAAATACCAAGCAGAAGGAAGGCAAAGGTCAGAGAAAAGGAACAAACATTTTGTAATACCAAGTAACAGATACATGTAAGCAAATTCAAAAAAATCACCCACACCTTTTACTTAGTATCTTGGAATCTTTATTATCATCAGCATCACCCTAGACTAATTCTTTTTTTCTTTTATTTATTTTTTTGTTAAATATACCTCCGCAGGGCACAATCACATACAATCAATACGATTGGTAAATTACATGAGCTCTATCCCAAGCATAAATGCACCAAAATGTCAAAAAAGTTATTAAAAAAAATGAACTCCACCCAAAAAGGTGATAATGACTTAAGAATGTCTCGGGGAGACTGGTACAATCCTAAAAAGACCAAAGGAAACTTGGCTTAACACCCCCCCCCCCAAACCATAAGAATGCACATAGAGAGAGAGAAATCCCACAACTGGAAATGACCAGGAGGTTTTGAAGGAGGGAGAATAATGTATGTCAAGTTGGCTGAATAAAAATAAGGAGCAAAATCCAGATTGCTGACTGCCAATCCTTGAAAACTAATTTAAAAAAACAAAAAAACTAAAGTTGCCTTCAAGGAAAAGGGTTCATGGTTAGCAACAAGGCTGCTTACATAGCAAGCAGAGACTGCAAGGCAATTGTAAACTCACAACAGAGGAACCCTTTAGTGGGTTGTGCAGGATTAGAACTGAGGGCTGCCAAGACAGCTGGCCAAACAGACAATTTCCATTAGGTCTGCCCTCCTGCTCTCCACCTCTGTCCCTCCCTTTGAATGGCTAACTTGGAAAGAGTGCCTTATGCAAATCCAGCTGTGGGATTCTGATCCAGTTACACAATCTGGTTTTGGATGCCAAAGACTTGTGAGTATTGTCTGCTACAACAAACTAACATTAACAACAAGAGAGCACAGAGGTGGTCTTCTTGCACACATCCCACTCTTTTGGAGGGTTTTGTGTGGAAGACATTCCCACTACAATTGTGCCTGAAGTCACTTTTAACATACACAAAAGCAAACAAATTTTGTTTACAGCAAACACCAATATGCCACAGGATTTTGTTTTTATAAAATTTATATATATGTATACATTTAACATTAGCATACCTAGTACTTTTAATTTTCAGAGAGAAGGATGCACTTTGGTGTGTTCTTTTAGATTCCTCCCTTCAGTATGTTATGTCTTCAGACAAGATACTTTTTTATATGTGAAAAAAGCATCAGGCAGCCATATGTAACATGCAGGCAAGTAATATTTGATACCAGAATAGAAGCTCTGCAGCCACTGAATGGTAACTATAGCTATTCAAGACACTATCAACACAATGAAGGATCACTGTTCCAAATTTTAAATTTCATACAGATGTCAAAATGTAATTGTCTCGGCTATAACATTTCATTTTGGGTATTCATTACTGTATCCAACACAACATAGAAATCTTACTGCAAATTTTATAATAGGAGAATGGCACTTCTTGGTGTTATGCTGAGCCTACCTACATAGCCTTATCAATTTACTCTTGTGACACAGATACCAATCTCTGGGCTGTTTTGATGAAAAACAGACACTTTCTAATATCTGAATTTTGCACAACAGTTCTTAGAAAATATGGAGCTACTGTTTTGTGTGCAAAAAACTTCAAATGGCACTTAATCAAGACTGTTATAATTTTGGGGTGATATTTGTTCTGTAGCAAAAAAAAAAAAATCATGCTTCACAAAAAGATGTAAGTACTTCTTATTCATGTCACATAATTGCATCATAATTATTTCATGAAACAGGAAGAGGTGTAGGCTAAGGCAATCTGCACCCTTATAACTGCTGTTTTTTATTGTATTATGATGAAACAATTATGTGTTATTTACTTGTGATATGTACCACACTGAAATAGGGGGTCTGGACAAGAGAACTCCAGTGAAACCATGATTTAGTGCTATGAGAATGAACTTCAACTGTGTTTTCATTAAATGCCTTTCATTTCTTTTCTGGGCATGAAATATGATTACTTCTGCATTTGATTCACCATATTGTCTGATTAGGTGGTTAAGTGGTTAAACCATGCTTCATCTTAACCACTGTTTGAAACAAATCAACTATATGAATTATTTTGAAATTAATACAAACATTTTATCTAGATTTAGATGACATAGTAATTTGTACTAAATCTAAAAAAAAATATTGTGAACTTTTAGCTAATCTAGGGGAAACATAAATGCTCAGTGTTCACAGTGGCTCATTCTAGTCACAAATTACAGCTTAGGGTTATTTTTTTGGTCAAATATTGATGGCATCTTCAAGTGCTTCCCTGTTTGTCCTTTCCAGCCAAATCAGTTCAGAGACTGGATATGTAGTATGAATCCATGTTACTGACAATAGTATTAGTGAGAATTTTTAAAGAAAATCTATTAAAATTCTCACTCATACTAGTAAATGATGTCACAAGGTGATAGCAAAACACACAAAGTAAATAGCTTATCTGGATATAGGATTTGTCATAATCTGAAGAGGTTTCTGCCCATCCTTCTTAGTATTTTGAGATGGATAAGAAGTAGGCAACTGCATGACTTCCAACTCAGTTTTTCAACTGGAAACAGGAAGTATAACTGGAGGAGGCTCTTTCTGGGACTATTTGCTTTAATAAAGTTTATGCTTACTAAGTGGACAGAATTAGGAAACAAGAATGCTTTTTGATTACATTATGTTGCTGAGATGGTGGATGTGTTTTGTGATTCCTATCCAGGGAGATTTCTGTGTAGGTTTGGAAAAGCAGACAATAGGTTACTATTTGTTGTGTTTTCAACCAACAGTGAAACTTATTTTCCACAGTCAAATGTAAAGAAACAATTTACTTAACTTGACTATGCAAACATATTAGACTGATGGTACTGTTTCAGAATCTCTCTCCAGTTTCTTTCAAGTTTCCGCATACTTACTTCTAGTACAGTTCAACAGAAAATTTCAAGCAGGAACAGTGAAAATAAACAATGTTTCTTCTAAAAAGACTTTTTGTACATTATAAATCTAAGTGTGTTTGGGATAACATTCACACATCTTTTTAAAAGGTAATTAAGGTGTAATGACTGCAAATGTAATGATGCTTAACATAGCACTTCTGAATTGAGCTAATAAGTCATCACCATAGAATGCATTTTGTAAGACTTGACAGTCAAGAATTTTTATATCTATTTACCATTGTTAAGGTTTGAAAACATAAAAGATTTGCAATCCAAACAGGCTATTGTAGTAAAATGGTTAGAAGAAAATAGAAAGAAAGAAAAAACAACAACAATCAAACCAAGAGTAAAGCACAAGTCTTTGGCTCTCCTTAAGTGAATAGGGTATTTTCCATATTTATACAGACCCCTCATTTGCCTACAAGTAGGGGCAATACCACATTTATGCATCACTGAGTAATAACACCATAAGGAAATGCAACTTCATAGAAGTTATGGGTACTCAAATTCATCTGAATGCTCTATTTTGAGGCAACATGCTGTTACCTGGTGCATGAAAAAGGGATGATGATGGGAACATACAAAGGAGAGATGTAAAGACAAGAAGCAGAAATTGAAAAAGCAATGTTCAAATGGATCTTGCAGGTCCTAATTAGCCAAACACATTTAATCTGTAAATCTGAGTTGCATGCACTGAATTAAGTATTACTGAATTGATATTCCGAAACCTGGGCTTTTGCTTTATTTAAAAACAATGACTTAAATCCTTCATAAAACTTGCTTGAGGCTAAATATTTTAGTATCTTTCAAATACTTTTTAAAAAATTTAAGTACACAATACAAGTTTTGCTTATGATGCCATAGCATCCTAATATAAAGAACAATCTATTTCATACAATTCAGTGTATTCCAGCCAAGTTTAAATTAAAATATGTTTTAAAAAATAACATACTGCTCTTTATTATGTACAGCACAGCTGGATGACAGTGATATTGATATTCTGTAGAAAAAAGATTGATCATAACCATGAATCTCATTCAACAATTATCAGAAAAATGTATTTTAGCTCCACAAGCAGTCTAAATGAAGAGTGGAGGATATTTAAGAGTTCAGCTATGATCATAACACAGCCATGCATATGTATTTGGCTTGTTTCCTCTTTTCTAATGGACAGAAGGCAAATATTTTTCTGGCCTGCAAAAAATCAAAATCTAGAATGTGAAGCTAAGGTTCATGTGGATGACTATATAAGCCCAAAGTGTCATTGTTTCCACATCAACCTGAATTCTGCTCCCTAATAGAAATTTTATGGGGTTTTAACACATGGACTTAAAAAAGCTAGCTTTTTAAAAAAAGACACCTGAGAATACAGTATTATAGATTGTTCTGTATGAAAGCCAGACAGTTCTTTACATGCTCATCACTTCAAGTTATCCTCTAGATCCTAAAAAAGAAAACAGCAAACTAAGCCAAGATCAAAGTGCTCTGCAAAGGTTAAACAGAAACTATTTGCTTATGTATAAAGGGCATTAACCTAGATAGGGCACTGTGCACAAAGTACAACTACAGGAAAATAATGAGAGGTTAGCTTAGATTCAAAGCATTTAGCAGAGATTTCTCAATGATAACTTCTTCCACACACTTCTTTGCCTAGTGCTTTATGAACATATGTACATGTACATATGTAAAATAATCATATGTACAACATGAAGAATATGCACGTGTACAAAATATGGGCCTATGCATATACAATATCTAGAGGCACAGACGTGCTATAAATGGTCTAAAGAATGGATTAATGTTAAGAGGAGATGGTTTTGTCATTACAATCCCAACTCTTCCATACTTATATCTGATATATATATAGTTAAATGCATGAAAAATGTTCAGTCTTCCCTCTCTTTAGCTAGAAAACGTCCTATAGGAAACAAGTCTGCTTGGCATATCTAGATGGAAGCCAATTTTTCTGTTATTCCAAGTTGGATTTTTTTTGGAAGAGAAAACATTTAAGAATGGCCTTATATTGGGAATAGTGAGCCTGGTTCACTAAAAAGTCTTCTTATATTGTAGACATGGCAAGAAAAATAATTTATATAAGCAAACTTTCTTTAATTATGCCATGACATTAGTTTACTTAAGAAAGAAAGACAGGAAAGATATAACAAAGTACATAAAGAACATTAAGTGAGAACCTAAAGAAAAGCAAAGTTTTTCTTCCACTTTCTTCTAAGTGAAAGACTGAGTTGTAGTATGAAAAGAAGAGAAAGTTCTGTATGATATCAAGAGTGATTTTTGATACAGAATTAAATAAATCAAAGAAAAGAGAATTAAAATATCTTTTAAAAAAGAGAGGGTGAGTGTGTATGTGTGTGTGTTTGTACGTATATGAACACATATACATACACATACATACATACACAAAGACACACCACACAGAACGCTTCCAAGTCCTGGATGCTATAAAATAGCAGTAAATGTGAGGAAATATCCTTAAATATCATATGTACACAGACACAAACATGAATGTGTATACACACATGTACATATTTTAGTTTTTTATTTAAATGAATGCTCAAATCCCAAGGCAATATGGACATTAATTTTTTGGCCAGCCAGATTGTGAAATAATGTAAAAATGCAACACCTTGACTAGGTAACTATATTAAATAATCAGTACTTGCAAATGTCTCTATTTTGACTCTTCCTACTGGTAGGCAACAGGGGGCCTGTATGCTCACAACATATTTTGTTTAAGAATAAAATGGATATAAAAGGATGTTTTAACCTCAATGGATTTTAAGGGAAGAAAAGTAATCTAGAACAAGGTTAATAAACATTTGCTTTTACCCAACCAAAGCAATTTATTACATAGCCAGTGCATTTTGAAATGTAAAAATGTAATTTACAGAGAAAGGATGCAAGAATTTTCTTCCAGATTTTTCACATATGCACCTTACTTAATGCAAGTAAAATGGAGAGAGGAGGACAAAAGTCAATTTTACACGCAGTGTGTATATGAACACTTCTGTGCATTTTAAGAAATGTGATAACTGAACTAATACTGCAGAGCTAGGAAGTCTTTTCATTTCATCCATACATGAAAGGTTGCTGCTTCTGTAATGGACTTGCTGAAATTAACATGATTTAATTTTTTCAGAATCATTGTTTTGTTAAACTCAAAACTCTTGAGTTTCAAAGATTCAGTTTTGCCATGAAAGATAATGCTGACCAATCATGGTATTACTAGCTTTGGATGCAAAATAAGCAGGAAGGAGAATATTGTTACATCCAATTTTTTGTTTCCCATCATGTATAAAATAGAATTTATCATCTTGCATCTCAGGCAGACTCCAAAATTATCTTGCATCAGAAAATCATCCATGTACCTGCCTCCCTCAAGGATATAGGATGATACAGAAATTGTAGTTCAAAGGAAGAAAAGAAGCTGAAGACTCATACACTAATAATACACTAATCTTTGCACCTTTATCTCATCTGAAGTCATTTTATACTAGTTTCTAGATTCTGCTTTAATCCAGTTCTGAGGCAGGTTTATTAAGCTTACTTATGCAAATGAAATAATTTTGCTCTATGTTACAAATGCCATGATCAATGCTTCTTAGCCAGTTTATTATCAATGCAGGGCAGCACATTTCCATTTAGTTTTAAAATGGAATAACTATTGCTACTCCTTGAAGCTTTCAGTGTCCAATAAAATGTTTGATTTCTAATGCAATGGAAAATCCTTCAAAATCTTAAATTAACAAAAAGTTATGATAGTATCTGTAAGAGAGGTACAGATTTGGGACAATTTATAGAGTTTTCTCCTCCATCTCAACTCCTTTTATTTTTAAAAACCACAAAAAGAAATGGTGAATGAGCTTATTCTTGGGGAGGGGGGGGAAATGAACAACATTTAGAAAAGTTAATGATACACTGGGTATGTAACAATACCAAAATAAAACAGAAAGCCTATCCCATTAGATCATACAATTAATCAAACAAAGTACGTATGTCTCTGTGTGTAAAATGTGTGTCTGTGTCTGTGTGTCTCTGTGTGTGTGTACATATATATATATATATATAATATCTGTTTTTTTAAAGCCCTGGCATTCAAGGCATCCAAAGTTATTAAAATAAAGTTCATTCACAGAACAAAAACAAATTTAATTTGAGTTGTTTGCAGATACTGCTAATTTTCATTTTTTTAATTAAAAAATGTGTTAATGTGAACTATGTGCAGGGTTTGTTCCTAGTAGTGGTGTTGTGCACATTGTCTCAGACTTGCTATTGTTGAAGACTTTTGCTTAGCGTCTTTCATCAATCCAAGGATGGGAAAAGGTGACCCCCGACAGAAGTGGAGGGATAGCCTTATTCTTTCAAGGAGCAGAGGTGGGCGTTGCTCCGGTTCTCTGGGTATCTTGGTCACCTGCTCCTACGTCGGTGTCCTCTGACAAGTTCAGAGCTGTAGTTTTGTTTGACAGAAGGCCTATAATTTCTTGAGTTGGGGCAGATCCATTTGGAAGATCACTGTTGAGTAATAAGTGTCAAAAAAAGAAAAGAAAAAATGAAGGGATGGAGGAAAAAAAAGAGAAAAGGTTAACATTGAGAAAAGACATTGGATATAATTAAGCTATTTCAGATGGCCCTCTGAATTAGTATGTAGCAGAATCAGTATGACACTAAATCCTAAACAAAAATTACTCTCTATCAGTGCTATTTTTAAAAAAATTACGTTATTTCTTCATTCTGCCAGGAATAATCTAATGCTCATAATACCTGCCTATGATTTATTCACTCAGTCTATTATCTCCATCTTCAGATTAATTCTAAACTGCTAATCTCCAATTTCTAATTTTTCCTCCAGGCCTGGTTAGAATAGAATAGAATTCTTTATTGGCCAAGTGTGATTGGACACACAAGGAATTTGTCTTGGTGCAAATGTTTAAGTGGACATAAAAGAAAAAATACATTCGTCAAGAATCATAAGGTACAACACTTAATGTCACAGGGTACAATAAGTAATCAAATCATACTAGGAAAGTCAATATAAATTGTAAGGATACAAGCAACAAAGTTAGAGTCATACAGTCACAAGTGGGAGGGGATGGGTGATAAGGAGTAATGAGAAGATTAATAGTAATAGAAACGCAGACTTTGTAAATAGTTAAGTGTTGAGGGAATTATCTGTTTAGCAGCGATGGTATTCGGGGAAAAAACTCTCCTTGTGTCTAGTTGTTCTGGTGTGCGGTGCTCTGTAGCATCCTTTTGAGGGTAGGAATTGAAACAGTTTATGTCCAGGATGTGATGGATCTGTAAACATTTTCACAACCCTCTTTTTGACTCGTGCAGTATACAGGTCCTCAATGGAAGACAGATTGGCGGTAATTGTTTTTTTCTGCAGTCCTAATTACTCTCTGAAGTCTGTGTCTATCCTATTGGGTTGCAGAACCAAGCCAGACAGTTAAAAGAGGTGCAGATGACAGACTTAATACTCTGTAGAACTGAATCAGCAGCTCCTTGGGCGGTTTGAGCTTTCTGAATTGGTGCAGAAAGAACATTCTTTGTTGTGTTTTTTTGATGACGTTTTTGATGTTAGGTGTCCATTTTAGGTCTTGTGATATGATAGAACCTAGAAAATTGAAGGTCTCTACTGTTGATACAGTGTTGTCTAGTACTGTAAGAGGTGATAGTATGGGAGGGTTTCTCCTAAAATCTACCACCATTTCTACTGTTTTGAGTGTGTTCAGTTCCAGACTGTTCCAGTCACACCACGAGGCAAGTTGTACAACTTCCCATCTGTATGCAGATTTGTTGTTTTCTCAAATGAGAACTATCACTGTTGTATCATCTGCAAACTTCAGTATTTTAACAGATGGATCATTTGAGATGCAGTCATTGGTATATAAGGAGAAGTGGAGAAAGCACACAGCCTTGGGGTGTGTGTGTGTGCTAATTGTACAGGTATCAGATGTGATTCTGCCTAGCTTCACCTGCTGTTTCCTGTCTGTTAGGAAGCTTATGATCTACTTACAAGTGTGTTCAGGTTCCGCTAGCTGGTTTAGTTTAGTTAGAAGCAGGGGTGGGATTCTACCGGTTTGGCCCGGTTCTATAGAACTGGTAGCTCCGAAGAGCAGCTGACACCTAACCGGTTCGGTCCAAAGATCTTCTTTTCTTCAGTTGGAGCCACTCACCCACCTGGGCTCTAGGCTGTCCTTTATTCCCTGCTAAAGCAACCTTAGTTACTTTGCGCAGCACAGCTGAGTGCCGCATGTCAGCAGGAGAAGGTTATTGCTTGCAGAAGTTGATTTACAAGTACTGTGCACCTGCGCACAGCGTGCACTCGCTGGACCGGTTGTTATGCCGGTAGGATCCCACCCCTGGTTAGAAGAATGTCTGGAATGATGGTATTGAATGCTGAACTGAAGTGTAGAAAGAGGATTGGTTGTTTGGACCCTGAAATAATCTGTCTGGAGAATAATAAACCATCAAAACTGAGTTGATCTATAGGTAGAAGATATATTTTTAAAGGGATCTGCTTGCAGTTTGTGGGTTTCCTTGTTTAAATTCACATTCATTAACCACAGAAAGTTGCACCTACAGTACTTGGACATTCCTATCACCATTTGGGCCATTCCACAAGTATAAGTAGGATAATTTATTAGAACCCTGTCTCTAGCACATTATGCTAATAAGCATGAACAGAAGCAATAATTGGGAAAGGTAATCTAATATATATATATATCTTTGACCGATGGGGTATGAGTGTGCACTTAGTGCACTTAAACAACCTATTAAAGATCTGGAAATCCAACAAGATCTGACTGCTCTTTCCAAGAATGTTTTCTGAGCAGTCAAACTGCCCTATTTAAAGCAGTTAGATATTTATATCAAATAACCATCCCAAAAACCTGAATGCCATTAACCTTAGCATGCTGTAATGTGCTTCCCATAGCAGTTTTGGAGGTCTGATACAAAAAACTATCATATGAGCTGAGACTCTGCCCCTGGGGACAATGGGCCATTCAAACTATAACTCACATCCTGCTATACTGCATCTTTTATAAAAACTCACAGGCTAAATTTATAAAATCTTACCTGATAATATATCTAGGAAATGCTGATTTTTTTTCAGGCAAATACTGTTATCAGATCAGTATGAAGTAGTTTATCTGAATGTAGCCAAATTCTGCTGTGCTATATGTAAAATTGGACAAACTAATTGCTCATTGTTAATCCACAACCAATCACAATATATTATTCTGCTTGCCATTTATTTTTATTTTTTCCTATTATTGTTTTCATGCTTTTATTTGCTGGAGTGTGACTGAAATAAAGATTGACTGATTGATATATCTTTGACACATTGTTACCTTAAGAAATTCTTTTTTAAAGTTGCCTTCCCACCATTACAATAGCAGAGTTTATCAAACTTGGCACAATGAGCATGTTCTGCTGTGTATCAAGTTATTTTGGCTCAATCTAGAAATTCTGTGAAGGTTAAGCCAGTTCTAGATGATTGCACTGTCAAAAGTACTAAAGACAGTAATATTCTAAGGTTGCTGTGCTGGTTAACTACCAGCACCAATTTGGAGAATGTCTTTGGAAGAAACCAGCACTATCACTGAAAGAAACGCCTATTGAGAAATGTCAGGCATGCGCTGTATATCCTGACTACTGCCATTTGGAAAACACTGAAAGAATTTTAAACACTGGCTGATAAAATAAAACAATGTCAATACATAAAATTAAAATAGCTGTACCCAATGTAATACTTAAGTTTGAATTAAATTACCAATAAAAATAATACTATTACCTGAATGCTAGAGAAAGATCTTCAGGTGGTATTTTGCCTTGCTGTCCATTTTCAGTCTGTTTACTAGCATTTGCTTTGTTTTTCACATCCAATGAAGACTGGGTCTCCTTGGGAAAGGAAAGACAAATCCATGGTTCACAATGTACTTGTAAGTTTGCTTTATGAGTGGGAAGAAATTGTGAAGCAACAAGCCAAGCTCTACATCCATACTCACACGAAAGCTACAAACAAAGGAACATAATCCTAGACCAAGCTGTTTTATTTTATTAGACTAGAAAGCTTTCCAACACATGTGCAAGCAGCAGAGACCAAGGAAGTCTATCACCATGGGCTGGAAAAACCAGTGTCCCCTTTTCAAATGCCATTTCAAAAGTATTGTGTACAGATTGTAACATAGTGTGCTTCAGATGCTTAAGAGGATTGATTATTTGCTGTAAATTTGAGTGTGTGCCAACATTCAACTATGGTAGCTTGCAAAATTAAATTTGTAGAAAAACAAAAAAATTATAAGCTACCAGCTCCGAATATTCAAAATAAATGACTCTTGTTCAGAAACTGTGAGAGCAGTTAACACCGCAACTCACCAAACAGCAGGAGCAGCAGCAGCAGCAGCAGCAGCTTCTCTGCCCAGCTTACAAAACACTCACCATGCTTAGTTCCCGGGTTCTCTTCCCGATTTCCCTCTCCACCTGGTGCAGCTCCAAGCTCAGCTGTTCACTTGAGATCATTCCAGGCCACTTAGGAGGTGGTGGTGGGGGCTGTGGTTGGCCTGCCAAAGGGGTCGCTTCCCTCTGCAACAGCAGCCTGTTACTAACTGCCTAAATGCACAAAGCCAAGCACAACTGAGCACACAAAATATACCATGCAGACATGGGAATCAGGCCAAAATGCAGGAATATTGCTTGGCTTCTAGTGCTCAACATTCTTCTTTATAAAAAAAAAGAGGCTGATTTATTTATACTTTCTATACTGCTCTTATAGACATGCTCATAATTATAACACATAAGACAGCTTAAATCGGTGGGTAAAGTATGCACACTTCTAAGTTTTATAAAACCATACTTTGTATTTTAGGGGAATTTCCTGATGAATTTTGGAATTCTTTTGAAGTTTATGAATTCATCAATGATATATTAGAATAATTGAGCTTCCATTAAAGACAACAATTTTCTCTGCTTTGCAACATGGAATTAAAGTTTATCTTCTGACTTCGTGTGGCGGTGCAGAGGGAAAAAGACGATCTCCATCCTTAAACTCTGATTTCTTCATGATTAGGGACCCTTTGAAGGCACGGAGAGCCCGGATAGCTCCGCGAAACAGAGGGGAGGGACAGCGAGGTGGAATGCGACCATCCACCGCAACTAAAGGATCCCTCTTTAACCCGGTGTGAAAAGCGTCCTGTCATGTCATTCTGACACGGCGGACTCGAGGCCGTGACAAGCCACAGCAGACGAGGAAAAAAAGATTCTATCAACAGACAATGACATTCTAACTGGCGAGAAATTCCCAGATTTTCAGTGTGTGGAACAGTCAAAGTGAGTAAATCACAGAAGATTTGGTAAATAAGGAAGCTCCGGGGGAGGCGGGGGTGTAACCCCGAAAATCCTAGTGGCGATTCAAAGGAAAGAGCTGTGATTTATAGAAGTAAAAACCGAAAGAGCGGAAGAAAATTGAAGTTTAGAGTGACAGAGAGAAGTGCAATGAAGCTGGAGGGGAAGAGTGTGAAAGCGAGAGTGGGAGAATGGAAGGCACCAGACCAAAAAGAGGCAAAAGGAGAAACCTGTGATCTGATACTTGCCAAAAGTAACAGAGTAATGGCAGGTCGATCCGAGCCTGAAGAAGAATGGAGGGATCCGGGACAGATTGAGAGAGGATCGGAGGAGGCATCAAGACAGTGAAAGAGGTGGTGAGGGTGGCGTGTGGTGGGGAAAACCTGTGGGGAGTGGCGGAGAGAAAGGCGGGTGTTTTCGTCAGCCCTGAGATTAACGAGAGAAGTGAAAAGGACAGAAAGAGAGTGTGAGAGAGTGGAGAAGTTAAACTTAGAAGGAGTATGGACTATACGAGACTCATAGGTAACAACGAACAAATAATCAGAAATACCAGCAGAGACGGAGTTGGCAGTGAATGCAATACTATCATGGGACTGTGGATAAATCTGATCCTAAGACTATTTGAGGAGTGGTATAGAATTAACTTGATTATTATAGTGATTGCTTTGATTATTTTGTTCATATTACTTATAGTATACAGACTCTACTGATTGAATTATATTTAAGGTACAGTTAAAGTATATTTAATATTTATAGCATTTATATTAACAATTATATCAATTATATCATACTATATTTATTATAACTAATTTAGATGAATTATAATTATTCATTATTTTACAGAAAGTAATAATATTGACTATATAGTTCATAGAAATAGAAATAGAATAGTTTGCCTAAAATAGTGAATATCATATTATGGACGAATAAAAGGGTAATTAGAGGTAATTGATTTACGTTCCAATCTAATTCAACCTAATTTAAGATATTAAGACACAGAAAAAATAAGGTAGAACGATAAAAAGTTATCACTATTAGCAATAAAACTGTTGGATGGTAATTTGGGAAACTATCTATAGAATCTTAAGAGAACAGAACAAAATATTGAAGGAAATGATCACTATCACAACGACAACCCTGAGGGCAGGAAAAAAAACTACATCGAATCCAACGGTGGCAATGGCATCTCCATCAAACCAGCGGTCAATAGAAGGGATGTTAACCACAGAGAAATCAAGTTCTACACTGAATACACAAACAATGCAATCCACGTTGTTAATGATTCAAGAAACCATGGTAAAACTCCAAGACAATGTTGAGACACCATAGTGAAATTAAAACTGATATTCAGAAATTGGACTACAAAGTGGATTCAATACAAGAGGCGATACAAAAAAACCGAACAGAAAATAAAAACGGTGGAAATAAAAACAGAACAGAGAAAAAACTGAAATAGGTAGATCAATGAATGATGGCGTTGAATAAGGATCTAGAAGACTCCCTGATACATCTAGAAATGGATCGAGCCTCTTGTTTTTTTAAGATTATAGAACATGACTGAAGCTTGTTTTTCTGGATGCCCAAAAAGCATTTGATAACTTAAATTGGCAACTTATGATTCGAGAAATTAAGGAGATGAAATTTAGAGATAAATTTGAAAAAATGATAGAACCAGTATATACCTCCCAAAAGGCTAGTGTAATAATAAACGGGGACACTACAAAAATATTTAGAATAATGAAAGGAGTTCGTCAGGGATGTCCACTGTCACCTCTGGTCTTCATTCTGACATTAGAGACATTATTAATAAAAATTAGAACAAACCCAAAAATAAAAGGAACCAAAATTAAAAAGGAAGAGTATAAAGTATTTTTTATTGAGAAACCACTGGAGTCCGGAGCAACTTTGATATAAGAAATAGAGAAAGATGGAGAAGTTTCAGGTCTTAAAATTAATAGAGTTAAAACTAAAATGCTAGTGAAAAACGTAACATTAAATACAAAAGAGAATTAGAAAATGCAATCAGATTACAAATTATAAAAAAGATTAAATATTTAGGAATTTGGGTAACAGCAAGTGTGCTCCTCAATAAAAGAAGACAATTATGTGAAATTATTCCATCAAGTCAAAAAAATTTTGGAAAGATGGGGGACTCTACAATTATCTTTATTAGGACGAATAGCTACCATCAAAATGAATACTTTACCTAAACTACTTTACCTATTCCAAAAAATTCTTATAAAATTAGACAAGAATTTTTTTATAGATCTAAATAGAATAACCATAAAATTAGTTGGTCATGTAAGAAGGCACAGATAAAATTAAAGAGATTTACAGGACAGCATAAGCAGAGGTGGCTTTGGACTCCCGGATTGGGAACTCTATTATAAGGCGGCAACATTAGTATGGGTGCGAGATTGGATTAATTTAAGGAACAGAAGAATACTAACACTTGAAGGGCATGATCTACATAGGGAAAAAAAGTCACATCTATATTTTTATAGACATAAAATAAGGAATGCTGAGGGAAATTTTAAAAAAAGCATTATATAAAAATCCCAGGTTGGCTATCCATCATGGAAGCAATGATCCACCCCAACACAACGGATGTAGACAAAATGGCCAGATACAAGGAAATCTTGGATAACCAAAGGAAATTAAAAAATAGGAATTGAAGGATCAGGAAATATCTATAAACTGATGGCCTTACTTGCAACTACAATCAAAATACAAAAAAGATAGTGAGGAATATGGAATTGACACTGAGCCACAAAAACTAGATAAACTTTTGACTGGCCCAGAAGAGAAATTGTTATCAAAATAAATATAATTACCTATTAGAATTTGACAAAGCAGTGGAGATAGTGAAGGGATCAATGATAGTATGGGCCAAAAATCTCAGGTACAATATTGAGCTAGAGGAGTGGGAAAAAATTTGGAATATAAATTACAAGATAACAAAATCGGCGGCTTACAAAGAAAACCAATACAAAATGTTTTATTGCTGGCATTTGGCACCCACAAGGCTGGCTAAGATTTATCCAAACTCAAATCCAAACAGTTGGAAATGCAGACAAAAACAGGTACCTTCTATCATATATGGTGGTTATGCCCTGAAGTGAAAAAATATTGGAAGAAAATACAAAAGTGGTTACAGGAAATAACAGGAAGTCAAATAGAATTTGCTCTGGAATTATTTCTCCTAGAGATAATTAAAGGGAAACCCAATAACAGGAAAAATATATGGTGTTACATGTAATAACAGCAGTAAGGATAGCCTTTGCGCAGTGTTGGAAGACTGCATACCATCCGAAGGTCTAGTAATTTTTAAAAAATTGAGTGCGCGGAAATGGATAAATTGACTATAGAATTAAAAGGAAAAGAAGATTCTGAATATTATGCAATATGGGAGAAATGGTACAACTGAATAGATAATAGAAATAAGAAAAGGAAATGTATACAATAGATATAGAAGGTATAGAAATAGAATGTATAGATTGTATTGGACATGAAACGTAGTTGTATAAAAATGTCACAGTACTCTTTAATATGTGATTGAGATATATAAAAAGGAAAAATCCATTAAAAATATTTTTTAAAAGTAAAGTTTCTCTTTTGTAGTATATTCAGTCTTAAGCAGGCCAATGAAAAGACCCAATAACTTGGCCAGTGCTCACTGCAAACTGACTGCATCCTAGTATGTGCTTCTTGATCTGATTAAGAGTTCTACTAGAGTCCAAACTGTGAAAACACTGATATAACTGATTTATATAGTAGTGTAAAGATTTATCTTGTCCATATAGCCATAGCAGTTTGAGCAGTCCCAGTAGCCATCAATAAGCAAGGACCTATGTGAACATAACTAGTGACTTCCTGCCAGCTTCCTCATTTACTTTGCTTGTCGGAAACTGGCAAGAAAGGGGACTTCCGGCTGATGTCATGATGCTGTTGGACATGAGGAGCAGGTCTCCGCACTGCCACGCTGAGTTCTCTCTGTTGGAGGGCTCTGAAAGGAGCTAAACCCACCGTGTAGGGGTGGTGAAGAAAAGAGAGACGCCCTGCAGTTCGCGGAGAGCAGGAACTCTCCTGCTGGACTCAGGGCTTCTTTTTTCTCCTTTCACGAGAAGAGGCAGCCATCATGGCTGCAATGAAGCTGGGACAGCCAAGAACTGTGCAGGAGCGGTACAGATGAACAGTGATTGGAGCTGGGTGAGAAGATTCCTTTTTATTTAGACATTAACTTTAAAGGAAAATAATCCAGAAAAAGAGAACTATTTTTCAAAGCGGCTAACAACCACAGAGAGAAAAATCCTAGACCTGAAAGAGGAACTAAGCAGGGAGAAGCTAAAGACTGTTTCAAACATAGAAAATTGGATTCTTAAATTGGATAGACGTTTTAGAAAGGCATTATAAAATGCTGGACTATCCACTCGAATCTATTTAAACAGCTGACTTTGCTTCAATAAATTGAATTAAATTTCAATTAATTAAATCGTTAAGATTTGAAACAATGCTGAAACCTAAGCTGAGGGCGCCATCTACAGGATGAATGGAATATACCAGACCCCTACAATTTTAGAAAAAAAAACTTTTTTTGATGTGAAAAATAAACAACATTCATCTGGAGGACTGTGGTGACATTGACTGTTCTATAACTAGTTACTTTATGATCACTGGAGACTCTAATTATGGAAGATATTTAAGTAAAGCAAAGTGATTTTTGATTTGTGGAAGCTTCCTGGAATTTTAAATGGAATTGATTAATAATCCTGAAATGTAAAGAACTATGATTATTGAACTTTCTGAGAACTAACATTGTACTGGAATATATTGTTTTTGGACTTAAGTAAGAGCAGGACTTATTTGATTAAGACAAGACAATGGAGAAAGGAGTGAGATTTCAAGAGAAATGGTGTTGATGTTCCAAAGCATTAGAGGTATTATGGAAAACAATCAGAGAGAGGTAAAGTACTTAATGCAAGCCATATATGGGAAAATGGAAAATATGTTACAACTGATGAATGAAGATTAGAAAGAGTACAGGAAAGAGAGGAGATAGCAGAAAGAACAGAAGAAAAGGCTGAACAGACGAACCAGAATATAAAGCAGGAAGATGGGAAGGAGAAAGCGACAAAGACAATAATGGCTGATGAAATAAACCAAGGGTAAAGCGCTTTAAGAGATTTAAAAAGGGAATTGGATAACCTGGAAGATATTGTCATGCCCCTGGTGGAGACTGACTCTGAGGAAGAGGAGGAACAGCCAACAGGGAGCGGGAGTGTGGCTCCAGAGGTGGTGGAGGAGGCTGGGGAAGGGCAGAGGCCGGCTGAGCAGTCAGAGGAGGATCCAGGCCCATCCCCTATCCATCCTAGGTCACGCAGGGAGGAGAGGATCAGGGAAAAGTGAGGTCTACTCAAGAGGAGATTACCATGATCCTCCTCGTGGCTTGCAGGTGGGAGCTATGTGTATAAGTTTGCAACTGCGCAATTAGAATTTGCAGGAGTCAATTTAGTGTTCACCTTGAAAGAGGTTTATCTTTGCTGGTGTTCTTCCCATGGACTCTCCTCAATTATTTTCCTGGAGTTTATGATTAGTTATCTTGGCTTGCTTCGGAACTCTCGTCAATGCGGTTTGTTTGGTTTTCTTTTTGCCTCATTATTTACTTTTGTGACTTTAAACTGTGCCTAATAAAACAGTGAAGTTAAGTTGAAGGCCTTACGGACTTTAATGTATGTTTTGGGTTTTGAGAGACTACGGGTCATCACAGATATTTCTGTCAGGGAGATAGGGGTTTGGGTGGACACTCTGGAGACTTGACAGCTTAGGAGGAAAGAGATGGGAGAAATATTCAGTCTTAATGGTGAAGATACAGATGTTGATAGAGATAAAGATCCAAGAGAGGAGTATGGGAGACAAGCCAAAAAACGAATAAGAATTGAAATATTAAAATGGAAAAGAGATGGATAGAACGGAATTACTAATATCTATCTATCTATCTATCTATCTATCTATCTATCTATCTATCTATCTATCTATCTATCTATCTATCTATCTACCTACCTACCTATACCTACCTACCTACCATATTTTTTGGATATAAGACGCTCCAAAGTATAAGACACACCTAGCTTTTGGGAGGAAAACAGGAAAAATAGTCTGCCTCTGCCTCCCAGCAATTTGCCTCCTTGCAGCAAACAGCCTGGTCAGCTTCAGAACAGCCTAATTAGCACATGTAGTTGATTGTTGGTTGGATCGGTCTCCCAACAACCAGTTGTTTTAGGCTGTACGGATTGCCATTGCCTATTGCTGCCTTCGCACGCCTCATTTTTGGCCTCCATATCCTGCTTTCAGCCTTTGCATGTCCCATTTTTGGCCTCTGCGTGCCCCATTTCAGTTCCGGGCGGTGGGGATCAGAATGGGCGGAAAATGGGGCATGTGGAGGCAAAAAATGGAATGCGCAGAGGCCTGATTAGAAATTTGAATAGAGGTAGAAATAAGAATACACACCTTTATATGAATCAATAGTTAGATGGAAAGATTGGACATTGAAAGAGGGTATTATAAGGTATGTTTAAATAATAGGAAGACTGGTACTTGAATGGCATATTGTGACTTCAAACAACCAAATAATGAAGGGCTATGCCTTATGTAAATATGTGTATTAATATTAGGATTAGCAAGAGTGACCTGACTAGAAGTTAGAATAGAGCTAGAAATAAGAAATAGGGGGATTATTAGCAGATATTATCTTTATACAATAGAATATAAGTAATCATCTGATAGAAAATATTAGAGGTTGAAAGATGGTATTATCATGTATGCTTATCATTGACATTAAAATAATATTGAATAACTACTTTAAAAAAACATGTATATTAATACTAGGATTACTTAAATTAGATTAACATAACAACCACTTATGAATATCATTATTGATGTTTGTATCAAAATGAATTATACCCAGAGGCCACACTGTTCATGTAGTGATATTGATGTTTATTTAAAAATAAAAACCTAATAAATCTTGAAAAGAAAAGAAACTGGGAAGAAAGATCACAAATTGTGAACAAATAACTGGGGGATGCTGCAACATCATAATCCAAGCCTGCCCTGAGCACCCAGATCATAATCATATGATTGAAGGGGCATTGCGACAAATGACACTGACCAAGTGGTAGTTATAACTATAACTCATACTTATAGTACGAGTTATAGTTATAACTACCATTTGTTCAATGCCATTTTAAGTTCAAATGGTTGAGAAATGAGTGGTATGAAGACAACCTATATATAGTATCACTGTATAAATGAAAAATAGTTTAAATATTTTGTTTTTAAAATCCTGTTAGCACTGAAGGTTTTACATAAATAATTATAATATGGGGTACCCAACTGCCGGGCTGTGGCCCACTATTGGGCCATGAGCTATTTGCAACTGGGCTGTAGAAAAGGCAACCAAGTGCACATGCATCCTGACTTGCTTGAGCAGCAGGTGAGCATGTGCATGTGCGCTCCACTGGTGTGAGCGGCATGCGCACGTACATGCCATTCACGCAAATGGAGCTGTGCATGTAGTACGGCCGCTCGTGCGGAACCATCCTCTCTACACCCCCACCCCCAGCCAGTCTGCAACGGCAGAAAGGTTGGGAAACTGATATAATATATAATTTTAAAATGTCTGTGTCTAGAAAATCTGACCTGGCAGACAGCATAGTACTATCTAATACATAGATACTATTCATGTCCAATGGATAATAATTACTATACAGTAAATTATACTAGTGTACATCATCCTAATTTAAATGCCATTAACATGGTAAATTGAGAATCCAAAAATAAAAATAGCCAGGTAATGCTTTTATTAGAGAACCTATGTAGATTAATTTTTAAAATATTTATAAATATTGTTAGAAAATGGTACATTACATTAAATATTCTAGAATATAGGGAGGAAATGATTAAGAAGTCTTCAATCCAGGGGAAAACCATTTTGTTTTAATATGTTACTGTTAATTAATTCACTGATTTTATTCTTAATAAAAATTAACTGCAATAGTTGGGATAATAAGATGATAATATATACTTTCTAATGATTAAAAATATCAATACTCTAATATAGTATTTCTATCAACTCTAGAACGAGCTACAAAATTTTATCCTTTTCTATATTTGAACAAAATGTTTAGTGTTGATAATCCTGATTACACTACTGTTAGGAAATCTGACTTGCATATAGTACTCCTTGCTCAATGACTGGTCATTTAGCAACCATTCAAAATTACGACAGACTGCCTCAGAACTACTTAGTTCTAAAGCCACCCTCATGATTACTTAATTGCATTTTGGGCACTTGGCCACCTGTTTGCATTTATACCATTTGCAGCGTCTTGCAGTCATCTGGCCAGAATTTTTGGTTTTCCGCCAGTTTTTAGCAAAAAAATGTCCATTGTGGAAAACAGATTCAGTTAATGACTGCTACTATAAAATCGGTCATGGTCGTGTGTGACTCACACAGCAACTGCCATGACTTATGACTACAATACCAGGCTCAATTATGGTTGTAAGTTTAGGAATACCTATATTCAAGTTTTTGTATTTATAGGTTGCAATGGACAAGACAGAGGTCAGGGTTAATCAACCAATCATAATGATAAACAAAGTCTATTATAACAAATGACAGGAGAAAGAAACTGAAGACAAGCCTTGGGGCTTATGTCTTTCCTTGACTTTGCATGACAGCATAAAGTTCTTAGAGAAAGAACAATTGCAGTAACCTAGAGATGCCAAAATGTTTAATTGAGGAAGATGGGCGATTAAGAAATAGGAAATATAATAATTAATGCTCTTATAACAAATAAATTGATAAAAACTTAACAGCTTAACTATATTTGAGGGACTACTACAAAGAAAAGGGGGTCAAATTATTCTCCAAAGCACCAGAGGGCAGGACAAGAAACAATGATTGGAAATTAATCAAAATAAAAGCAACCTGAAATTAAGGAGAAACTTCCTAACAGTGAGGACAATTAACCAGTGGAACAGCTGGCCTTCAGAAATCGCGGGCGCTCCATCACTGGAGGTTTTTAAGAAGACAGTTATCTGAAATGGTATAGGGTCTCCTGCTTGAGCAGGGAATTGGACTAGAAGACCTCCAAGGTCCCTTCCAGCTCATTGTATTCTATTCTGTATGATATGAATGCATATATAAGATTAATTTTGATTAGTACATTATAGTTATAATATTGTTGATGTTTTACTCTCTCCTTTTTTATAAGATGAATTAAAATATATTTTAAAAAGAAAAAGTTTAATGATAATAAAGGAGATTATCAATGTGGATATTTTCAAGCCATCCAATATTCCTCCATTAAGCACCAGCAAACACAGCATGCACAAATTAAGCAGAACTTGTGTTGCCTTCAACAGCAACACAAGAATTGAAGATCTCCAGTGGTCACTTGTGACCTAGACACTTCGTAAGTAAATGACTGCAATGCATTCTACACAGGGCTGCCCTTGAAGACCACCCAGAAACTACAGTTGGTTCAGAATGCAGCAACCTGAGCAATAATGGATATGTTGCAGGTACAATTCAAGGTGCACATTAGTAAAGTAATTCACCATAAGCCACCTCATGTTGTCTTTTTGCAAAAACACAGATATTCTGGGTGATAGTCAACACTCCTGTCCATTATGCTATCATAAATTTAATTTTTCAACCCAAGAAATAAATTTTCTACATAGGTTCTCAATAAATTATGTATAGCTATCATCCTGTCTGCTATTTAGGGGAAAAAAGAACACTATAAAAGTAAAGAGAAGTAAAACAGCAATAATACTGATTTCCATTACATAAGATTTATGGATTTCAAGTTTGTGAATGTGTGTGGGAGGACAGGGAGAACAAATATTATATGCAAATGAATACAGAACTCAATGGTACCAGCCATTTCTTCCTTAATACTGACATTTTAAAATCACATTCAAAATGACTGAATAGTGGTGAGTTGAGTTTTTCATTCTGAAATTCTATGACATTATTTGAACGCAATATAAAAATCTACTTACAGTGCTCTGTCTCCCTCTCTTTTTCATTTCTCTAGTTCTTTCTAAGGAAAAGTACAGAGCTAAGAATACATACCTCAAGTCCTCGTGTCTGCTGACTTATCTGATGGTTTAACTGCTGCAGTTCAAGACGAAGCTGCTGTTCTCTCTCAGACGATGGCAAAGATTTCCCATGATTAGCAATGTCTGTCATAGACAATCTCTCCCTTTTTGGATAAATAATAGTTTGGAAGGGGAAAAATTTTTTTTTGTTGTTGTTGCTTCTCAGTTTAATTGAGAAAACTTAAAACATATATAGCATGTGTAAGCTCAAATCTCCTACCTGTCACCAAGCCGTCCCTGAGAAGGTACATTTTGATGGGGTGAGTATGGTGAACTTCCCCATGCACTGTGTGTTCCATATGGGCTGTAATCTATTAAGAACAGAAAAATCCTATATAAAAATTATTCATTACAATTATTGTAATAGAAACCTAGTAATTAACTCAATTTACAAATCAACCTTCTGTGCAATCTTGTAAAGAATGCATTTACAACAGATCACTATGAGTCACCATTTACTTTTATACATATTATCACTCTTTTTAATATATATTGATTCTATGTAAAACAAACAGGGTTTTTTAATGTTTGCCACAATTTTAATAGCCTTAGGTCACATTTTCTTCCTTTCTTAAACAGCTATAGTTCACAGCAAATAGATCTGAACATGCATATCTTAAAGCTGCATGGCCCAATCTGTGACTGCCCACTCTATGAGGAATCAAGCCATCTTGGCTGACTTTTCCATCAATTTTCCTTAGCAACATTACAAGGTAGCAACATGATCTTTAGTTTCTAACTTTTATCTTTTCTCTATGTAATTCGAAATTTAATTGGTGATCTCAGCCGAAATTTCCTTTGGAAAAGAATCCTGCAAGTTTTGTGCATTATTTGTAAGCCTACAGTAGTAGGAGTAGTGGCTCCATCCCTACTACGATTGTTCTGGTAAGCTCCATAAAAGAATACTCCCAGCTTTTCAATATTCTATTGAAAACTAAAAATTTGAATGATCTGAAAATAACCTTTTCTATCAAAATAATAAAAAAGAACACAAATCTGTCTTATACCCAGAGACTCGGGACTAAGACTGTGAGGTGATGGCCCCTCCCATAAGGGATAAAAGCCAGCCCTCAGAGGTTGGGTTCTTTGCAGGAAGCAAAGAAGTTCTTTCAACTCCAAGTTCTTGTGGAAGTCTTGTCTATTCTGGTTTGTTTTCAGAGACTTTTGTTTTTGGATATTTCCCTGCAATTAACCTTGTGTTCTTGGCAGCCTTTCGCAACCTTGAAAGGGCTTGCTCCTATCTGGGACAATTAGTTTTAATGAATCTTTGCTTTGAATGAACAAAATTAACAGAGATGCATTAAAAAGGTTTGCTTTCATATGTACTTTGTGTTTATTTGATTTGAACGAGGCTTGGGTCAGAACAATGTTAGAGCAGGTAGCACATACTGATTGAAAACTTTTCTCTTCAGGCATAGGAGGTTGTTCTTGAAAATTACACTTAGCTTGCTGAATGCCTGCCAACCACATTTAATATGCCGTTCAATTTCCTTTATTGTATCACCTTCCATTGAGATCCATTGGCCAAGGTATAAGTAGTGGTCTCCTACATCTAGTTCTTCTCCAGATATAACTTTTTTTCTTTCTTTGGTGAATTTATTAAACATCACCTGGCTCTTTTTCAGGGTTATTTTTAAGCCAAATGGTTCTCCTGCTTTGTGCAGTTCTTGTATATATCTTTGTAGCTCTTCTGGGTGTTGTGAGAAGAGAAAATCATCATCTGCAAATCTTAAGTGATTTAAATAGGTGCCACTGATTATTATTCCATCTTTTGCCCAGTTTAGTTTGTGAAATACTTCTTCAAGGCAGGCTGAGAAAAGGATAGGTGATATTGTATCACCTTGTTGTACACCTTGTTCTATGTTGATTTCCACCAATTTATGAGTACTAGCATTAATTTTAGTTAAATATATATAAACTGTGTTCATACAGTAGAGCTACGAGAAGAAATCAAAAGTCCATAGATAGTCCTCAGCTTACAATCATAACCGGGACCAGAATCTTGGTCATTGAGTGAAAACAGTTACTAAGCAAGATACCCACATGATCGCTTCACTCAACAATCACAATTCTGGCTTTCCCAGTTGTGGTTGTTAAAAGTGATTTTTGGGGGGTCATTAAATGGAGTGCCAGGGAGAGGGCACTTTCCCTATCTCATCACATCTGGAACGTCTTGGGATTCCCTCCCCCCATACCTGGGTCCACTTACTTTTACCTTTTCCTGCAGTTGTAGGCACAACCAGCCAATCCAAAGGCACAGCCATCCTTCTGAGGCCACCTCTTGCATCCTGCAAGTGGGCCCCCTTATTGCAATAATGGGAAGGTTCTTTCTCCAAAATGCACAATTTTTCCAAATGACTGCAAGAATGATCGTGTTTTCTACCCTTCCTGGCTTAGGGTAGAAAACTAGCAAGTGCCATTGTCCTGATGGTTAGAAATCTTTCTGGCCTTCAGAATGACAGTGTTTGCTAGCTTTTCTAGCCCTAGGAAGACAGCAAACCTTCAAGATTTGAGGTCTATTCTTGAAGCCCACCAATGAATTTCCCTTCTCATCTGTGTGAGGACGGGAAATCCCTCAGTGCACTGAAGGAATAAAGATCTATGGTCCATTCTTGAAGCCTGCTGAGGTATTTCTCCTCTGCTTACAAATTTCACTGCCAGCTTCCCCATTGAAAGGAGGGGTCATGTGACTGGGGGGGAGGGCAGAGTTGACCTTTCATGGATGGCCGGAATTGCTTTGAGTAATCATTAAACAATCTGTTATAGGTTCAGGACTTACTTGTATACCGCTATTCATGGGGAGTATTATTTCAGCTTTCTTTAGATTTTGCCAACCTATGCCTAGACCTGTTTCCATAATCAAGCCACAGTACTGATTCAAAGGTACTACTACCCCCCCACCCCCCAAAAAAAGAAAACATCAAGAAAATAAAGCTTTTTACCTGAAACACTGACTGGTTTTGCAGAAGCCCCTTGAACTGCCATGGCTTGCATGGGGCCTGGATTCTGGTACATTGCTTTGGAGGTACGTGAGATGGCACCAAACCTTGATACTGTAGGCCTATCTCCAAAGGGAATAAGATCGTCATCACCAGTCTCGGCTGCTCTCCTTTGTAAATCCAAACGTTGATCTCGCATTCCCTTGCTGTCCACATTCTGGAGTAACAGATTAAATTATCAGAATTACAAGCAAGCTTCTCTTTTTTAACTGACATATTTCTCAGATGTTTCCATATCACAATTATGGTTGGGAGGGGGCCTGATTGGAGAAAGAAACTTGTACAACAGTAATTGTTTAAAGGTGTAAGCAAATAATATTAACAGCATTGCGACTATTCTTTGCTGGCTAAATATTTAGTAGTATGAATGAACAAATCAAGCAAAGGCATTTGGAAGTAGATACAATAAAATAATTGCTTTATCTATGGAACATTATTCCTTTCTCTCAAAAAAATACAATATTACCAGACCATTTTGGACTTTGGGGAAAATTTATAATGTATTAACTTTAAATAAGGAGCACAGCTGGAGAAAAAAATTATCCATACTTCAAAAGTTCTCTCACCAATTTTACTTTATATATATGAAATTATAAACAGGGAGAGGGAAGAAATAAATTCTAACTCAGCTACAGACAGACAAGTAGGAGAAAGACTGGAACAAGCAAAGTCAATGGGGAAGCCAGCCAGCAGGAAGTTGGAAGTCTCAGTCATTTGAGGTCCTTGCCACACAATCCTTGTTTAACAATGGCAACTGGGACTGCCAGAACTACGATCACCAGTGTTGCAATCATATGACTTTTTGACTTATGATCATGTTCTTTCATGGCTTGAGATTCCAGTCCCAATTAGCATTGTTAAATGAGGACGACCTGTACAGTGTTAGTACTGATCCTTAAGCTTGTCAGCTGTTGCCATATCAGCTGCAAATATCTGGAGAATCTCATTGGAAATCTTTCTATAATCAGGTCATCTGGCAATTTACCAATTACCAAGAGTATCTCACTGGTGTTTTTCAGCATGCTTACCACCATCTCCACAAGACCCACTGCCACAATGTCTTTGGGTTTTGCATCTTTGGTTCCAATGTAGGAGCCAATAGTGTCACACGACCAGGGAGAGTACTGGCTATAATCATTTCCTTTATATTTTCCTGCTACCTTCAGGTCTTCATCCAAATACTGCATAAAAACAAAGCCCACTCATGTCAGAGAAAGAAAGGAA
This sequence comes from Notechis scutatus, assembly GCF_049901735.1. NCBI lineage: Eukaryota > Metazoa > Chordata > Lepidosauria > Squamata > Elapidae > Notechis > Notechis scutatus. The sequence goes on along the minus strand of NC_142011.1, from coordinate 108,055,766 downwards.
GCACTATGCTGTCATTTGGAATTGTCTAGACTAATTGCAGGTAAGAACATTTATTAAACATTTGAGACAATCTATGAGGTTTGGAATTTCTCAAACTTTTAAAACTAATTCCTAATCTATTTTTCTCCACCATGAGGAGAAAAACAGCAGGGAAGACTTACCTGAACAACATGCAACCTTCCCTGCCAGCTTTCCTATTAACAGTAGTTGTGGGAAGCTGGCAAGGAAGTTCCTAAATGGCGATCATACAACTGTATCTCATTGCAAAGTCATAATCATGAACCAGTCATTAAGATGCCTAGATCACAATTATGTGATCACAGGGACGTTGTGATGGTTGCAACTTCTTGGATAGGTCGTAAGTCCCCCTTGTTGAGCATATTTGTAACTTTGAATGGCTGTTGAATGAGGGGTTGTAACCAAAGGACTATTTGAATCTGTAATTCTAGAGTACTGTGACCTTCAAAATGGTCTACACACCACACTATACTACAGTTCACTACCCTGACATCCTGTTTAAAGAAAGAGATACTATGGTTAAACAAAATATATTTTATTGCCATTATTTCATGATTAGGATTAGGATTTTTGTTAGAATCTCCTTATTTCTACATTATCTTTTTTCATTTGAACTGATGAGTCCAAAGTCTTTGGCAGTTGGGTTTGAAGCCCTTACCAGGTTTGTGAACACTGATACTTCTTTTTCTGAGGTCTGCAGAAATCTGTTTTGAATGGGACATGATTCATTTCCACAACAATCGATCATGAAATGAAGACTGATGGTGCCCACCAACAATATTTTAATGGGAAGAACCCCTCAAACTCAGTGTCTAATTATCATCCCAGTGATTGGGACACCTGATTCAACTTTTCCCTTAAGATAGTTGGTTAATCTAGATCTTCATATATATTTTCCAATAAACAAAGTGATTTCTACTCATTATGTCTGCAGGATTATGGATTCTTCTAAAAACTTCCACAAAATTTTCTTAGCACTATATATATTTAAGTTTAATAAGCATGAGTTCATCATTGGGGTATTCTAAGGATGCTAGTTGAGATACTATTCATATTCTGACTGTGGCCATCTGATGAGATACACAGATATTGTGAACTGGATAGACTAGACCAGCCTCTTTCCTTTACATGGTATGATGGGACTTACATCATGGCACAATATTCTTCAAACAGGTTATTTACATTTCTCTCTTTAGGACAAATTTCCCATATTTTTTTAAAGCACATGTGTCATATTCTCTACTAAATTGTTTTAAACACATGCTTACCTCATCAGTATGTAAAGAATGAGGCAGGGTTGGTGATGATGCAAATGGTGGTGGGGAGATGACCTTCCTTTCTTCCAGCTGAGCCATAATCTCCTTTCGCCTTCGATGCAATTCATCTAAACTAGGATGTGGCTGAGGGGGAGCCCGACTATACGGCTCCTGAAGGTTTAAAAAAACATACAGATATGAAGATTCCTGTATTCTACAAATGAACTTAAGTCTACAGTCCCAAAGTTGTAAGATACTCTAGCAAAGCAGCAAAATTATTTCAATACAATATAAGTTTCTCAGTAATCCTCCCTTCTTAGATTAATTAATTTCTGTTAAGGCATTATCAATTTCATAAGGCGAAGGGCAAAACTATTCTGCTCAACAGAATTTTAGAGAAAATTAGGAATGCTACCTTAAATTTCCATAAAATTAATGTAAGATTTTAATATCACATTTTATATTTAAGTTTTGATTTTTTTAAAAATGTAAACATAGCAAATTAATCACCTTTTTGGTGACTGAAGGAACGGAAAGCTATTACAATCCAAATTATACACTGCTCAAAAAAATAAAGGGAATACAAAAATAAGATATCCTAGATCTGAAAGAATGAAATATTCTTATTAAATACTTTGTTCATTACATGTGCTGACAACAAAATCACACAAAAATTATTAATGTAAATCAAATTTAGCAACCCATGGAGGTCTGGATTTGGAGTTACACTCAAAATTAAAGTGGAAAGAAACACTACAGTCTGATCCAACTTTGATGTAATGTCCTTAAAACAAGTCAAAATGAGGCTCAGTAGTGTGTGTGGCCTCCACGTGCCTGTATGACCTCCCTACAACGCCTGGGCATGTTCCTGATGAGGTGGCGGATGGTCTCCTGAGGGATCTCCTCCCACACCTGGACTAAAGCATCCCTCAACTCCTGGACAGTCTGTGGTGCAACGTGGCATTGGTGGATGGAGCGAGACTTGATATCCCAGATGTGCTCAATTGGATTCAGGTCTGGGGAACGGGCGGGCCAGTCCATAGCATCAATGCCTTTGTCTTGCAGGAACTACTGACACACTCCAGCCACATGAGATCTAGCATTGTCGTGCAATGCTAGAAGGAACCCAGGGCCAACTGCACCAGCATATGGTCTCACAAGGGGCCTGAGGATCTCATCTCGGTACCTAATGGCAGTCAGGCTACCTCTGGAGAGCACATGGCGGGCTATGTGGCCCCCTAAAGAAATGCCACCCCACACCATTACTGACCCACTGCCAAACTGGTCATGCTGGAGGATGTTGCAGGCAGCAGAACGTTCTCCACGGCGTGTCCAGACCCTGTTACGTCTGTCACATGTGCTCAGTGTGAACTTGCTTTCATCTGTGAAGAGCACAGGGCGCCAGTGGCAAATTTGCCAATCTTGGTGTTCTCTGGGAAATGCCAAACGTCCTGCACAGTGTTGGGCTGTAAGCACAACCCCCACCTGTGGACGTCGGGCCCTCATACCACACTCATGGAGTCTGTTTCTGACCGTTTGAGAAGCCACATGCACATTTGTGGCCCGCTGGAGGTCATTTTGCAGGGCTCTGGCAGTGCTCCTCTTGTTGCTCCTTGCACAAAGGAAGAGGCAGCGGTCCTGATGCTGGGTTGTTGCCCTCCTACGGCCTCCTCCACGTCTCCTGATGTACTGGCCTGTCTCCTGGTAGCGCCTCCATGCTCTGGACACTACGCTGACAGACACAGCAAACCACCTTGCCACAGCTCGCATTGATGTGCCATCCTGGATGAGCTGCACTACCTGAGCCACTTGCGTGGGTTGTAGACTCCGTCTCATGCTACCGCTAGAGTGAAAGCACTGCCAGCATTCAAAAGTGACCAAACCATCAGCCAGAAAGCATAGGAACTGAGAAGTGGTCTGTGGTCACCATCTGCAGAACCACTCCTTTATTGGGGATGTCTTGCTAACTGCCTATGCTTTCCACCTGTTGTCTATTCCATTTGCACAACAGCATGTGAAATTGATTGTAAGTCAACGTTGCTACCTAAGTGGACAGTTTGATTTCACAGAAGTGTGATTGACTTGGAGTTCCATTGTGTTGTTTAAGTGTTCCCTTTATTTTTTTGAGCAGTGTACATTTCCAGGTTTGGAATCTAATAATCTGTTAGTTATTATGCTAAATGTATTAATGTACTTTCTAATCACTGATACTAGTTTTCCATGAACATTTGACTATAGTCTTTACCTAATTATACTTAGTGAACAAAAGGAAGATCACCAAAGCAGGGGTGGGATTCTACCAGTTTGGACCGGTTCTATAGAACTGGTTGTTACGATTCTGCGCAGTTCAGAGAACCGGCAAATCCCACAACTGGCTGGCCCTTCCCCTCCCCACCCGCCCCATCACTCCTTATCTCGCATGTGTGCCATCCAACTTGCCTGTGTTATGCCTTCGCCTATTTTTTTAAGTTGCAGTTTTTCCTTTTCCCCCCCGATAATCAACCGTTCCGACTATCAGCTGTGCCAGGTGATTTATATTAGCTAGAAAGCAGGAAATCATTGAATTTCTTGTTTTCTAGCTAATCAAAATCTCTGTTGTACTGCTTTGCCTTTGCCCAGGAGCCTTCCCTGAGTCAGGGGTGGTATTCAGGGGATAGGGTGGGGGGAGAAGTGGCCTGAGAGCAGAGCTGAACCTTCCTTAGGACTGAAGCTTCTACTTTTCAGTGCAGACTCAGGCAGCAGATTGCAGAAAGGTAGATCTGTGAGTGAATCTTTGATTCTGCAAGCAACTCAATCTGCCTGCCTGCTTTGCCTGATTTTGGGTAAGTTGCTCTTTTTTTTATAAAAAAATATCAGTATTTACATAAATATTTACATACAAGCCACACCCATCCAGTGACACAACCACTAAACCATGCCCAGTCAAGCCAGGCCCACCCAGTCACATGACCACCAAGCCACACCTACAAATTAGGCCACGCCCACAGAACCAGTTAAGAAATTTGAATCCTACCCCTGCACCAAAGCCACATATATAAGAAGCAATCTTGTTTCATTAAGACTTACACAATCAGAAGCATACATATGAATAATATAAAATACTGTAGATGTTTATAATCTGCTCACCGTGGCTTTGAAGAAGGTAGGAGACCACAGAAGTTATCAGTTCATTGTCTGTAGACATTGGAACACAGTAACCTGGGCTGCAATTTATCCTGCCATTTATCGGCTATCCAGATATTTAAAACCCACATTGGCCTCTTAAGAGATACTCAGTTATTTTGCCTCTCTAAACTCTGGAATGTACCGAAACAACATATGCCAACCACTCTATAGTTGTCCTGATTCTTTGCTACACACCAGAAATACTATCTATCTGTCTGGTTTGTGTATCTGTGAATGAATGGCTTCAGCAAAGCTAAGCTTAAAAAAACCCTCTAAAAAATAAAAGACAGAAGTACTTACTTAGGCTATTCCTCAGGCCAGGGTTCTCCAACCTGTGGGCCATGGCCCACTATTGGGCCAGGCCTATTTGCAACCAGGCTGTGTGAGCAGTAGGCTGGCACGCACATATGCATGCAATCTGACTGATGCGATCAGTGGGCACTGGCACTTGCAGCCCCACTTGCATGAGCGGCAAGTGCCAGTAGGCAAGCGCCTGTTGCTCACACAAATGAAACTATGTAAGTGCACAGACTTGCCCCTCAAACAAAACCATTTCCTCTCCTCACACCCCATGCTGGGCCACTAATCTGGAAAGATTGAAGAACACTGACTTAGGTCATTAAGAATAAATTGTGGTCTTCCTGCAAACTGGAGTTCTGTTCTGGAATTTGATGGGGAAGAAATGCAATTCTATCCCATTTCATGATTTACAACAATCAATTATAGGTTTTCAATGCCTTAAACCTTCCTCATTCCTTTCAGAAGCAAAATTAATTATAAAAAACAAAAATAAATTTAAATTTAATTTGAGATATGTGCACAACTTGGCTGTTCTTCCAATATTGTATTTTGATAGATTTTTAAATCTAAACTCAGAATATACATTGCCCTGAGTTAACTGGCTTGATTAGTTTAGGGACCTTAATGAAGCTACCTACCCATAAAATGAGAGAGCACACAATTGTTGCAAGAATTAAAACTAAAAATGATGCATTGCTATTACCATGATCATTAAATTAAAAATGTAACATACTCTATGATATGAAGGTCTAATCTGATTCATGTGTGGTCCAACCGGATAGTAGCCCTCCACTTGTTGATATCTGTCTCTTGTTTCAGGTACATACGATGATACAGCAGGTGGAGAAATTTCAATTGGAACAGGACTTCCTCGGATAATATCTTCCCGTTGGTATGGCTGAGCAGCAGGATACACACGCCTGCTGTCATAATGGGGGGGATATACAGGTTGACTCATGGGAGGGTATTGCTGTGGCTGTGTGCTGTATTGCGAGTTCATGATGCGATCTTGGAGATAGGGTGCATAATGTTGTTCTACAAAAGGAGGACCAGGTTCAGGAATAGATGATGGAGGTCGGACAAATCGAGACATGCACTGCAGTGATTGAGCTGGAGGATAATATACACCTAAGTATATGAAACGAGATTTAGAATAATATTTAGTCCACTGTTTTAACTACTTCGGAGAATCAGAGTTTGCATGAAACAAAATGTTGGTTAATTTTTTTTTCCCATTCACATCTGAGGACATCCATTTATTTTTGCAAACTACATCTGTCATAAAAGATGATAGAAAGCATCATATTCTGATGATAGAATTTAATCAATATTTTCTATGCAACCACTACTGTATAGCGCAGGGGTCTTCAAACTTGACAGCTTCAAGACTTGTGGACTTCAACTCCCAGAATTCCTCCTCCAGTCATGTTTGCTCAGGAATTCTGGGAGTTGAAGCCCACAAGTCTTAAACTTGCCAAGTTTGAAGACCCTTGGTATAGTGCAATATTAATGCAAAATCAGGAGTTTTCAATTTAATTGTATAGAATGTGAAGGATGTGTGTTTGTGTTTTATTTTTATAGTTATAATGTATGCTGAAGATAGCATTTAATTTTGTTGTACAGGGTGCAACGACAATAAAGTAAACTAAAAAAAAGGGAAAAAAATAACATTTTATTAAGACTAAATTTCATATAGATGGGATTTACCTGCTTGATAGGGTGGAGGTTCAAATGGGGGAGCTGTTCCTCGAGGATCTGGATAGAACACATCAGTTTGCTGAGCTGGGTACAACTGGGAACCTCGGGGAACTATTTGGAGCTGCTTGCCTACTGAAATTGGAGGCAACTCTGTAGGTCCTCGGGGGGGCACTGGGTGAGAGCTCTTGGAAACAGGTTCCAGCCTAGATGACACAAACACAACGTTGGAACAATTACAACTTAGTATAGATACAGCAGTGTTTTATTGTTGCTATGTGCTCCCATTTACTTGTGGGAAATTTAGAAGGATTTCTCTCTCAAGTATTGCTAACGGTGATTGACAGTGATAAGCAGCAGTTTTCAATGATCTGAGAGAGGATTCCTCATACCCCTACATCTGGGAAATGACCTTTGGATCACCTGATTCCAAGCACATGCTCTTCTGTTATATTCTGCCACTAATCTAAGTACTCCATCCTTATGTTTCACATTGCAGGAAACCCCAAGCACTTTTTCTAATTTAGACCAATATCAGATGGCTTTTATAAGAATCCCTCTTCCGTTTTATTTATTTGATTATGTCCCACCTTTATTATTTTTACCAAATAATGTTGCAAACATATCCAACACATATTTCTCCTCCTCTTTTCCCCACATAATCTGACATTATGGAAGACATCCAAAGAAAGCGACTTTTAAATGCCAGGATCTATGACTGAACGTATAGTGTGGACTTAAGGAGAATCTTCCTGGACTATCTAAATGGAACTGACTAACTGTGGGACATAAAGAACTATATCTATTGTATTCCCCGAGGAGCAAAGCTAGGACTGTGTAAACAGTTTCTAAGCTGGCTTTCTGAGGTCATAGACAATTGAGACTGTGGGGCGATGATAAAACACTGACAAGACTATTGAGCAATACTTGGACCTATCAAAATAATAAGATGTTGCACCAGGGGGAGATGAGTGAATTTCAAAGAGAAATGGTGTTGATGTTCCAAAGTACTTATGATATGTTGACAAGGAACCACAAGGAGATAAAAGACATACATGACATACATGGGGAATTAGAAAATGTTCAACAAGGGACAATGAATAAAGATCATAAAGCACAGGAAATAGAGGAGATAATAGAAAGACCAGAGGAAAAGATAGAACAGATAAATCAACAAATAAAAGAAGAAAAGGAGAAGACAATGAAGACTTATGAATTAAATCAGGAAAAATATATATTAAGAAACTAAAAAATGATATTGGATAAACAGAAAAATATTTTTGAAGAGAAGATAGGGGCTTGGGCAGATCCTTGGGAGGTACGGCAGCAAAAGATAGTAGAAATGGATGAAATATTTGGATTAAACAGGAAAAAGGTAGATAGAGATAAAGACCCAAGGGAGGAATGCGGGAGGCAAGTCAAAAAATGAATAAGAATCGAAATACTAAAACAGACAAGAGATGATGTTATAAAGGAAATGCTTTTTAATACAAGATTGGCTTTATTAAGAGCTAGAATAGAGGTAGAAACAAGATAAAGGGGGAATATTATTATACATATTTTTATATAATATACTAAAAGCAATAGCTAGATGTAAAGATTAGATGTTGAAAGATGCTGTCACTATGTATGTTTAAATAATATTGTGACTGTTATTAGAATGGCACACTAAAACATTGAACAACTAAATAATGAAGGAACACACTCTAATATAAATATGTGTTACAATTACGTAAGTATGATTAAAGTAACAAACATTAATATTACTATTATTACTTGTATCTAAATGAATGATACCCAAACACCTCACTGTTCATACAATGATATTGATGTATATTAAAAAATATTAAAAAGAAACATTAAAACAACCCTGTGAGGTGGATTGGGCTGAGAGAACTGGCTCAAGGTCACCCAGCTGGCTTTCATGGCTAAGGTAGGATTTGAACTCATGGCTTCTTGCTTTCTAGCCTTGCACCTTAACTATTACAGCAGCAACCTTACAAAATTACGGTTTGCTTTCTTATTCAATGTAAGCAGAAAATCTCAATAGTGGCAGTCCTTGACTGTGACTAAGTTGGAAACTTAAGGAAGGCTGGCACAGTCAATTCTTGGATGGAAAATTTCAAAGAAATATTATGGTGGTTGGTCAATTTGGGAAGTTTTTAAAAAGTATTTTGAAAGAAAATGATTGCAAATTACTTCCACATTATTGGCAGGATATGAACATGAACAGCAAACAAATTCAAGTTTAAGGAGCTCTTATACTTTGAATACAGGGCGAGGGGTCCCCAACCTCTCGGCCGCGGCCCACTATTGGGCTGTGAGCTCTTTGCAACCAGGCCACAGAAACGACAGGCAAACGGGCACCCACGCTCCATTTGCATGAGTGGTGTGCACATTTGCCAGCCACTTGCAGGGAATGATCCTCACCCCCACCAGCAGTCCACAAAGCTATATATATATGTCATTTTTTCCGGAATACAATTTTTGCATATGGAAGCATGTGTGGATTACTCTTTTGCAAAGCTTATTTATTCTAAAAGATAAACAATATAGAAGCATACAAATCAGGAGGTGATCCAGGGGCACTGCTACTGTGGTGGTCCATCTTCCCAGGTTTCATGACTGAGTCATAACTGGAGTCGGTCCCACGAGAGATAAGTTGTGTCACTGTACTGCCTGGTGAAACAATCCCATTTGGCAAGGTAGAGGGTTTTCTACTGGGTAAGTCCACTGTTGCTTCATCTGAGATAATAGCTGCTGCTGGCAGGCCCACTTCATTTAGTTGACCCAAAGAGGCACTCAAAGGTCTTCGAGGAACTAGACGTTTGTTCATCTTGCGAAACCTTCAAGAAAAAAAATATGGCAATTAATCAACAAAACAAAATAGAAGTATTATAGCTGCAGCAGGATACATTTTAAATCAGGCCCAATATTAACAAATATGATAAATACGTGCGGACTTCATACAGCTAGATAATACAAATAGCCCTTGAATTACAATGGTAATTCTCAAAGATCCATCTCATCCTGAGCACTCTTTTTTGAACTATTACCATCTGGCAGAGAGTACAGGATAATAAAACAAGGACAAATAGGCTGAAAAACAGCTTCTATCCCAGGGCAGTAACTCTGTTGAATTCTACTGTATACTGCAATATTAATGCAATATCAGGGGTTTTCAATTCAATGTATAGAACATGAAGGATGTGTGTTTGTGTTTATTTTCAGTCATAATGTACACTGAAGATGGTATTTAATTTTGTTGTATGAGGTGCAATGACAATAAAGTAAACTAAACTAAACTAACTGGGATTGGAATTTATATTGCTATACAATGTGGTTGTAAAACATGGCATCACATGGCTGCTGTCAACTCATAAAGTGTTCCTATGCCTGTTTTAGAGTTGCCATAAACAAGGGGGGGGGGGGAGGAAATCTGAAGGAGCAGTGTAGCAGTTTAAAGCCAGAAGTACATTCCAACACTTATCTTACAAAGATTGTAGTTAAGCTACCGGATCTTCTGCCCATGAAAATCCTTAATTGGAGAACATGATTGATGACACCCAGCCTGTGAAAGTGCTTCAGTGGAGAATCTGATTTATGACACACCCAGGGGGAAAACAGGGTCACAGGTAAATTACGTATGCCAGAGTTGGCTTCATACAGGTTAATGTTAGACATGTTGCTCCTAATAAATCTTTTAGTTTCTTTTGAAGCTTGATTTGAGGCTCATGATTTAATTAGGGCAATTGCCAGAACCCTGACAACTGTATCACTTAACAACAGCAAACTCAGCACTCCTCATGCCCATGATTAATTGAACTCTGCAAGTTGATAACTGAGGATCCATCCTAAGTCAAGCCATTCTGAGTTTGATCCCTCCCAGTCCCAAGCCTTGGTTCTTCTAAGGTAAGGGCCTGCCTCCTCCCAACTTCCCCCCCTCGCCATCTGCATCTTTGGCTGCTCTACAACCTGCCTCGAGGGAAGTAGCCTCAAAACTGTAGGCTTCTGGGGCTGCTTGTCACACTGTGGCTCAGAGACTTCTTGGTACACTGCGGCTCTGGGACTGCAAGAAGCCCTGAACCTCAGTACACTGCAAAGCCACCCTGGAAGCCTCAGGTGCTCCAGCAGTATGGCATGGTATGAAGCCCAAGCCACCCCAAGAAGCCCCAGAACATCAGTGCAATGCAAAGTCACAGGTATCCTAGGAAGCCTAAACCACTCCAACCTAGTCCCAGTCATCCTCACTATTCTTCTACCCAGGGTCCTGCAATCCTGCACTGCCACGCCAGCTGACCTTCATCGTCCTCTTGCTTCTACTGACAAGATATGTCTTCCTTGGCCCTTCATAAGGCATCTGCTATCTTCCCCATGTCTGTGCTGTGTGCGACCTTAGGCAGAAAGCCTTGTATAGCCAGCAGCTGACTCATGAAGGGCCAAGCTGGGCATGCTTGGTCAGCTGTGGAAGCAAGAAGATACCAAACATCACATATGGCTTAGGGGAAGGTAGAATGCAGGGCGCCAAAAGGACAGAGATTGTGAGGAGATAGGCAGATAGGAGTTAAAGCACCCCTGCAGTTGTAAGTGCAAACAGGTTGCCAAGTGTCCAAATTTTAATCACATGATTGTGGGGAACTGCAATACCCATAATTTTGGGGAGTGATTGGAAGTCCCTTCGTTCAGTGCTGCCATAACTCTGGCAGTAGTCACTGAACAATGATTGAAACTGAAGACTATCCTGTAGTCCATCTGTGGCAATCCTTTTCACCCCAAAGGCTGTAAAAGTTGCTGATCTCGAAAGCTGCAAACATATCTACTCTCACTTATCCACCACCTACAGGCTTGATACTCAGCAACCAAAACATTCACTTCTTCACTTGGCCCTCTCTCCTTCCCTTTGTAGTTTCTAGACAAGTAATTTCCAAGTATGAATTTTGATGATTCCATGTTCTGTTTCTTTTTTACCACAAAAGGAAAGTAAAACTTCAAGCATTTGTACAGTGAAATCCTCGGACAATGGCCCTTACTATTCATGTCTTTCTCTGTGAAATCCTTTGAAGCAACAGCTACATGTTTCATGGTGCTTCTGCTTGTCTCAGTAACTCCCATTTATATTCCTATGTTGCAGGAACCACTGGTGATTGCACTCAGTTGAGCAGCAAAATGGATGAGAGAATATGCATGTATTGTATGGAGATTATAGATAATGATGGAACAAAAGCAAGGAAAAAACATTAGGTTCCAATATTAACAGGGGTAAGATGAAGATGATTTTGTATATGTTTCTGAAAGGACTAAGAGAGAGATGAATTACAAAAACTAAAAGGATATGAATGCTAGCAGATGGGCTAGCAGCTAATTGATGGTTATCTCTGACCTTGAGTTCAGAGTAAAAAACAGTACTGTAACACAAAATTTCCCACATGTCAACTGCACATCTTTTAACTCAGCCTTCAAGTATGGCCATATCACAACCTATTTGCAGTAATTGTTTCCCAATGATCCAGTAGCTCAGTTACCCAACCCTTCCAGCTTTGCAGTCCAGTGGTGGTGGGGAGGGAAGGTTCCGCACGAACGGCCAGTAAGCGTGCACACGCAGCTCCATTCGTGAGTGGCAGGCATGTGCCCCCACTTCTTGCGCACATGGAGTGCACACATTTGCCTGCCACTTCTGAGGCCCGGTTTCTAATGGCTTACAGCCCAGTAATGGGCCACGGCCTGGGGGACCCCTGGACTAGGTTTTTTTTTTTTCCACTGAGCTGTTTACCAGGATTCCAAACTCTTGGGTTATTAATTATTGCCAATTGTTTTCAATTGCATTACTTCTAAATAGGAAGTCTTGTGATAAATGAAGATGAAACACATCTTCAGACCTCAACTCATCTTGTATTTTTTAAAATTATCAACAAATACAATCAGAGTCATGTCATAAGATAAAACATTACAAACGGAGATAGGAAATAAAATAATATGTTCACAAATTGTAAAACCACAAGAAGATTAATTAAAAATCCAAACCTGATTAAAGTAGGCAAGAAGATAATTTTTTGTAGCTGCTTTTAAGGGAGACTACACTTGCTCAAAAACATCTCTTCCCAACTCACATTTCTATGATGTTCATCTTCAAATGTAAAGATGCTGAATATTTCATTGCTCAGCCCAAGTGAAATAAATTAAGGATCCTGTCCTTGGCTTCCTAAATAGCTGAGGAAATGAGTGAAGCCTGGAAAATGGGGCCCTTTCAGTAAATAGAAGTGCTGATTTACTGCCAGCTTCTCAAGTTCTTAGGAGCTGAGGACTTGGAAGTACAAGGAAACAACAGCCAACAACTTAATAGCCAGCCATCAACGCCCCAATCAACAACTAAAATGTCACACACAACCAGACACCCCATAAATATTATGCATAGAATAACCTAAAGCACACATTCTAATGAGAGAGAAGTTTCTTGGATCCAGGATCCAGCACAAGTCCAAAAACTTGGAAGATTAAAACTCTGGTCCTGGTAACAGACTCAGAATGGATCCTGCAACATTATCCTGGGACCCAAAGGTGCTTTTTTTTCAAGAGGCAACTGGACTTTCTGGTTTTTCTTTGAAGACGTTTCGCTTCTCATCCAAGAAGCTGAAGTTTCATCCAAGTTTCGCTTCTCATCCAAGAGCTGAAGAAGTCTTCAAAGAAAAACCAGGAAGTCCAGTTGACTCTTTTTTTAAAAAAAAAGCACCTTTGGGACAACCATGACATGGATGACTGAGAATCTCCATAGACATTCTCATGGGACACATATATTTGCCTTCATTCATGAAATAATTTCTTCTTTAATAATATTTTAATAATTAAAACAGAAGTTCAATTAAACATTTTTATAATTTCTTAAATGTCTTCTAAAAAAATACAACCATAGTAGTACTTATCAATTTCTCGTGTTTGAAGGTCGATTTTAAAAATTAACTTTTTTGCTTATAATATCAGCAATCCCTAATTAGAATTTTTAAAAAATCTCTGAGGTTGATGCATTCAGACGAATATATTATTAATAAAATGCTGCTGTATGACTTATAAACTTATAAATCAAAGGTTTTACTATTCTGTTCCTCTGAGGCTGACTCAAACTGAACTGAATGATTCTGACTTTGAGCTCGTATATAATATTTAAGGTAGAACAATGACATGGAACTTACTTTTCTAGTTCTTCCTGTGAGTGTGCAAATGTGCAGCTGGCCCCACGGGGGCATTCTCTTCTCTGCTTCATATCTCGACACATATATGTCTTGTACTTGCTGTGCTGAGGTGGCTAAATTGGGTAAAAGAACACAAAAGATTATTTGGAAAATAATTCTCCAAAATAAATAGAAAAAAAAAATCTCAAGAAAAAATATGGAAAGATATCTTTGTTAAAAATGACATGAGTGACTATGTTTGATTATTGTAATTGATCATCAAAATCATAGCATATAGATAATACCAGTCTGTTCATATAAAGATGTGTATGATCATCCTTTATGTAGATACAATAGATTATTTAAAAAAGAACACTTAATCATATCATTTAATAGCGTTGATAGGGATAAGTAATAATATAGTACACTAACCTCACAGAAAACTAAGTAGTTGACTGATCTTGGCTTCAAAGAAAGTCAAAAATCTATTATCTCTTGTGGCAATTTGTTATCTTACATACAATGTGAAAGAATAAACAACTGTTTTATTTCAGAAAGGAACCCCTCATCTGAGTATACTTTTCCCAAGCTCTGCACTATATACTAGCGGTCTCCAACCTTTCTTGTCTGGTGTGCTCACCCATGGTGGTCGTGGGGAAGGGGATGGTTTCGCATCACTTTCACAAATGCAGCTTCGTGTGCGCCCACACACTATGCTTACCCATCACTTCCATGGCCTGGTTCCAAACAGGCTGCAGCCCAACACCAGGACTGCAGACGAGGAGTTGGGGAGCCCTGCTATACACTATACCTGTTGCTGATCTGCTCCCTTTTTGCTGTGATTCTGGATGTAATCAACCAGTCCATGTACCACAGTCCGTACAGCAACTAATCCATTCTCAAGCTGTTCCCACGTGGGTGGTGGAGCATCTATGTTGTTTAGAAGAAGAAAAAGCTTACTTTTTCTCAGCAATGGGAAATTTTATGGAACAAAAAACTCTTTCAATATAAAAACCATTCAGCTTTTTTATAACATGGAAAATATAAGACATTTACAAGGAACTAATGATATGCAAGAATTAAGATTTGATTTTGAAAAGCAAATTAGTTTATTTCATGACAAGAACAGGATCCTCTGGCCATTTATTTACTTCTTTCCTCTTTAAAATAAACTTAGCTGGTTTTACATGGTAATTTACGTTAGAATGTTCCTGTTATATTTTTGCACTGGACTTTTCTGGCAAGAATACAGAAATAAAATAAATATATTATAAAATAACATGAACTTTGAAATTATCATAAGATTATGTTTATGTGGTTTTTGAGGTTAGAGTATCATCTCCAGGAAGTAGAAATTTTGTATAAAACAGAATGTGCAGTCAGCACTAACTTCTGATTTATACATAGATCCAGGGGTGGGCTTTAAAAATTTCAGCAGCCAGTTCTCTGCCTGGTTACTGGCTGGGTGTGGCATGGTGGGCATGGTCTAGTCAGCCTCCTGCACCACGGGGGCGGGGGGCGTTTTCACCTTCCCCAGGCTCCGGAGGCTCTCCAGAGGCCGGAAACGAGCCTGTTTCCGGACTTCCAGAGCCTCTGGGAGACCCATTTTCCCCCTCCCCAAGCCTCCATGCAGGCCCTGCACTTACCTCATACCCAAAACGTGTCGTGTGGAGACTCCTGGGAGGAGTGGGGCAGGTTGGGAGGGGTGGGGTAGGTGGGGCCAGCCAGGGGTGGGATTTGTCAGTTCACTGAACCGGCCATAACATTAGCTACAGGTTCGCCCAAACCCGGGTGAACCCGTAGCAGCCCACTGCTGCGTAGATTTCTAAAAATTGTAGTCCACATACAGGAAAAATTTGGAATTGCTGGTCAAAAAATATAGTTTCATAAAATTGATGAAACTGGCTCTAGTGCACAGAAGCTTATGCCCTAATAAATATATTAGTTTTAAGATAATATAAAAACTGTTGTCTGCCTGTCTGCCTGCCCATCCATACAAGTTTACCTGGACTAGGATCAATATTTGCAAGAAGTTCAAGATGAGGTCGAAGCCGGGTCAAATTAGCTGGATCACCAGTCCTCTGGAGAGCAATTGTTAATTCCTGAACACTCTGTGCAAAAGAGGCTGGGGTCTGCAACTTAACACATTCACATATTAATCATCAGAAATGCTTTCTGTCCACATGGACACCCCAATCAAACCCCATGGAAAAATATATGTAACATTATCTTATTATTTGTGACTTAATATAAAGCACTTTGTCTTCAAAAATTTGATGTCTTCTCCAGAAATACTGCACTAATTCCTAATTATAGCAGAAAAGAATATACAAAGACACTAAAATAAGTTTTTAATCAAGAAAAATGCTATTGTAAGAAGACAAAAGTGAAAAAAAAATTAACTTCTGGCATCTTTTGCACTCATCCTTCCATTTCAACAGTATCATTATTAGTTATGTATAAACAAAGATCTGGTTTCTTTTGCACTGCATACACATGAGTTCCCTCATAGACTCTAGTTCTCTCCATTGGCTCTATTTACTTAGTACACAGGAGTAAATGCATGTTAAAGTGGATGAAAACTTCTACATCCCGAGTATCAAATCCTGAAAAACCAATTAAGATTTGCTTTATCAAGATTAAATGCTGCAAGGAAAAACAGCATGCAGAAAACTCTTGAACTTTATTTATTGAAATAAATCTATAGGTTCACAACAGAGTAGCATGGAAAAACTGCAATGCTTTTTCCATCTTTTGCTACAACCTTCTAGGGCAAGACTGAGTCGTGAACTGGGGAGAGTGACAGTTGATGAAGGGCGTGGCAAAAACAGTTGGACTCAGTCTCCGGGCAGAAAGACACGTGTCAACCCATCCATGGATTCTCCAATCGTCGTGCTGGAGAAAAACTGCAATACTTTTTCCAGTTGGACTGCAAGAAACTGCTTCCGCATTATGGTGTCATACAAGCCCAGGCTTCCAAAGTTATCGACTAAAGCTAAAAATTACTCCTGAAATTGTACTATGCTTCCAAATGTTTTTAAGTACTTGCCTCATGCAGCCTTATATAAATGTGCTTTAGTCTTTTTTTTCAAACGTAAGTACCTTCCAAAGTACTGCTTAGAGCAACGATTATATCTTAGCTCTAAGCTTAAGAAATGGTCTAGGGCTGTTTTTATTTTTATTCAAGGAGTTAATAACGTTCAGGAACATTACTACTGCTAGAAATAAGTGTATTTTATACTAGTTCCTACATAAAGCCCTCTCAAAGTGATTTACAAAATAAAAAATATACAATAAAATAATAAAACAGTTTTAAAGTATATAAGAATAATAAAAGCAGAAGTAAAAAGCATTCAACTGGAATTCACAAATAAATACTAAAGTGAAAATAGGTAAAAAAACACGCTTTCTAGTTTAGAGGCCCATGATAGCCTTATGTCTATAATGGTGAAGAAGGTTCCCAGGTATTTTGGACCAAAGCTAAAGTTTACAAGTAAAAGGGATATTCCGTTCCCACGACAGGTAGTTCTCAACTTACAACCACAATTGAGCCCCAAATTTCTATTGCTAAGCAAGGCAGTTGTTAAGTGAGTTTTACCCCATTTTACGATCTTTCTTCCTAAGTTGTTAAATCAATCACTGCAGATGTTAAGTTAGTAACATGGATGTTAAATGAATCTGGCATTCCCAATGACTTAGCTTGATAAAAGGTTACAAGAGGTGATCACATGACCCTGGGACACTGCAACCCTCATACATGCCAATTGTCAAATGCAGGAATTTTGATCATGTGACCATAGGTATGCTGCAATACTAGTGTGAAAAAGATTCACTGGTTACTTTTTTCAGTGCTGTTGTAACTGCAATCATTAAATGACTGGTTGTTAAGTCGAGAAATACCTGTACAAAATCAGAATGAAAACAATTGGAATTGGTGCATTTCGCATATAAATATGAATTTCTCTTTACAATTTTATCAGCATTTTAAAAATTGATTTGAGAAACAAAAGGGTAATGATTTAAAGAGATACTACCTTGTCAATAATGGACTGCATGTGGGATTTGTGAGACTGGTCTCCATACAATAACGAAGACCACTGATCTGGAGCTATCCGCAAACCAGCTTCCATAGCAATTTGTACAATTTGGGAATCATGTTCTCGTCTCAGCGCTTCATATGTTCTGAATTCCTCCTTCAGCTGCATTAGGGAGGAATCCTCATCACGTTTAGTCACCTGGTTGAGGCAAAATTATTAAAGTACGATAAAGTAATAAACCTAAGGAATAAGTGTGCCTAATCAAGTTTCTCTCTTGCAAATGATAATTCTGTGGAACTTTTTGCATCATGCCATTTGTGCAAAAGAAGTTCACATACACACACACATTTATGAATGGACATAACTACTGGATAAAGAAGATCCATAAGCATTTAAGTTCTTTTGTACCTTGAAACAGGAGGCTCTGTAAAGAAGCTGGACAACATGCCCAATGCTGGTTTTAGAAGCCTGAGGAAATCGTGGCTCCAACCTCTGTACCACAAAGAGAACCAAGACTTTTCGAGATAAAGCAGATCCATCTTCTAAAGCTAAAAGAACTAACTTCAGGGCTTCCTCCTGCATTGCTGGAAAATCAAGAGGACCACACACAGGATTAACATTGGATTTTTGTAAAAATATTACAAATTAGCAATTATATTAGAAGTTATAGAAATCTCCAGGTTACATCAGGATTGTGCTAGAAAATATGCCATTCCCTTAGAGCAGGGGTTCCCAACCAATAGTGCTCGCACCCCTTGGGGGTAGGAGACAATATTCCAGGGGGTGCAAAAACTTGGGTTTAGAAGTTTCAAAATTATAGTGTATACGCATAATAATATGCATATAGTTATTTTTGTAAGGGGTGCAAGAATATATCAGAAGTGTTCCAGGGGTGTAGGGTATAGAAAAGGTTGGGGCCCCCTGCCGTAGAGCATAATTTACCTGCATTAGAAGGAACCAGACAACTTTCACTTTCATATCAATTACTAGTCTGTTTATGACATGGTTTCAAAAATAGGAATGACTGAGTGCAAAGACAAACCTACCAAAAAAAAATAAATGCTAAAACCCCCAAGTATATTCTTTACTGCAAATAGTTCATCATAGGATTAATTATGCCACTGATTATTTCAGTCCAATACTATTGCAATATTTAATACAGGCAATCCTCAACTTACAACCATTCATTTAATGACTTTTCAAAGTCACAATGGAATTGAAAAAAGTGACATGACCAATTTTCACACTTGCAGCATCCCCACAGTCATGTGATCAAACTGTGGGTGCTTAGCAACTGGTGTGTATTTATGATGGTTGCATCATCCTGAAGTCTTGAGATTCTCATTTACAACCTTCCTAGGGAGCTTATGAAAAGCACAATCAGTGGGGGAAGCCAGATTCACTTAACAACCACATGATTCACTTAACAACTGCAGTGATCGCTTAACAACTATGGCAAAAAAGTCATAAAATTAGGCACAACTGACTCAAAAACTGCCTTGCTTAGCAGTGGAATTTTGGGATTAATTGTAAGTTGAGGATTCCCTGTAATGAATGAATAAATCAGTGTAAGTAGTTGATCGTGTTACTCCTTGCAACTAAGACGTGGTCCTTGAGTGCTATTTTGTGTCCCCTAAGGCAGAACCCACCAATTGCTGGATGGGCATTCTGAAATTGAAGTTTACATGTCTGAAAGATACCCAGGCTAGGGAAGGCTGCTAGGAGAGCTTTGGGTAACAACTAACTCCAAAAATTTAAATGCTGAATTTTTACAACTAAAGTAGTGGAAACTTATTAAATATTATTTTATATTTTTCTTGAAGTCTGAACTTTTGTTAGTTTTTATTTGCGAGACCTTTTCCTTAATACTCTGGTACTGCTGGAGCCTGTACTGAATCTTTAAACAATTTAATAAAACACCATCCTACTGTATAGCTGAACATTTTGTAAAACTGTAGTAAAATCTGTCAAATCTGTTCAATGTAAAGTAGAAATAAGCCATGCTATCATTAAAAAGAAATTGGTTTTTTAAATGCTTTCAATTGTTCAAATATAGAAAATATGTAAAGCAATTTTGCTCATATAACAGCTAATCTTCTCAGTGATAGAAAGCCATTTTCCCTGATATATACCTGGTCCAAGGAACTGACAGCCTCTAGCCCTCACTGCAGCCCAAAGGTTTGAAGATAATTGCTGGGGATTCTGGTGCTGAAGAATAAGCTCAGTAACAGTTCTTTCACCTAGAGATCGGGCTGCACGCATAGCTCGGATCCGCCCTTCTTCTTCTACCAGCTGGCAATGAACTAATGTCACAAGCTTCCTTTGCATGGGCCGACTAAGCACACTCTGAGTTGTGCTGTTCAATCCTACACCTTTAACGAAGAGAAAAATGTTGGGGGTTATTTCAGAATTTCTTGAGGGTAATGCAAAACTTATTTACAATCTATTGGGGGCCAATTATTCAAATAGTATGCAAGGGTTAAAATTTTGTGGTATTTAGATCTGCTGAGGAAAACTTTTATCTGTACATTATTCTTCAGAATTTCTTCAAGGCACAATTTCTTCTGCCTTGAAATTTTGTTCATGTTCATATTAACTGCTGTGAAACAATAATACAATTCCCTCCAGTTGGAAGTAAACTGGTTCCTTTCAGGACACCAAGTGCCATAAATACCACATAATACCATAAAAGGTGAAGGGAGGTGGGAAAAAAAGCATGGTAGGGTGTTTTTTTTAAACATTTTTTTCAAGACTACTTGCTTTGGCACTTGTTTTCTTAATTCGACATTCTTTACACATGTTGTTATATTAAAACATGACAAAAGGATGACAAGCATGATTCACCTCTTGCACTGCTGAGTGGTTTAAGGTATAATGCTAGTTCTTCCACACATTTCCTGGCTTCCTCATAATGTTTAGTATCTTCAGCACCACTGCGTAGAGTTATTGGTTGCTGTTCTGGCATCTGTAGAAAATGTAAGAATATTACAAATATGTTAAGAAATGGCTACTTTTATGTTTTTGTTGCTCCCACCTATTTCTACCAAATTTATGTGCAGTTCCTCACTTTTCATTAACTGTCCATTCCTAGCCTGAAGAAGTAGGTATTCTAACATAAAGAAAAAATATGTGATTCCATACTATTTATACACAAATACATTCAAGGGAGAACACATTGTTTTCAAAACTACAAAACAAGCTTGCTGGATGCCCAACAGCAGATTGGTTAATGATGTACAATTTAAACAAATCTTTTTCATATGGATTTCACATTATTTCACATGGTAAAACTATTAATTGCTTGCCTAGGCACCCTACAATGAAACTTTGGGACTTTAGGAAACTCTTTCCATAGCCTGGTGATGGTTTATATATTTGAAAATGTTACGGTTTGTTACATTTGTTCATTTCATTATTTGCTTTTTCTGAGTTTTTTTTTTAAAAATACAGTTGCTTATTTGATGAAAAAAATGTCAACTAGTTAAAAAAAAATCTAAAGCAGGAGACTAAGGAAACATTCCCTTACTTGAGCACCCACAAGCTGCAGCAAAGCTGAGTTCACAGGAAGATGTTCTATGTCTGTATTGATAGTGGTCTGGTCGAAAGGACATGCTTTCCGATGGAGCTTGTTCAGGCACATCTTGCAGACTGTGTGGCCACAACCTAGACTGATGGGTTTCCGGATCGTTTCGTCGAATGTTTGTGTGCAAATAGGGCAGGAGAGAAAATCCGTCCATTGTGGAGCTTGTACAGGCATTGCTTCAGGAGTTACTTCACAAGACAAAATCTAAAGCAGATTCCACTGGAATCAAATTTATTTTGAAAAAAAAAAAACTGTTTTTAAATAGTTTCTGTAAGTACAGACAGTCAGCACATAGTGTGAAATATAACCTAAAAAGTAAACAGAAAAAAATAAAATTAGCTGTTGGAGAGTTTATGTGAAATATTACTGAAAAATAATTCATCTATTTTATACCTGACAGAATAAGTGGTGTACACAGTACAATGAGTTTTATTGCTTTCTCATGATTAATAAAAAAATTATGTGCTGAGGAAAGTATAATGATTACTTACTTTACATTGCTCAATCTTTTTACAAGAAAACTATCCCATTAGCTTTTTTTTTATAAAAGAAAATAGTTATAAATTTGCCTCCCTGATTTTTATTAAGCCACACTAAAATGTATGCAAACTACATGCTATGTCAGATAATGGTTTATTTTCTAATAAAATTTTATTAGAAATTTTCTAATTCTAAGATATGACAGCACTAAGCTGTATTCATGGTCAGTCCTTGAAGTTATGGCTGCTGCGGTGCCCCTTTGGTCACATTATCAACATTTGGGTACTTGTCAGCCCACCCGCATTTATGACCAGGGTGCCCTTCAACTCCTCACACCTCTTATCTCCCCCCCCCCCCACCCAATCTCTGCCCTATCTCCTTCTACTCTGCAACCTCCAACTGACTTTGCTTGACTTCTTCCTCCCAGTGCTGAATAGGCGTGCCTAGCCTGGTCCTTTGCAAGGCAGCTACTGATCATGCAAGGCCTTCTTCCTGATGTCGCCTATGGTTAGTAACTGCTTCCCAAAAGGCAAGGCCTTTTGTGTGCCTTGTCTGCAGCAGCAGAAGACTGCGAAGGTCAGCTGTGGATGACACGGGGCAGCAAAGTACAGTGCAACCTTGTTTAACAACTGCATCGTTTAGTGACCATTTGCAGTTATGACGGTAATGAAAATATAACTCTATGACCAATTCTCACATTTACAACTTTTGGAGGTCTGTAAAGCATGGAAAACTGAGCACAGTTGTGGTTCCACCTAGCAACTTCTTTGCTTAACAAATGAGTTGCTGGTCCCAAACAAGAACAACTTGTAATATAATTTACTCAAGTTGCAGAATTCACATTTTTCAGAGTACAATTTAGTAATAAAATTTCATTTTTAAAGTGCATTGACAATACTTAAAAAGTGGTACTTTCATTCTAATAAACAATGCAATTATGTTGGAACTAAATAATACTTAAAGTGAACTTTTAGTCATTAATTAATAAATGACATATTGTTACTCTTTTTATATTTCAAAACCACTCTTTATTCAATGCGTTGGGTTCTTTAAATTTCTCAATCTTACCTCATCTAACCTCTAATTTGTTTGACTTTCACCTTCCTCTACATATATTCACTCTTTTTTTATATATATTTATTTTGTGTACAATATGATCAAACCATGTCAATATACTTCTTTCATATTGGTCACCCACTTTTGCTTTCAGTCTATATTCATTTAGTCCACATTCATTCTTGGTCCTATAAATTATTTTACTGCACCACCTTATCCCACTGCACTCAACTTTTTTCCATACAGGTAGTCCTATTGGGACCAGAATTTCCTTTGCTAAGTGATGCAGTCGTAAAACACACGATGTCATGTGACTGCAATATTATGTGGCAGTAATTCTGGCAATCCCAGTTGCTGTCATAACTCTACATGCAAGGAGCTTTAAGTGGGAAGCAGAGCAAGTTCTAGGTTAGGAGTGTCAAATCACTTTTATTAGACATCATTTTCCATAACTTTCTAACTGATGTAATTGTTTCCAGAGATAGTAGTTTTAGTATGTATAGATCTTAATGCTATCCATCCAGCCAAAAGTGATATATATATTCAAAAATTGCACAAATTGGAAAATTAAGACAATTGCTGGCTTCCAGAACGTAATAACTGACAATAGGTAAGTGTGATGATGTAGTTCTAGATCTGGAAAAACAAATCTTTCCTCATTAATTGATGGTTGCTTTTTGGGTAAAGATATTCTTAGAAACAAAGAATACCATAGAAATGTTCTAAACAAAAAATTTATTTTCTGAAAATATTTTCCAGATATATAACTAGAATTCATCTCAGAATGCAAATTAATCTGGGAATAATATGCATTTTGAGGGGGTTACCTTTCCCCAAAGGTTTAATAATTCCCATCTATCAATATCTGAATAAACTGCTCAAAATTTTATTTATATTACAGTATATTATTGAGAAATATACTTTGGTATATACATACCTAAATATTGGATGGATTTGATTCAAATACAGAATTAATATTCCAATGGATGGGTAATCCAATTTTTACCTATTAGCATCAATTCTGATTTGGGCGAGAATATTCTCCTATTTTGCTAATTTTGCTCATTAGCATCAACACTGGGATAATAGTGTGAAGTTTAGAAATAAACGAAAGAACATTAAACAAAACCAATCTGTTCAACTGATTTATGTACTTCTCCTCAGACCTTTCTATGTTGTCTAATAGCACAAACCAAAGGTTTCACTCAGATATTAAAAAGCAAGAGTGAAAGCGGATATTCTTGTCTTGTTCTTCTAAATAATAAAAAGTAGGAGAAACCACCCCACATAACATACCACACAACACTGCTAGACAAACATTCAGAATATGACATCACCTTATACTTTTCTCTGTATACGTACAAATGGATACCATCTACAAATCCATTCATCTATCTCAAAACACTGAAACCTTTTTTCTAGCTAAATGCTCAGTTATCACTCTCATTCTTCAAATAGACCAATTGTTTGTAGTCTTATATGTAGCTGCCATGTTGCTAACATTTTCTCCCTAGACCACAATCATAGAGAATGTCCAGCAAAACTCATGTGGTTCTTTCATTATTACCATTTTAGTCGTTAAAAAAATAAATATAGGTAAGTTAAAAGCTTTTTAAAATGGGATGAATGACTACCACATAGTCATACTATAGATAGTGTAGCGATGTGGAGGTCTCACTGCCAACTTCGATAATAAAATATGAGATGTTTCTTTTTTGCGGAGTTCTGCACGCAATGCTTACAATTAGAAGGAAAAAGAATGTTTCATTTCAGGCTGGTTAGTTGAACAAACCAAGTAGAAGAGGAAGGCAAATAAGAGGAAAACCTTACAAATTACAAAATAAAATGTACTTTGCAAAAAACACTTCAAATTTGTTTGCTATATCTATTATTTCCTTTGTTTGTCATAAAAAAATGAAACAATAGAAAAAGTAATTCTTAAGATCATATGCAAATACACTATGCTATTCCCAAATGTACATATCACATAGAATGGCAAATATAATCACTTACATTCTAGCTTTTTAAGGGGTTAATGTGACTGCCTATCAATGTTTCATGGCCAACCTATTTCCATCTAGGAATACAGACATAGTATAATTCTTCAGCTAATTCTTCAGGAAAATATAACCCTATCCATATCAAAATCTCTACTTCAAGTTTCACAAGATTCTGAAGATTGAGCTTTTTCAGAGAACCCAATTTGACCTGTTGCTACCATCTTTTATTCTGTTTTGGTAATGTTGTTGAATTTACAATATGCCCCACACATGGGAAGGGGAAAACCTTCAGCAGGCCACAGCAGCTTGCAAGCTTCCCTGCCAGCTTCCCCACTGACTTTCTTGGGAAGCTGCCAGAGAATATTGTAAATGTGATCAGGGCACTTGACAACTGATCCTAAGTGTGAACAAGTTGCCAAGCTGGGGGCAATATGCTGGCTCTGTAAACCACTTAGAGAGGGCTGTAAAGCACTATAAAGCATTATAAAAGTGCTATTGATCATGAGACTATGGGGGAAGGAAGGGTGGCACGATGGCAGGAAGAGTTTTACAGACTATAAAATATCCTTTCCAAGCTGTCAACTTCAATTAGTCGTTAAAAGACTAGCCATAAGTTAGGACTTATTGTACATAAAAATCCCGAATAACGTGCATGGTTTTTAAATTTGCATGTATTTAGAACAGTAGGATCATTTAGTTAAGACACAGGTAAGAAATGATATGTAATGTAACAATACCATAGAATGCCATTGCTAAAGGATACAGTCATAAAGCATCACATCTCTGTATGACTTAGTGACAACAATTCCAAAAGTCCCAGTTGCTGTCATAACCTACAATGTATTGGTCATTAAGTGGGAAGTGGTGGAAGTTCAAGATAAGGAATGCAGGATTACTGCAAAGGGGTGAGAAACGCCAGGGGAAGCTCTGGGAAGGCTGGGGATGGCAGTGCATGATTTTGGAAAAAGCATAGGAGGCCTGGTGCTGACTGCATGAGAGCAGAGGCTGGATGGATGATGTGATGCAGCAGAAGCACAGGAAAGCCAAGGACCAATGGGAGTAAAGAAAGACTAGGGGGATTTACAAGACTGACTTGCAACCTTCTTCCCATTACTACTTGTGGAAAGTTGGCAGGGAAGGTTGCAAATGGTGATTATGTGACTGTGGGATGCTTAACAATCGTTAAGTGCAAACTGGTTGCCAGGTGCATGATTCATGATCATGTGGGTGCATGGGCATTGAGACAGCTGGAATTTTGGGAATCAGTCGTTAAGTACCAGTCATTCAGCACCATCACAACATAAAGATTATTCCAAGTTTGTTTTTCACCATATGCTTTTAGATGTCTTGTTTTGCTCTCCATTGTCTCTCATGGCTACTGATTTCCTGAATCTCAGAAGCAGCTATTTTGAAAGCTTACCTGCTTCTACCACTTCTAGTGAAATATATGCTTCCACGTATTTCTCAAACAATCTGGTTCATTATAACAATGGGTTATTTTTTTAAAACAATGTTTCAATTTATAATTAACTTATCAGGCAATTTCAAAGTTCTACTTTCAATTGTTCCTTTTCCTTATAATTTCACCTCTCCAGTCTTTCTCAGCTCCTCAGGTCTATTTGCTTTTTTCTCTCAACTACTGACACCCAAAGGGCTAAGACGAAACTTTTGTACTCTTTTTTACAGTATTTTGTGCTTTGAAGGATGAGAAATAAACAAAAGATGGTACATACTGCAGAAAAGGGTAAAATACTTAAGAATAAACCTTTTAGGGACAAAGTGAAACTCTTTATAATCTGTTTTGGAGTACTACTTTGAGACAAACCAAAATATTTTTTAGATCTCAAATCAGATACTTTTGAATCTATAATTTATAAATTTTAAAATATTAATATCAAATTTTCACATATGACACCTAAAAAAATAATTTGCTTAGCACACATGAAGCATTCAAATTGTAAATGCTTCAAATTCAAAACCATATATCTGCAGTGGTTTTGTCTCATGGAAGATATGGTGGGAAAGCTGGAGAAGGGACAAACGCTTCAAATATAACATTTATCATCTGATCAATATTTAAAATATATTTGCTGAATAAATGTATCAATCTGAACATGTACTTGGATAAAAGTCTCTCAAACAGAATGGCATAAAAGCATCTTTTCTACCACATTTAAAAAAAACAATCAAAACTATAGTAATAGATAAATTTAACAGCAAAATGACATACAGTATATTGCATTCTATAAATTCTACAAAGACAGCAGTCATAGACAATTTCAACTTAGTGATTTCATTCAGAACACTGCCAGAGATCAAAGTTATAAGTTCTGGAGACTGAATGATATGCAAACACAGCCTGACAAACATGTCATCATTACCCCAATATAAAAGACACATACTAAGATGTATTATCCTGCACAAATCCTGTTTTATTGAAAAAGGGAATAGATCTCCCTTCAGGGTACATCTCACATGCTCCATAAGGCTGATCAGAGTCCTTGGTATTCCACAACTTTTGGAAGTAATCTTCCTCTGACAATGGGAAGTTATCTCTCTAATTCAGCACAACAGCATTACGATAATCAACTTGCTAGATTGTGTTTATCCTTGAATTCATTACTAGCAATGATGTTGATCTAGTAATAAAAGGTAGGTGACAGGATTGCTTGGAAATTTGAATGTACTGTTTTTTTCAGGCAGGCAAAGCATTCGATTTTATCTCAGACTGGTGATTTCCCCCCTTCCTTTTTATTCCTTCATTTCTAAGTCTATTATAGGAGAGAAAAGAGATTATTTTCTAATGGCAGTTGCACGACATGGAGGATACAGACTTTCTGTCATACTTCTTTGGCATGATTTTTTTCAGGGCATTTCTTACATCTGAGACAGTAATAGAGACATGACGCTTCTTCTTTCTCAATCGCTCAGCTGCCAAGGACACCTTCTTGTAGAGGTCATGCACACAAAAATGCAGAATATTTTGTGCCTCATTGGTCATTCGGACACTGTCAAGCTTCATCTTCTGCAATTTCCTGGGAGGTTTTCTAGAGATTTTCTTTCCATAGCCACGTTTTACATGTCTTGCATTTCTTTTTTCCACCCTAGGCTTTCTCTGTCTATACTGAGCCCTGTTTCTTTGCCTCCGGTATATCTGTCTCTTTTTCCTGCTTCTCCAGGTGGTAGCAGCCATTGCTTGAATTTAAGCTCATACACCCAAACTCCCTGCCTGCCTGCCTGAAAATGCCAATGTCCTGTCCCTTGATGTATTCTTATATAGGGCTGGCTATTCAAATAAGTACCACATACAAGTCAGAAGATTGGCCAATAAGAACAAAGCCCAACATAACTGCCTCATAATGACTTAACTATGATCCATTACTGCTATATGCAATGGACATAAACAGAAACATTAACAATGTGTTGCAAGGTATGTTGGATTGACATTTTATCAATTATGGTAAGCTATCATCTACATGATTCTAACAGATTCTTATTCTTAGATCATGCATACACAAAATAAAAATAACCTTTCCCTGCAACCTTTTGTGTATAGTTATTTGCATTTTTTTATTTAATGTCTTTACTATTCCCTCTCAAAGTGAGGTATGTAAGGCATACTATATAATTGTGAATGTAAAGCATTTTGAAAAAAGACATTTTAAAAAATAAGACACCAAGTTGTATTTCTGCCTTTCTAAAACAATCCCACAGGAGCGGTTTTTGAATTATGTGTGGGCTAAAGGTTCAAGAAGTGAGATCATAATAATATATTTGGATCCAGTTTCTAAGTGAGCTTGAGCAAGTCACTGTTTAGTCTCCTTAATTTTCACTGTTCCATGGGTATAATGGGAAACAAATCTTGTACAGTATATTTCTTTGCTCCATAAATGAAAATTCATATAAGAAACAAGTCCATGACTATGAACCAAGTTTAATATAAAGCTCACAGCAACGTATCAGTAAGTTTATATGTGCAGCAGATGCATACTGATTACCAGAGTTTTAATTGTTCTTCATATAAAATCAGTTTAGCTCCCAAAACTGCATTTACCGTTTAGAAATTGATTAGGCTTCATTTTCTTAGACAGCATACCATATCTAGAAATGTTAGCATTCTGATACAAAAATAAGCAAAAATTACAGCCATTTATAAATTTCCAGGCTTGCATGCTTTAGCTTTTTGAATCTTGCTTCTGACTTGAATCCCAAATCAAATCAGATACCCTCATGAAATGAGTAGATGTTTCAGTTTGTGGTGTTAGATGGAAGAGAGACTAAGACCTACAGTTTTATGTATTTATTTTATACTGTTTTAACACAGATTGTCATATTTGGGCTGAAGAATCCAGATGGCACTAGGTAGTAGCAAAATGATAATACTGTTGTACAAAGGAGCGTTGTGGCTCTGAGGCTGCAAGAAGCCGCTGAACCACAGGGCATGAGAAGCCCAGTCCCAGTGTGGACCAGCAGCACAGTGCAAAGGGCCCCCCCATGAAGACCTATCCCAGCCGCCCTCACACCCTGAACATCAGGATGCTTGCTGCCCTGCTCTCTGTCACTCCAGCTGGCCTTTGCTGTTTTCTTGCTCCCGCTGCTGATGAGGTGGACCCACCCTGGCCCTTTACGAGGCAGCTGCTGCAAATGTGAAACCATCTTCCCCAGGTCTCGTAAGAAAACCAGCGTGTGCAATCTGGGGGGAAAAGCCTGGTATAGCCAGCAGCTGCCTAGCAAAAGGCCAGGCTGCGCATGCTTGGTCAAAAGCAGGAGAAAAAAGATGGTGTACCTCAGCTGGGGCATCAGGAAACAGAGTGCAGGGAGTCAAAAGGGCATAGATGGGGAAGATACGTGGGTAGGAGGAGCTGAAGTGCCCCTACAGTCATAAATGCAGATGGACTGCCAAGTGCCCAAATTTTGATCACATGACTGCAGGGACACTGTAATGGTCGTAACTTCAGTCTCTTTGCTAAGCTATGAACAGTCACTGAATAAATTGTTCTAAATTGAGGACTACCTATACATATTATATACAGCACATTTTAATCCTTAAATTTAAGGTTTTCATTTTAAATGTTTCATATGCCATCCTATAAGAACATTTGTCCTGAAAGGTAACATACGGTTTTTTTAAAAAAAAGTAAATATATTTAAATCCTTTGAATCAGTCCTCTTAGTTTATAATATATACAGATCCTATTGAAATATTGTATATAGAGTAGTACTTGTGATTTGCAGTCCCGTTTCTACATAAATGCTACCTAAAATGGATCTGTTCACACAAATCCCAAACTAAAAGGAAATGAATTAAATATGAGCCATTGAAGAAAATGATGCAAAGCTATCAGTTCATTTGAAAGGGAAGAGAGCCAGTTGTTCCAATCAATAGAATGATAATCAGTTTTAAGTGTGGGAGGTCCAGCCTCATTTAAAGAATAGAATTTGGGGTATTTACTATCAAAGTCTGAGCTTTACAACACAGGCTTATGGAAACTTGTCATGGCTGGACTAAAAAAATGGTTATTGATGTTTTTGATACTTTACTATACTGGAAAAGGTTACAAAACTATTTCCAAAATGTTTGGACTGTCAGGCAAATGGCAATTCAACACCATTGTTTACCTTTTTCGGTTCTTGTGTATTGGTGAATAACCATCTTGCTTGCAACAGTTGTGAAATCTCACTTTCTAATCACTTCAGGAAATTACCTATTAATCATTTTAAAGCTATTAGAGACCTTTGAAATGACAGGTTTGAAAAATCTTCATCCAGTGAGTTTACCTTCAATTCTGAATGAAAGGAAAAATAATTATAAGGTTAAGGATTTGCTATGAGATCTAAAATAAAGAATGGGTGAAAATGCAAATGATGTATGAGCTACAGTAATGAAAGTCAGAGCACAGTGAAATAATGGGATTAAAATTTTAACCTGAAGAAGACCAAACCAATGACAACAGGTACAACAACCAGCTTTAGCACTAATAATAAAAATATTGAAGTGGTAGATAGTGATTTAGGATCAATTATCAGGAGAAAAGAATCCTGAAATCAAGAAATATACCATAGACCTGTGATGGCGAACCTGCAGAACTATTTGTGCTAGCATGCAAGCCACAGGCAAGCTTACCTCACTGGGCATGGGCATGTGTGTGCCTCACAGCTGATTTTTTTCGGTTAGTTCAAGGCCTTTTTCAGCCTCCCAGAGGCTTGGAAAAAGCCCCTGCAAGGCTTCTCAGGCCGAATTATAGGCCCGTTTTGTCACTTCCGGAATTACAGGATTATGAGATTACAGGAATTACAGATTATGAGAATCCTTGCTTAGGGTTTTTCCAAGCCTCTGGGAGGCTGAAAAAGACCTCAAACCAGCTGAAAAATCAGCTGTGACGCGCATTGCAGGTAATGGGGTGGGGGTGGGGATTGTGCGCACATGCGCATGGGGTGTGGGGTGCATACTGCATGCTGGGTGCTGGCACGCGTGCCAGTGCGCTCGCAATTTTTGGCACAGGAACCCAAAAAGGTTAGCCACCACTGCCACAGACTATCAATCGCATTAAGTCTTTGGAAAGAGTATTCAGATGCCAGAAACTATGTATATCAACAAAGATCAGAAAATGAAACTTTATTGTACATTTATTGATATAGAGAAATTCTATATTAATATGAATAGGACTTGAATAAGTAAATATGGAGGTGAAGGTAGTTTCCAAAGAGGGTAAGAATGGTATATGAAGAAAGTAAATCATATGTAACAAATTTAGTGGTTTGTTATAGAGCACAGAGTTCAGTATTGAGAAGAACATCTGATTTTCCTTTGGTTGTTTAATATATTTACTGTATGAATAAATTTATAAGGAATGCTTTCAACATTAGAAGTGTATAGCAATTATAAAGTGTTCGTACTTTTTTGTGCAGTTGATACTGTTCTTAGGCTGAAAATCTGTATAACTTGCAGCAAATTAAGCTTCTATAATGCAACAAAGAACATTGGTCCTACCTCCATGATCTTTGTTGGATGTAACATGGAAAATACAGTGAACAGTTTTAAACAACTGGCAAAATCTAGTGCAAGTAGATAAATTAGTTTACTTTTATTTATTGTTTACCAAAGATGAGAAAATAGATGGAGAATGTCAAAATTTAGAAATGTTCATAGAATAGATAACATTTCAGGGAACTAAAGTTGAAAAGGGTACAAGGAAGTAAGAGTTGGTATGTTGATATGTTAAAAGGAACATGGAAATTTGAGTTGGTATGGTAAATATGTTAAGAAAAAAATAAATTGCATGCTATGAGAATGGGTCATTGAGGATGGATATTATATTAAGGCAATGTCAACTCTTTAATAACCACGTAGATTTATTTCCTAAAATGATATGTTCTGAATCTGATCCTTCAGATATTCCAATAATGCACCTATTGCCACTGTAATTGAATTGATATACCTTGCTGATTGTCCTTTCTCTCTTTCCTTCCACCTTTCTCAGCATTGTAATTTGTAAAATTCTCCAGAGCACTAAGTCTTCTCATAATGTACATGAAGTATAATAACTTGAACCTGCTAATTTGTGCCTTGAGTGATTTGTTTGATTACCATTGTTATTTGTTATATTTGCTTCCGAAAATATTCATGGAATATTTTCCGCTCCAAAGATCAAAGGCATCAATACAATTTTTGCTTCCATTCTCACAGATTTCTCAAATATCTAGTAAAGAAGGTGACTTGATCTATGCACCCCATAAACTGCATAAAACTATACAGCACTTCAAAAGTTTTGTTCACTGAAAAGATTAAGAATCAGAACTCTGCCATATGCCTTCCCAAGGAGAATTAATCAATGATCTCCTTAGCTTTTTAAAACATTCTCAGAGTATTTATGGTTTTTTATTATTTTTCCTTGGATACTACATTTTAATATTTGTTTCAAGTTCATTTTTCAATGCATCAACATAATCCAATAATTGCATGTCCCAACAATGCAACTAAGTTTATTGGAAGCTTTTGGTTAGACTTTTTCACTTCTAAAACAATACAGGCAGCCCTCAACTTACAACCATAATTGAGCCCAAAACTTCTGTTGCCAAGCAAAACATTTTAAAGCAACTTTTGCCCCATTTTATGACCTTTCTTGCCACAGTTGTAAAGTGAATCACTGCAATTGTTAGTAACATGGTTGTTAAGTGAATATGGCTTTCCCATTGATTTTGCTTGTCAGAAGGTCGCAAAAAGGATCACATGAACCTGAGACACCACAGCTGTCATAAATAGGAGTCAGGTGCCAATCTTCTGAATTTTGATCACCTGACCATGAGGATGTTGCAACAGTCATAGGTGTGAAAAATGGTCATAAGTAACTTTTTTCAGGGTATTGTAACTTCAGTCACTAAATGAACTGTTTTAAGTTGAGGACCACCTGTATTCCATTTCCATTAAAATTATTTGGCATTTTTTCTTCCTCTTTAAATTTTTATTGCTCTTTGATTACATTCTCTGCAACTTTTAAATCCATCAATCCATCCTTTTATATATTTATAAAAGCGAAATACCACTCACGCAACATCACAAAATCTCCAGAACCGTAAAGCCTACAAACTTGAAATTTGGCACGTATGTTCCTCTTGGCTTCTAGGTGCTCACTAAGAAAGGATTTTTTCAAAATGACCATCAGATCATTAGTATTTCTTAATGCAGTAATTAACACACTCTGATGCTAAGGAGTTCTACTCCCTCTCCCCACGTGAAAAAAACTCTGTTCCAACTGCCAGCTGCCTCACATTCTGTTACCTTAGTAACTCCACAGCCATTTGCACCACTCAGGTGACCCGAGGACACAGACAAATCTTCATGTTGCCTCAACGACTCTCTAAAAGGATGCAAACTACGTTTCCAAACAGTCAGAGCTGAAGAAGCTCCTTGGAGAGAAGCAAAACATTTTCAATGAAAAACCAGAAAGTCCAGTTGCCTTCTGGAAAAAAAAACACCTTTGGGACAACAGTTGGAGGCTTGTATCTTACAACACTTTAGATAGATAGATAGATAGATAGATAGATAGGTAGATAGGTAGGTAGGTAGATAGATAGATAGATAGATAGATAGATAGATAGGTAGATTAGACAGACAGATGATGGCTAATTAAAAGGAATGGAAAGGGGAAAGGAAAGGAAGGGAAAGGAAAGGAGGAAGGGAAGGGAAAGGAGAAAAGGAAAGGAAGGGAAAGGAGGAAGGAAAGGGAAAGTAGGAAAGGAATAAAGAAGGAAAGGACAGGAAAGGAGGAAAGGAAAGAAAAAGAAAGAAAATGAGTAAAGGAAAAGAGGAAAGAAATAAAGGATGAAGGGAAGGGAAAGGAGGAAAGGACGGATAAGGAACCGTTCCTAACCGACAACCTCTTTATCACACCAGCCAGTAGCATCTATCTTTTTTTCCCATTTCTTTACTTTATGTACTTTTCCAAACCTACAACCTCTTTATCACACCAGAGGCATCTTCATTTTTATGTCCTACTATGTAACTTCAAATGCTAAAATGGCATTTTGTAATTTGATTATTTTTAGTTAGTTCCAAACAATTTCCATGTTTTCTTTCTTTATATTCACATCTCATTATGTCTGACATGACTCTTCAAACAGATGCACAATATTTCATACAGGAGCATTATTTTCTTGTTTTTAAAATCTCATTTCTATCACATTTTTCTGTTTTATTCCCCATCAGTATTTTTCATTGTAACTATAGCAACAATAAAATATTGGTCTATTCTACATTCAGAAACTCATTTTGTTTGTATCTTTATTAATTTTTTCCCAATTTTCATCACAATCAGACCAATGATGCTTTTTGATTAATTCCTTTTCCATAACAGATTTATATTTAAACTATGTATTTGAAAGTAATAGGTATTTTTCTAAGTAGATACTTACCAGTCACTATTCCCATTCATGTTGGGTCAAGCAGCCCAATTACTTTTCTTATCTGATATCATTCATCTAACAGAATTTTTTTTTTCTTCTGGGAAAAAAGCACAATTTTCACAAAACTCATAGCTGATTCTTTCATTTGCTCTGTCGTTCATAGTACCGTATTTGCCGGCGTATAAGACGACTGGGCGTATAAGACGAGCCCCCAACATTTCCACTCAAAATATAGTTTGTTATATACTCGCCGTATAAGACGACCCCCCAAACTTACAAAATCGCACGTGCAGCATCCCATTCCTGGGAGAAAAACAAAAAAACTAAAAACACGAACTCTTCCCTAAGCGCAAAAGCAAGGATGGCGCTTTCTCAGCTTTGAGCGGCATCGCTGCTCTCCCACCCCCTCCACTCGTCCCCACGTGTGGCGAAGTTTCTGCCACTGGGGGGGGGGTGGAAGGAGGTGAGGGATGGGGGCAAAGCCTGGAGCCTGCCGGTCCGCTCACACGAGCGGAGTGGGTGGGTGGGTGGGAAGGGAAAGGAGAGGCCGCGCTGCTGCCTGCAAGTGAAAGTGACGCGCCTGCCCCCTCTCGCCCGGGGGAAAGTGAAAGGCCTCCTCCCTTAAACAGCCCCCGCGTGCGCGCCATCGGGACTCCAAGGGTGGGGGATGGACAGCTGCCAACTCTCTCTCTCTCTCTGTGTGTGTGTGTGTGTGTGTGTGTGTGGTGTGGAGGGTAATTCCGGCTATCTCTGGCCTCCGCTCGGTTTTAAAGTCGCTTGGCCGGTTCCCAAGTCGCAAGCGTGCGCTGGCCGGAGACGCGGCACTGGGTGGCAGCTCGGTGCCGGGAGGCGGATCTTTCTCTCTTAAGCGGGGAGGGAGGAGGGGACAAGAGGAGGGACGGGACGGGACAGGGGCGGGAGGAGGTCCCTCGCCTTCTTCCACCGCCCACGGACCCTTTTCTTCCCAAGGGGACCCTGGAAAGCAGCTTGGGAGCTGGGTGGCCCTGCCCAGCGGGGTCCCATCAGGAACTTCCCGAGGATACCCCCCGCCCCAAGCACAGCCCTCCCGGTCTTTCAAAGAGGGAAGGAGAAGCGGGAGGAGCAAATTGCCGGCCCCGCCCCGCTGCCCAGAAGGAGGGGCGCCACAGTCCACCCCCACCACCTTCTCCCCCCCACTCCCCAGGCCATTACGCGGCTCGGGGCTGGCTGGGCGAAGCGGGCCCGCCAGAGACCCTCCCGCTCCACCCCTGCCCCACCTCCAGATTGGCCTCCGCAAGCGGCCCGAGCCGGGCGGAGGGTGGGTGGGGGGGAGGAGGAGGAAGAGAGACTCCGGCTGGGCTTGAAGGGGCTTCGCAAGTTGCGGAGCTCCGCCCCCGTCGCTCTTGCACCGAGTGACAACAACGTATTTGCCGGCGTATAAGACCCCCCCACTTGGAGGCATGTTTTTCAGGGCAAAAAAGTCATCTTATACGCCGGCAAATACGGTACCTCTAAACCCAGTATGTCTATTTTTTTCCTTGAATTTTATTTGTTAATTTACAGTCTTCACAATTTTCTCCTCCCACATTTCAAGTAATGATCTTCCATGGGCCAAGGCAATCACCAGAGCGGCCAATAGATACAAATCTGTTTGCCATCATTATTATATCCCATTATTTGAAATAATGCTTTTTAATTTACATAATTCTTAGTTTTAGTAAAGTAGACAATCTTATTAGCCATAGTCATACCCATGTAACATGTAGTTTTCCCTGATAAAGATAAGAAAAGCAATGGGCAATTTGTCACATCTTGGCCAATTTGCAAAAAGAGCAATCAAAACCTAGTTTTATCAGAATCAGGCTAATGCTGCCCTACATTAAACTAGGAAACTTAATCCTAAAGACAATTTTGCAAGTAAAGAAATAGTTGCCCATATCTATCAATTAGGAGGAACATGCAGTGTACTGACAAATGCTCCCCAAATAAACCAGAATAGTGACTTAGAAGGCCTGGCAAATTGAGGAGGAATGAATCAAAGGCCTGTATTAAATTATGGGAGTAAGGTTCTATTCAAACAAGTTAAAGCCATTTACAGAGAAAGAGCCATAGGCTCAAAGTACTTATTTAGAACCAGAATAATCTAAACCAGGGGTGTCAAACTCGATTTCATTGCGGGCTGCATCAGGGTTGTGTTTGACCTCAGGGGGCGGCATGGCCAGGGTAGGTGTGGCCAGCTCAACATTACTCATGTTGGGGTGTTTGTGGTGTCCAAAGCGCTCTGCCAGTGAAAACGGGCTCCGAAGCTCCATTTTTGGCTGTGACGGCCTCCTGCAACCCTCTGCCAACAAAAATTAGCTTAATTTTTGCTGGCAGAGGCATCATCGGCTGGTCCTTCACTGTTTCCAGGGCAGCCCCGCAGGCCAGATCTAAGCACCCTGTGAGCTGGATTTGGGCCCCAAGCCTTGAGTTTGACACCCTTGATCTAAACAATCTGGTTTACACATGGATGTAACCACCATTACAACAGAGCTTCACAGGAAACGGACCAGGAATTTATTTTTTTTAAGAAAAATGTAACATTGCTAATTATTTTGATACTTGAGATCATGTCAAGCTGCATTAGAATTACATTGAGTTGTGCATAAAATTTAAGAATCATATTGTTAAATACCTTTTTAGAGAACTTGAAGTTAAGCCATGTTCTCCATCAGGTAGATTAACGTTTTATGTAAATTGAAAAGCAAAGATATACAAGTAGAGCATTGACCATCTAGTTGTAAAATGTAAGTATCTGTGAGACGTAAACAGTAATTATAATAATAATTAAAAAACCCAGGTGGATCAGTGACTATTTTTCCCCAATGTCAAACTTAATAGACAGGCATTCAACATAGCCCCCATGACACTTTTATATGGTATCCATTGACCCTCATAATTAAGTAAAGAGATATTGTTTAAAAATTTGTATCATGGCCAAAGGAGTCTTATGTTCAGTTCTCAAAATAAAATATTTCCTGCCTATAACACAAGCATATCAAGCTGAGGCTACTTCTATCTGGAGCAATTCCCTCAGCCAAATCATATAACTCTTTTTAAGTTAGAAAGATGAGTAAAAATAAGATCATTTAAATAAACAACTGATAGGGAAAGAATTGATGAAAACAAACTTTCCTCACTGTAAATTGCCTATTCAGCCATCTTGTGTTTTGTTCTTGGTGGTAAAATGGATGTTTTTTTTTTCTTTATAGAATCTTTAGTAGGAAATTCAGAAGCTCACAGGAAGTTCAAAAGATCAGTGCATGAATCTAAAGAAATTACTAAGTGGAAGAAAGCTAGTCATTATGATAATTATAAACTCAGTAATATCACATTTTATTGGGGAGACTGAAAAGACAATGAGAAGCAAAACTAAATGTAAAAATGTTTTTAAAATGTTGCATTAAATAGCAAAAAAAAAAAAAATCCTGGCAAAGTATGGTTCAGATTTTGCTAGCTCTTACAGTACACTTAAATCAGCAAATACTGTATAACTACAGATAACATATTCTTAAAATTACAACATCTATAGTGTCTTAGAACAGAGTGAAAACTTCAAGTTTATACAGAAATAGAGTCAAAAGATTCAAAGTTTCAACTGAATATTTCTGAGATAAAATGTGTGTCAAGGTGGTTACCTTGCTGATGGCCCCCCTACCTCTCTTTAACTCAGCGGTCGCCAACCAGTGGGCCGTGAGAAAATTTTGGTGGGCTGCAGAGAAATCTCACCCCCAGAGCATCCCCCCAGGCAATTAATCCAGGCTGCGCAGAAACACAAGGCTGCGCCACCCACATGGCCCGCAGGAACGCTCCCCGCCCACTCACTCCTTACCTGGCAAAAATTGCCTGCTAAATTGCTATTTTTCCTTTTTTTTTCCCCCCTGACCATCATCTGTTCTGCTGTGCCGGGAGATTTAGATTAGCTATGAAGCAGGAAATGGTTGGATTTCTTGCTTTCTAGCTAGTCTTTAGATCTTCGGCTCTGCTTTTAAGCACAGCTGAACCTCTCTTAGGACTGTAGCTTCTATTATTCAGTGCAGACTCATGGCAAGCAAATTTGAGAGACTGAGGTAGCCGATGGCAGATAGATAGATCACTGAATGATTCTGTGAGCAACTCAATCTGCCTGCCTGCTTTGCCTGATTTTGGGTAAAAGTTGTTCGTTTTTAATAAAAAAATTCAATATTTACATACATGGTGTGTTGTGAGTTAATTTTGTGAGTTTGCTTGCAAGCAAATTTTATGTGACAGACTGAGCTTGCCAATGGCAGATAGATTTCTGAATGAATCTGTGATTCTGTGAGCAACTCAATCTGCCTGCCTGCTTTTGGGTAAAAGTTGCTCTTTTTTAATAAAAAAAATCAATATTTATATAAATATTTACAGTATTTACATACAAGCCATGCCCAGCCAATCCCATGACCACCAACCCACACCCACAAATTAGGCCATGACCACAGAACCGGTTAGTGGTCCCTGGGATTTAAAATTATGAGTTTGGTGTCCCTGACGTCCAAAAGGTTGGTGACCCCTACTTTAACTCATTTTAAAATGATTTTGTGCCGTCAGGTCATTGTTTATTCCTGGCAACTGCCTGGAATGGTCCTACAGTTTTCCTGACATGATTTCAGAAATGGTATGCCTTTGTCTTCTTGCTAGGGCTAAGCGAGCTAACTGACCCAATGTCACTCAGCTGGCTTCATGGCCAAGATGGAACTAGTACCCATGGTTTCCCGATTTTTAACGTGTGTCAAATTATTCCAACCATGTTTGGATTTTATTAACGTCTATAAAATTTATTTCCTTAAACTAAAATCTCCCTTGACCTAAGGTCAAGTTAGTAAGTTACCTTGTACTGTACAATGGCAGACTAAAGTTATGTACTGATCTGTATAAAATGATACACTATTATACAATAGATTTGTGGAGTTTTCTTTATAATTGGAAGCTAAAATGTTGAAAAGTGCTTTGAGCAGTGTTTTTTGATAGAACCCAAAAACGTGCTTGAGAACATACATGTCAAGACCACCTTCCTTTCTTGAGACCATTCTTTGTAGTAAGTAGTGGTGTAGTATCTGGTGTAAACTTTACTGGCTATAGGACTGTGATGTGACCTATGACTATGATGTGACCTATGACTGTGACCCATGACTATGTGATGTGACCTATGACTATGATGTGACCTATGACTGTGACCTATGGCACGTGTGCTGGAAGTGCAGAGCCACGTTTGCCGGCACGCAAGAGGTCGCCCGGAAAAGCTCCACTGTGCATGCGCGTGCGCACTGCCGACCAATAGCTGATTGTCGGGTATTTGGCGTGCATGTGCAGGGGTGCACAGGAGACACACGCACATGTGCAGAGATGCGTAGCGCCCATGGGGGAGGCGCGTGCATGTGCAGAGGCATGGGGGGGCAGTATGCATTGCCTTTTGGGTGCTGGCATGCGAGCGCGCACACATATTTTTCAGCACCGGAGCCGAAAAAGGTTAGCCACTACTGCTATAGAAGATACTTCTTTCCATCAATGTTAGTCTGCCTTTCAAATTAAAATTCTAGTATATTTATTTATATAATGTATATACAATT
This sequence comes from Notechis scutatus, assembly GCF_049901735.1. NCBI lineage: Eukaryota > Metazoa > Chordata > Lepidosauria > Squamata > Elapidae > Notechis > Notechis scutatus. Next base: position 108,015,504 of record NC_142011.1, on the reverse strand, counting down.
ACAGTTAGCATACCTCCAACCTAAGATGTTAGAAAGGATCTTATAGCATCTTAATGTTTAGATTATATAAATAATAATAATTAGCTGTTAAGGCATCAGGCTAGAAAGTTGGAATTTTCATGTCCCCCCTTACCCATGAAACCCAGCTGGGTGACTTTGGGCCATTCATTCTCTCTCAACCCAACTCACCTCAAATGGTGGTGGTTGTGCAGAAAATTGGAGGAAAGTGTGTTGAATGTGTTCACTGCCTTGAGTTATTTGTAAAAATAATAAAAGGCAGAATACAAATAAATATTCAGGAATTATACCAGATGTAGTCCTGAAACTTTTGTACATTGAAACGTCCCACAAAAAAACACCTTAAAGTAATCATTAATAATTAAATTAAATTGTTAATGTAATCAGAAATGTGACTTCTTTTTCCACTCTATTATTATATCATTAATGGCTGTTTGTGCATTATAACCTATTTCAATGACATACTGATAGATTACATTTTATTTGACAGCCAATGTCATAAGAGTCACTTCATATGAGGCAGCCAATAAATGTTGACAAAAAATAAGTCACATTTTAAAAATGGGGAAAAATTAAGAGCAAAACAAATTTTATAGACCTGTAGATATTTATAGTACAAATATACTTATGTACAAAATAGTACGGACTATTCTCAATATGTCATTTCCTGCTACTCTCCCAGTTTTTTAAAAAACATTGTTTTTGCTACATATAAAGGCAGTAGGCTATTTAAATCTGTATTCCTCATTTCCAGTCAAATAAATTTTTGCTGTATTTTCTTAACCACAACACATATTTGGTAAATTCAAAGAAGCAGAACTTCTCCAAAGATTTAAAATTCCAGTTCACTTTTATTCATCACTTATTTTTCTGGTTACACAAACTCAATCTACCTGAGAGTGTCTTCAAAATATGTGGGGAAGAAAACAGAATTCAGTAAACTGCAAAACTGATTTTAAAAAACTGTTTCAGATCTTAGGAAAAGCAGAAAATGGACCAACATTAATCTTTAAAATATACAGTGGTGAATTCATATTCTTCCTTGTATGCACTAAACAAAATTGGAAAATACGATTGATGGAGGAACGAATCAACTCATAGCAATGTACACAAAACGACAAGTTGTACAGGTATAAAATCCCAGCCCTTTACACTAAAGAAATTCTGACTCTTGGAAAAGGGCTGGGAAAAGGGGCTACTCCTAATTCCAAGCACGGAACTCGACACATGCAGGGAGATCCTATGTTCAAGTTTTAGTTAGGCTTTCAACCTAGCACGTATATCCTAGGAATAGGAAGGCAAGGAACTGATTTATGGCACCAGCACTTCTCACTTAGGTCCATGAGGTGAACGCCCAGGGAAACTTGGCCAGGATTATCAATTTAATAATACAACAAATATAGTACTCTACTAAAGAACCCGTTTCTTTCATCCTCCGGCCCAGAACACAGAGGAAGCACGCAAAGACATTCCCCTCCCAAGGCTTCCAACACCGGACAGTTTCCCCTGCTCGGTTTCGAAGGCACCAGAGCGGCGAGCGGCAGAAATCGAGAACGGCGGAAGCCTGAGGCCTACAGAACCAGATAAAGGACAGAAAAAATGGAGGAGGGGAGACGTAGAACAGAGAAATAGATATCGTCTCTCAGGCGCATTAGAAAGCCGAGTTTCCTTCACAGAAAAACAGGCGCCGCCGTTTCTCTTTCTTTCCTCCTTCCTTGAGAAAAAAGGAGGAGGCCGCAGCCTCCGCCCTATTGTCTCCCGATCCGAGGAGCTCACCTCACGACGGCGGCAGCAGCTCCTCTCAGCTGCGGACTACGGCCATGGCCGTCGCGCCTACCTCCTCCTTCAACAGCATCGAGAGTCGGCCGACCGCGGCCTCCTGCCCCAGCCTTTGGCCCTCTGCTGCTGCTGCTGCCACGGCTGCTCCTGCAGCAGAGGCCATCTTGGGTGCCTCTTTGCTTGCTTCAGCAGCAAAGCCTTCCTCACTGCTAATGCAATTGCTCCCTGGGCCTCCCCTTCCTGCTCCTGGAGGGGTGGAGCAGTCCTAGACTCATCCTCCCGGCTCGCTTCTGGCGTTTCCTTCCTTCCTTCCTTCCTTCCCAAAAGGGGAAGCGGAGGAAATTAGACTGGAAAGCTCACTTCTTTATGCCCTAAACGAAGTAGGAGGCTGAACAGAAAAAACGCCTGCCATTTCCCGCATTTTGAAACGATGTACAATCGACAATGTTTTAAGAGCGTCGTCTCCTGTATACCTACTAGAGCGCAAAACCTGTTGAATGTAAGGTGCTTCCTCCCGGAGAAGAAGGGGACTTCTTGAATAAATCCGCGCAGAATTCGGTTGTCATTTTGTTAAGCTATTCGCTGCATTCTCAGTGCAGCCTTCATAGAGCCAGAAACTGCAGCAAATGGTGAACTTCTATCTCTGCATAACCACAGAATATAGCAAATGTGATCGGCGTAAGCAATACGCCTTCGGATGTTTCCATCAGGCAGGCGTAGAAAAATAATATAAATAACAGAAACTAGCTCTATCATAATCAGATGATGCATCTGGTTTGTTAAAATCCTGGCGACCGCTATGATTAGCATTAAAGGGTTTCCTAATTCTTCGGTGCTATCTGGCATTTTGCAATTCAGATATTTAAGCCTTCCTGCTGATGGCATCTTGTAATGTAGTTAGTTAATGCACAATGCTAATCATCAGGTGTTATACACAACAGGAATAATGATAGTAAGTCAAAGACATTAAGGCTGTAAGAAACAAAAAGCAAAACCAACTTTACACCATTGCTATTCAATATACATTTTAGTACCTTTCAATTCTGTCCCATTTATCTGAGGATTTCACCACTCCACCCAACCATAAATTTTTCACTCTTCTTTTTTCTTCATATATTTGTTTTTTGTTTTTTAATTTATTTCTCATAGATTATAATGACCAAACCACTTCACTTTGTTTCATTATGGCCATTCACTTTGTATTCAACTCATTCAGCATCTTTTCAATCTTGATCGTATTTCCTCTAGTAGCCCATTCCCACTAACACAACCAACTCTTCCACATACTGAAGTGGGTTGAAAAGATGATTTAATATGTGTTTCTACCATTTCCATGATGTAGAAAAGATGTTGAGACTCTAGAATGCAGAGAAGAGCAGCAAAGATTATTGGGGACTGGAGGCTAAAACATGAATGATTGCAGGAACTGGTATGTCTAATTTGATGAAAAGAAGGACTAGGGGTGACATGATAGCAGGGTTCCAATATCTCGGACTGCCACAAAGAAGAGGGAGTCAAGCTATTCTCCAAAGCACCTGAGGGTAGGACAAGGAGCAATGGGTGGAAATTAATCAAGGAGAGAAGCAACTTAGAACTAAGGAGACATTTCATGTCAGAAAAATTAATCAGTGGAACAACTTGCCTCCAGAAGTTGTAAATGCTCCAACACCTCAAGTTTTAAAGAGATTGGATAACCATTTGCCTGAAGTGGTGTAGGGCTTCCTGCCTAAGCAGGAGGTTGGACTAGAAGATCTCCTAGATCTCTTCCAAGTCTGTTACTCTGTTCTGTTTGGAAACTGCACCTGCTTCAAATGGCCTGTAAGGAGGTCAAGGAGCTTTCCTTTCACAATGCCATTTCCAGGGCTTTCAGAAGAAGAACTACAGTGAAAAATAAGTGATCAATCAGTGACGGGATGTGGGGAAGACTGGGTGGGATCCAGTGGAGTACGAAGCAGACCTGGCATAGTGAGTTAGGGAGAGAGGAGTGATACAACATCCTTGTGGTTAGTTATAAGGGTGAGTGGATTGCCAGGAGTGAATTTTATTCACATGACTATGCGGGCATTGTAGCAGTCATAATTTTAAAACTGGGTTGTAAGCTTTTGGGGGGTCCATCATAACTCCAAAACAGTTGCTGAGCAATTGGACATATGTTGAGGACTACCTGTATACCAGGGGTGTCAAACTCGATTTAAGCCACATCAGGATTGTGTTTGACCTTGGAGGGCTGGGGTGGTGGTGGGGCATGATTGGGGTGGGCGTGGGTCATGGTGGGCATTTGACACAGACTCAATATGCATTTTTTCCTTTTGCATTCAAAACAGCTATTCCAGACAATGGGAGATTTACTTTCTGGTACAGTCTCAATTCCATAATGTAGAGACATGAAGACATGTAGAGTCCCCAACTGCTATGGGGCTTGAATCTTTTGTACAGAAGCAGAGCATAAATGAACTGACAATTTATCCAGATGTCTCTAAAAACTGTTTGTCCAACAGTCCATCAATCTTTGCTACTACCTCTGACACAGCCCTAGAAGAGGACTTAATATTAGTAATATACAAAATTGATATACTACCCAATTCCCAATGATTCTGGATGACTCACAACAATCAAAAAATTTACAATTAAATCAATCACAGGCAAAAGATTAAGATAAAAGACGACAAACTCAGTGATAGTAGGGGGCTCACTCTCATCAAAGACCTGGGCGAAGAGCCAGATGTTTTTGGTTCTTTTGAACAATAGCCATTCAGATCTTGGAGGGTACCTAGATCTAACTGATGCTGCTAAAGACAAGGTGAAGAAGGTGCTGCCTGCTGCAGCACTCTGTCAGCCAAAATGGGCCACGGAAATTGATGTATCTTCTATGAGCTTCTATTTAGAAAATGATTTGAAAGATGATATATAGACACCTTGCTGTACTGGGGCCTAGTCAGTTTTGGCACAACTGTATTTACCGTATTTGCCGGCGTATAAGACGACTTTTTGCCCTGAAAAACATGCCTCCAAGTGGGGGGTCGTCTTATACGGCGAGTATATAACAAAGGTCGTCTTATACGCCGGCAAAACGTTGTTGTCACTCGGTGCAAGAGCGACGGGGCGGAGCTCCGCAACTGCGAAGCCCCTTCAAGCCCAGCCGGAGTCTCTCTTCCTCCTCCTCCCCCCACCCACCCACCCACCCACTCCGCTCGTGCGAGCGGACAGGCAGGCTCCAGGCTTTGCCCCCATCCCTCACCTCCTTCCATCCCCTCCACCCCCCACCCCCAGTGGCAGAAACTTCGCCGCACGTGGGGATGAGTGGAGGGGTGGGGAGCAGCGACGCAGCTCAAAGCTGAGAAAGCGCCATCCTTGCTTTTGTGCTTCGGGAAGAGTTCGTGTTTTTTGTTTTTGTTTTTCTCCCAGGAATGGGATGCTGCTCGTGCGATTTTCTTTGGGAAGTTTTCTCTCCCGGTTTCAGCCTTTGCTCGAATCCTCCCCCGATTCACTTCTGGAAAGGATGCTTGTGTAACTCTTTTCCTAAGCGTTGCTGGGGTGGAGGGGGGCAGTGTGCAGCGTGAGCGAGAGGCTCTTTTCCTTTCTCCCTGAGCGCAAAACCGTCTGCCTTCTTCTCTCTTGGACGGACCGAGCAAGGCTAATAAGATAATAATAAGATAATAAGATAAGATCCTAAGCGCGTTGTGGAAACAGATCTGGATCTCATTGGAGAAAGGTAGCAAATGAATGAACTGGACTTTTGGCAAGTCTCGGGTAGGAACTCGACGCTTTCTGGAAAGTTAGTGAGCAGGAAAATAGACATCCTTTCCGCTTTCTCCCAGCGTGGGTATTTCATTATCCCTCCCTGTAAGAAGTAACAACCACAAAGCCAAGGGAAAAAAGCGATGCGCAGGAAAAAGCCACAGTAGGAAGCAAAGATTTCTCCCCCCACCCTCTCTCTCTGAAATAATTAATGTCGCAATCAGTGTGGTGCACCCTTGGAGACAAATTGGTTGGGGAGGTGGAAAGATATTAAGAAACAACTCGACTGTTTTTCGTCCAGTTTTATTTTTATTTATTTATTTTCCCCTGAAAAAGCAGATCGCTCAACGGTGTCACAAAGAAAGGGAGAGGAATTGAGTGCCAGCCTGAGAAAGGCGAAGCTGCCTCTCTAAAGAACTTTGGTGGCTTTGTAAGTTTGGGGGAAAGGGGCGGGGTGTCAATCAAGAATTATATCCAGAATACCCCAAGTGTTACAACTTACCGTATTTGCCGGCGTATGACTTTTTTGCCCTGAAAAACATGCCTCCAAGTGGGGGGTCATCTTATACGGCAGTATATAACAAACTCTATATTTTGAGTGGAAATGTTGGGGGCTCGTCTTATACGCCCAGTCGTCTTATACGCCGGCAAATACGGTATGTCATTATGCTGCTGCCAAATTATTTAGATGCCATCCTGGAGAAGAAAAAAGAACAAATGTTAAATGAATCAAATGTGAAAAATTAGATCAACTTCAGGAGGCAGAGTCTCAAGGTTTAGATACAATACTTATCTCAGTAGTTCAAAGCTTAGTATGTGGTTCTCCTTATCTGGCCAGCAGAGGCACTGCAGGCTGGTCCTTTGATATTTTCAGTCCAGGCCTGCGGGCCTTGAGTTTGACACCTCTGTTGTATACTTTATGATAGCTACATTCCTGTCTGCAAAATATTGTAATTCACTAAACCATGTTCATGATAAATTAAACCAAGGAATTAAATTAAATCAAGGAGTAAGCTTGTTATGATATGTACAGAATAACCCTTGAGTAACAAGTATATGCACATGGAAACATTTATGAGAATAGTTATGAATAATTATCCAGCCACACACAGATACACTAAATTGAGTTAAACTTTACTTTAAGAAATAGCACAGTCCAATAAACGGTCCAGGTCATATACATAATTACAGTCCAAAGAATATCCAATTACAAAGTCTTCTTACCGGTTGCCTTTGTCATTTCCAGTAAACAAAAATATCAAAGTATAAGCACAGCAACAGAAACCTTAGATAGCAACAGAATGTCAGAGATACAGAATGTCAGCGAGAACAAGCCATGATCTCTAGCTCCCTCTTATGGCAATTCACAACACAATCAACCAATCGGAACATAGTACAAATCAATACAGTAACTTTGTCTTAAAGCTACAAACATACATTGTTGGTTTTATATATTGCCAACCCAACTAATTGGTGGACAGATTCCTAACAAAGCTAAGCCAAAGTATGTCAGGATACCTGAGATTTACTCCAAACTTCAGATTAGAAAATACACAATAAATGATATTTCTTTTAAAAAGTGGAATTGGCTATGTAAAAATGTATGCTTCTGCCAATTTTGAGAGTTGAATATGTCATAAACATAAATGTAAGTTGAATGTAATAGATGTAGGTGTACGTATGGATCTGAATGTAGCAAAATCACACCTTTAGGAATGAATGGGTGATGAATGAATATATCACAATACAAAAGTGAATGTCCAGTACAAATGAAAACATTGAGATGATAGGTGAAGAGAGAAAATGAAAGTATGAAGGAAAATGGAATGGATTGAGAGTAACAGAAAACTAAGAAAATCTGATCCATGCCCAGCCAGGAGACAGATTATAAAACATTAGAAGAATCGTTGAACCTTCCATTGCTAGAAGTCATGAATGATGTTATGTCAAAGAAGAAGATACCTAAAACATGGTCAGAAGCCTATATTACACTTATTCCAAAAGAAGAGGCTGATCCATTGCAAATTAAGAATTATAGACCTATTTCTTTACTAAATGCAGATTATAAAATTTTCGCTTCAATACTGGCAGAAAGATTTAAAAATATTTAAATAACTTTATCCATCCTGATCAAAATGGATTTCTGCCAAAGAGACAAATCAAAGATAATATGAGAGTAATTTTGGACACTTTGGAATATTATGAGGCACACCCCGAAAAACAAATGGCTTTGATATTTCTAGATGCACAGAAGGCATTTGATAATGTGAATTGGCGATTCATGTTATTACTGCTGGAACAGATGGGATTTGCTAGAAAATTTATTCAAGCAATAGAAGCCATATACTATGAGCAAACGGCAAAGGTAATGATAGAGGGAGAATTGACAGATTCTATCAATATAAGAAAAGGTACAAGACAAGGATGCCCACTATCACCTTTGCTATTTGTATTAACTTTGGAAGTGTTAAATAGAAATATCAGAGACGAAAAGAGTATAAAAGGAATGAAAATCAAAAAGGAAGAATTTAAATTGCAAGCCTTTGCGGATGATTTGGCTTTTATTTTAGAAGACCCTTTAGAAACAGCACCAAAATTATTGGAAAAGATAGAGGCATATGGCAAGGTGGCTGGTTTGAAAATAAATAAAGATAAAACAAAGATTTTGACAAAGAATATGCTACTAAAACAAAAAGAAGAATTGGCAGACCTACTGAAAATTCAAGTCACGAACAAGGTTAAGTATTTGGGGATACATTTGACAGCAAGATGTAGTACATTGAAAGAGAACATTTACATTAAACTTAAACAGCAGATAGCGTTGGACTTGACGAAATGGGAAAATCTACAATTGTCATTAATAGGGAGAATTTCAACAATCAAGATGAATATTTTACCCAGAATTTTATATTTGTTTCAAACAATACCAATTAGGCTTGGAAAGGACTACTTTGAAGATTTAAATAAAATTGTGTTGAAATATATATGGCAAGGAAGAAAGCGAGAATAAAGTTAAAACTTTTGCAAGATGCTAGAATTAGAGGAAGATTTGGTTTTCCTAATTGGGAGTTGTACTATCAAGCTACAAACTTGATGTGGGCTAAGGAATGGATAACATTAAGAAATACTAGATTGTTGACATTAGAAGGACATGATTTGTTGTTGGGGTGGCATGCTTTTTTATGGTACAAGGGAACTAAAACACAGGGCTATTTTAGAAGACATTATATATGGGAGTCTCTGTGGTTAAATTGGGAGAAGATTAAAAGACAATGCTATTTGAAAATTCCAGTCTGGTTATCGACTATTGAAGCATTTTGCTATCCTATAATATACAAGAAGGAACAAACAGTTAGATATGGGGAAATTTTGAATGAAAAGGGTGAACTTAAATCTATGCAAAAGCTAGAGGAACAAGGTATAAAGATGAATTGGTTTTCATATGTGCAAATACATTCAAGGTATGATAAGGATTTTAAAACAGAAGGTTTTTACCATAAATTGACTGACTTAGATAAGATTTTGACAGGTACCGATGAAAAGGTGATTAAAAAACTGTATGGATATTTATTAGAAATTAAACTAGAAGAAGAACAAGTTAAAGAAACTATGATTGCTTGGGGGAAGAATTTTGGATATGGGATTGATTTAGAGAAATGGCAAAAACTGTGGCTTCAAAATTATAAAATGACAATGTCAACAGCATTTAAAGAAAATCTGTATTAGATGTTTTACAGGTGGCATTTCCCCCCGACAAGAATAGCAAGGATGTTCAAGAATAAATCCGAAAAATGAGTTTCCGGTTTGTCGGCTTCGCGAGCGGCAGGATTTTGGCTGCGCGATCCCTGCCGCGCTAGCCGTTTTGGGGCTCCGACCCAGACGGGTACGGAGCTAGGCTGCCCTGCAGGGGCAGCTGAAGGTAGGGGATCCGGAGAAGGGTTTGGGGTGTTGCAGACCCCCTCCCCGGCCGGCAGAACCCCTTTTCCCAGGACGGTGCAGCGGCTCCGTAATGGCCGCCACAAAGAAGCTGGCAGCCGGGTAAGAATGCGCAGGAGGAAGTGGAGAAAGTGCTTGAGAAGAGAAAGTCTTTCTTGGTTCCTAGGACTCTAAGACATATTTAACAAAATTCCTGAAAAGTATGACTTTCTGAATGATACCTTCGAGAAGAGGAAAAAGCGGCAGTTTAATGGTGCTGAAAGGATAGCTTACCCTCTTTTTTACGGAATAAAAAGTGAACATTAAGAAACCTATTTTTTTTAGGTGAAAACTGGCTCTAAGCGGTGAGTGGGAAAAGAGGGGACTTAAAAAAAAAATATTTGTATGCTAAGACCTTGTTGGAGGAGATGCCTTAAGGATTGAAAGACTAAAATATATAGTAATAAGACTTTAAGAAACAGATTTGGACTTTCCTTTTCTTTAATTGATACTACCCCAGGAGGAGAGAGTGAACTCTGTCTTGGTTTGGACTGACTGAGAACTTTGGGATTGTCTTATTTTTCCTTTGGAATATTCTGGCTGTTGTAAGAGAAAAGAAAAGAAAAGATTTATAATGGCTTCTTCTATCGAGGAACTGAGAAAAGACTATGAGCAAGCAAAACAAAATGGTAAAGCTGGTTTGAAAGAAGCCTTCCTTTTTTTAGAAATGGCGCTTATTAATTATCAACAAACATTGCAACAGATGAAGACAGCAGAAGAAGAACAAAGAAAGGAAGCCATCTTTAATAAATCTCAGAACTCGACCAAGAGGGAAGGAAGAGGAAAAAGAAGAGAAATAAAGGACTTAAGATTTAAAAAAACATTTAAGAAAGGGAAAAACAAGGTGCAAAATCAATATAAGGATGGTAAACAAAAGGGAAGAGAAATGCGACAGAGAAGGGAAGCCAGTAAGGCAGAGGCTAGAAGAAGGGGGGCTAGAAGGGGGACTAGAAAGGTTTGTTGGGGGAAGAAAGAAAGGAAAAGGTGGAGAAAAGTTACAAAGTTTTGAAATTAAATGAGAAAAAGAAATTTTTTTAGGGATAAAGGATAAGTATAATTTCTTCAAAGAGATTTTGCAAGGTACATAAGATGATATTGTAGTATTGTATCAGAAATAGAAAATTTAAATGGCTTGAGAGTTGATAAGAGATTAAAATGTTGGAATGTTAATAATGATTGGTTTGAAAATATAATATGAGGGGAGATTTAGAATATTAAACTTTAATTAAAGAGTTTATTAAGATTATGGTATTGATGTTATTATAAAACTTTCATTATAGTATTTTGTTTTTAATATTTAAATCTATTGCTTAACTATGTATTTAATTGTTTTAGATGTATTATTCAGTTAGAATGTACCAAGCAAAATCGGATTGGGTATTTTAAAGATTAATTTGATTAATTTAGTGGGGAGATAGAAAGGCATCATACTCTGATTAGTGATTTCAGGAGAAATTTCTTTCTTTTTAAAAGGAATGAGACAAAGGTATAATAGAGAATGGACAAAAGATATAAATATAATGACTCAAATTAAGATGATTAATTAAGATAGAATCAAGAAGAGTGAAATATGTGGAGAAGTTAATATAGAAGACTTAGAATGGTAAATAAAATAAGTAATGATATGTAAGATGAGCCTGAATATAATTGAAGTCCATGAAAAGAGAGATACCTGGGTCCAAGTTACTTTCCAAAAAGATCTTTTATATGTTTTGTGTGTTGTGTGATTATGTTGTTTTTTTGGGGGGGAAATTAATAAAACCTTGTAGAAATATAGAATGAGAATAATGGTAACTAAGTCAGAAAGAAGTAGATGAAATAATGATAATAAAATTGAATAAGAGTGAAGAGAAATAAAAGGGAAATTGGATAAGAGGTTTTTGTATGTTTATATGGAAATGGTTTAAAATAGAATTATAGTTTACCTGACTTGTTAAATTTATAATGGAAAAAGGTTTAAACATGTAATGGAAAATGATGACTTGTGTGTTTTGAAAATTAATAAAACTTGTTTTTTTTTAAAAAAAAAGAATACATCCGAAAAATGTTGGAAATGTCATCAGATACCTGGTTCATACTACCATATGTGGTGGACTTGTGAGGATGCGAGAAAATATTGGACTAAAATCCACACGTGGTTGGAAAAAATGACAAAAAAACATACAGATTTGAAACCAGAGATATTTTTATTGGGAATTTTACCTGATACGTACAGTAAAGATTTAAAATATTTGATTGTAAATGTATTAACAGCGGCTAGGATTGTATTTGCTAAAAATTGGAAAAATGAGAAAATACCATCGCAGGAGGAAACCATTAAGAAAATATTGGAATGTGCTGAAATGAGTAGATTGACATTTGAAATTAGAGAACAAGAGGATAAACAATTTTACAAAATTTGGGACCTTTTCTATCAATGGTTAGATAATAAAACATAATATTAAAATATGTAGAATTTTAGAAAACAATGAATATATAAAGATGTATTTCTTTTCTTTTTTTATTATTGTATCTATAAAATGTTTCTAGGATAGATTTGGGAGGATTATATGAATTGTTATAAAATAAACTAAGTAAATTATAGTTATCTCGCAAAGTATGAATGAACAAAATTGTAGTCAAATGATTGATTAACAATGATACAGGGTATTTAATTTTTGATTAATAATATGAGTTATTATGCAATGTAACTGTAATTGTGACTATGAAATGGATGCACAAAAAATTTGTAAACCAACCGACACACTGCTTGTACACTCATGGAAGAAAGTTGGATGTTTTTATGTTTTATTTGTTTTTCTTTGTCTTTAAAAACCAATAAAAAATTTTTTAAAAAAAAGAAAACTAAGAAAATCATAGTTGGATGGAGACCTCGAAAGCAATTGAGAAGTTTAAGGAAGAAAATGCAATGCAGAAAATGTGGAAAGTATAGTTTGCCTGAAACTCTATTGTGAATGGTTTGGCTTAAGTCAGATTTCACTTTTTGTTTCTTTCTTTGATACCTTTCTTCGTCTTACTATACAGGTAGTCCTCATCTTATGACCACATCTGGGCCCCAAATTTCTGTTGCTAAGTGAGATATTTGTTAAGTGAATTTTGCCCCATTTTATGACCTTTCTTGCCACATTTGTTAAGTAAATCACTGCAGTTGTTAAGTTAGTAACATTATTGTTAAGTGGATCTGGCTTCCCTATTGATTTTGCTTGTCAGAAGGTCACAAAAGGTGATCATATGGCCATGGGGATGCCGCAATGGGGATAAGTGTGAAAAACGGTCATCACTTTTTTCAGTGCTGTTGTAACTTCGGAATGTCACTAAATGAATGATTGTAAGTCAAAGACTATTTACAATATTACGCTTTGCATAATTGTGCTTTCTCCAAAAGGTTATACCGCATTACAGTTATGCATGTATATGTCAACAATAAAATGTATATATAAATTGCAGGTCCATGTTCAGACAATCCCAATTGGTTGTAGCAGTCTAAATATAAAAGTAAAATATTCTTATAGTTAAGCTTTACTCCTGCTTGCAGGATCTTGCTTAATAAAAAAGAAATAGCATGATGGATATGAACGCAGGAATTCCTACCAAACTGCTGCACTGTGTAATAAATTCAGCTTCCTGGCAAAAATCATTTAAATGTACTGTATGAGTTACTGTGTTTAAGCAAAACTTTTCCATATATTATCTTAACTTTGAGGAAAAAAGCTAGTGACAAAAATTCTAGGATATAAAAAATTCTTATATCAAATAGCTATTTGTCAATGATATACATTTTTATCATTTTACCCACATCATTTTGGGGGACTAGGTTTGCAAATTGATAGTTTAAAATTTCAGAAGGAATTAAGAAATCTGATCAACAAAATTATGTATAGTATACTTATGCCCTCTGTTGTTACAATGATATAAAAACCAGTGATTTTTTTTTGAAAAACCATGTGGCTTACGTGTATTAATTAATTTTTATTTTTTAAAACAATTTTATTAATTTTAAAAGACGAACAAAACAAACAAAACATAAAAACATCCAGCTTTCTTTCATAGATATACAAACAGTGTGTCGGTTGGTTTACCAGTTTTTGTGCATTCATTTCGTAGTCTCAATTACAGTTACATTACATAATAACTCATATTATCAATCAGAAGTTATATACCCGAGTATCACTATTAAATAACCATTTGGCTATGATTTTATTCATTCATACTTTGTGAGATAACTATAATTTACTTAATTTATTTTATAACAAATCATATAATCATACCAAATCTATCCTGAAAACTTTTTATAGATGTGATATCGAATAAAAAAGAAAAAAAATATCTTTATATATTCATTATTATCTAAAATTCTAAATATTCTATTATTGTATTTTATCATCCAACCATTGATAGAAAAGGTCCCACATTTTATAAAATTGTTTATCCTCTTGTTCTCTAATTTCAAATGTCAATCTACTCATTTCAGCACATTCCAATATTTTCTTAATAATTTCTTCCTGCAATGGTATTTTCTCATTTTTCCAGTTTTTAGCAAATACAATCCTAGCCGCTGTTAATACATTTACAATCAGGTATTTCAAATCTTTATTATATGTATCAGGTAAAATTCCCAATAAAAAGATCTCTGGTATCAAATCTATGTGTTTCTTTGTCATTTTTTCCAACCACATGCCAATTTTAGTCCAATATTTTCTAGCGTCCTCGCAAGTCCACCACATATGGTAATATGAGCCAGGTATCTGATGACATTTCCAGCATTTTTCAGATTTATTCTTGAACATTCTTGCTATTCTTGTCGGGGGGAAGTGCCACCTGTAAAACATCTTATACAAATTTTCTTTATAGGCTGTTGACATAGTCATTTTATAATTTTGAGACCACAATTTTTGCCATTTCTCTAAATCAATCCCATATCCAAAATTCTTCCCCCAAGCAATCATAGTTTCTTTGACTTGTTCTTCCTCTAATTTAATTTCCAGTAAATAACCGTATAATTTTTTAATCACCTTTTCATCAGTACCTATCAAGATCTTATCTAAATCAGTCAATTTATCATAAAACCCGTTTTAAAATCTTCATCATACCTTGAATGTATTTGCGCATATGAAAACCAATTCATCTTTATACCTTGTTCCTCTAAATTTTGCATCGATTTAAGTTCACCCTTTTCATCCAGTATTTCCCCATATCTAACTGTTTGTTCCTTCTTATAAATTATAGGATAGGAAAATGCTTCAATGGTCGATAACCAAACTGGAATTTTCAAATAACATTGTCTTTTGATCTTCTCCCAATTTAACCACAAAGACTCCCGTATATAATGTCTTCTAAAATAGCCCTGCATTTTAGTTCCCTTATACCAGGGATCCCCAACCTTTTTGACGCTGCGGCCCGGTACCGGCATCAGCTGGGCGCCGCGGCCCGGTACCGGCATCAACTGGGCGCTGCCATCTTTTTTGACGAAAATGCTTCCGGTGACCTCACCGGAAGCACTTTTCGTCAAAAGATGGCGCGCATGCGCTTCGTGAGCTTTTTCGGGTAGAAATGGCTTTCTACCGGAAAAGCTCACTGGAAGCTAGCGCCGCCATCTTTTTGATGAAGTGCTTCCGGTGAGCTTTCTACCCGAAAAGCTCACCGGAAGCACGCTTTTTACCAAAAAGATGGCGGCGCCAGCAACCAGCGGCCCGGTAAGAGTTGTTCGCGGACCGGTATCGGTCCGGACCGCGGTTGGGGACCCCTGCCTTATACCATAGAAAGGCATGCCAGCCCAACAACAAATCATGTCCTTCTGATGTCAACAATCTAGTCTTTCTTAGCGTTATCCATTCCTTGGCCCAGATCAAGTTTGCAGCTTGATAATACAACTCCCAATCAGGCAAACCAAAACCTCCTCTAATTCTGGCATCTTGTAAAAGTTTTAACTTTATTCTCGCTTTCTTACCTTGCCATATATACTTCAACACAATTTTATTTAACCCTTCAAAATAGTCTTTTCCAAGCCTGATTGGTATTGTTTAAAACAAGTATAAGATTCTGGGTAGGCTATTCATCTTGATTGTTGAAATTCTCCCTGTTAGTGATAGTTGTAGATTTTCCCATTTCTTCAAATCTAACGCTATCTGTTGTTTACGTTTAATATAATTGTTCTCTTTTAATGTACTACATCTTGGTGTCAAATATATCCCCAAATACTTGACCTTGTTGGTGACTTGAATTTTCAATAGATCTGCCAGTTCTTCTCTTTGTCTTAATAACATGTTCTTTGTCAAAATCTTTGTTTTATCTTTATTTATTTTCAAACCAGCCACCTCACCATATGTCTCTATCTTTTCGAATAATTTTGGAGCTGTTTCTAAAGGGTCTTCCAAAATTGTTATGTCCTGAGCATGGGCGCAAGGAACGGAGATGAGGCATTGAACGGTGACTTCAACTCTTTATTAGTGACTTCAGAACAGAGCAAAATACTTGGGCAACAGCAGCTCTTTTATAGAGCTGGCTGCTGTCAAAACAACCAATGATTTGAGTTTACCGCTCTAAGAAACATCCAATTAGAGTCGACCCGCTGTCAGCCAATCAGATCGGCCAGAAACGACCAATCACAACTCGCTATTCATGGGCCAATCAGAAGTGCAGGATTACGAGCCTGCTATTGAAGTAAAACTATTAGGGTTGTTAATGAACGCGTTAGCTTAGTTCGTAACACCCCTCCCCCTAGGTTCCATCTTAGGGGTGGGGTGATGTATTCTCGCAAGTAGGCAGGTCGCTTCACCTGTCTGCTTGACCTGCGCTGTTCCACCGGTTTCTCTGGTTCCAGTGGGCTGCTTGCTGAGCTGGATGGCGAAGACGGTCCCGCTGCTCCATTGTGTGACTCGGAGCTGTCCTCACCGCTCTCGCCAATGCTGTCATCGGGGTTCCTTGGATTCGCTTGCATCGCGGTGCTGCTACGTGGTGAGGCAATCACCCGGTTCGGTTCTCCTTCTGGAGGTGAGTATCCCATGGTTGTTTGTGTAGGCTGCTGAGTTTCAATTGTTAGGTCGTCTGCTATTTCTTCTTTGGTCTCCTCGATGTCCCTTCCCCCCCCCGGTTTGAGAATCAGGGGACGAGATGGGCGTAGGTGCCAGTCTGGAGCGAAGCTGGTCTATGTGGCGCTTCCATAATTTTCCATCATCAGTTTGCAAACAGTAGGATCTGGGCCCGGTGAGTTGAGTTATGGTAGCAGGGACCCACAGTGGGTCACCTGAGAAGTTTTTAGCAAAGATTAAGTCGCCTACCTTGAACGCACGACACTTGCTGCTGGACCCAAAAGGCTTTTCTGGTGTGTAGGTAGGGTGTAGGTGATCAAGGTGTGAGCGAAGTTTTCGACCCATCAGGAGTTCGGCCGGAGTTCTGTTTGTGGTGCTGTGTGGGGTGATGTGCTGGAGGAGAAGCATTCTGGTTATTTTGTCGTCAATGTCCCCATGTTCCATTTTGTGTAAGGTCTTCTTCACGAATTGGACCATTCGCTCAGCCCTGCCGTTGGCCGCAGGGTGAGCCGGCGATGTTAAGGCGTGGCGGATGCCCCTGTCTGCTAGATACTGTTCAAATGCCAGGGCAGTGAACTGGGGCCCGTTATCTGAGACTAAAACGTCTGGCAATCCGTGCGTAGCAAATAATTTATTCAATTTTTTAATGACTGCTTCTGTGGTGGTGCTCTTCATTTTGTGGACCTCGAGCCAGTTGTAATAGGCATTCACTGTTATAAGAAAAGTGTGCCCTTTTGTGGGTCCCGCAAAATCGATGTGGATGCGGGACCAGGGACCGCGAGGTGCTTCCGACTCAGTTGGAGTTGCTTTTGGTGGGGCAGCGCGAATTTCCTGGCATTTGCTACATGTGGCCACCCAGGCTTCTATCTGCTTATCTATACCTGGCCACCACGCGTAGCTTCTTGCCAGTGCCTTCATTTGCATGATGCCTGGATGACCATCGTGCAATAGTTTTAAAACTTTATGTTGTAGCTTCTCTGGGATGACGACTCTGTCTCCCCACAAAATGCAGTTCTTTTGAGAGAATAGTTCCGTCTGCCGATGTTTGAAAGGCGCAAAGGTGTCGTTGAACTCGTTGTCAGGCCAACCTCGTTCCACCCAGCTGAGGACTCGTGCCAAGACAGGATCCCGTTTTGTTTCTGTGGCGATGTCTCGTGCAGTCAGCGGTGGTGAGGGAAGAGTTTCAATTTGGAGTGCAGTCAGGGTTGGAGCTGGATCGTCGATGGCTTCAGGTAGCGGGGAACGACTCAAGGCGTCAGCGTGGGGAATGGCTTTCCCCGGGCGGTGTCGCAGTTGATAATCGTATGCGGCTAGAAACTCTGACCAACGTGTCATTCTTGGTGATAAAATATGGGGAGTTGGTTTGTCTCCCGCTAAAATGCCAAGCAATGGTTTGTGATCGGTGATTATAGCAAATGGTCTGCCATATACATACTCATGGAAACGCTTAATGGCAGACACAATAGCGAGAGCCTCTTTATCGAGTTGGCTATAGTTTCTTTCAGTCTTTGATAAGGTCCTTGAGAAAAACGCAATAGGTGCCTCATTGCCGTTTGGCAGGACGTGGCTTAAGATGGCTCCCACTCCAAACGGTGAGGCGTCGCAAGTGACAGTTAAAGGCAAAGTCTCGTTATACTGCATTAATACAGCATCTGAGGTTAAGAGGTCTTTTACTTGTTGGAATGCTCGTTCTTCCCAATGTCCCCAGACCCAGGAAGCCTCCTTGTTGAGTAACCTGTGTAGGGGCTCAGCTACAGTTGCCTTCTGGGGCAAGAAGATGTTATAAAAGTTAATGAGTCCCAGGAAGGCTTGGAGGTCTGTCTTATTCCTAGGTCTTGGGGCGTTTTTGATTGCAGTTAATTTTTTTTCGGTGGGGTGGATTCCCTGTCTGTCAAGAAGGTATCCAAGGAACTCCACCCTCTCCGTACAAAGTTGACACTTGTCTTTTTTTACCTTCAGGCCAGCGTCTTTCAATTTTTGGAGAACCATTCTGAGTCGTTTTTCTAATACTTCTCTAGTAGGGGCAGCTATTAAGACGTCATCAAAATAAGGCACGACCCCTTTTATGCCTTGTAATAGTCTCTCCATCAGACTTTGGAAAATGCCCGGTGCCACGCTTACTCCGAATTGGAGTCTATTGCACTTAAAAGCACCTCTGTGTGTGACTATAGTCTGGGCTTCTGCAGTCTTCGCATCTACGGGTAGCTGTTGGTATGCCTGAGCTAAGTCCAATTTTGCAAATATTTTTCTGCCACCCAGGGAGTGAAGGTGTTGAACCACAGGTACTGGGTAAGCGCTCTGCTGAAGCGCGTGATTTAGGGTGGCCCGGTAATCCCCACAAATTCTTAACAATCCATCTGGCTTTATGGGTGTTACTATTGGGGTCTCCCATCGGGCGTGGTCAATTGGTTCCAACACACCCTGGGCTATTAATTTGTCCAGTTGCTCGTCAATCTTTGGCTTGAGTGCAAAGGGCACCCGACGAGGCTTAAGGCGAATGGGAGCTACATCGGGGCTGAGGTTAAATGATATAGGGGTCCCCTTGTACTTGCCTAGCTTCTCTGTGAAAACGTCCTGGAATTCCTGGACGAGGGCCTCTTCCCAGTCCTCGCTTCCGGTTTGGTGGATGCCAGCTAGTTCGATTCCGAGTGGGGCGAACCACTGTAACCCTAGCAAACTGGGCCGGTCACGATCGACGACGGTTAGAGGTAGCGATGCAGTGCGGTCTTTGAAGGATACTTGGACGTGGCTGGAGCCGACAACCGGAATTCTGTTTCCTTGGTAGTCCTTTAGTATGATTTTTTGAGTGCTGAGGTCCTGGCGATGGATGGCAGGGATCAGCTGTTTGAGGGTTTTCCAGGAGACCATCGATAGTCGACTTCCATCACGCAAGGTCGATTCTCAATAGTGACCTTTACTCGGATCTTCCTTGCATCCAGGGACGAAGCGTGGCCGATAGTGATGGTTTGGTGTGCCTCTTCTCGTCTAGTTGAAGCGGTAGGTGCTCGATTTCTGTAGTAGTGGTTGTTCCATTGGTGGTTCAGGCGGTCCCGATTTACAGGTGGGTTGCCTGTAGCCTGGCGGAGATTATTCTCCCTCCTGATTGGACTGGACCCTCGCTTGCTTCTACAGACCTTTGCGATGTGGCCTCTCTTTCCACAGGAGCGGCAGAGTGTGTCAAGGAATTTGCAGTGTGATCGCAGGTGGTTTGCCCTGCAACCAGCGCATTGGCGCGGCAGTCTTTGGTTCCGTTGGTCTCGTTGGTCGTGTTCGGACCGGAGTCGGTTGACCTTCTCTTCCTCGCTGTCTGATGAGGATTCGAGGTCTTCATGATGGGCGGTAGTAGTGTGCCTCTCAGAGGAAGGCGTACTGTCCCTAGCGAGTTGGCGGTGCGGTGCGTTTGCTCGGCGCATTCGAGCGGCTGACTTCCTGGTTGCTTCTGCTGCAGTAGCGTCGGCGATGACATCTGTGAGGCTGATGTCTCCTTTCGCCATGATCTTGCTCTGCACTGTGTGGTCATCTAATCCCAGAACTATTCGGTCTCTCATGGCTTCCTCGAGGTTTGCGAAACCACAGAGTCCTCCCAGGTTCCGGAGGTCCGCGATGAAGTCTCCAACGCTCTCGTTTTTCCGTTGGTCCTCTGGTAAAACTCGTGTCTTTGTATGAGTGTTGGCACTGTGGGTGCATAATGGGCCCGGAGGATCGGCGCGAGGTTATCCCAATCCATTGTCTTCACCTCCGCGGTTTTTGCAAGCGCTTTAGCCATTTTAAAAACGGAGGGCCCGCAATGGGTCAGGAATACTGCTCGTTTCTTGCCAGGCATAGCATCTTTCAGATTGTTGGTCTCCAGGAACATCTGGAACCGGTCCATATACGAGTCCCAGTCTTCGGTTGCTGGGTCAAATGGAGCGGGTGGTATGGCGCCGCTGGTCATCCTGCCGTTTGTTGCTTGCGCTCTCAGCCACGTGCTCTGTAATGCTCGATGAGTGCTCAGTCAGCTCTATCGTCTCCGCATCCCATCCTCGTCGCCAGTGTTATGTCCTGAACATGGGCGCAAGGAACGGAGACGAGGCATTGAACGGTGACTTCAACTCTTTATTAGTGACTTCAGAACAGAGCAAAATACTTGGGCAGCAGCAGCTCTTTTATAGAGCTGGCTGCTGTCAAAACAACCAATGATTTGAGTTTACCGCTCTAAGAAACGTCCAATTAGAGTCGACCCACTGTCAGCCAATCAGATCGGCCAGAAACGACCAATCACGACTCGCTATTCGCGGGCCAATCAGAAGTGCAGGATTACGAGCCTGCTATTGAAGTAAAACTATTAGGGTTGTTAATGAACGTGTTAGCTTAGTTCGTAACAAAAATAAAGGCCAGATCATCCGCAAAGGCTTGCAATTTAAATTCTTCCTTTTTAATTTTCATTCCTTTTATGCTTTTATCATCTCTAATATTTCTATTCAACACTTCCAAAGTTAATACAAATAGCAAAGGTGATAGAGGGCATCCTTGTCTTGTACCTTTTCTTATATTGATACAATCTGTGAATTCTCCCTCTATCACCCTTTGCCGTTTGCTTCTGGTATATGGCTTCTATTGCTTGAATACATTTTCTGGCAAAACCCATCTGTTCCAATAATAGTAACATAAATCTCCAATTCACATTATCAAATGCCTTTTGGGCATCTAAGAATATCAAAGCCATTTGCTTTTCGGGATGTGCCTCATAATATTCCAAAGTGTCCAGGATTACTCTCATATTGTCTTTAATTTGTCTCTTTGGCAGAAATCCATTTTGATCTGGATGAATAAAGTTATTTAAGTATTTTTTAAGTCTTTCTGCCAAAATTGAAGCAAAGATTTTATAGTCTGCGTTTAGTAAAGAAATAGGTCTATAGTTCTTAATTTGCAATGGATCAGCCTCTTCTTTTGGAATAAGTGTAATATAAGCTTCTGACCATGTTTTAGGTATCCTCTTCTTTAACATAGCTTCATTCATGACTTCTAGCAGTGGAATGCTCAATGATTCTTGTAGTGTTTTATAAAATTCTGCCGGAAGCCCATCTGGACCTGGTGCTTTCCCATTATTTTGCTTCTTAAGTGCTTCAGTTAATTCCATCATTGTTATATTACTTTCTAACATTTTTTCAGTCTCTTTAGGTATCTTAGGTAGATTAGCATTCTGTAGATACTGTTTAACTTTTTCCTCATCAATATTCTCTTGCTTATATAGTTGCCCATAGAAGTCTCGAATAATTTCCTTTTTCTCATTATTACCATAGCAAACCTGGCCTTGATCATCTATTAACTGTGATATTTTCCTTGATTCTTTCTCCTTTCTCAATTTGTATGCTAACCATCTACCTGGTTTATTTGCATCTTCAAAATAGTTCTGTTTAGCACTTCTAATTTTCTGTGCCAGTTCTTCTTTCTCTATTTGGCCCATTTTATGTTTGATTATGTCCAATTTTAGTTTAATGTCTTTTTTCTGTGGCATTTTCTATAGTTCTTTTTCAAGTCTTTTATACTCATCTTCTAAAACTTTAGTAGCTTGCCTTTTCATAATATTCTTTTTTCTTATGTAGTCTATTATCAAGCCTCTACCATATGCCTTCATTGTATCCCAGACATTCTGAATTGAAGTATCTTCTTTTTTATTTTCTCTAAAGAAAAAAGCCAATTCTTTCTCCATCCATTGTGTAAAATCTTTTTCCTTTAAAATAGTATTATTTAACGTCCATCTCGATCTTTTTTTTTTATCCTTTCCATTTAATTGTCATTGGATTATGGTCTGCCCAAGTACTTGTTTCAATGTTTGTTTCTTGAACGTTGGATATTAGTTCTGATGAGATCCATAGCATATCTAATCTGGACCATGATAAATGTCTATTTGAATAAAAAGTATATTGCTTAGTTTTAACATTTCTTTCTCTCCATATATCTTTTAAATTTAATTCATCTGTCATTTTAAAAAAGGATTTAGGGAGAGTCTTTCTGTTTTGCTTTGTTGTTGTTGCTGTATAGTCCAGTTTATTGTCTACAATTCCATTGAAATCTCCCATCATAACTATATTGACATAGTCCAGTCCAATTATTTTCATGTGTAATTTTTTGTAGAATTCTTCTTGTTTATCATTCGGAGCATAAATTGCAATCAGGAGTGTTTTCATATTATTATCCATTATTTCCACCATTAATACTCTTCCATCTTCATCAGTATAAATCAATTTTGCTGGTATAGCCTCTTTAATGTATAAAACCACTCCTCTTTTCTTACATTGAGACAAAGAAGTAAATATTTTCCCTAATTTTGGCTGTACCAACAATTGTTCATATTGTTTTTTGATATGTACTTCTTGTAAGCAAATTATGTCAAATTTTAATTTCTCTAATTTATGGAAAATTTTCCTTCTTTTAACAGCTGAATTGAGTCCATTTATATTCATTGTAATCAGTTTTTTCTCTTCCATGGTTATATCTTGTAATTAGGTTTGGCAGCTCTCGTAGATCTTGGTTCACGTTGTTCTTTGATCTCCACCTGTCCACCTACTGCGCCTTCCTCTTTTTCAGTCCCCATTTGGTCCTCTTGGAATTCAATTAGTGAGACCTCTTTTTCTGCCTCTTCCTCTCCTTCCAAAAAATTCTGCGTAGAAAAGTTCTGCTTTCTCAATTGAATCAATTCTATGTCTCTGTTCTTGCCATGTAAACATTAGTCCTTCTGGAATCAACCATCTGTAATTCACCTCCTTTTTCAATAACATTTTAGTCAGGAATCGATATTCTCTTCTCATCTCTCTCATTCTTCTAGGTATTTGTTTTAAAACCACAATCTCCTTGCCTTTATATTTCAACGTCTTCTCTCTTGCCACTTGTAATATTTGTGTTATAATGGATTTTTTTTGTAAATCTGATGTGAACTTCTCTTGGTAAGTTGTTTCTCATCGCGTATCTTGTAAAGACTCGGTATACCTCATCTACTCCATCCATCATCTTTTCCTCTGTTATTTCCAAGGCTTCAGCCAGAATTTCTATCATTATCGCAGCTAGGTTTTGTCCTTTTTCTTCCTCTATATTTTGAAATCTGAGATAGAATTTGACCTGTCCATCTCCCACTTCAGCATCCCACTTTTATCTTGTTCAACCACTGTTAGTCTGCTGTCAATGTTTCCAATCTTCTCAATCTTCTTCTTCAATTTTTGGAATTCTCATCATATCACCATCATTTGTTGAATATTTTCAATTTTTCAAAAGCCTGTTCTTCAATATTCTCTGTTCTTTGTTCAATATTCTCTAGTCTCTTTTCAATGGTATCAGATTTTGTTTGATGTCTTTAATGGACAAATTAAATCTGGATTCCTTGTAATCATCTGTGAGTCACTTTTTCTTGGTTCTTGCTTTAACATTGTCTGAATTAAACGTTGACCTCCAGATGGTGGGGAGGCGGAAGTGGAAGTTCTCAGAAGGTATGAGTTTCCTACCATTTTGAATGTCAAAATCTTCAAATTCAAGTAGCCAATTATAATCCAAGATGGGGGTAGAGGTGGAAGATAAAAGCCCAATAAAAGGAAAGAAAAATTCTTAAGACCTTAATCCAATTATAAAATGGCCAGTTGTAATCCAGATAAAAATGAAAATAAGAAAAAAGCCAATAATAATAAAAAAGAATGAGAGAAAATTTCTTCAAATTGAGGTCTCAAAAAGAAATAAAAACAAAAAACCCCATAAAATGAATAAAAAAGAAAATCCCAATGAAAAAGAAAAAGGAGAGATTCTGAGGCTTTCCCTTTAAAACAGAAGGCAAAAATAAAAGTCTTACAAAAATAAAGATTTTTTTTTTCTTTTAAGGAGAAAAAAAAAAAAGGAAAGGAGTACAGTAAAACTGGTAAGGAGGGGCAGCACAGCTAAAAATAAAATAAAAAAGAACACACTGCACTTTATTTAATTATCCAAGGCTCTTTTTAAAAGTCTCTTCTCCACAAGCTTCAAAGCCAAACTTCAATTGTTGATAGGAGTCCAGAAGAACACCTGTAATAACACTTTCATGTTCTTCCCTCTATCTTATCAAGTTGCAATGTCCTTGAGAGAGGAATCTTTAACAGTTCTCTCAACTTCAAGTAAAATGTTTTCAAGCCTCTAGTTGGCAGTGTTACAAAGTTTCTTTGTTCTCACTCCCCCCCCTCCTTTCCTAGATAGAACGTAATAGAAGTTAAAAAAAAAAGGAAATATATATATATATATATATATATATATATATATATATATATATATATATATATATATATATATATATATATATATATATATATATATATATATATATATGAAAAAAAGATTACTAAAGGGAGCCTCTAATCTAAAAAATTAAAAAATCAAAAAGGAGAAGAAAAAAATAAATATATATATGAAAAAAACCAGTCCAGTTAACAAAGCTAAATCACGATAGAAGTCCAGTAGAAAAAAAAGTAAAAAAGTAAAAAGCCAAGCCTCACTTTGAAGTTTCCATTTAAAAGCCAGTTCTGTCAAAACTTTTACAGATTTCCCTTTTTCTTAGGGTGTACTTTAAGTCTCAGAATAATAGTAAAAAATAAAAAGTTCTCACCCGACCGGCACACTTTCTCTTTCAGTCTCTTCCATTCCGGAGCTCTCCCAACTTCAGCAGCTTAATGGCTGCCTCTCTGCCGCTGGCAAAAGGGCTTCTCCTGGATCAACCAGGGACTTTGCAGTGTCCCTGGGATCCACAGGATGTGCCCTTCACTATCACTGTCTCTACGGGACGGTTTAGGTCCATTTGGACCGACCAGGGGCTGAGATATCAGCTGCAATCTTGGAGCTTGATTGCAGACCGTACCGTCGTGACACCAGCTCCACCCACTTCCCGTATTAATTAAAATTTTAGATGCCTGCATGATTTGAATTTTGTAATGTGCAGTCCAAACATGCACACGCAGAGATACATACACCCTTATATACAGTATTTTCAATTTAAGCCTGTAGTCACAGGTATGGATAAACAAAAAGGACTGCACTTTTTGTTGGAGGACAAAGGATTAAATAACAGTCAGGTAAATAAATAGAATCTTTGATTTGTATACAATATTTCTTTTAGATACATCTTAAATTTGTAGTTTAGGTATTATTGATGCTTAGGTTTTATTTAGGTTTTGTTGATATTCAGTTTTGAATATATAGTTTTAACACCTCCGTTTACATGAATTTACCTCCAGTGTGGGTGTAGACTCCTGAAACAGGTGTTGCACTGGACTTCCAGATTCATTTATTTATTCAGTTTGTGGAATCTTAGGATTCTTTAAACGAGCTTCACTAAAATTAATTATTTTTTTCAGTAAAATACCTGAAATTCAGGAAATCTGATGCTTGCTTTAAAACAGGGCTGTCAAACTCCTGGCCAGTAGGCTGGATGCATCATGCACTGGCCACGCCCACACCCGGTTTAGCAAAGGGGGAAAAAGTCCTGATATGTCACGTAACGCCATCATGATGATATGAGTTTGATGCCCCTGGTTTAAAATATTTCAAAATTGTGAAAGAGAATATCAAAAGACAGAACTCAGGAAGAATGTCACAAAAGCTTGCTGCATGAAAATGTTGCTCTGAGCACTGAGTTTCTTTTCTGTGGTATACTTGAATTCAGAGGTATAAACTTCCACGTTCCTTTGCAAAGTAATCAGGTTTTCTTTTCATTTTTGGTCTTCAGCAATCTTATAGGTTCTATCCCCCTCTGGATACTTCCCAAAAGGATTACACTGAACACTTTCAGCTGTACTGGTTGTAGAAAGTCAGCACCTATCCTCCTCCTAGAAGAATGAAATAGTTTGAGGAATATTAAAAAGGCAGAATATTATGTTTTCCTAAATGCGAAATGGAGAAACATGTTTTTTAGAGGCAGAAAGCAGCCCCCACCTTTTAATAGCCCACAGCAGGTGTCAGCACTTAAAGAGCTTATTGAAAGAAGACAAGTATCTAGATAGCTTTATTCATAACAAATGTCTTCACTCAAGAGCCAAAACAGGACGAAAGCTATATAAGCCACAACAGGAATTGCATCACCCTCAGAGCAGTCCAAATTTCAACCAAACCTGGGAGCTCAGACAAATATCTAGGATTTGCATTTCCTCTTTAGCCTATAGAGGCCAGTTATGATCCCCTATATACTCCTACATGACCCCATAGGAATCTGACAACAGCCAATAAAAGACATTTTGTCAGCTGCCCAGAATCACGTGCTTGGTGGTTCTGCTTCATCAATAAATGGATTTTCTTTCTAATCAGCCACCAGCCTCTATTTTATTTCTGGTGCCTTCTTCCAGGCTCGGAACTGAACCAGATGGATATTTCTTTCCACATGGTGAAGACTGGAGTTTTCTAATTGTTGGCCTTGACTCTTAAAGGAGCTGCATAAATACAGTTTTTATACCTGAATTGTTAAAAGAGGAAAGAAAAAAAGATGGCCCCTAGATGGCAGCACAAAAATACAAAAAAATCTTTGGTGTCAGTCTCTTGCTCAGTCTAGAGACCAAGGGTCTTCAATTTTAAGGCTTGTGGACTTCAACTCCCGGAATTTGTCCTCAAGTCATGTTAGCTCAGGAATTCTGGGAGTTGAAGTCCACAAGTCTTAAACTTGCCAAGTTTGAAGACCTTTGCTCTCGACAAGGAAGGTGTTTTGTCTCACCCCAAAAGGAAAAAAAAAGGCGTCCTGAAGATATATTTGGATTAGCCAGTTTGGCCAAAACAAATATTGGAAGAATCTCAGAAAGATTTTGCAAAGCATTTAGAGCAAGGGTGTCCAACCTTTCACCTTCCCTGGGCCACATTAGAAGATGAAAATTCGGTTTGGGCCGCACATAAAATAAAATAACAGTAATGATACCTGATCATCCAAAAACCCATAGAAAACATAGTTAACATATTAAACTTACTTTGGAAATGAAGATAGTGAGATGTTTGACATTGTTTCTCAGCCACCAATGCATCCATATTTGCTTGATGGAACTTGTTGCAATTCTCAGTGAGTGCTCAAGGTGCTCATCAGATATTTTGGTTCTAGTTTTATTCTTTGTGTGCTTCATCCTTGAAAATAGCTGCTCACAAATGTAGGTGCTTCCAAATAGCGATGACATGAATGTGAAGCGATGACATGATTGTGAAGTGAAGGATATTTTCTCTGGGAACATATACCGCTGTGACGTGTTGCCAGGCCGCATTCGAAGCCGCAAGCGAACCATGCAGTGTAACTTGAAACTTTGAAGGTTTCTTCAAAAATAAAAAATTGCACTGGAGCCACATTACGAGCCAACCTGGCTTGCATGCGTCCAAGTGGCCGCGGGTTGGACAAGCCTGATTTAGAGCAAAGGTATTGGTTAGGAGGTTTTGCAATTTTAGACTTGCAAACTGCAGGGAACATAGAATAAGAGTTGGAAGCGACCTCAAAGATCTTCTGGTCCAACAGGAGACCCTATACAATTTCAGACAAATGGTTGTCCAGTCTATAAACTGGAAATGCCTTCAGTGATGGTGTACCCACAATTTCTGAAGGCAAGTTATACCATTGGTTAATTGTTCTATCAGGACATTTCCTTAGTTCTAGATTGCTTTTCTCTTCGGTTAGTTTCCAACTATTGTTTCTTGTCTAGTCTTTTGGTGCTTTGGGAAATATGATCCCCTCATATATGTAGCAACCCCTCAAATATTGGAACTGTGCTATCATGTCCCCCTGGTACTTCTTTTCATTAGACTAGACATGCCCAATTCCTGTAACGATTCTTTGTATGTTTTAACCTCCAGCCCCCTAATCATCTCTCTTGCTCTTCTCTGCACTGTTTTCAGAGTTTCAACAGTTTTTGTATTGTAGTGGCCAGAACTGGATGCAGTATTCCAAATGTGATCTTACTAAGGCTTTGTAAAGAAGTACCAGAACTGCATGTGATCTTGATTCTATCCCTCTATTAATGCAATTTAGGATTGCATTGGCTTTTTTGGCTGCTGCCACACACTGTTGACTGAAACAAGAATTCTACTTATAGTCAAGAACGTCCAACATTACAAAACGATTTTGACACCACATAATTCTGAATGTCCCAAAACATTCAGCTGAACAACAGTAACATACCCACATAGATATGTTTTCAATCATTATTATTTTTCCTTGTAGAAAACCTTATTTTAAGGTAACCTCTGTTTCTGGTCTTTTTCTTTCCTTCTTTTTCTTCTCCCTCCCTCTAAATATAAGGTATTGGCTTGTCCTTCTCTTGTTCACTGATTAGACTCCCATTTCATTTTAGCAAGCTCCCAGCTTTTATGAATTTCAGTAAGTCAACAATAAACTTCAGCTGATACAAAATGCAGCCATGAGGGTGCCAAACAATGGTGCACATAAACTGCATTAGGTGCCAGTCTACTTCTGGATACAATTCAAGGTGTTGGTTATGACATTTAAAGCCCTACATAGCATGGCGCCAGAACTGTCTTTGCCCCATCACATTAGCCCATCCCACTAGGGCAGATAGGGAAGGTAAGTTGTACACACTGTCAGTTAAAGAATTCCAAGTGATGGGGTCCAGGGAGAGAGGCTTCTCTGCCATTGCCCATGCTCTTTGGAACATTCTTCCCCCAGAGGCAGCGTGTGTCCCCACTCTCCTGGTCTTTTGAAAATATCTAAAGACCTGGCTCTGTCATCTTGCTTGGGGCTCACAGATGAGCACACAGCTGTGGGGATGGTTAGCATCCTGAAAGCCCCCCCATCTTTTATTAACTTTTAATTCAACTTTAACTATCCTTACCTGTATTTTAAATTTTATATTTAGTTTGTATTTTTTTAACATTTTACTTGTACACACCCCAGAGTTCCTCTGTGAGGGAGATGATCAGTTTCTAAATTTGATAAACAAACAAACATACAGGTAAATTAATGCCTTGCATGCAGCTTTCCGCACTATTTTGTACTATGGCACTATACAGAGGAATACATAATTATCATTGTCCATGTAGCTGGACCTGCTGGAAAAGTGTAATCAGCAAATCTGGAGCATAAAAGCATTACATTTTGAGGAGCACAAAAAGAATTATTTGATGATTAATCCAATCATATCTGATGCAATGATTAAAACAACGGGAAGACCAAATAGAGGCACACCTGTTTTAATTAGATAACAGCTTCCATTTAAAATTCCTTTTTTACCATGATAATTATTGGTCTCAAAGCTAATAAGCAGGATGTAGCTTCCATTAGATGTAAGGGAGTTGGTATTTACCATTAGTTGAAACATAGCAAATAGTATTTACCAATATGTTGGAGGGGTACTGGCATATTCCTTGCAATATGGTCAGTTTTGTTTTAGGTCAGGGTTAAGTTGGAGTTATCTTCATAACAGACTTTATGTCTTGTATAATCAATTCCTTATAAATTCCTTGTAAACTGAAAATCAATTCCTTGTGTGTTCAATCACATTTGGACAATAAAGAATTCTATATTCTATTGATACACCAGGTAGAAACACTATACAGAAGTGACATTTTAGACCATATCATGTACACATTAAGGCTTTGGAACAGGGCTGTCAGACTCATGGCCCAAGGGTGGGATGTGGCTGGCTTAATGCAGGGGGGAAAAGTTGTGATACATCACGTGATGATGCCTTGACTGAGTTTGACACCCCTGCTTTGGACTGTTGAGCTGTTTTGCCAGATGATAGAGTTTTATATGTACATAAGGAAATTACTCATGGTTTCTCTTGATACCAATGTAATAATGCTTTGGTACAAAAGTCAGGTGAAGGATACTGCATAGGAAGACTTAATTTGTTTTTACAATGCACTTAAAAACACTTGCTGCCAGAGAACGGAAGAGGTCCAGGGGCCTGAAAATTCATCAAGAGACACATTAAATTACACAGCTGGCTATTTTTAGTTGATTTGAAAGAAAATTAATTTCCATTACTATGACCATGTTTCTGGTTCATAATAAGGCTATTAAAATACAGTAGTAAGGAAATATCAAAAATATTATTTTCGGCTGAATGAAAAAAATCCTTAAAAATTGCACCATTCATCAAACCCAGGTAGCAGCTGTAAAGAGAGATTAAACATTTCAGATTTAACCTTTTGCCCTTTGAGTCTCATGACAATTAGGCAGTTTTTACAAATCTAATACATTAACAAATACATAAAAATACGGTCCTGGATCTTTGACTGGCAGCAGAGTTTGTTCCTTGGTTCTGGTAATTTTTTAAAAAAAGTTTTCTTAATTCTTGATAAAGCGAATTACACCCCCTTGAATTCAGACTCCACATTAGTGAGAATGCAAATCATTCTTTTAGCTGGTTTACTTCACTCAGCTTGAAGATGCTGAGTGTTTGAAGGAACGAAAGCTAAGAGCAATATTGCATTCTGAACTTTAGCTCCGGGGTAGACAATCGGAACGAGGCAGAGACTTAACCAAATCGAGTCGTGTCGGAGCACGGAAGGCGGAAGGAAGGAGGATGGAGCCGCGATCCTGCAAGCCTCCCCAAGTGCTACCATTCCACCCTCCGTTGCTGGATTCTACCCTGTCAGTCACCCCAGAATAGTCCGGCGCGCCTTTGCACTGGCCCTGAGGCGCCTGCGCAGTTGCCGTGATGTAGGCTTTGGGCGGTTCCTCCTGCCGGCTTTGCTCCGCCGTTCAGTTCTCCTCCGCCCCCTCCGCGGAATCGCTCTCGTCACCGCCGCCTTCAGCCGAGAGAGAGGAACGGAAGAGGCGCGCCTCCTCTTTTCCCTCCACGACGACAACAGTAGCGGCGGCAGCAGCAGCAGCAGCGACACCCTCCCGAGGGAGCGAGCTCCGGGTGAGGGTCGACGGAGGCGAGGCTCGCTCTCCCACCGGGGGCGCTGTCTTGTCCGGCATGCGGAGTGGAGGTGATGTGCTAAAGAGAAAGGCGAAAAGGAACGTTATGAGTGAGTAAGATCTCTGCTTGGAACCGCTGGCGAGCTTTCACGTCTTTGGGGCGGCTGAATCCAATTGCCTTTAGTTTATTCTGGCTCCAGGTCCGGAATTTAGGTTTCCTCTCCTCTCAGCTCCAGATCTTTTTTTGGGCGGTGGGGTGGGGTGGTGGAAATCACCGGACAGGCGCGGGGTGAAAGTAAATCGGTACACTTCGTGGAGAGTTGACGTCTGCTCCGAGAAGGAGGTCCAGCCGCAGAGGAGCCCAGTCCCGAAATCTCTTTGGCCTTGTAATTGCTGTCCAAACAAGCTGAAGGGTGGCGACCTTAGGCAGCTCAAAGTGCGTGGGCTGCCGAAGTGAACTTTTGAGGTGCTTTACGCTCGTCGCGTATTTTATTTTATTTTGTTTTTAATGGAGAACTTGGCTAGGATGGAGCGTGGTTGCCGGTGATGCTCGCCTTTTCTTGCGGCTTAGCGAGTCCGCTTCAGAACGCGGTGGATGAGATCCGTGAGAAGGGAGGCACTTACAGGAGGGCACAATCGCGGCGTGCTTAAGGTGAACTTGAGCGATGCCCTAGTCTAGTGAGATACAGGAAATGCGTGATGAGAGGAGGGATGTGGTTCAGGCTTTTTTCCCCCCATGCAAAAAGCAGTGGGGATTTTTTTTTTTTAAGTAAATGGTTTAGGTAGAGAAATAAATCGATTTTCTTTAGATATTATATTGCAATTCATTTGTAAAGATCCGAATATGGAAGTTGAATAAAATTCTAACAAATCTTGGATACACTTAGTTGAACTAACTGTGTAAAACTTTATTTACAGACGGAGAAGTGGACATAAAAAACAAGTATAAACTGGATCTAAATGCAATATGTAAGACTAGTTAATTTTGTTTTGGCTGAAATTTACATACATGTTAGCCTTGGAAGTTATGATAGGAAAGTCAGACTCCAGGAGCAGGATTTTGCCAGTATTTCAGGGTGGACTGAGTTCTGTGAATTAATATATGTTAAAATATTAATGAACAGTTGTCATATTTGTATAATTGCATTTAAAGGCAAATCTTATTAAAAGGCTTTAGAATTGGTCAAGATTTTTTATAAAGACTCATTTGCAGGCGAAATATTGATTTATCTAATTAACATAATTTTCCAATTCACACATACGTAGGCTAATTATGGTTTGTTGTATTGTGGAAATACAATGAACCCTAATTAGCCTATGTATATGTGAACTCAGCAATACTCTCTTATTGTGATAAAATATAAATGTCATGAAAGTAATCCTAAGAAATATATTTGAAGCAGGCATTTTGAAAATGAATCTAGAGATGTATTCATACTGTAGATACTTTTATGATGAAGAGATAGCCAGTTTGGTATAGTGGTTAAGGGACTGGCCTAGAAACCAGGAGACCAAATCCTAAGCTTCCCTTAGGCATGAAAGCTAGCCCAGTGATGACTCTGAGACAGCCCAATCCACCTCACAGGATTGTGGTGGGGAAAATACACAACAGTATTAACTACATTCATTACCTTAAGTTGAGTGTGTGTGTAAATATAAAAATTAATAATTTAATAGGAACTTATATCCCTGATAATTTGGTTCTGAAACATTTATTGAAGCAAGTTTTCTAGTCTAACTAGGATTCGGGAGTTACATTCCCAACATATTTAGAGCTGCCAGGTTATGGAAGGCTGTTTAAAACTTTTGCTTTACTGTTGAAAAGAAACAGGATTTATACTGTAGTGCAAATCTGTGTGTGTTATGAACAGGAGAATCTACTGGAGCAGCTTTCCCACCCATTATAAATAAAGTATCTTGCATTGGAATGCAATGGAATGGCTGTAAATGCTAATAAAGCCTAATTGAATGTGCTAGTTGAACATTAGAGTGCATGCTTCAAATGGAAGATTTATGCTTTTTCCTTCCTATTTCTAATGAATGATTTTTAGTCATAGGCCTGAAAATGCTCCATTTAAAACCTTGAAGAACTATATGGGGATAGATAGCATTGAACTGACCGGCTCAAATGTTCATTCAGTGTGATATATGTACATTTATATCTTGTGCCCAAAGTATTCAACTTCATTTGGTACATACTGAGGTTGCGGAGCATGCTTTCAGTGTTTGAAGTTAATTTTTAATAAGTTAACTTAAGCAAATGTACCACTACCAACATTCATAAATATGGTTTAAATTTAAAATATGTAGCAGGTTTGTAGTTCCTAATATATAAGAATTTATTACCGGTGACGTGGATCAAGAATAAGACATGGCATGATGTCCTGTGATAGTTTAAAGTCCAGTGTGTGCTGTGATGTTTCTAATCTGCAGCAGCCTATTTCTTAGAGTAACCTTTGCCATTTGTAATAGCAATCACTCCCCTCATTTAAGTTTTTTAAAATATTGCATAAGACCTAAAAGACCTATTTCAAAAACATTTCATGTTGTTACTTCACTGATTTCTAATTCTCTGATAATTCACAACAGATTATCAAAACAGATCAGTTTCAGTGGGAAAATAAAAATATCTGAATTGATTTTAAGTATATTTTTTAAATCGAGCACCTTTGTATTGTTGAGAGTCTATATGTTAGAGATATTTTAGCATAGAGGAAATATCTTAATGCTCTTAAACCCTGAACACTGATACTTTTTATGTTTAGCAAGGAAAACCTTGTAATTATTCCATAATATTAGGTATGTTCACCTCCTTAAATTATATATAAAAAGGTAGGATAAAAGATAGAAGTAGAAGAAACATAGCATGGATAAACATACATAGTCAGATAAACCAACCCTCAACAATTGTAAAATTAACATTATTTTTCCTGAACTATTTTCCCTGCTTCTTAGGAAGAAAAAAATTCTTACAGCTTTTCATTTTTTATTAGCCTTAACTTTTATGTGATTATTATTTTCCTATTATTCCAGTATTAGTGATATTGAAAAATAGTATATTTCTGTGAATTTTTACTTCAGAATGTAATATTTATGACTGAAAAACATGGATAGAATTATCCTGTTCTTTGCTGTACTGTATAGAAATGACTATATGAGCTTTTCAAAATATACTATTTCAAAATATACTTTATTTAAGGAATATAACTAATAGAGGGAAGGAATTGAAGATTGTGTATAATAGAAAGAAATGGTGTAGTAGGAATTAAGATTGTGGAAGGATGTGGTGGGCCTAGAGTTGAAAAATGGAGGTAAAATTGTTCAATTAGCAGCCATTATTTTATCCTGAGCATCGGAAGGAACAGACTGATCTGGAAAATTAGAATCTCCCCTACTTTCTTTATAGAATGTGAATTATAGATCCCCAAAAGAAAGCATAGATCCTGTCTAATTTACCAGAAGATAAATTTGCATATTTAGTTGTTTTTTCCCCAGAAACACATATGGCTTACTTTCAGATTTGGTCAGAATAGAACGAAACAACACAAAGCTAATCTTTAATAAGCATGAGGTATTTTTTCTTATACTTTGAATGTCAGTTAGCTGTATGCACCTCTCAACTGATGTTTTCTTATTTTAGTGGTGAATGCCAACAATTCATATGATACTTCTATCACTGTGGCCTAACAAATTTGTGAAAATTCTCACAAAGAAGAACAACGTGACAACAAAGCAGCACACTTTCCATTTTGTCTATCTTGCAAAAAGAGAGCCTTCATTTTCTCTAAAATTGTTCATTATGTAGGAAAGGCTCAAGAAAAGGCATTGAAGGGTTTGAATTCTGTCTATAAATAGCGTTTATGGTTGAAACTTTAGTTTCTAGCATTCTTTCATTATGGCTTACAATTTTCGACAATAAAAATAAGTTACCAGGTGTTTTTGGATTCCATTCCTCTTTTGCCAGCTGAAGCTTGACATAATGTCTTTACAAACATGAACTGAGAGACCAGGTTGGGAACCTCTGCTTCACAAAGACAGAGTCAGTTGGAACATGAGATATGAAAATATGACAGACCAAAAATGATATGAAATTGTGAGAATATAAAGTTTAAAAAAAATATTGCATATTTTAGGAATAGATGAGCTTAGGGTGTAATGGAACATTTCAGCCCAGATAATTGCACAGTTTACTATCTGTGCCTGAAACCACAGAAAGAAATAGAAATAATTGCTATATCTCAATAAATAATAAGATCCTGCCATTGCAGCAAGTGGATATAAAATGAACACCACTGTTTACCATAAGACATTGATAAATCATTGAGCAAATTGCAAGAGGTGTTAAGTCGGGGTGGGCTGCTACTGGTTCGCACCGGTTCGGGTGAACTGGTAGCTAATTTGATCATTTTTAATTACTGGTTCAGCGAACCAGTAAATCCCACCTCTTGTTGGCCCCGCCCACCCCACACTGCCCCTTCCAGGAGTCCCCACGTGGCCCGTTTTGGATGCCAGGTAAGTACAGGGCCTGCATGGAGGCTTGGGGAGGGCAAAAATGGCCCTCCTGGAGGCGCTGGAAGGCTGGAAATGGGCCCGTTTCTGGCCTTCGAAGGAATTCCAGAGCTTGGGGGAGGCCGTTTTCACCCTCCTGGAGGTTCAAGGAAAGACTCTGGAGCCTGGGAAGGGCAAATATGCCCCCCCACCGTGGTGCAGGGAGCCAACTAGGCCACACCCACCGTGGCCGTGGCTACCCAGCAACCGGGCAGAGAACTGGTTGCTGAAATTTTTGAAGCCCACCCCTGTGGTAAGTGCAATATCAAAGAAGGACATTGTATTGTTAATGGGCTTCCCAGTGGTAATATATGACAGATGAACAGTTAGAAAGTGAAAAAAATAGCCCATCATGAAATTATAAATTCAAAGCTGATCCCTAATAGTTTTGTGGACTGCAAGAAGAGCTAGTCAGTCAATCCTGGGCTCAATGGCTGAGTGGCCCTTGCGATAGTTATCAGCAAATACAAAATATATATTCTACCTATTTGTTATGTGCATGGATGATGAGTTAGAAAAATATGTACAATGCTTAATGTGGTTGAAATAGAGAAAAGATATATTGAATGGCTAAGAACAGAGGCTAAAGGAATGTTCTTGAAAAAAATCTTCAAGTATGTGATGCTAAACATTTTGGTTTGAAATGTTCTCACTGAAACTACTATTTCAAATATAAAGCATGTTGCTTCAAACATTTAGGAAGCTTTAAACAGGCATTCCAAATTCTAAACATTCAGTTTTGAAGAACATTTGAAACACTAGATGTTCCTTACAATGGATTATCTTCCAAACATCTATACAGGAATAATTTTGCACAACTCTTGACTAATTAATGGAGATATCAGGCTGATGGGATTAGTCTATATAAGCAGTAATGTAGGTTGGCTTTTAAATTATGCTTAATTAGGATAATTAAATTTGCATAACTAATATGCATTATTTTTCATGTTTAAGACAACACTGGCAATGTTCTAAAATGTAATATCTAAATATCAAGATTTTAATATTGTGACCATATGAATTTACACTTTTGTTTGAAAATTTATTGATTTTATTTTTCTACTCTTTCAAAAGCAAAGATATCTCTTTGGGGATCTCTTTTTGTTACTAGTATGATGGCAAGTATCATGTTTTTATAAGATGGCTCTCTCCCACATGTCGTAGTGACATTTGGTGTTATGAAAAAGATTCAGGAGAAATGCCATGTGGGGGAACAAGGGGAAGCCACTGATGGGGAAGTATAGAATTCTGGGATGAAGCCTGTAACTGGATGGCCAACATAAGTGCTTGGGTGCCAGAAGCTCAATTTTGATCAAAATCTTATCTAAGTCAGCCAGTTTATCATAGAAATCTTCTGTTTTAGAATCTTTATCATACCTTGAATGTATTTGCGCATATGAAAACCAATTCATCTTTATACCTTTTTCCTCTAGTTTTTGTATAGATTTAAGTTCACCCTTTTCATTAAATATTTCACCATATCTAACTGTTTGTTCCTTTTTGTATATTATAGGATAAGAAAATGCTTCAATAGTCGATAACCAGACTGGAATTTTCAAATAACATTGTCTTTTAATCTTTTCCCAGTTTAACCACAGAGACTCCCATATATAATGTCTTCTAAAGTACCCCTGTGTTTTAGTTCCTTTATACCATAAAAAAGCATGCCACCTCAACAACAGGTCATGTCCTTCTAATGTCAACAATCTAGTATTTCTTAATGTTATCCATTCCTTAACCCACATCAAATTTGTAGCTTGGTAATACAACTCCCAATTAGGCAAACCAAATCCTCCTCTTATTCTAGCATCTTGCAAAAGTTTTAACTTTATTCTCGCTTTCTTACCTTGCCATGTATATTTCAACACAATTTCATTTAAATCTTCAAAGTAGTCTTTTCCAAGCGTAATTGGAATTGTTTGAAACAAATATAATCTTCTGGGTAATCTTGATTGTTGATATTCTCCCTATTAATGACAGTTGTAAATTTTCCCATTTCGCCAAATCTAGCGCTATCTGCTGTTTAAGTTTAATATAATTATTCCCTTTTAGTGTACTGCATCTTGCTGTCAAGTATATCCCCAAGTACTTGATCTTATTTGTGACCTGAATTTTCAGTAGGTCTGCCAATTCTTCCTTTTGTCTTGATAGCATATTCTTTGTCAAGATCTTTGTCTTATCTTTATTTATTTTCAAACCAGCCACCTTTCCATATGTCTCTATCTTTTCTATCAATTTTAATGCTGTTTCTAGTGGGTTTTCTAAGATAAAAACCAGATCATCTGCAAATGCTTGCAACTTAAATTCTTCCTTTT
Organism: Notechis scutatus; assembly: GCF_049901735.1. Taxonomy (NCBI): domain Eukaryota; kingdom Metazoa; phylum Chordata; class Lepidosauria; order Squamata; family Elapidae; genus Notechis; species Notechis scutatus. The sequence goes on along the minus strand of NC_142011.1, from coordinate 107,977,267 downwards.
TAATTTTCATCCCTTTTATATTCTTTTCATCTCTAACATTTCTATTTAGCACTTCCAAAGTTAACACAAACAACAGGTGATAGTGGGCACCCTTGTCTTGTTCCTTTTCTTATATCGATAGATTCTGTCAGTTCTCCCTCTATCATTACCTTTGCTCTCTGCTTATGATATATAGCTTCTATTGCTTGAATAAATTTTCTAGCAAATCCCATCTGTTCCAGCAGTAATAACATGAATCGCCAATTCACATTATCAAATGCCTTCTGTGCATCTAGAAATATCAAAGCCATTTGTTTTTCGGGATGTGCCTCGTAGTATTCCAAAGTGTCCAAGATTACTCTCATATTGTCTTTGATTTGTCTCTTTGGCAGAAATCCATTTTGGTCAGGATGAATAAAATTATTCAAATATTTTTTAAGTCTTTCTGCCAATATTGAAGAAAAGATTTTATAATCTACGTTTAGTAGGGAGATAGGTCTATAGTTCTTGATTTGTAATGGATCGGTCTCCTCTTTTGGAACAAGTGTGATATAAGCTTCTGACCATGATTTAGGTATCCTCTTCTTTAACATAACTTCATTCATAACTTCTAGCAATGGAAAATTCAATGATTCTTGTAATGTTTTGTAAAATTCTGCCGGAAGTCCATCTGGGCCTGGTGCCTTTCCATTATTTTATTTCTTAAGTGCTTCAGTTAACTCCATCATCGTTATATTGCTTTCTAACATTGTTTCAATCTCTTTAGGTATCTGGGGTAAATTAGCATTCTGTAAATACTGTTTAACTCTTTCCTCATCAATATTCTCTTGTGTGTATAGTTTCCCATAATAATCTCGAATAATTTCCTTCTTCTCTTTACTACCATAGCAAACTTGGCCTTGGTCGTCTATTAATTGCAATATTTTCCTTGATTCTTTCTCCTTTCTCAATTTATATGCTAACCATCTACCTGGTTTATTTGCATCTTCAAAATAGTTCTGTTTGGCACCTCTAATTTTTTGTGCTAATTCTTCTTTTTCTATTAGACCCATTTTATGTTTGGTTATATCCATTTTTAGCTTAATGTCCTTTCTCTGTGGCATTTTCTGTAGCTCTTTTTCAAGTCCTTTATACTCATCTTCTAATGCCTTAGAAGCTAATCTTTTCATAGTATTTCTTTTCCTTGTATAGTCTATTATCAAGCCTCTGGCATATGCCTTCATTGTATCCCATACATTCTCCTTAGAGCTGCTCGGAGCATCCAGAAGTGGGTGGTGCTTCAGTCTCTGCATTCATAGGCTGAGCTTGATTTTGAGGAATGCTCCTCCTCCTTCCACGTGTCTCCTCCATAGTGTTCCCCAGTTTTTGCTCAGCCTCGTGCGAGACAGGCAGTGCATAGACTAGCTTCTTGGCTGATTCAGGATTTGTTGTCTTCAATCGCAATTTCTTCTGATTTCAGGTTCGATTTGTTTTCTCTCTCATTTAGCCCTGCGCAAGTGGTCTGTTTGTTTGCCATTCACCCTAGGGAAGCGCTTTTTGCGCCCCCATGGGTGGCAAGGGGGAGACCCATTAGTGCCTTTGCACTACCTCCCTTCCCAAAACCTTACCCTGCCTTCTTTGTGTGCTGCTTTGCCTTCCTTTCGCAATTTGCAGTTTATTTTCAGTTCGGTTTGCTTCATTTTTAGTTTATTCCCCCCTGAGAACGCTGTTTCAGCAGGGAAGGGCTAGTCCCCCCCCCCTTCCCTGCTTCTCTCTCTCCAATTAAGAGCCTTGGCTAGCTCTTGGAGGAGAAATCCGCACTGAGCTATCTGCAGAGCCCTCGCATAGTTGCAGCCGCCATTTTGAAAGCTTCCTCGTGGCCGCCGCCATTTTGTTTGCAGTTTTCCTTGCTGTGTGTGCTCTCTGCTCCACGTTACAGGACCCCTAGGCCTGTTTCTGAGCGATTTCACCTCTGCCCTTGCATTTGCAATTGAGGTTCTGACTATTAATTCTGGTTTAAATTGTTGGCTTCACCACAGCTCACTGTTAGCTGCGAAGTTGCAGCAGCAACCCCCGCCCAGTGTTGCCTGGGAAGGAAGGTTGCTAAAGGCCCTAGTTTTTCTCTGCCTTTCTGGGCCTCAGGCGTTCTCCTTTCGGCTGATTGGATTTGTTGTTTTTTGGCTAATTGGTTACCTTTATACAAATATAATAAAAATAAAAATAAATAAATAAATAAATAAATAAAATTAAAATACGAACGGGGGTGAAATATTATCAGGGCTCCCATTCTTGCTACAGATTGGCCCCTGGGCGCGCCAACCGCCTTCAATCTGACTCATACCACATTCTGCAGTACTAGTATTCTCACAGAAATGGCAGAGGGTAATACTTCTAGAGGACCTTTTCTGAAGGCTAAATCTAAGACCCATCACTTGCGCAGACAGGCTAAGGAGACCTCCAAAGCCTCCCAGAGGGATGCCCTGAGGCGCCATAGGGCCCTGGAGAAGGAGATTAGCAGGAGCTCCAAAGAGGCCCCTGCTACAGTCCTCCCACCCTCCACTCCCTCTACATCTGCTCCCCCCCTCCAGTTTTTTCCTCACCATCCAGGCGCAGCTCGCCCTCTCAGGGTCATCTGGCGCAGATTACTGGAACTCCGGCTAGAAGGGCTCCTGAAGCCACCTTCATGCCTACTGCTGCTGGCCTATGCCAAGAGGAATCGCTCATAGATGAAGTCCCAGAGAAATTACGATCCTGGATAGAGCTGGCTATCCGCCAAGGCATTTTGGCTGGACTCCAGCAAATGGCCAGGCCTGGGCACTACATGTCAGCCTCGGAACATGAGTCTCAATCCGTAAGATCCATTCCCAGATCGGAACCGCTCCATGGACAGGTATCCCTGCAGGGGGAGGTTCCCCCTACAGTAAGGGAGGAGGAGGAGGAGGAAGGGGACCTAGATCTAATCAGGGAAGAAGAGGAGTTTGACTTGGGGTCTTTGCAATACAGCGAACCCCTTTCTGAGGTAGACCCATTAGAAGGGGAGATGTCCGAGGACGAGGGTCTCACCCCCGACCAACCCGCCTTTGTGGGGCTATTCAAGCCACAATTATTCAAGTCCCTTCTTTTCAAGGCCAAGAATATTTCGGGCCTAAACACTCAGTCACCATCTGATCCCACTCCTCTTGCTCCAGAAGGTCCAGAGGACTCCATTTTTAAGCAGCCCGTGGTGGAGGCCGAAATCATCCCAACTCCTCCCATTTTCTCTGACCTGGTGGTTAAACAGTTGGCCTCTACAGCGACGCCCCCTGCCCCGTCGGCCCATGATAAACAAATTTTCAATCTGGACCCAGAATTTTCCAATTTATTGGGTACCCCTGAGATTGATGAGCCCATCGTGGGTCTAGCCTCTTCCTCCACCCTCAGTGATGCACTGGAGGCCCTGAGGCTGGAGGACAAGCGGACTGAGCTGGCCTTGCGCCGAGCACACCAGTCAGATGCCTGGGCAATCAGATCGGCCACTGCCGCCTCTTTCTTCACCCGTTCATCGATTTGCTGGCTCCGCCAGCTTAAACAACACGTTCCAGCGTCCAATGTCAGAGCGCATCAGGACATAGCCAAGATCACGGCCGCAGCTGAGTTCTCGGCCGATGCCACCTACCACACTGTTAAATTCTCCACCAGAGCGATCTCATCACACATCACAGCCCGCCGACTGCTCTGGCTGAAACATTGGCAGGCAGATCTTAAGAATAAGGTCAAATTGGCTTCTGCTCCCATCGTGGGAAATAAATTGTTTGGACCGTCTTTGGACCCTCTATTAGTGGAGGGTCGCAACAAGAAAAAATTTCTTCCCTCCCTCACCTGGAGGTCAGAACCTAGAACCTCGCAGCCCTTTCGTAGAACTCCTTTTCGGCCCTTTTACCAGGCCCCCGTCTCCCCTAGATTTCAAAGGCCCCCTCCCTTTGGGCCGGGTCAACCCCCAGACAGGGCCGATTCACCTGACAGAAACAGAAGGGGCAGCAGCTACAAGAGGCCCTTTCGGGGATCAGGTAGCCGGCCCTTCCGGCGCTCCAGATAGGCCATACGACTCCATTCCCATTGGCGGGCGTCTTAAAGCCTTCGCCAACCAGTGGGACTCCTCTACTTCTGACGCCTGGGTCAGGGACACCATCAGGTTCGGCCTGGCCCTCGAGTTCCAGTCCGCCCCCCCCAATTTCTTTATGCCATGTCCTCTCTCCAAGGACTGCACTAAGCGTAACCTCATGGATTCAGCTATCCAGCACCTAATTGACATAGAGGCCATCCAACCAGTCCCTCAGGCACAACGAGGGCGGGGTTTCTACTCCCATTTGTTCGTAGTCCCAAAGCACTCGGGGGGGATGGAGAGCGATACTGGACTTAAAGCGGCTTAACCGCTATCTGGTATACTGTAAGTTCAAGATGCACACATTGCAATCTATCCTATTGGGAACTAGACAAGGGGTCTGGTTGTCATCCATAGACCTCACAGAGGCATATCTACATATATCCGGCCTTCCCATCACAAATTTCTTCGCTTTTGCTATAATAACCACCACTTCCAATACGTGGCTCTTCCATTTGGTTTAGCCTCTGCCCCTAGAACCTTTACCAAGGTTCTAGCTGCACTGGCGGCCCACCTCAGGATCCTCCCGGTGCGTCTTCACTGTTACTTGGATGACATCCTCATCCTATCCTACTCTAAATATCAAGCTGTGAGGGACACCCAGGTTACCCTAGCCTCTCTCCAGGAGCATGGGTTTCTTATCAATTGGAAGAAGAGCCAATTATCCCCTTCCACCAGAATAACCCATCTGGGGACGGTGATTGACACCCTGAAAGGGAAGGTGTTCCTATCTTCGGATAGGCTTCTCAGTATCCAGAAATCCGTTAGAACCGTCAGGCGCATCAGGAGGGTTCCCTTTCTGGAATTATCTCAATTACTGGGAAAAATGATTTCATGTATTTCCATTATTCCCTGGGCCCGTCTACACACCAGATCCCTCCAGTGGTTCCCGCTTCCATACCAGAGATCCGGCACAAGCAACTCAAAACTCAAGGTCAGGGTTCCACCAAAGGTCCTCACGTCCTTCCTTTGGTGGAGCAAAGCGTCCATCAACAAGGGCTGCCCCCTCAAGGAGCCCCAAAGACTCACCGTCACCACAGACGCCAGTCTGTTCGGATGGGGCGCTCATGTTCAGTCCATCACATCACAGGGCAGATGGTCAGCGACAGAGCGATTATGCAACATAAACTGGCTGGAACTTCACGCCGTGCACCTGGCCCTTCGCAGCTTCCTCCGTCAGGTACGCGGCCACCACATCCTCATTCTCACAGACAATGTGACGGCCAAAGCACACATCAACAAGCAAGGGGGCACACAATCATTACGTTTGATGAGGGAGGCCGAGCGCCTCTGCCGTTGGGCGGAGTCCAACCTCCTTTCCATCAGGGCAGAACACATCTCGGGACTATCAAACATCCAAGCAGACTGGCTGAGCAGGGCTACCCTAGACCAGTCGGAGTGGCGCCTCCACCCATCACTGTTCAAGGAGGCGGCATCCATCTTCGGGCAACCGGTAGTGGACCTGTTCGCCTCCCCCCTCAATGCCCAGCTCCCAAGATTCTTTTCAAGGTTCCCATCCCAAGGGGCAGAGAATTACAACGCCTTACGTTGCCCTTGGCCCACGGGGCTACTATATGCATTCTCCCCCCTAGCGCTGATGCCCAGGGTCATCCAAAAGGTTCTTCACGAGAAAGCGGAACTGCTCCTTGTAGCACCTTATTGGCCCAGACGTCCTTGGTTTGCGGACCTCCGCAGTCTCTCAGTGGCCCCACCCTGGAGGATCCCATCAGACAGGATCTCTCTGTCTCAAGGACCACTTCTCCACCCGGACCCCCAATGGCTCCAACTAACCGTCTGGAGGTTGAGCGGGACCGCCTGAAGAGGGAAAACCTATCTAGCAGGGTCATTGACACTATACTAGCAGCCAGATGACCCTCAACTATAAGAATCTACAACGCCACATGGTCCATTTTTTGTGGATGGTGTGACAAGCTCCAAATTGACCCCGTTTCCCCTTCCATTGCCCAAATTTTAGACTTCCTGCAGGAGGGACTCAGTAAAGGGCTGTCCCCTAATACATTAAAACGACAGGTAGCAGCCTTATCAACCGTCATCTCCTGTGAAGGAGCTGATTCCCTTTCTCATCACCCCCGTATTCGGGCTTTTCTTAGAGCGGCCACCAATTTACACCCTCCAGCTCTACACCGGTACCCAACTTAGGACCTTAACAGAGTCCTTATCTCACTCACAAAACCCCCTTTTGAGCCATTAAGGGAAGCATCTCTACAGTTTCTAACATACAAGGTAGTCTTCCTTGTAGCGATCACATCAGCCCGTAGGATATCGGAGATTGCAGCCCTATCCATTAGAAAGGACCTCTGTGTATTTCACACTGATCGAGTGGTCCTCCGGCCTGATCCTACCTTTCTGCCCAAAGTCAATTCGGTTTTCCACAGAGCTCAGGAACTTATCCTTCCAAATTTTTGCCTCAAGCCATCTCAGGAAAGGGAAAGGCAATGGCACACACTGGATGTCAGATGCGCTGTGCGCGTTTACATCAAGCGCACAGAGTCCTTCCGAAAGTCAGAGGCCTTGTTTCTTTCCTTTCAACCCAAGACGCAGGGGCACAAGGTATCACCGTCCACCATAGGCCGTTGGATAAGGGCAGCAATAGCCAGGTCATACCAGTTGCAGGCCTTGCAGGTACCCAGAGGTATCATTGCTCATTCCACCAGGAGTGCGGCAACTTCGGCTGCCTGGGCCTCCCCGTCACCTTTTATCAGGCACTACAAGATCGATGTGTTTGCCTCAGCTGAGGCTTCCTTTGGTAGAAGGATTCTACAGAAGGTTTTTAGAGAACCCGAGGTGACCAGACGATGCCCCTCCTGTAGGACAGGCCCAGCTTTGGTATGTCCCACTTCTGGATGCTCCGAGCAGCTCTAAGGAGAATGGGCGTTGGTACTTACCTGACATGCCATTTCTCTTCGAACTGCGAGGAGCATCCACCCCCACCCAAATTTCACCGTCTGGTGGGGTCTTGTTTTGGCCAGTGAACCATCAGTTAGGATGAGAGCACAAATTTTTTCCTCTCGTCTTCGCAAAACTAGGGAACGCTATGGAGGAGACATGTGGAAGGAGGAGGAGCGTTCCTCAAAATCAAGCTCAGCCTATGAATGCAGAGACTGAAGCACCACCCACTTCTGGATGCTCCTCGCAGCTCGAAGAGAAATAGCGTGTCAGGTAAGTACCAACGCCCAATCAGGATTGATGTATCTTCTTTTTTGTTTTCTCCAAAGAAAAAGGCCAATTCTTTCTCCATCCACTGTGTGAAGTCTTTTTTCTTTAAAATAGTATTATTTAACGTCCATCTAGATGATCTTCTTTGAAAAAGAAAAAGAAGGGAAACATTAATACTAAAACTTTTCCTTTAAAATAAAAAGCAAGCGTAGAAATTTAACTTCCAAAGACAAGAAAAAACAAACAAAGACAAGTTCCAAAGAGCCAAAAATCCAAATAGCTATTACAAAAAAAAGTAAACTGATGAGGAGGGGTAGCACAGCTTAGAAAAATTAAAAAGAGCACACTGCACTTTGTTTAATTATCCAAGGCTCTTGTTATAACTCTCTTCTCCAAAGACTTATCATCTGTTCTTTTCCTATAAGCTTCAACACCAGACTCCAGCTGTTGATAGAAACCCAGAAGAGCACCTGCAATAATACTCTCCCATGCTCTATCTTGTCAAACAGGCAATGTCCTTGAAAAGAAGTCTCAGTTCTTTCTCAGCTTTGTCTGATCAAAAGAGAGATAGAATATTTCCAAGCCTCTAGTTGGCAGTGTTACAAAGTTTCTTTAGCTTTCTCTTTCCCCCTCCTTTTCCAAGTAAAATATAATAAGAATTAATTAAAAAAAGAAAAAGATTTTTTAAAAAAATAACTAAAAGGGAGTCTCTGGCTTAAAATATTACAAAGTCAAAAAGGAGAAAAGAAGAGATAAAAAGAAGAGAAAAAAACCAGTCCAGTTTCAAAATATAAGATCGTGTATAGAAAATCCAGCAATGAAAAAAAAAATTATTTTGACATTCCTGTTTAAAATTGCCGCTTAATCAATTCTGTCAAAACTTGTACAGATTCTTTCTTTTCCTTAGGGTGTCCTTTCAAATCTTAAAATAAAAAAAAAGTTCTCACCAAACCGGCACACTCTCTCTTTCCGTTCTCTTTCGTTTCGGAGCTGTCCCAACTTCAGCAGCTTTAATGGCTGCCTCTTTGCCGCTGGCAAAAAGAGCTTCTCCTGGATCTACCAGGGACTTTGCGGTATCCCTGGGATCGACAGGATGCGCTGTTTACATTCACCGTCTCTTCGGGACGGTTTAGATCCACTTGGACCGTCCAGGAGCAAAGATATCGGCAGCGATCTCAGACCTCCAAGATCGCATGCCGTATCGTCGCGACGCCAGCTCCTCCCAGACGCAGCGATATAACTAATATGCATTATTTTTCATGTTTAAGACAACACTGGCAATGTTCTAAAATGTAATATCTAAATATCAAGATTTTAATATTGTGACCATATGAATTTACACTTTTGTTTGAAAATTTATTGATTTTGTTTTTCTACTCTTTCAAAAGCAAAGATATCTCTTTGGGGATCTCTTTTTGTTACTAGTATGATGGCAAGTATCATGTTTTTATAAGATGGCTCTCTCCCACATGTCGTAGTGACATTTGGTGTTATGAAAAAGATTCAGGAGAAATGCCATGTGGGGGAACAAGGGGAAGCCACTGATGGGGAAGTATAGAATTCTGGGATGAAGCCTGTAACTGAATGGCCAACATAAGTGCTTGGGTGCCAGAAGCTCAATTTTGATCTGAGTGATTTCCCCACCCCACAGTGTCATGGGAGTCTGAGATAGTCGAGCATGATGGTGAGTATGGTGGTGGTGGAGGAATGGATCCTCCGCACCACATTTTGTGATATGTGGGAAATTTTTGAAATCACTTGGTAAAAGACGCAGCGACATTCTTGTCTTTAAAAAGCCTCAACTCTTGAGGGAAGCTCTGGAAAGTAATCGAAACAGCCAGGAAACAGCAAAAAGTTGTGCTGTTGCTTTGACTGCTTGGTTTGATAAAACATCATCAAGGAAAGAAAAATGTGTGTCTAATCTTTAAAATGATAGGGCGCTTGTTGCCTCCTGTGATTGGAATCCATAAACATGAGATGGAAATGTGTGGGGAATTCAATCTTGTCTGAGGAAGGAGAGAAAAATTAAAAACTTGAGCTACAGAGACCCAACCTTTAATCATTACTAACAATTACCAGAAGGGTTAGAGTACACCCAAATAGTGTTGGCTGAGATTGCTTCAAAACAAAACAAAACACCAGATAACATTTTGTTTATTTGTATTCCATCCCGCCTTTATTATTCTTACAAATAACTCAAGGCAGCAAATATATCCAACACATCTTCCTCCTCCTATTTTCCCCACAACAACCTTGTGAGATGGATTATGCTGAGAGAGAGTGACTGCCCAAAGTCACCCAGCTGGCTTTTGTGGTTTAAGGTGGGACTAGAATTCCCGGTCTTGCACACTTTGCACAATTATATCACCAATTGTGGCCTTTCTTTGGATCATAAAACTTTACTGCATCACCCATGCATTTGTTACCTCTTGATTATTACAATGCATTCTACAGTTGGGCTTCCCCTAAAGACCAGCTGGAAGCTTCAGCTGGTGCAACAAATGTTTTCCTCCTCCATTATAGAAGAAATCCAATTAACAGAGATAAATAAACTCAAGTACAATTTAACAAACTCTTAGATCCTTGACCATATATAATTAAAAATCACCTAATGAAAGATCAGTTATCAATAAAGTATTGTCAAATTACTAAAATACTTTATCGGACTTGTCTCAATTTTTCACAAAATAAGATTTTATTATTTCAATAATAATAGTAATTGGAAAAATATATACTGTATTTTTTTTTTTTTAACAAGTTTTATTAATTTTTAAAACACACAAATTATCATTATTCATTACATGTTTAAACCTTTTTCCTTGTAAATTTAACAAGTCAGATAAATTATGATTCTGTTTTAAACCATTTCCATATAATATACCAAAACCTCTTATTCAATTTCTCTTTACTTCTCTTTACTCTTATTCAATATCATTATTATTGTTTCATCTGTTTCTTTCTGACTTAGTTACCATTATTCTCATTCTATATTTCTACAAGTTTTTACCAATTCTCCCCCAAAAAGACATATACACACAACACACAAAACATAAAAAAATATCTTTTTGGAAAGTAACTTGGACCCAGGTGTCTCTCTCTTCATGGACTTCAATTATATTCATGCTCATCTTACATATCATTACTTATTTTATTTACCATTCTAAGCCTTCTATATTAACTTCTCCACATATTTCACACTTCTTAATTCTACCTTAATTAATCATCTTAGTTTAAATCATTATATTTGTATCTTTTGTCCATTTTTATCATCCCTTTGTCTCATCCCTTATGAAAAAAAAAGAAAATCAGTTTCTCCTGAAATCATTAATCAGAGTATGATGCCTTTCTATCTCCCCCCTAAGTTAATCAAATTAATCTTTAAAATAATATCTAATACCCAATCAGATTTTGCTTGGTACATTCTATCTAACTAATACATCCAACACAATTAAGTGCATAATTAGAGAATAAATCCAAATATTAAAAAGAAATACTATAATAAAAATTTTATAATAACATCAATACCATAATTTTATTAAACTCTTTAATTAAAACAATATTCTAAACCTCTCCTATTATTAAGTTTTAAAACCAATCATTTTTAAACATTTTAACATTTTAATCTCTTATCAACTCTTAAGCCATTGCAATACTACCATCTCATCTTATGTACCTTGCAAAATCTTTTTTTTTTTTAAAAAATTATACTTTATCCATTATCCATAAAAATTCCTTTTTTCCATTTAATTTCAAAACGTTGTAGCTTTTCTCCACCTTTTCCCTTTCTTTCTTTTCCCAACAAACCTTTCTACCCCCCTTCTTCTAGCCTCTGCCTTACCGGCTTCCCTTCTCTGTCGTATTTCTTTTCCCCTTTGTTTACAATCATCATATTGGTTTTGCACTTTATTTTTCCCTTTCTTAAATGTTTTTTTAGATCTTAAGTCCTTAAATCCTTTAGTTTTCTTCTTTTCTCTTCTTTTCTTTTCTTTCTCTCTTCCTTTTTCTGGATCAAATTCTGAGATTCATTAAAGATGGCTCCTTCCTTTCTTTCTTGTTCCTCTGCTGTCTTCATCTGTTGTAATTTTTGTTGATAATTAGTAGCGCCATTTCTAAGAAAAGAAAAGCTTCTTCCACACCATTTCTTAGTTCCTCAACAGAAAGAGCCATTATAAATCTTTTCTTTTCTTTTCTCCTTCTTTCTTCTTACAACAACCAGAATATTCAAAAAGAAAATAAAAAAGATAAAAACAGTCCCAAAGTTATCAATCAGTCAAACCAAGGCAGAGTTCTCACTTTCTCCTTCTGGGGTAATATCAATCAAAGAGAAAGAAAGTCCAAATCTGTTTAAAGTCTTGTTACAATATATTCTAGTCTTCAAATCCTTAAGGCATCTGCTCCAACAAATCTTAGCATACAAATATTTTCTTTTAATCCTCTCTTCCCACTCATCGCTTAAAACCAATTTCCACCTAAAAAAATAGGTTTCTTAATATCCAGTTATTTATTCCGTAGGAAAAGAGGGAAAGCTATCCTTTCAGCACCTTCAAGCAGCCGCTTTTTTCCTCTTCTGGCAGGTATTATTCAGAAAGTCATACTTTTCAGGAATTTTATTAAATATGTCTTAGAGTCCTAGGAGCCAAGAAAACTTTCTCCTCTCAATCACTTTCTCCACTTCCTCCTGCGCATTCTTACCCGGCTGCAAGCTTCTTTGTGGCGGCCATTACGGACCGCCGCTGCACCGTCCTGGGAAAAGGGAGTTCTGCCGGCCAGGAGGGGTCTGCAGCACCCCAAACCCTTCTCCGGATCCCCCTACCTTCAGCTGCCCCTGCAGGGCAGCCTAGCTCCGTACCCGGCTGGGTCGGAGCCCCAAAACGGCTAGCGCGGCAGGGGATCGCGCAGCCGCAAATCCCTGCCGCTCGCGGCCGACAAACCGGAAGAGCGGAAAAATATATACTGTATTTTAAAATAGCATAAATCTGTATCTTTTTCCAAAAAAAGAGACATTCATTTAACAAATGTGATAAGAAAAGTCTAAAATGGGACAAAACTCACTTAACAAGGATTTGTGCCATTGTATGAGTCAGTGAATAATTGTGAATGCATAATGCATAATAATGGCATTTGAGAGCCAATTTGGTATAACCAGTTAAGGCACCAAGGTTCCTAGTAAGTGGGAGACCGTGAGTTCTAGTCCCATCTTGTCCCAAAACCAACTGGGTAATCTTGGGACAGTTATGGAAGAAAACCATGGCAAACCACTTCTAAAACCTTGCCAAGAAAAACGTAGAGATTTATTCAGGCAGTTGCCAGGAGTCAGTACTGACTTGAAGGTGTGCAATTGTGTGCACGCACCCACATGCTCAAACAGATATCTACCTCCTCCTTGGAACACTTCTCTGTCAAGTGTTTTCTATCATTACTTGAGCCTCTCTTCTGGTGTCTGTTTGGATGACAGCAATTTGTATTAAATTTCTGCCCTGCCAGTTAAAAACACAATTCTCTTTAAGTTCAGTAATCAGAAATAATCTGTATTCATAGCTTAGGGGGAAATACAAATGTTGCAGCCATTTTCCAGTTCAGCAGTTTTCTGATTCTGACTGGCTGACTAACTTGTGCTCAAGGTGATAGAGAGTGAGAAGTCTGCTGAGACATTATTAGGCACCTTGGAGCTAAAACCATTTGGTCTAAGAATAGAATTTGGAATTGTAAATTTAAAAATGAGATCTCTCTTTGAACCCTAACTGTTCTCAAGAGAATAATAAATGGGGAATGAAGTAAGAGATTATGTAGAAAGGAGATCAGAAAGAGAAGTCAGCTAGGTTATGATTCTGTGATGTTCTTCACTGTCTTTGGTTGTTGGTTTGTCTATTACACATAAATTATGCCTTTGGAGTCTTCAGGAATTAATTAAAAACTGACATATCCTTTTGCAAGTCCTCATTCCCATAAGTGAGCTAACATAACAAGTAAGTCACATTAGAAAAAAATATTAGCGAAAATATTTTTCAGTATAGTATTAAAATGATGGCAATTCCCCACCTGAAAAATAAAAAGTAATGCACAAAATTATTTTATACATTAAAATTTAAAAACATTATTTAAAACATTTTATGACCTCAAACCAATTAAGAAAAAAAAAACTACATCCTTTTATTATTTTTGCTTTTTTTAAAAAATGGAATGACCACTTAAAGCTTGATCCTATGAATAAAACAACTCTAAACATTGCTGGAAAGTTTTCTTTTACACTTTGTTGGAAAGGGAAAACAACAATAGTTCCAATAGTGACAGATCACACAATCAACAATCCATTGTTGCAAATCAGTTATAAAGTTATTGTTTTAATAATGTATAGTAATTATTTTGTCCATCTCCCAGGCATGAAAAGCCCAGCATTCTTGGTTTCTTAATAGAATCCAAGTTCTGGAGAAATAGTTTTAAAATTACTTAACAACCCCTTGCTTAGAAACAGAAATTCTAGTCCAAATTATGCTTGAACGTTGAGGACTACCTGAAAAAGATTGTCAATATATAGTGGCAAAAAGAGTTTGTTAATATCTTTAGAACTTATCCATAATCTGACTTTAAAATTAATCCGATAAGCAGGTAAAGAGATTGAGCAAACCACACTCAAAACAACATACCATGTCATGTCTTTATTGAAAATATTGAGCAAGTGATCACCATCTGGTGGAATTCCCCAAGGCTTTAGATTTGGAAGCTGCTGGTACCTGTTTCAAGCAGCAATAAATTCACTTAAATGTTTCCTGAATTTGTTGATCAATCCTGCACATTGGTTTGGAGGGATTTTGATGCATTCCTCTTTAAGGTATTTTTGAGCTGTCTTGTATGAATTACTTACTTTGGTCTTGCCACAACATTTTACTTGGGCTAAGGTCAGAACATTCCAAAAAATGAAATGTCTTTTGCTTCAGCCATTTGGTTGTAAATTTACTTGTTAGTTCTCATGTTACCTTATTCACATTATTTAAGCTTCAGCTCACAAATACCTTGACATTCTCCTATGGAATTTGCTGACAGAATCCAGAATCCATTGTTCCCTCAATGATTAGGAGTTCTCCAGAACCTGAGGCATATCGACATTGCCTTGCTTTTACTGGAACACTGGATGTTAAGGATTTAGACAATAGCTTCATATCTTGCATTGCATCTAGGTCAATTAAAAGAAGCATAAAACATCTGCTATTTTTAATCCAAATGTATAACAGTTATTTTTACATTTTCATTGCTTTATAAGAGGAACAACATCTAATATTCACTCCCAAATATATTTATACAATTAATGCTCTTTAACCATTTGTTTGATTGAAGAACATGCCACATAATCAGTAAATTTGTTGTATTGTAAATGTATGTATTTGTTTAAAGCATTTTAATAAAGATTTTGGAGCTTGGAATGATATTCTAGACCAGTGGTTCCCAAACTTTTTCAGTTCACTGTCCCCTTGGTGCTACAAACTCATCCTTGGTGGCCCCCACCCAGGGGTTGGATTCAAATTTCTGTGGGCGTGGCCTAATTTGAGGGTGTGGCTTGCTGGTCACGTGACTGGGTGGGTGTGGCTTGCTGGTCATGTGACTGGGTGGGTGTAGCTTCCTGGTCACATGACTGGCTGAGCATGGCTTGCTGGTCATATGACTGGGTAAGTGTGGCTTGGTGGTCATGTGACTAGGTAGGCGTGGCCAGGTGACTGGCTGGTTGTTTAGCAAGTGTTCTAATTTATGACTGGCCTCCCCAGAGATACTTGACCTGTTTTTGGAGTTTTGACAGCCACGCACACACATACACACACACTCCCTTCTAACCCTGCTGGAGTAGGTCATTGGACTAGAATCGGCAAAGCATCTCTGATTAGATTCTAGTAGTGAATAAAATCTAATCAGAGATGCTTTGCCGATTCTTGTTGATTTGTTTTATTTGTATCTCTTTATTTTATGTTGCTGAATTTTATTGACATGTGTGTCCCTTCTTGTGCACAACCCAGAAGTTTTTGTGATTCTTTGAAGCAAAAATTACTGACCTCTGCCTTTGCTCTATTTTTCAAATGTGCTGCCACTGCTGCGTTCTAGATGCCGGCCCTGCAGGTCCACCCCATTGAGCCCACTGCACTGGAGGGACCTACTCAAGCAAGTCAAGTCAATGGAGTGAGCCTGAGAGAGGGAAAGAGAGAGAGAGAAAAGAGAGAGAAAGAGAGAAGGAAGAAAAGAAAGAGAAAAGGGAAAGAAGGAAAAAGGGACAAAGAAAGAGGGGGGGATGGAAGGAAGGGATAGAAAGAAAAAGAAATAAAGGAGGGAGGGAGGGAGGAGAAAGAGTATGAGATATCTATTCTAGTCCAATCACCTGCTTCAGCAGGGTTAGAAGGGAGTGTGTGTGTTCTCGTAACTTATCAGTACATTTTAGTTTTGCCTTCTTCAGAATTGGCACTGTAATACATCGGGGAAAAATAATTTTTAGGGTGGAGATCTGGTCCAATGGATCCTGTTTAAAGCCTCAACAAAATGTGAGAGCTTCCTGATAGTCTTGAACATGTTTCGTCCACAAAACCTTTAATAGAAGCCAAAGATGTTTCAATGTGCTGGCAAAGACGTTACAGTGTGGAAAAGGACCTCAGTCTAAACTCGGCCTCATTTCAATCTGATGCATCAGCGCGCTCTCTCCCTCCCTCCCCCTCTCTCCTCTCTCTCCTCCCTCCCTCCCTCCCTCCCCCCCCTCTCCCTCCCTCCCTCCCTCCCTCCCAGACTGGCTTTGCTCTACTTTCCTGATGTGCCTGCGGGGCTGGCACTTCGAACATGGATGGATGGATGGATAGATGGATGGATAGATAGAGAGAGACAGAGAGAGACAGGTAGGTAGATAGATAGGTAGATAGATAGGTAGGCAGGCAAACAGGCAGGCCGACCTTTTGGATGACTGTATGAATAGGTAGATAGGTAGATAGATTGGTAGGTAGGTAGATTGGTAGATAAGTAGGTAGGTAGATAGATCTATATTGGTAGATAGGTAGGTAGGTAGGTAGACAAAGACAGGCAGGCAGGTAGGTAGGCAGGAAGGCAGGCAGGCAGGCAGACAGACAGACCTTTTGGATGGATGTATGGATAGATAGATCTATATTGGTAGATAGGTAGGTAAGTAGGTAGACAGAAAGAAAGCAGGCAGGCAGGCAGGTCGGTAGGCAGGAAGACTGGCAGGCAGGCAGGCAGACCTTTTGGATGGATGGATGGACGGATGGACGGACAGAAAGAATGCAACAGCGGCAGCACTTTGGGAAAGTAGAACAAAGCCAGAGTGGGAATTGAAGTCCACACAAGTTGCCAAGGTTGAGAAACATGGATATATCAACCCAGCCATTCTGGTTAGAGTTTAGCATGCTGTTTGATTCTGGCTTAGTCAATAAACCATGGCGAAGTTCTTCCTGCTCCTTAATGCAGCTGCTCCTCTGCCCCTTCTCCAGCCCCAGTTCTTTCTTTGGCATCCAAGTTTGTAATGCAAATCTCCTTGGGGCAGTGATGCGGCCGACTTCACCCTCTTTGTTGCGACCCAAGGTCCACTTCCATTGGGCCAAGCAAGGGGAGGTGCTCTGCACATGCTCAGAGACTCCCAACTTCAGGGAAGTGCTCCGCCCATCTTTACACTCTGCCTGGGAGGAGGAAGTCATGAGGAAGCAGCCTAGACCGGCGGAGGGGAGGGGGAGGGAGTGATCACTTGGAAAGCAAGCAAGCAAGCGCATGGCTTGGTCAGAAGAACCGGGCTGCAGAGGGAGGCTAGGTTCTAGGTCTGGGCCGGCTGCATAGAGCCGAACCGAACTGAGCCACGCACCTTGGAGAGCTGCAGCTGCACCCACCTGCATCTTGTGCGCAAGCCCGGCTGGCTGGAGAGGTGGAGGCTGGGCGGGTGCTGCGCACTCCCTTGTTTTCCTCTGCAGAAGGTGGCCCTAACGCTGGACCACCCACCCCTTCCACTGCGTGCCTTGGGAGGGTTTTGCTTTCGGGCCTTCTGGCGTGCCTCTGCCGCTTCCACCGGAGAGGGCAGCCTGCAAGCTAAGGTGCCCCCTTTCCGCCACCTTCCACCTCTCCCCCCCAGGCTTGGCAAGGCTTGCCATGCGAGTTCCACATTTGAGGTGCCGGCTACAGAGCGATGAAACAATCAATGGGCTGCATGGCTGGCAGTCAGTGAGCCTGCGTGACCGGTGCCTTGAATGCCCCCCTGCCGCCTCTTAGTGCCCCCCTGCCAGCCTCCTTGCCTCTTAGCGCCCCCCTAAGGCATCCCACCGGTACCGCCCAAATTTGGGGACTACTGTTCTAGACTATTTTGTAATTCATAATATAGTAAACTAGTTGAATTTTTAATTCATCACTATTAATAAATCAAAGTTATTAGTGCTCATTTGAATTTTAAAAATGCTGCTTGGAAGAACAACTATATATTTAAAATTGTAAATAAAAAGAGAGTTCTAGTGTCATGTCTACTAAATTGTGAGATCACCAAATAATATGCAAATTTTCTAATTTCATTCCTGGGCTTTACATGCACTCTGTAGAAGGCAGCCATATGTAGAATAACAGACTATTGTCCGTATCACATATGAGAGGCAGATTGTAGATGTATTTATGAAGTTGTTAAATATTTGTATTTTACAAAGTATGATGTGTTGGGTTTTCCATTCTCCAAATATTGTACTTTTGGATACTATAAAATTATACTTGTAGAAGACTGTGATCTGAAAGATTTTAGTAACAAAAAGATTCATACATAATGACTAATTGGAAGTAATTTTGCTGTTAGTTTTGATTCTTGTGGGCAAAAAGAATTAGAATTTTGAATTTTGAAATGGACTTTACTTTGCTGATGGATTTTGGTTTGATGTCTAGAAAGAATCGGTTATAGCCATGATGGAGAACCACAGGTGGCATGCAGAGCCATTTGTGCGGGCACGTGAGCCCCAGCCAAACTTACCTGCACTGTGCATGCGTATGCTTCCCAGCTGATTTTCGGCCTATTTGAAGCCGTTTTCGCCCTCCCGGAGGCTCTAGGCTCCAGAGGCTTCCCTTGAGCCTCTGGGAGGGCAAAAATGGCCTCCCCCGGGCTCCAGAGGCTAAAAGCGGGCACTTCCGGTATTTCCGGAAGGCCCGTTTTTCGGCCTCCCAAGGCTACAGAGGCTTCCCTTAAGCCTCCGGGAGGGCAAAAATGCCCCCAAATGCACCGAAAATCAGCTGGGAAGCACGCATATGTGCAGTGTAGGTAAGGGGGGGCACAGTGTTGTGTGTGCATGTGCTGGGGGGCAGGGCACATTGCATTGTGGGTGCCAGCATGCATGTGCACTGTTGTGCGCATGTGTGCTTTCGGCACACCACAACAAAAAGGTTCGCCATCACCGGGTTATAGAAGAGGGAATGTAATCTTAGAGAAAGAGGTTTGATTAGAATTGTATGTATAACTGCTGAGAGGAAGATAGAAACCTGCTTTTTATATATTATCCTTGTATAAGGGTACGTACGTATGTGTGTGTGTGTTCTTTTTTCTTTGCCTCTTTTTTCCCATTCTTTTTTCATATTTTTTTCTTAATTTTAAAATAAAAAATGGGCATTTTATTTGTATTAAAAATAGTTCCTTGGAGGTATTTCCAGTTTTATGAAAATGTTTCTTTTAAAAATAGTCCATTAAAAATCATTTTGCAAAAGCTGAGAAATGTCATCCAATGATAAAACTTCCTTTGTTTTTTTTAATTAGTTCTTATGTTTACTAGTTTCTAAATTTTTCTCATTTCAGATGAGTAATCCTGTCATAAAAATATACTTAAATTAATAGTAGTATAATATAATAATACAAGAACCAGCTTGTATGACAGGAATGACAGAAAGATTAGTGTGAAAAGATGTTGCATTGTCCTGAGATCAAAATCTGATGGAGAAATAAACATATATAGTCATCAACTGCTAAAATATGAACTGAATTAAATAAGATATCTATTTTTAGGAAATGATCATTTGGAAATAGTTTGATTACCGGTATGTGAAAAAGAGATATGAAGGTATTTATTGAAGTTTAAGACATACTGTTGCTTGTGGAATTGTTATACTGTACTGATAAAATGTTTTCCTCCATTTTTTTCTTCTAGATGTTTCCAGATGAAGAACAACAAATAACACAAATCATGGAAAAAATACTGAAAGATTTTGACAAAGGCCTGCAAGAAAGTATTTCTGATTTTGTGGATTTGAGTGGCAATTGCCAACAATCTTTTGAAGAGGTTTCTGTGAACCAAAGCTCTATGCATCTTCCACCTGGTTCTCCCACCACAGGTATGTTTCTTTGTTTATTAGATTTGTCTACCCATTTGATCTCATTTGAAGATGACCCTAAATACAGGTAGTCCTCGACTTACAATAGTCCGTTTAGTGATTGTTCAAAATTACAACAGCACTGAAAAAAGTGACTTATGACCATTGTTCATACTTATGACCATTACGGCATGGTCACATGAATAAAATTCCAGATTCTTGGCAATTGACTCATATTTATGATGGTTGCAGTGTCCCCAGGTCATGTGCTCACCTTTTACAACCTTCTGATAAGCAAATTCAGTGGGGAAACCCGATTCACTTAACAACTGTAAGGATTCATTTAACAAATGTGATAAGAAAAGTCTAAAATGGGACAAAACTTAACAAATTTCTCACTTAACATAAATTTTGGGCTCAATTGTGGTTGTAAGTTGAGGATTACCTGTGTTAGCAGAAATATTTTGTAAATTATGTAAATACTGAAGGAGATATTTAGGAAAAGATAAAAACATTCATGATGCGTGTTCTTATTCCTATAACGATTGCTGAATTATACATTTATGTATTTTGCTGACATTTTACTTTAATTATTTTAACATTCATTTTCGTGTTTTAAGAAGGAGAAATATTATGAGGGAAGCTGCTTGAAACATATTTGAAAAAAGTTGTCGGTATCTTTTAAATTACAGATAGTTCTTGAGATATGATCGTAAGAGGGCCTACCCATTAAAGTTGCATTTTGTGACAGCCATTAAGTAAAGCATCTCACTTGATGATTTTCCCCATCCCTGCTCTCTCCAATATAATAATTAAATGAACATACAGGTCATTTAATGGAGCATGGGCTGCCTAGGGATGGAGGAGACTTTTGGAAGACTAACACAGGTCTAGGCCAGCCTACTCAGGCCCTCCCAAGGCCCCCCCCATTCCTGGAGAGACCTCATGCCCCTTGATTCCTGCCCCTTGGTTCCCAAAACGCCTTTTCCAACTGCCACTGAGTCCACCAAGCCTTAAGCTTGATTCCCATTTCATCAGGTCAAACCTCTTTCTCCTCTCCTTTTGAAGAGTTCTGAAGCCTTCCAGAGTGCTGAAATAGATCACTAAATTGTATAGCTATATACTGCAATTCCAGAAGTGGTAGCAATATTTACAGCTACCAGAATACAATTTGGCCCCTGTACACATGACAGCTACTGCCAAAATTGTGGCATGTGGCTGAGCACAAAGTGACTTGTTCCACTGCTATGGAAAGTTTCAGAGCTCTTCAAAAGGTAAGTGAGGAGGAGTGCGTGGGGCTTGGTGGAAAGGGAATCAGGCCTAAAGCTAGCAGGGAGCCATTCGGGGAGGGAAATGTTTGCAGGGACCCTGTGGCAGAGGTATGAGAGAAGATAGGTGCATGGTGCTGCAGCATCCCTGCAGTTGGTTATAAGGGCAAATGAAAGTGGGAGTGCTGCAGCGGCCGTATCTATGGGGCTGGTTGTAAGTAGTTTTTGTGGGAGTCCACTGTAACTTTGAACAATAGTTACCGTATTTGCCGGCGTATAAGATGACTTTTTGCCCTGAAAAACATGCCTCCAAGTGGGGGTCGCCTTATACGCCGGCAATACGGTATATCCACTGCCGGCTTCGGATGCTTGTGGGACGCAGCGAAGGTGCCTCTGGCTTCCCGGATCCCCGCGTCGCTTCCGCCAAGAGCCTCCCGCCTCTGAATCAGGTTCGAATCCTGCTCGCCCGCTCTGCCCGAGGCTGCAGCGACTGGGGAGCGAGAGCGTGGGTCACTCCTGTCGCCCAGGCAGGGCCATGTGAAGGCTGCCCGCCTTCCTGCTCCTCCCACGGCCCCTGGCACTCCGCCCTGCCGCTGCAGCCCGGGGATTTCTGGAGGGCGTTTCCGGTGACCCCGCCGGGATCGTTTGGCTGACCTAGTGGACGCTTGCAAGAGGACTCTGTTGTGGGAAAGCCCGAGGGACTCCGCCGGAAGGGCCAGGGTTCTGGAGTAACGCCTGCCTACTCCGAGACACGCTCCTTTAGACAGTCCATCTAAGAGAGTTCAAACATCCTTCACTTCCAACACAGAATAACATACACACTGTGTAAATATTGGATGATTAGTTAATTATCCACATTTTAAATAAATGTAATTGTTGTGTTCCATATTTTGTATTTCATTTTCTATACTTCTACATTTAGTTGTATATTTTGTTTATACATGATAGCGGTCTAAGGGGCTGCCACAGGGAGGAGGGGGTCAAGCTATTTTCTAAAGCGCCTGTAGGCCAGACAAGGAATAAGGGATGGAAACTGAACAAGGAGAGATTTAACCTGGAAATAAAGAGAAACTTTCTGACAGTGAGAACAATCAACCAATGGAACAGCTTTCTCTCGGCAGTTGTGGGAGCACCATCACTTGAGACCTTCAAGAAGAGATTGGACTGCCATTTGTCAGAAATGATGTAGGGTCTCCCACTTGGGCGGGGTGGGTGGGTTGGACTAGATGACCTACAAGGTCCCTTCCAACTCTGAATATCTGTTATCTGTTTACTTTTTAATTTAAATGAAATTTACCCTGGATGTTTGAATTGGTCATATAGTTTTACTCAATTTTTTTTACTCAATTTAGTTTTACTGCTGTAAAGCAGAGTAAGTATGTTGCTTACACAGTGTCTTAGTGGTAAATGATAGACAGACACATGTAAATACGAATTTATATGTATAATATCAAAATAACTACCGTATTTGCCGGCATATAAGATGACTTTTTTGCCCTGAAAAACATGCCTCCAAGTGGGGGGTCATCTTATACGGCGAGTATATAACAAACTCTATATTTTGAGTGGAAATGTTGGGGGTCGTCTTATACGCCCAGTCGTCTTATACGCCGGCAAATATGGTAATTTGTAAGTCGAAGACCACTTGTACTTTAGCAAAAGGAACTTTTGTAAGATTCTTTTATGGTCACAATGCACTTGGGGTTTAGAAATATTAATATAACAATAATCATCTATAACCTTGGAACAGATTTCAGAGGCAGCCCAAGAACATTGTTGTGGTTATGATTCTGTCATGAATAACACTTTGCAATGAATATTGGCTAATTGTTGAATTGTGTTTTGTTTCAGAATCTTCATCACAAACATCTAATTCTTTCACTGTACCTTCAGAAGAAGACAGTGTATTATTCAACAAACTGTTATACCTTGGATGTATGAAAGTTTCTGCTCCCCGCAGTGAAGCAGAGGCCTTGTGTGCCATGGCAACTTTGAAAAACTCAAATCATTCTCCATCTCCTGTAACTCTTTATGTTCCAAATATTCCAGATGGTTCTGTTAGGTGAGCCGGGTGTTTCTGTTTGTGTATATGCAAGGTATCCAAATAAGTTTAAGAACAGGACAGGAATGGATTCCTGCTTCCTCCTGTAGGAACTTCAAGTTGCTCAGTAGAATCTTTTGTTTTCTGTTTAGAAGATCATATCTAATTCCCATCTTTCTTTCAAGTTCCTCAAATGTTGCCTGGATGTTTGCAGTGTATAACTGATAGCAGATAGCTGATTAGGAAAGCAGGTGCTTTAGTTCCAATCTAGACATAACGCAAAAGGGTATTGGCACTTGTAGCAGCTTTATAAGTTCAAGTGGGGTGTTTTTCGGAGCAGAGCTGTTCTAGATTTGGTTTCATGATCTAAGTAAAAGGAGCTCTTTCCATTTTTACTAGATTAAGAACTATAGTGAAATTTAAGATATGATGTATGGAAATAATACGTGTGAAATAATACTTTTCTATGGATATTAGTTTTACTGTGAAATTACTTGATGGATTTGAAATTGTACAAAACTACAAAGGAAAGGTTTATCAACAACAAAGGTCTTGATGATATTATGTCACCTATTCAATCATAGACTATGTTATATATGTTAGTTATAGTTGCTACCAGAAGAGCTAATTCTCTGCTGGATTAGATGGGGCTTTTGGCCTCATCCAGTGAAAATTTTCTTTCTGTTCGTGTACTGCTTCACTAGCAGCGACTAAACAAGAACATCATGCATGGGGGTGGCTCTGTATGATCTTCCTGATAAATCTCATGGGAAACAATGGTGTCAAAAACTGAAGGAAAGAAATTAAATTTCTATTTTTTTTCCTTTTCTTTTTCTTTCTTTTCTGTATTTTTTCTTTTTCTTCATGTCTACCTTTGTCTCTATCAGGCGATATATATATAGTGTATGTATGTATGTATGTATGTATGTGTGTGTGTGTGTGTATATATATATATTTTTCCTCAAGTTTTCGCGGGTACTTACATGTATGGCATTCAGCTTTGTTCGGGTATTTTCCCACGTCATTGTAGTTGTGCTTTTAAAGTTGTAGCAACGTTTCGGCAGAATCTCATCTGCCATCATCAGGCTTCTGTATTGTGTTCGTCTGTGAGTCACAGATGAAGCCTAATGGTGGCAGATGAGATTCTGCTGAAACGTTGCTACAACTTTAAAAGAACAACTACAATGATGGGGAACAAAGCTGAATGCCATACATACATACATACATACATACATACATACATACATATATATATATATTTGTTTTCTTAAGTTTTCGTGGGTACTTACATGTATGGTATTCAGACGAACACAATACAGAAGCCTGATGATGGCAGATGAGATTCTGCCGAAACGTTGCTGCAACTTTATAAGCACAACTATAATGACGTGGGAAAATACCCGAACAAAGCTGAATACCATCTATATCTATATCTATATATCTATATATCTATATCTGTCTATCTTTGGTTATTCGGGTTTTCTCCCGCGTAAAATTGGAAGTATCCTGGCGACGTTTCGATGAAATCTCATTCGTCATCTTCAGGCTTGTGTCTTCGGCTTTGTGCTTCTCGGAGTAATGTGAGCTTGCAGCTGCTGCTTCCTTTTAACTGCTAGGGGTGTGTGACTTGATTGGGTGGGGGCTTGGCTGTGTTCTGATTGGGTGGGGGTGTGTTCTCATTGGTTGGGGGTTTGGCTGTGTTCTGATTGGTTGGGGTTGGCTGTGTTCTGATTGGCTGGGGGTGTGTTCTGTTCAGGTGGGGGCTTGGTTGTGCTCAGGTTAGTCTTAGTTGCTGGGGGATTTGAACTGGTGAGCTGTGATCCTGTTGTTTGGCTTCGAAAAACGCCCACACAGCTTGAATAAACGAGATGATACCTCCCGCCTACCAGCCATTTGGAAACCCGCCCTCATTAATAAACGAGTACCTAACATGAAGAATGACACCAGACCCACACCCACGAGGGCCACACAAGATGCTACCACAACACTTCCACGTAGAAAGCAGATTCACACCCACACAGATGATGAGACATGACCACGGACCAGAAGCTGTACCGCAGCTACATCACTATCCGCTTCAAACCTCTCCGACCCATACATGAAGTGAACGGACGCCCACCATGAAGATGTGGCACGACCACGAACGCGAAGCCAAACAACAGGATCACAGCTCACCAGCTCAAATCCCCCATCAACTAAGACTAACCTGAGCACAACCAAGCCCCCACCTGAACAGAACACACCTCCAGCCAATCAGAACACAGCGAACCCCCAACCAATCAGAACACAGCCAAACCCCCAACCAATGAGAACACACCCCCACCCAATCAGAACACAGCCAAGCCCCAACCTAATCAAGTCACACCCCCACTAGCAGTTAAAAGGAAGAAGCAGCTGCAAGCTCACATTACTCCGAGAAGCACACAGCCGAAGACACAAGCCTGAAGATGACGAATGAGCACAAAGCCGAAGACACAAGCCTGAAGATGACGAATGAGATTTCGTCGAAACGTCACCAGGATAGTTCCAATTTTACGCGGGAGAAAACCGAATAACCAAAGATCCACATACAAATACCCGCGAAAACCTCAGAAAACATAGATAGATAGATAGATAGATAGATAGATAGATAGATAGATAGATAGATAGATAGATAGATGATAGATAGATGATAGATAGATAGATGATAGATAGATAGATAGATAGATTGATTAAAAATAATTATAGTAAAAGTTAATATCTTGCCTTCAAATATACATAAAACATTTTCAGTGAAATTAATGGAGATTTTGTTTGCGTTGTTTATGTACTCTAGTATCTCACCAGTTAATATAGTTATGATGACTTGTGATTTCACAGATTATAATTATTTAATTATATATTCTAAATTTTATGCCTAGTTGTATCCAAACAACCTGTAGTTTTAACAATTAGTTGAAGCATAAAAGAAAAGAAACAAAAGAAAATGGGTGAGGAAAGAAAACAAAAGTTTAAAAAAAGTGTACTGTGAAAATGTAATTGCTGAAATGCATGTCAAAGAAAGCAGTTGTGATGAAATTCTGAATACTCAGATATCATTAAGAATTTCTACATATAGTAAATAGGAACTATTCAACTAAAATACATTCCGAATATAAGTGACAAAACTGAACAACAGCATGTTATTGTCATGTGACTGGAAACATAAGATGTATTGTGAAATTTAATAACATTTAAAGATTTAAATTCCAATCTACCTTTTTGTGGACACTAAACATTTTCCAGAGTGGATTGAGGTATCAAAAATAGCAAAGAAATTATTATTGCTTACAGAATTACAAAGGTTTTTCAATTTTCTTCATTTCATTTAGAATAATAGATCAGTCCAGCAGTACAGAAATTGCTTCTTTCCCAATCTACAAAGTGTTGTTCTGTGTCCGTGGGCAAAATGGGACTTTGGAATGTGACTGCTTTGCGTTTACTGAGAGTTACTCTGGCACTGAGGAGTTTCAAATTCATGTCTTCTCTTGTGAAATTAAAGAGGCAGTAAGTAGAAAGCATGTATTATTGTTTCAGAAAGCACTATTGAAATAATAGGTTATGGATGAGAAATGTCTGATTCACTAGACTGTTGCATCTTTGCAGAATGTGATCAAAGCTGCTTCTTCTTTTTTTTTTAAAAAAAAAAACCACTTATCTAAACCTTACCTTCTTATGTAATATAACTCTAGGCAGCTCACAACTATAATGAAAACCAAACAAGAGTAAACCAAAACCCATCATCTCAGCCAATACTCTCCAATATATCCACCAATAAAATTCCTGAACTCCACCCTTGTCCTGTTTCAACTCTTGGAGAAAAAGAACACTAAAATGGGGTTGTGCCAGAACCCAGGAGAAGGGTATTCTACATAACAAATATTTGTACAGAAAGGGCACACTTCCTATGCCCCACTGGGTCATAACTGTTGAGGGAATTGACCTAATAAGCACATCCATCCAGGGGTGGGATTCAAATTTTTTAACAATCGGTTCTGTGGGCATGGCTTAGTTGGTGGACTTGGCCATGTTATTGGCTGGGTGTGGCCAACTCAATATTACTCACATCGAGGCACACATCTCCTCGCCTGGCATGACTGTGGGGATTGTTGTAAGTGTGTAACAGTTGTAAGTGTGAAAAATGGTCATAAGTCACTTTTTTCAGTGCCATTGTAACTTTGAATGGTCACTCCACACAAGCAAAGTACCAGCAAAGGAGGGGGAAAAACTCCAGAGATGTTCCTGAGACAGGAAGTCTAGTCCTGCCAAGAATGTAATAAGGGTTAACGGAGAGGTAGTTTCTGTAAGCAACACCAGAATGTTTCCTTCCTGCCTTCCTTACAGGATTAGGCCAGTAATTTCTTCTAACAACCAGTTCTCCGAACTGCTTAGAATGTTAACAGCCGGTTCTAGCGAATACGTGCGAAACTGTAGAATCCCACTCCTGCATCCATCCTTTCTGACCTGGTGCTAGGGGCAGATGCCTGAGAGAGTGGCAATCCTACAAATAACTTGACATAAAGCCATATTGGACTTTAAAAATGATAGCTAACATCATGAATTGTACCCGGAAAGAAGCTGGGAGCCAGTGTAGCTCGTGTAAGATCAGTGTAGTTTGGTAAATGGGGGTGGAGCCAATATTGTGTGCGCTGCTGCATTCTGGACAGTTGTAACTTTCAAGTGGTTTGCAAAGGCAGCCTCAGCTATACTATATTACAATAATTCAACTGTGAGTGACCACGAACAAGACTTGCTGGTCCAGGAATGGGCACAGAAGATGGATCTGTGGACAGGTGCCCCTCCCCTCCCAGCATGGCAATCACCTCCTTCTTAAGCAGGAGTAACAACCCAAAAAGACCTAAGTTGCACCTCAGTTTGGGAAAGTACTACTCTGTTGAGAGTCAAAGATATCACCAGATTCAGGAGGATCAAACCCCCCAAACCACTCTATTTTGCTAGAGTTTCTAGGATTTTACTTTGAGATTTATTCAGAAAGTAGTTCTTGTTTATCTCTCTGTCAGTGATAAAGTGCTGCTTGCTTTCCAAAACATGCCCATTGTAACTACTAGGTGGGATTGCTCAAACAACACAATAATGTGAACTAAAGAGGGATTGGGAGAAGAGCGCTATTCTCAGGTAGAGATAGGATACCTGACTGCATATCATTGTTTGCATCATTATTTGTTTTGTTATATTACTATATATTTCTTTCTCTACTTTCTCCTTCCTTTTCAGTTCTTTCAATTATGTAAACTAATTTACATATCTCTGGTTCCTCCCACCATGACCCTCACAACCTCCAGGTACTGGGTCAGCACTGAAACAGTATCACCTGTCTGGCCAGGGGTGGAAATGCATAACTATGTATCATCAGAGTACTGATGATAATGCATCTGACACTATCAAATGAACTCACCAGTGTTTTCATATAGATATTAAAGAGAAGTGCAGACCTATCCCTTGAAGCACTCACATTGCAAGGGCCTAGAGTTAGACAACCCACCCACCCCTAACTTTAAGTAGAACTGACCACAGGGGAAAGAGGAAGATCACTATAAAATAGTGCCTCCCACTTCCAGTGGTGTCAAAAGTCACTGAAAGTTCCAAGAAGACCAAGCTGGTTGTACCACTAGCATCTAAAGTTCTCTAAATGCCATTTTAATACCATAATACAGTCTGATAATCCTCTTCATCCAAGGTCCTCTACAGTTGAACTCCCAAGTACTTTCTCAACAACTTTCCCTATAAAGGGAAGATTGAAGACTGGATGAAAGTTATTCAACGCTGTTGGGTCCAAAGATGGCATCTTGAGAAAGCCCCCCTGTAAGGTGCCACCCCCTCTCACAAAGATAGTTTAATCATCACATGAACCCATCCACTTCTATTCCTCTCTTACCTTTTGTATCTCTGTTCCATCCATCATCTCTTTAGGGAACAGATGAAAGCAGAAATTTGCTTTAAATCTTCCATTTCTCTCAGAAAAAGCATTGGGCAAGCAAATTTAATTCTTGGGACTTGGATGCCCAACTAGGAACACATTCAAGTACACAGCCAGTGCTTCACCTAAGGAGGGCATGCTCTGGATATATTACCAAGTAGATGCCATTTGTCCTGTAAAGTGACTCTTCAATGTTATCTGGCAAGAATTTAATCAATTACTTAATTTCTATGCATCTTTTATTATTTTATGGCTATAGTCTTCCATTATGTTTTAAAGGAATGCAAATAATGTTTACTTCAGCGTCTTTCACAAACAGAGAATAAAACTGAGTTTTATCATGTGATCTTAAAAATCTTCATTCAGAAGTTAAACTTACTGTTTTCACTGAGGATTTGAATGAATGATCTGTGGTTTTCCTGAACTACTAGTCACAAGGATCAATCAATTTTTACATGGTCACAGACCAGCATTACAAATAAAAGTATTAAAAACAATACTAATAATAAAAATGAAAAATGAAAATAGACAAAATAATATATTATGATTAGTGATGGATTATCAGTGGGCACTTAGGGTCTGCCTAATTTTGCATTCAGTATAGCAAAATTTGGGCACATTTAAAGAAATTACTTCCTACTAATTTGATAACAGCAGTTGTAAATAGAAGAGACCAGTATTGCCCAGAAATTTTATTAGGTAAAGTGTTATAATGTGAATTCTTATAGAAGGTACAGTATATCGTAGTATGGGTGTTGGCGACCTGCGGCTCCACAGCTGCATGTGACTCTTTCATCTCTCTGCTATGGCTCCCTGTCGCCTTGTCGTGGCAGAGGGATGAAAGAGCTGTTGCTCAGTCGTGGTGGTGGCAATGGCCAGAGCCTTAGTGCGGGAGCAAAGCGTCCCTACACTTGCTGAGACAGCATTCCGCCTTTGTCGCGGTGCATTGCTATTGATGCTTCCATGGCCTATCCGTTTCTCTCACATCATCTTGCACAACACAGTGAAATTGAGCACACTTCATAATGGGGGAGACTGGGTCCCCTCCTTCTGGAGCTCATTACAACGCAGAGCATCATCGTTGGCTCCTTCTTGCCTCCCTGATGTCAGTTGTTTTTCCTGCAGAGCCTCTAGTGTTGTGATGCCCCACCTCCCCTCCTGCCGGTTGTCTTCAGCTCTCTGCTGACCAGCTGATCGTTAGCAAGCTGTTCCTGGGCTCGTCGGCCTCCGGACATCAGATTCCCACCATCCAGCACCAGTTCAGGGATTCCTTCCTCCCCACCAGGGGATAGAGGGAGGGGAAAGAGAGAGAGACAGAAAGAGAGAGGGGGAGAGAGAGGGAGGGAAGAGAGGGAGGGAAAGAGAGAAAGAGAGAGAAAGAGGGTGGGAGGTAGAGAGACAAGAGACACAGATAGAGATAGACGGGGTGGGAGAGAAGGGAAAGAGAGGGAAGGAAAGAGAGGGGGGGGAAGGGAGGAAGAGAGAAAGAGGGAGGAAAAGAGATAGAGGAAAAGAGAAAGAGGGAAAGAGAGAAAAAAGAGACAGTCATGTTACTGGGTGGGGTGAGTGATGTTGAGTTGGCCACGCCCACCAGGTTTTGTGGCTCCCGGTGTTTCTTTTCTGTGGGAAACGGGTCCAAATGGCTCTTTGAGTGTTTAAGGTTGCAGACCCCTGGTATAGTAGAACATGAGCTGTAGTTTCAATAACCACTTGTCTGCAGGGACACAATTTCGGCTCATATGGTATTTTTTGGTATTAGTTTTCCAAAACTGCTATGGGAAGAACACTGCAGCATACTAAAGTGAATGCCCTTCAAATTTTGGGCATAGTTATGTATCTCGCTGCTTTAAAAGGGGGTCACAAAAATAATTTTGGCATTACCTTTTATTAGCAATTACTATGTTTCCTAAATTCAGATTACTATTCAAGAATGTTTATGATAACAGTTTTCTTTTACTGACAAATGGATATGGTTTATTGTTCAGTTCACTACTAAGCCATTATCTATGCTGTGCTTGGCATCTTATATTTGATAAAATACATTTTGTTGTTCTTTTAAGGTTCAAATATCGGATGACTTATTAAAGAACATCAAATTGTAAATTTGCAAATTAGTGTTTTCTCTGAAAATTAATAATATGTAAAATGTAAAATAATTACCTACATAAATGTACATTTTGATTTTGCATTAGAAATGATTGGTTTCATTAAACTTTCTCTATTCTCCCTAATTATCTTTTATGCCCTTGTCTGATCTTTTTATTTTTAGGTTAGCCGAATTTTGTATAGTTTTTCAACAGCATTCAAACGTTCCTCCAAACAGGCATCAGATAATGTGAAGGATACTATTGTTTCAAGTCCTGACAGTGATATATTCATGTTCACTGTTTCTTTAGAGGTCAAAGAAGATGATGGTAAAGGAAATTTCAGGTAAATGAAAAAAATGACAACTTGGAGGGAAAAAAAACCTAAATAATTTAAACCTGTGAAAATAAATTGTTTTTGCCTATTTGTTTAGATTGCTTCATACCATCCTGTAAGGAATTCAAAATGCATATATTCACAACAGAATGCAAGGATTGATGAATATTAAAACAGTTTATCATAGTTTAGAAAATAGGTTATATATTCCCAAACTTTTAAGATTTGTAGAAACCAGGGGCAATGTTGGAATAGACAGTCTTTTTAATAGTGAGCTGCGTATAATATTTAAAAACATTTTATTTTGTGCCTTTGGTCTGATAATTTTGCAGTTCTTCAGTTTTAACGAGGTAGATGAACTTATTTTTATCAGAATTTTTATTAGAGTTTGCTGTTGAACAAATTATGATAGAATGTTATTCTTCTTTAGTCCAGTACCAAAAGACAGAGAGAAATTTTACTTCAAACTAAAGCAAGGCCTTGAGAAGAAGATTGTCATCACTATAAAGCAGATTTCCAACAAAGAATTAGCCATTGAAAGGTAATAATAGCTGCCACCCATTATTAATAATGCTTTGTACTGTTTATAATATTCTCAATGTCCAAAATAGTAATTTAAAAACAGGAAGGTGAGTGAATTTTGCACCAGTGTTTTGTCATTTCTGTTGCTGACTTGTTAATGATCCCAATTGAAAGTGCTTACCGTGTATACTCACATATAAGCATATACTCACAGGATTAGCCAACCTTTGAATTTTTAATAGAGATCCTGTGAAAAATGTGCTAACACCCCCAATAAGCTGAATCATAGGTTTTCATAGGTTTTAATTTCACAATTAGCTTATCTACAGATGGCAGATTTTTCAAAGTATTTTAGTTAAAAATTCAAGGCTCTGCTTATACAGAAAGATATATAGGTAAAAAACTGAGGGGAAAGAACTATCACATATACTTACAGGGAAGCCTATCTGTGGATAAACTGGACACATTTTGGGGGATGAATTTTGGCACTAAAAATTATTGGCTTATCCTCAAGTATATTTTTAGTGTTCTAAACCAAGGATGTCAAGCACAAGGTCTGGCCTGTGATGTGATTGGATCTCCATCCTGGAAAATGCAAGGGGCCAGCCTGCGTCACTTTGGCCTGGTCTACCCAATGCGAAGAGGAAACATGCCAGCAATTTGGGGAGTGGCATCAAGCTGGTCACGCCCACCCAATCAGCCATGTCTCACCCGGTCCACCAACAACCGCAGCCCTGATGCAGCCCTCAATGAAATTGAGTTTGATGCCCCTGTTCTAAATTATAGACAGATACAATGGGGCAAAGATCAGTAGCTACCTTGCTTAGCAATGGAATTTTTGGACTCAGTTCTGGTCATGTTAAGGAGAAGCTGGAGTCTGAGTTCTATGAAGGATTGTTCACCTGCCTAAGCCTGCCTAACCTTGTTTGGCCCATACCAGGAAAGCTCAGTTCATAGGCCAACAGGAACAGGACATTTAGCCAAGGATCCCAAATGTGTGCAATTTTTTGAGCATCATCCTTTCAATATTTCTTCTTGAATATATTCTGAAGCTTTGTTTTATATCCTTTTTCTTGAAAAGTTTAATAGTAAGCATATGTTCTATTTACTCCTCCAGTCTTAATTTTGAATATCCCTAGCTTGCATTGTTTTAAAATTCAAACCACTGATTCCAAGCTGTCTTGTATAACTTTTGATGTAAAAGACATTGTAAAAATGTTTTCTATAAATAAAACCTGACTTTAGTGACTCCTAGGGCAAGGATAAAAAAAATCATGAATTTTTATCTCCTCTACATATAGATTTTGTTTTCCAGCTTCTTGATAATACAGTACTAGTCATTGCATCATTTAAAGGGTATTGAATACAGAAATTAAATTGTAGTCGGTATAAGATTTTATCTGTTATGAAGATATCTTGGAATTCCTGTATTGATTCTTATTTCTTATTAAATGTGACACTGTTATTTGAATTTTTAGTATTTGGATAGTAATAATGTCACTTAGATTGGTTCTTTTACAAATGTTTGGTTAACAATTTAGGTTTATATAGTTCACTGTAATCATGATTGCTGAAATAGGCATAAGCAGTTTGGTTCACATAAAAGGCAAGCTATCAACTATGATTTACAAATCATAGTGGCTAAGTTCATTTGTTAGTCTAAACCAAGATTAAACAAATCACATGAAAGCTTAATGTGGAGTACCAAACTAGCATTTTCCTTCAGCAAGATGTTGTAATAGCTTTTCCCACCAACTTCTATTGTCTGTCCTTAATATTTGTTGTTGATTTATTATATTAATTATATTTTAAAGTGTTTGTGAGCTTTTAAAAATATCATAAGCTATCTTGAAATGTTTTGGAGTTGATAAGGTTGAAAGAAATACATTTTAGTATACAGCCTATTTATGAAAGTTTTACTAGCCAATATTGAGTTCTCTAAATATGATCCAACATTTCATCCAGCATTTATTAGAACATTTTTCATATTTTATAAAGAACTATGTATTAAAGATAGGTTTTTGATTTTAAAAAGGTTCCTCCTGTTGTGGATAATTGTTCTAATGGCAGATTATAGCATGGTTAAATTAATATACCTGAGATCTCTGACTTATTTTTTCACTGTTCTCCTTTTTGTAAAAATAGCTGGGTAGTGTGATCCTGAATCTGTTAGATTCTAGTGATGTTGAAGGCTTTCTCATGTTTTAAATTGTTCAGAGCTCATCCTAAAGCTGCCATTTTCAGTGGGGAAGATACCTTTTTTCTTCCAAGATGGAATCTTGAAATGGAAAAAGTTTGAATTTGCTTTTCTGTAAAATAAAATAAAATTTGAATAAAATTGCTTTATTATTAAGCAAATAAAAAGCTATCTGAAGATTGTGGATCCTAATTCATGTCTACTAAAAAAACATTTTAAAAGCAACAAAAATGTTGCTTTTAAAAACCATCTCCTGTAGATGGCAGCCTTTCCATAAGATTTGAAATTAATTTTAGTTTCGTATTAGGTTCTTACTGCTTTTCTCTTAATTTTTTCAACAATGCTGTACTCAGAAAACCTATTTTATAGATGATTGTCATAGTTGTTTATGCATAAATCTGGACTATTAACAGTGTATTTTTTAAGGTCAGGTTTGTCTGCACCCACACTCACGTTGTATAAAAATTAACATTCAGTGATAGTGATAAATTTTAAGTTGGTTAATTTTTCCTTAGTTTTTTCCCTATTGCTGGGGGGAAGTTCTGCACAAACACAATCTGCAAAAAAATCATAGAGATAAATTTTTGTGGTTCCTTTGCTAGGAAACTATTCTTTTAACTTCTCACTCTTCCTTCTTAAACAATAACCTCAATAGCCTAGTTATTAATGTCATTGTATTTAACTGTAACTCACTCCCCCTGACTTTATAGGTAGTCCTTGCTTAATGATTAATTGGGATCAATAACTCTGCTGCTAAGCAAAGTGACAACTTATTCTCTTGCAGTCAATTCCTTCTTCTCCAATCTCTCCACTCTGGAGGAGGGGAGGAATGGTCAGGCAAAGGAGAGATTGTCTACAGAAATTACATGCCCTTTTTCTCCCCAATGTTGGGAAGTATTCAGTCTAGCAGGGAGAAGGGATGAAGCATGGTACAAGTCGAGTCACTGCACAACTATAAAAGAGCCACAACTGGTCCTCCCTGACTTCCTTGGGATCTTATCTAGTTGTTCCTAGAGGAGAGCTGCCAGACTGGGGAGATTCCTGTATTATTGGCAGAACATAATAAAATAGTTAACTCGAAGTCTGAAACCCCCACTTTAGAGTGGAGAGATTGGAGAAAGTGATTTCAACTTGTTTGCATAGAGTGCCTGCTGCTGCCAATCTGGGCTGCCAGTGCAGTTGTGTTGCTTTCAGTGTGTAGAAGATAAAAGCTTTACTTTCTTGCAGACCCTTCCTCTCCAATCTGTTTGCTTGGCAAAGGGGTGAAAAAAAACAACAGGGCAGCCACAGGATAGTGCGCACTGACTATAAAGGCAATTATGTGAGTGAGGAAAACTGAGAAGTTTGCAAATGATCATAAATTGGCTGTAAAGTTATTTTTCAATACTGTCACAACTTCAAATAGTCACTAAACAAGTTGTCAGTAAATGAGGATCTTATGTACTAGTACTACTTCATTACAGTTTTTCTGAACTTTTATAGAAGGAAATCTTGTAAGAATATGGATTGTTTCTCTTTCTGTCCTGGAAGGTAAAATATTATTTTTCTACCTTCCGGCACCAATTCTGAAATTCTGTTTTGGTTAGCTGGTGGGATAGTAAGTAGACTAACTCACCTCTATCTTAAAAGCAGATTTTTTTTTTGTAGAGGCAACAATTTTCATTTCGTTTTGTTTCCTTTTGTTTCGTTTCATATGTCGAGAGCAAGAAAACAGCAGGAAAAGACAATATTTAAAACAACAAACATTAATCAAAACAGGAAATTTAAAAGATATTATGATCTGGAGTAGTTGCCAGAGAAATTAATGTCAGCTAAGCATCTCTTTATAATGAGTAATTATCTACCACCACTGGGAAGATCCTACTGCTGGCCACTGCATTATAAACCAGATCTATTGGTGTGGTCACAAGCTGGAATTTCCCAGCTGAGCTTAATTGAAATACTGAATATGCTGCAGTGGCAAATTTTTAAGCAAATTAGTCTTAAGATAGCTAAGCTTTCGATGTAGACATCAACAATATTCATGTTGCGATAGTAGCCATATTGATTCATCAAACGACAGTAAAAACTCCATAATTTGGGATATTTGTAGATTGAATGCATTCATCAGCAATTGCTGCTAGGCTTCATCTAACATTCAGGTCCAAAGTTAAGACGACTCCCCCAAGCTTTAAAAACAAACATAAGCCAATCTGTTTCTCAGTTGTAACAAGGTGCAAAGGCTCTTTACTTATTAGAGATCAGGAAAGGAAAAAAAAAACCCTGAATGGACAAGGAAGGAAACAAATGACAAGTGCATGACGAAGTCATCATGTAAATGCTGCAACTTGTCTTAGCTGTTGTGACATTAGTTCATATCACCTATCAGTAACATCAGGGTATTTGTTGTGTTTAAAGACCGTAATCTAAGGAAAACTGAAATATTATCTAGTGGTTTGAAGGGATTAACCCTCTGAAAATACAGTCCTTCGGGTAGTTTATACCAGTGAGTCCCAACCTTTTGGACACCAGGGACACTTCCATGGAGAAAGGTTTTCTGCAAACGAGAGGGGGCATGGTTTTGTGTGGTGCCTGCATCCTGGGGATGGGGCTTCACTCATTTGGTCAGACCAACTGCTGGCATGCTGCGAACTGGTACCAGTGCACACTCTGGTTTACACTATTCTTCATCAGTATATGCAGCTTGTATTAGGAGACCAGTTATGGAATATTCCAGAGCAAATGCAGAGCAAGAATAGCTGTCAGTGATCTGTCAGAAAATAAAATCCAAAATCAATATTGGCAGAAATAGGTAACCCCTCAGTACCCCAATTATGGTTTTACCATTGCCCAAAGATTGTAGTATTATTTCTAAAAAATTAAAATTGAATGTTTTAAGGGAAATGACGGTTACACTTTGTCTTTTGATTCAACTGCAAAATGAACTTTGCATTTGCAGTTTTTGTTAGTTAAGTAAGTAGTAGTAAGTAACTGTGCAGCGCTTTGGATTTAATATGGATGAAGCCAATATAGATTAATTGTTATTTTTTTTATTTTATAAATAAAAAATAAGCATTTTATTTTTTATTTTATTTATGAATTTATTGAATATTGTAATGTTTGTGTTCTGTGTTTATAATCTACCCAGAGTCACTGTTGATAAAATGGGCAGCATATAAATTAAATAAATATATAATTAAAAATATAAATGCAGCATTTGCCTGCAGCTAATTAAAACAACTGTGTTGGTTTTCAGAACCATGTAGCTACAATGGAATCCTCCTCACAGCAGCTCCGTAATCCTAATACTAGATACAGTTGCTTTAAGAAGCTGCAAACAAGTACTGTATTTCTCTTTCTCCTTGTTTTGGAGCACCGCTTTTAGTAAAATCTGAGGCAGTATACAGCCCTAATGCATTGTTTTCAATTTGTCGTCTTTCCATTGTAATCAAAGATACTTAATAGATGTGGTCTGACTGTGCTGGGATTTTCTTCTAATTGCTACATTTCTCTTTTGCTAAAGAAGCTCTTACTATCCTTCAGAGTATTATTTCAGTAATACTCAGTAATGTTCTGCTGCATTCTGAATCTTAGAAGGACTCTTGGAAACATATAGAGTTTTTTTGCTAGCTTTGTATTGAACTAGCATTTACTGGCCTAAATATTTGTTGTGTATTCTACTTGCCTGCAAACCAGAATGGAACCTCAGAGTAAGTTTGACTTCTGAATTTCTTTCCAACAATATTAATTACTAGATAAAGCCTGACTGGCGAATTATTCCACTTTTTCCTACCCATGGTATTGTCAGCGTCAGTGACAACTGATTAGATTTTACTGTTCCAAACATTTTGTGTATTCCTCAAGCTACAGTCACTAAAATGACTGTCTTGATAGGACCTGGATTAGACTGTCTTTCCCTATTTAAATTGAAAATTATACTCTGTAATATCATTATACAATTAAGTGTTTTAAACTTGACTTTTTCTTGTGTTCCCTAATCCTGATTGCAGGTGCTTTGGAATGCTGCTAAGTCCAGGTCGAAATGTCAAAAACAGTGACATGCACTTATTGGATATGGTAATAATTCTCTAGTGTAACTGGCAAAAGCTTATGTGATGATATTCATTTTGGGTTTAATGACTGTCAAAAAAAATCCATTGTTCTCACCCCAAATATAGCCTTCTGGAATCAGAATTGGAAATACTTTTGTTTCTTTTCTCATGAAGGCAAAAGATGGTTAAGCTTCTAGAATATTTTTCAGCAGTAATTGTGTAGTTGCCTCATTAATTGCTGATTGCTGGATTCCATATTTGTTTATTTATCAAATGTATATCAGCCTCAGTGGTGCAGTGGTTAGAGTGCAGTACTGCAGGCTACTTCTGCTAACTGTCAGCTGCCTACAATTTGGCAGTTCAAATCCCATCAGGCTCAAGGTTGATCAGCTTTCCATCCTTCTGAGGTTGGTACAATGAGGATCCAGATTGTTGGGGGCAATAGGCTGACTCTGTAAATCAGGGGTTGCCAACCTTTTGGACCTCAGGCACCACCAAACTCATAATTTTAAATCCTGGAGACCACTAATATGAATTTTTACTGGCAGTGTCTTGCTGACGTTGGTGGGAGAGAGAGAGAGAGAGAGAGGGAGGGAGGAAGGGAGGAGAGAGAGAGAGAGAGAGAGAGAGATCTGATCTAACCCCTTCCTTCCTCCCCCCCCCTCTCTCTCTCTCTGTCTCTCATACACACACACACACAAACACACAGAGAAGGGGTGGGATTCAAATTTCTTAACTGATTCTTGGCGTGGCCTAATTTGTGGGTGTGGCTTGGTCATGTGACTGGCTGGGCATGGCTTGTATGTAAATATAAATATTTATGTAAATATTGAATTTTTTATTTAAAAAAGAGCAACTTTTACCCAAAATCAGGCAAAGCAGGCAGGCAGATTGAGTTGCTCTCAGAATCACAGATTCACTCAGAGATCTGTGTTTCTGCCATTGGCTATCTGAGTCTGCACTGAATAATAGAACCTTCAGTCCTAAGGGAGGTTTGGCTTTAAAAGCAGAGCCAAAGATCTAAAGATTAGCTAGAAAGCAAGAAATACAATGATTTCCTGCTTTTTAGGTAATCTAAATCTCCCAGCACAGCAGAATAGCTGATGGTTGGGGGGAAAAAAGCAAAAATAGCAACGTAGCAAGCAAGTTTGCCGAGTAAGGAATGAGTGGTCAGGGAGGGTTCCCGCAGGCCCTATGGGCGGCGCAGCCTTGTGTTCCCGCGTAGCCTGGATTAATTGTTTCTGGGGGTGCTTTGGGGGTGAAATTTTCTCACAGACCACCAGTCGGCCACGGCCCATTGGTTGGCGACCACTGCTGTAAACCACTTAGGGAGGACTGTAAAGCACTGTGAAGTGGCATATAAGTCTAAGTGCTATTGTTATTGCTATGTAGCCTCCCATCTCACCCAAAGGGGGGACCTGTATAATAATAAGCTAACCTAAAAAGCCACAGTAATAAATAATATAAAAACAAAAACACTAACTCTTGGCGAAGGGAAGATAAAAATGACTCTGTCAGCAATAAAGCCATCAAATTCCAGATTCCTTTGGAGCCATAGGCCTGTCAGCATAACTAGGTGCTGAGGGCTTTTCAAAAAATCAAAAGGGATGGGCCAATCTAATTTCAGGGGGAAGGATGTTCCATAAGGCAGGGATCACAGCAGAGACCCACCTGGGAGCCACCAGATGTGGGTTCCTAGCTGACCTTACTTGCACCATCCCTTCACTCAGAGATCTAAATGGAGTGGGCTAACCCGGGAGGGGTGTTCCCTCAGAAAAGCCTTTAAAAAAAATTAATGGTGATTTTCAAGTAGCTCTCATCACCTTATCAAATTTATGTAGATTTACTAGGACAATCGTAGTTAAATGTTGTCAATCTGAGAGCAGAAGAACCAAATTCAATTCCTCCTTCTATAGAGAAAACCAATAATGGTACAAAATGAGGTGAAGATACAGATGTCCTAAATAATTTCCAATATACGAAATCCATCAGGCTTCCAAAAATAATAAAAAATGATTTTATTAACCAGTTGGTCCAAATATATTTGTCCAAAATACTTAGATATGTATTTCACATAAATATTGAGAATATGGAAATTTGGCAAGGAAAATGCTTTATAAAAGACCAATTGAAGTAAATATGACTATTTATATGTACATGGGCATAATCCAATCTTTATACTATAAACATATGGGGTATTTTTAATGTATCATATGTAAGATGCGAGATCTAATAATGTCCACATAAATTTGCTGTTTTTAGATAAATGTGCTTTGTTTGGCTCTGTGGTTTTACATTCCTATACTCACATAAGCTATTATTAAAGCAAATGGCAAATGGAAGTAACTTACAGGAATTATCTCTACTATTCAGTTGTTAAGACTAAACATTGTACTTGTTTTAAGATGTTTATTAAGAGTTTTAATTGTACAGACACAATATTGCAAAGAAAACTGCAAAGTAATTTTGGAAAAATCCTGTTTTTGTTCTTAGGAGTCCATGGGGAAAACTTCAGATGGTAAAGCTTATGTAATAACTGGACTTTGGAATCCTAATATGCCTATCTTTTTAGTCTTAAATGAAGAAACTCCTAAGGGTAAGTATGCATTTAAAATTCTATTCTGTGATCACATTATTGGAAAGGGATTAAATATATTGTGTATAGCCTTCTGTTTTAATAGCATTCTTCATACACTGCAATAGGTTGTAAGTCATAATATATGCATTTATTTATCACACAATAGATATTGCATTAAAAAGTCAGATCTGATGCATAAACAGAAGTGGGACATTAGAGAGAAAAGGGAAGAGTAGGTGAGAGGGCAATGTTATGAATACCAATATGGAGTTAAAGAAGAGAAGAATCTCAGCAGAGTAGAAATCATAAGTTCCCAAGCATATAATGATATGAGTATACTTTATTGTTATTGCCATTTAATGTGAAATTTAATTTTCTTTGTGTGTTATAGATAAGCGTGTATACATGACTGTGGCAGTAGATATGGTAGTCACAGAAGTGGTAGAGCCAGTTCGTTTTCTGTTAGAGACACTTGTACGAGTGTATCCCGCCAATGAACGCTTCTGGTACTTCAGCAGGAAAACCTACACAAAAACATTCTATATGAAATTAAAACAGGTAATTTTTAATAAAAAGAGAAATAATTTAATGAGTTGGAGAGATATTGCATTGTCTATATATACTTTGCAAAATGCTATGTAAATTAAGTGTTGGGGGTTAAAGTTCATAGGCAAATGGAACCTGGTCGTCAATGGTACATAAGAAAAATAAATAGGGAGAAATGCCTTTTTCAGTTGGACAATTTGACAGGTTTCTTTGAGAGCTGGAAATTGGAGGACATAATTGGAGGACATAACTGCAGATTAGTTGGATATGGTCCATCTTTATCTTTTGAACCCTACCTTCTTAACTGTAAATTACCCAGGAGGAAATGGCTAAGGATAATAATACAGGTAGTTTTCTATTACCAACTGCAATTGGGACTGGCAATTCTATTGCTAAGTGAAGCAGTTGTAAAGTAAAATGTCACAATGATGCACTTGACATTAACTTATCACTTCTGGCTGCAATTGTTAAGCAAATCACCATGGTTTCTTAAGCATAATATCACATGCCTGGGATTTGCAACTTCTTGTTGTTTTGCTATTTATTTATGGAATATTGAGTGTGGTTTTAGGAATTGTGTACAATTAAAATAAAAACAATCAACCAATATAATTAATCCAGTAGTGGCTTTTCCATTGAATTTGTTTATTGGAAGCTGAATATGAAAGTTGCAAATGGCAGTCATGTGACCATAGGACATGGCAACCATCGTAAATACACAATACCTATTATCTTGTAAGCGATTGACAAATCAAAATAAATAAATAAATAAAAAACAATGGTTAGGGTAAGCTCTAACCCTAACCCCAACAAATGGGAAAAATAAAAAATAACTACAAATTGGGAAAATAGTATAATATATATTGATTATATATATATTATAATTACTATAATACTATAATTATAATGAGCATATCAAGATTAGAAGTTGGAAGATAAAAACTCTTCATATGTAATTGTATCATTACTGTCAGCATTGTGTAAAAATATATTAATACATTGTCCACAAAAAACGTTGGTTGTTAAAGGAAAACTACAAATAAAACATACAACAAGTAAATACACAACAGTTGTGAAGTGCCCAAACTCTGCTGGGAGGACACTGCTGCAGACATAACTCTGAATACTGGTTGTGAGTGCCACTTAGCACAATCAAAACTGTAAATGATTGCTGAATGAATTGGTTGGTAAGTGAGGACTAATTCTAACATTGAGTCACCCCACATGTATGGATTTTAGGCAAATTCTTAGAGAATGTGACAGACCAACTCCATGTGTTTGGGGGAAGCAAGTTATTTATATCTTTGATAATTAATGTACTGATAACTTTCCAAGACTATATTGTAGTAAGTTATATGGGGGTCTGGTTTTGAAGAAGACCAAGCATCTTCACTTTCTTCCAGTTGCAGCAGCCCAAATTTTAAACAAGAGCTCATATTATAATTACAATTATGTAACATGCTATGACGACACACTGACTAAAACGATACTGTTTTTAGTTTTCTGGTATAATGTCTAGTTCATGGTATTCAATCTTGAATTACCATAAGTATCATAATATGCCAACACAAAATACCAATACCAAAAAGTTTCCAGTAAATAAAAAATGAGGCACATCATGGTATGCTACAAAACATTTTTTCAAATAGCTTCCCTTATGCCACCAGTTTAATCATTCCTACCATCCAAAACATCAACAATTAGCTCCCTATCCTGAGAGAAACCAAACCTAGTATTGTTTACAAACACCCAACAATTCATCCCAACCTCAACACAAACTTGTAAGAGAACTGCATGTTCATATGCAGCATCTCCATGGAAGCAGCATGCGTCAAGGGAAATCCTCCTTAGAAAAGAAACTTTCTAGCAATCAGTAATTCTTTTGCTTTCAAATGGTGACAAACTCAAGCTCCATAAACTCTGCTTGCACTTCTGCAATAATGATAAGCTTCACAACAAAGAGTGATAGCATCAAAAGAAACTACAAACAGAGGAACAAGCACAGCTCTTAGTTCAGGGAACATGAGATCACCATCTTGCACACCTGCAGAGTCAGAAACACACCACATGGAATTTCAGCACTCACCATGCCCAAGAAATTGTTGTGTCTCCCCCCCCCCCCGAATAAATTGTACTATACCCAATGAGACCTGAACATCTTTGAATAATGGCAGCCAGATACATTTAAAATTTTTATGACTCCAACATACATCTTTGTGATGTTATTTGTGTTTATTTATTATTCATTTATCATTTGTATTTGTTTATTGTCCTTCTTCCAATAAGAGAGGGATAAGTTGCAAACAGGTTAATGGAAGCATATTTGAAAGTTTTGTTGAAATAAAATTTGTTCTTCAGTATTCTGCTTGCTGTCTGTAAGAGAGGAAGAATGCTACATAGGTCATGGACATTCTTCCGCACCCTTCTGGGCAGCTTTCTTTGCCTCATGATGCATGCCTTCTTAACATTAATTTACAAAGTCTGTTTTCTGTTTATCAAAACTGACCATTTGAAAAAGAATTACAGTAAGATTCTTGAGGCACTAATATGCTCATTATTTTTTCTGTGTGTTTCTTTTTTACTTCATGGAATATATCCTATTGTGTATGAAAACTTTTCATTTTAGCATTTTGTATATGAACTGGGAGATTGATTGTTTGGAAAGCAGTAGGGTAGAGAATTTTTGTTCATAAGAATAGCTGCAATAAATCTCTGGTAGCTCAATCTGCTGCTTTAGAGGTGTCATGATTTGTTTGCTTTGAAAGATTCAGGAGAGCCATTTTCATCGAATCCCCCCTTTTTACTGGCAAGGCTACATTCTAGCAAATTATATTGCTGAAAGGAAATTCTGTTTCTTGTGTCAAGAGTAAATGCAGCACATAGTTCTTTTTATTAATGCATTTATTTATAGCTTTTTTGATGGCACCTTGATGCTTTACCATATCTGAAAAATAGCTCTTTTTTTCAGATTCTGAAAGAGTTTCAAGGACTGAATGATCCTTTCAAACCTATACATCTGAGAACATTTCAACCTTTTTATTTCTAGAATGAGTGATAACATTTATAAGCTATTCTCTTATGAAAATTTAAATGCTAAATGTTTAATGAAACTATAGAATCCTAGTTTGAAAGTTTGTGTATATTTTAATAGGAAATTGTGGGTCTTTATTCTCATTCAGAAGAGTTGCTAGTTTTATTTAATAATTTTATTTTAATAGTAAATCAGTGTCTTAAATAGTCTAAAAGCTGTCAGAATTTATTATGCTAAACAAAATGTGAAGGAACATTTAATTTTTAAAATTATTTTTCCATCTATATCCTTTTATTCAGACATTAATACTTATTACAACTGAGACATAGCAGAAGAAAAATTTATTTATTTTAAATACAAGGATTTAAGACGGTATTTAGGATTTCTTGTAAATATGATAAAACTGCATACTCAAATGTACAACTTTTAAATATGGGTCAATCCTGAGTGGGAGACAAAATTAACTTTACTGCTTTTATGGCTAGATTTTTGCCACAAATGGGGCAGAGGAAATCCATTTCTGTTCTATAAGATTTCTTGATGTCATATGATACCCTTCATAACAATATCTTTCCGGGATTTATGGCTGATTACGAAACTGATTTGAGCTATTTTTGCCTTATCTGATTGAATGTTCCTGGAATATAGGTAGTCCTTGACTTAACAACAGTTTAGTTAG
Source organism: Notechis scutatus (assembly GCF_049901735.1). Classification (NCBI taxonomy): domain Eukaryota; kingdom Metazoa; phylum Chordata; class Lepidosauria; order Squamata; family Elapidae; genus Notechis; species Notechis scutatus. Next base: position 107,932,424 of record NC_142011.1, on the reverse strand, counting down.
TGACTGTTCAAAGTTACAATGGCACTGAAAAAAGTGACTTATGACCATTTATCACACTTCCATTGCAGGATCCCCATGGTTATGTGATCAAAATTCAGATGCTTCACAGCTGGTTCATATTTATGACGGTTGCAGTGTCTGGGGGATCATGTGATCACCTTTTGCAAACTTCTGAGAAGCAAAGTGAATGGGAATGCCTGTTTCACTTAACCATGTTTGTAAGTGAATCAACTACAATGATTCACTTAACAAGTGCGGCAAGAAAGGTCGTAAAATTGGGCAAAATTCACTTAACAAATATTTTGCTTAGCAACAGACATTTTAGGCTCAATTGTGGTCATAATTAGAGTATTTATGTAATTAGAGATTGGATGTGGATAACCCAAGGCTTAGTCCTAATAGGCATTATAGATAACTACTGTAATTAAAACTAGGAAAATAAATGAAGTCCAGCTTATTTTTTTGCCTTGGTCTATTGCATACCCTCATTTAGGTTTACTTTTTTCCATTTAGCATCTTATTGTCCTACTCTCATCGCTAAAACCTTTGAAGGTTTAGACATTTTTCAGGTCTGTAAGTTAACATAACCAAGGGCGATGGAATAGTGGAGAAAGTTGACTGACATCAGAATAAAGGACAACAGGCTATTACGTATTAGCTAAATAGGCCAGTTTCTTTCTACAGTTTATCTGTACCCCTTCACCATCCATATTAGCATATCCCAGTCTGAAAATTATTTCTAATTTTACCTCTGAAAGGAGGAGGTAGTCCCAAGCTTGAACAATGAATCTCTCTAAGACATGTCCTTTTGTCTTCAGTTCCCACATGCTCCTCTCTTAGCTCCTTTCTCCTGCTGCTGCATAAGATGCCATGCATCTTGTCCTCTTTTGATTGGCAATTCGCCTGCTAGCCTTCCATATCCTCAAACCCCTCCATACCGAAAAAGATTATGCCCTTGTGCCCAGATTTGTCATGAAGCTGAACTCCCCCCACAACCAGGGTTTATTAGTACATGATTAGATGCATCTCGAAAATGTAAAAGGACCTCAGTTTAAAGACTTGACTTTATGTTACTCACAATGGTAGGTCCTGTGCCACAAGTGGGATTTGGCTCAAGAAATTTTTTTCAGATGTGGCAGGTAAGGATTTGAGTCTTTCCTGCTGGGTCTGCAGTCAAGGGCTTTGTTTGTTTGTTTCCCTTGTTTGTATGCTACCCACTCTGTAACAGATCAACAGAGTTAGAGCTGCAAAAATACGATTAATATGAAAATTGAGCTTTAAAATAGTGAAGCTACAATTTAAAGCAATAGTATGTTAATTTTTTAATTACAACAATGAAAGAGTCTTGAGTATATAAGGACCCTGTAAGCATGACTGAGGCTTGTCCACAATAAGGATTCTGTCCCTGAGAAAATATAGCGGTTTAGTTAAACTCCTGAGATCAGAGAAGAATATGTAACTTCTTTTCTATTCAGAATTCCACATGTTCTGTCCTAGGTATAACAATTGAAAATTTGGTATACCTAGGGTGCAATATTGTATACTTAGGGTTTCTTGAAACAGTAATTCTAGCATTGAAAAAAAGATTCATAGAAATAGCATTCTGTTTAAGCCTATTAGTTTTCCAGCAAGACAAGAATTTTTGATGGATCCCCATCAGGTCCAACCAATCGGGGTTCAAAATACTTTTGCCTCAAAGAGCAATTTTCATAAGTGGAAGTAAAATGAACAGCATAGTGATCTGGCATTATGGCAATAAAAAAAAACCTGGACATGTTTATAAGGCTAGAGAAAGCAAACTGCATCCAGGTGGTAATTTAACAGTTTGGAATTCCCTCTATTAAATATCCATCTGTGCACATGTGTCCTCTGTTAAATACCTATAAATTATGCTATATAGAGCTATATAATCTCCTTTAAATGAATAATTGAATTGTGGAATTCTATTTAAGGAAGATTCATCTAGAACCCTTTTTGTTACTTTTTAGGCATCAGTCAGGCTGTCTTGTACACTTAGATTTTTGGAGGTAACTTGATATATTCTTTATTTTGAGTTAGCCATCATTATACTTTGTAATATTGCATTGAATGACTGCCTGGGAGCTGGCCTTACTATTAGGGTGCAGAGCCTGCTTCATGCAGTGTATTTTGAGTATGTTGAACAGACAGTGAATCTTTTGTTAGTAACTTAGCATTATGCTACATTTTTACTCCTCAGAATAGACAGTGAGTTTATAGATTTTCTGCTTAATGAATATGGCTGGCTTTGGATATTTTGAATGGGTGCTTTCTCTTCTCAGTTTCAGGCAACAAAATGTTTCAGATAGAAAAATAAATTATTTGTTAAGTGGGCTGCATTATTCCTTATTCTGTTTGTTTTAATTTCTATTTTGAATGGTTACTCTTTTTCTTTTTGTATTCTTAGCATATCAAACTTCAAATTAGCTACAGTGTTAGCAAGCAACAGTAATGGCTTAATGTAGTCAAACCAATATAATTTGTTTTACTCATTAGTTTTTTTCATTCTTATATAGGGAAAATTGAACAATTGTTTTAGTATTTAGAGTTGCTTAGGCTAAATTACGTTTTTTGTCATTTGTATTTAGTGTGAAGGGAAAGGCAGTATAAATGCTGGCGATGCAATCTACGAAGTCTTGAGTCTACACTGCAATTCTGAAAGAGAGGAAGAAGCAGTTAGTCCATTAAGTTTTGCTGATCAAATTTCTTTGCAAGAGGATGATGCTGAAGAGGGTGAGAGTAAAATGGACTTACGTACCTTGGTTCCATAATAATGGGATAAGGTTATTAGAGTTATGGATGTCTTAAAATCATGAGCTGATCTTGTTCTTTCCCCAGGACATGGATGCTGAAGTTTCCCAGTCTAGCATCTGGGGGACTATACCCATTTGGGAATGAGGTCGAGCTTCTTGAGTAAAGATGCTGTTGAGCAGCAGGGTGGGCAATATACTGCCAGCATACCTAGCTTATTCCTAACTCCCAACTTCAAATAAAGGATATATTGTGAAATTGATCAATATTGTTGCTCCTGATCTCTCTTGCAGGAAGCGATAATGAACTCTCAAGTGGTACGGGTGATGTATCCAAAGATTGTCCAGAGAAGATATTGTATTCTTGGGGAGAATTGTTGGGACGATGGTAAGAGTTAACGAGAAAAATGTTTAAACTACATTTTAAAAGAAACTTTCAGAACTGCAGAATAAGAAAAAAATTAATGAGGTTTTTTTTTTAGAAGTATTTAACTCAAATATGCAGATTCTCAGTCCTAGTGTTGAAAGCAGTTTGTGGAATCCCTCCTGTTTTCACCAAACTGCAATTTGAAAAGACAAAATGGAAAATTATCATATCAATAGAGGGTAATGCTATTAACTATTTAATGAAATAGTTATGTAATTCTAATGAAATGTAAATTAAATTACTTTGTCCTGGCCTTGCCTATTTGGGAGAGTATGATCTAGTTTTGTGTTGTGGTTAAGGCATCATGCTATAAACTGGGAGATCTGCCTTAGGCATGAAACCAACTGGGTGATCTTGGGCCAATCATTCTCTCTCAACCCTAGGAAGGAGAAAATGGCAAATCACAAAGTTTTGCCAAGAAAACTGCAGGGACTGAGAAATGGACATAACTTAATGGAAGAAAAAATATATAAAAAGACCTATTGTCTGGAGTGCATGCTTTTTTTTGTGTGTGTATTTTTAGTAGGCTAGATTTTACAGAAAAGAAAACCATTTGCTATTGGTATAGTTGGAACAGTCACTGATCAGATCATTTTGTGTTAGCCCAGAGTTGCTAGCAACCAGTCTTCCCTTCAGTGGGTCCCCTTCAAGTGTCTCATGGACCCTGTTGAGTTTCAGAGAAAACCTTTACTTTTTCTGCAGTTCTTAGGTACAATTCAACTAAGTCTTTGTCACTACCTAAAATGAAGGGACAGACATGGCTTTGAATTGGATCACAGGTACAAATGAAGAACTTGCTTGTTTTCTGATAAATTCGAGGAGATGAAATAACAGAAAAGATGTTTAAAATGGTGCTGGAGAAAGCAAATGTTGAATCTAATTGTGCCTTTCTTAGGGTGACCTTGTGGAAATAAAAGCAGCAAAATGTAATCGTTTCCCACTGTCATGGTGTCCACAGATAATTGTCCCATAGACTTGCTTAGGGAAATTCCAGTCTTGCAGCTCCAAAAGGACCTGGAGGAAATGGATCCCTTGGGTTTCAGGCTGGGATATAGTATTGAAATGGTGTGGCTTATACTTAAATGTGACCATAGCAAGATCAAAATGGTGATAAAGCATCCACCCCAGTCCTCCATATTTTCTTAGCAGTCTCAATATCACATATAGAAATATAAGAAGCAGAGAAAAAAATTGAACAGAAAAAAAATTCTCTTTATCTTATCTAGGCATAATAATCTGGACATGCGACCAAAAGGTCTATCTTCATTGGTGAAAAGAGGTGTGCCAGAGGCTTTGAGAGCTGAAGTGTGGCAGTTACTAGCAGGATGTCATGATAATCAGGCGATGTTGGATAAATACAGAATTCTTATCACAAAGGTCAGTGTCTTGTTTTCTTTAATACAATATGGCTACATATTTTAAAGCAGTGATCTTGTTTTTCAAATAAAATAGGTTAAAATTATGGTAGGTATACTTTTGCTGTCTGATCTGACCTTTCAGTGAGGAATGGCGCTTCTCTGTATGTTTGAAGTTGCATGATTATCTCTATACTATATACCAAATCTTTCATTTTTCTGCAGTTTTAAATACTGCACATTATTTAAGAGAATATTTGAGTAGTTAGGATGGTTTTAACTAGGAGCTGGTTATGACCTCTATAACCGTATATTCATACGAGCCAGTTATTTGAGAGATCACTTATTTTACTGTTATCTTTCTGGCCTGTTTGGACTGATAGGATGGGTGTATTTTGAATCCCTCATTTTTTTTTAAGATGGATGTCTTCTCATTGTGGTTCTTGCCTTTGAAATGGGCTTCCTCTTGAAATCTGGGTGGTGCCATTCTTAATGGCATTCTGGAGGCCTGTAATCCTGCCTATCTCCTGGACTTCGGGCTAGAATGGATGAAGCTCCTGCTAGATGTATGATTTCTGCTTTATGTGTTGTCTGGATTTGCCATCAGTTTATTGGTTCATGTAGATTGTTATTTTTATATTATATTGTGAGCCACTGAGAAGCAGCCTGCAGTCTGGTGATGCCTATGAATGAATGAATGAATGAATATCTTGTTTTAGAGAACTAATGCAGTTTAATTCATCTTACTTGTTTGGAGAGCCGAGTACATAATAAATCCTAGAATGAAACTTAGAATATAACAGAAAAAAATTCAAGAATTCCATAGTGATTCAATCAAAACAACCATTTTATTTACTTACTTAGTGCTTTTAATGTTTGTAATGTTATGTAATTTTCAAGACTTATGTAAGAATTTTGCTGTCGAGAAGATTTTATAAAAAATAGTAATATGGGTTTTTTTTAAAGTTCAATTATAGATAGTACATTTGAGAGTGGCTGACATTTAGTTCTACTTTTGGTTTCTTTTAACATTACTGTTGCTGTAACAACTTCCTAACTTCCTTTCTTTTAGTAAGCCAGTTTCTATAACAATAACATTCAATTTATGAATGTGACTTTCATTCTTGTCTTACTAAAAAAAACCACCCCTTCCAATTAGATTTTGTGGGTGTTTAAATATTAAGTCTTCAACAGAACATTATAAATTAAACTTACTTAAATTTAACTGACATGAATATATTTTTCATTAATGACATAATTGTGTCTTAGTTCCAAATTGGCATGTGAACATTAATGAATATATTCTGAAGGATTATATAATAGAATTGTTATATAACAATAAGATAGAATTCTAATTGTTTTGTCTTTTGGCAACTAACCCGCCATGCTTTTCAGTCAGTTCTTCCTTGTTTTCTCTACCATGAAGATCAATTGGACAAGCCAGGAAACCCCATTTATGATTTTAATATTACATGTGACTTGACTTTATAGTGATGAGGATGATGTTATTCTTTCAGTTGTCAAGAAATTCTATGGGCCAGGTTCTCTCCACATTTTCCGATCTTGCACTACTTCTTTGAGTTTTTCTATGCTCTGGCTGGTGTCAGCTTTGATGATATTCAGCCACCATGTTCTTTGATGGCTTGGTTTTCTTTTACCACTATCTCTTCCAAACAAAATTGTTTTCTTGAGTGAATTCTGCTGAATGTCATGGCCAAAATAAGTGAGTGAAATGGCTTATTCCTCTCTTAACAAGCTAGAGCCATAAATAGGTAAAGTTTATTCTTTGATTATCATTCGAACCTGCTCGAGCACTGTAAATCAAAACTAGACAGAATACTGTCATATCAAAATTGACTCAGCATACAAATTTTTGCTGAAAAATTGAAAATGGAAGCATAACCATATTTTTATTGTGAAACTGTTTTTAATAACATATTTTAATGAGGCAGTTGAATATAGTACATTTGCTAATAATTTAATAAATTTAGTAATAGGTTTATTAGTAAGCACTTTGATGTGAGAATGGTGAGGCATAAAGAAATAATACAAACTGTTTTTCATATATTGCAAGATTACTATGAGATTGCTTTTCCTTCATTATGTCTTCAAGATAAACATACCAAATTCCTCCTGTCCTATTCCATGTACATAGATTCTGTGCCTATCATGAGCCGTAGTGGCACAGTGGTTACAATGCAGTATTGCAGGGAAATTTTGCTGACTGCTGATTGCCAGCAGTTCGGCAATTTAAGTCTCACCAGCTCGAGGTTGACTTAGCCTTCTAACCTTCTGAGATCAGTAAAATGAGGATCCAGATTGTTGGGGACAATATGCTGACTCTGTAAACCACTTAAGAGAGGGCTGTAAAGCTCTATGAAGTGGCATATATGTATGTCTAAGTGCTATTGCTATTGCTATCACCATCATTATTGTCCTTATCTATATTCTACTTTGTCAGTACCAAGATCCTTGGATTGCAGTACCCAAAATTGAGACATGTTTTTCATGCAAGGTCTGATGAAAGCAAGCTGGGTGGTACTGTTTCTTTATATAAAGTGGATACTTTTTCAACAAAGCCATAAAAATATGTCCTATGTTTATTAGGTGGAAGTAGTTTATGTGACATAAGTATAAGTTTAATGATCTTTAGCTTCATTAGAGGCTATATTACATACCATCCTACAGATTGAAATTTCTATCCCTTTTTTCATTTAAGACAATAGCTCACTAGAGCCTGAAAGTGGAAGGACTTTCATTGTGTCATATTGAACCCTGTTTCCTACTAGGAATTCAGAGCCAGCATCTGGCAATTACTGTCTTCAGATAACAATCCAGAATTTCTGGCTTTTTTTTTCTGAGTTTCTGTGCTTTGAAACATAGATTGTAGTTCGTGAGGTAAAATGTGAACGTATTTTTGACATTTGTTCTGTTCAGTCTTTTTCTTCCCATCTATATTCTTTGTACAATTTAAAGCTGCTCAAAATCCAGCAGTGTTAGAAATGTGCCATTGATTTCCTCCCCCTTCCACTGCCACATCATTGCATGAACTTTCCTGCTGTTCCTATAATAAAGCCCTCCCTTCACCTTTTAAACAAATCCTTGCCTCCTTTTAAATTTTCTAAATTTTTAATTTTTATATTCTTTTTTTATATTTTATCATTTTACTATATACCTTCAGAATTCCCCGAGTAGATGGTTCAATAATGTAAACAAATAAATTGTATATAAAATAGGTAATATACAGTGGAATCTATTCGTAGCATATAATTTATTAAATAATACAAATGTAGTTATATTATCCTGGGCTGTTAAAAAAATATTTAAAAAATACAGTTGGTAACTGTATAACTCTGCTGGTCAATGTATAGTAAACATGAGTATTGTATACTTTATCCTGAGAATAACAAAAGCATGAAAAAACATTTCTTATGCTCCCCAGAAAAAAAGCCAATATATTCTGTAACTAGTTCTAAATAAAGATTTTCATCAGGTTCATTTTAAATAATATGGGTATTCCTTGAATGCTCTCTGCTATAATTTCTTTGTTTTCTAAAATGTTCATGATGTGCATCATAATTACAATATTAACCAACTAGTTATTATAGTAACATGGTAGTGCTTGCCCACCCACCTGATTCCGCTTAGCTGCCTGTGTGCCCTCCTGACCCTGCCATCTACCACCCCCTGGATCAACTGTGCTTGTATTGTGCTGCATTAGCCACTTGTACATCCGGCAGCAGCCACTCCTGCCTGGCTGTGCTTTTTCTGGATTGCAATGGCTGCTTGCATACCCTGCCACCCCCCCACCCTCAGAGCACCTGTCCCATGTCTGGCCATGCTGTGCCACAGCAACCACCTACCTGCTTGAAGGCTGCTTGTAAGCTGCCTGGAAGTCACAAGCTCCTGCTGACTTCCCCATTGTTTTTGCCTATTGGAAGTTGATAGGGAGTTGCACGGAAGTCCTCTTGTAAGAATTCATGATCTTTGGTTAACTACAGAAGTGGGAATTACCAGGATTTCCACTATTGCAACTAAGTGGCATGATCACATGATGTCATGCTTTATGACAGCATTGTTTAGCAACAGAAACCTGGTCCTGATTATCATCATTAACCAAATACTACAGGTTTATATTTGCTGAATACCTGCCACAGTTAATTGTCCTTATCCACAAAAGATTCTTTATTTTGGCTTGCTGTGATATTCTCCGTTCAACACTCTTAGGGGGAATGATAGAATTAAACTACCTTCTAAGACTGTTTATGTCTACATAATAACTGATCATGTTCTTTTGTACCATCACTATTATAGAGATAGATGTAGTCTTATTTTTCCACTTTTGACAGAAATGCAGCTGCTAAAATCAATTTGTACTTTTTTCTTTTTAAGGTTCCTTTGTTACACATTATATTGGAAAGTTTGTGTAGCATTTTGAATGTTCCATAGGGCATTGTAGATATAAATTTTCCACAGTTTAACTTTAACCCATGATATCAAATCAAATGCAGATATAAAATAGATGAAACTGCATGAGCTAGGTTTAGTCATATATTTCTCTACTAAATATTGTAAAACAAATGCATGACAAATGGGAGAATAATTAATAAATCCACAATAGATAGACGACTGTTACTATTCATATATAAGTTGCATGTAAAAATTCAGTTTAGTTCACAAGACCATCTTGTAGAAACAATCTCGTTAGTGTGAGAAGTGAGATGGGTTGGATTCTCTCTCTATCATTATTTAATGTTAATATAAATTCCTTAGTGGTCTACCAGAACACTCCTGATTTTCCCTCACCAAAGTTAGCATATAGATAAATCCCCATGTCATGCCCCTGTTGGAGCCTGAATCCCGAGGAGGGAGACGAACAGCTGACAGGGAATGGGAGTGTGGCTCCGTTGGCTGTGGAAGAAACTGGGGAAGGGCAAAGTCCGGCTGGGCAGAGCAGGGGAGAGGTAGAACAAAGGGAGGGGGAGTTCAGAGGAAGACCCAGGCCCACCCCCTCTTCATCATAGGGCATGCAGGGAGGAACGGAGAAGGGAGCAACGTGGGTTGCGTGGCTTATGGGGGAGGAAAGGGCCCTGATTCCCTTCATTAGCCACACTTGGGAATGAGCGTTTAAAGGAGATGAGTTTATCTTGCATTGACTTTGATTATCTGTGTTCCTGGGGTCTTCCCAACCATGTTGAATTATTGCCTTGCCTTCACGTCTGGAATTCTTGCTTTTGCCCTGTTGGACTAATTACCTCATTTTGCCTTGATTGGACTTATAGTTACAGTTTTTGTTGACCACGTTTTGGACTTGATTCTCTGAAGCCAAAGGTTGTTCCTGGGAGAGTTTTTCTCCAGCCAGAAGGTAACCAGGAAATTGGGGGCAAAGCTGGAGCTAATAAAGGGACTCCTATTGATTATCTGACTGTGTTGCCTTTGTGCCATTTCCCGGGTCATCACACCCCATGCTACTTCATCAGATGATTCAGTCCTTCTATCCCAGGCTCCCATTAGGTTAAAATGTGAACTTAAGATAATGTCCCATTCATGTCACAGTTGATGAATTAATGCATTATGAATAGACAAAAATTTGGTATTTGCTAAGTGTCTAGAATCCTCACATGGTAATTAAATGGACATAAAATTGAACAAGCTAAAATTTTCAGATACCTCAGAATTGAGGGGAGGGGAAATGCACATAGTTCAGAATGCTGAAAAATCACTCTCGCAATTTATTATTTTCTATCTTACTGGCAGCACAATAGAATTTGGTAATATCCAGTTAAGTAGAGTCTATTTGGAGCCCCAAAAGAGTCTGTATTATAGAAGATGACTTGACTTGGTACGTCAATGAAAACAGTATAAAACAGATTCTAATTATAGATTTTACAGCACCTGGATTATATAGTATAGTTATATATATATTATGACTATATATGGAATTATTTATGTCTGCCTTCCAGAATAGATGAAGTCAGAACATTAAATTGATTAATCGTTAATGCTCTTCTCAAGTGAAACTTTGTGATCCAATCTAAGTTTCTGGCCAGTTGAAAATATAAGGCAAGAAAAAAATGCTCCTGGGAAGGAGAGGCTGATCTTGTTGATTTCCATTTCCAGAACATGTTGTATCAGAATTCTTTTGGGTTGTTTATATCCCCAGGGAGGGAAGACTCATGCAAAAAGCCATGAAAGTGTATTGTCCTCAACTTGTGACCACAATGGACCCCAGAATTTTGCTCAGAAGTCATTGCAGTTATTATTAATTAATTAATTAATTTTTTGCTTTGCTTTGCTTTGCTTTGATTTGTCAATTGCTTACAAGATAATAGGTATAAGTATATACATAGTTATGAATATATGAAATGGGTACATACAAGAAAAATAAAAGAAACAATAGGACAGGGACGGTAGGCACGTTGGTGCGCTTATGCACGCCCCCTACGGACCTCTTAGGAAAGGGGTGAGATCAATAGTAGACAGTCTAAGGTTAAAGTTTTTGGGGTTTGGGGAAGAAACTACAGAGTCAGGTAGAGTATTCCAGACATTGATCACTCTGTTGTTGAAGTCGTATTTCCTGCAATCAAGTTTGGTGCGTTCTGAACTTGTATCTATTATGTGCTCTTGTGTTGTTATGGTTGAAGCTGAAGTATTCATTGACAGGTAAGTCATTGAATGTATGATTTTATATACCATACTTAGATCAGACCAAAGACGGCGTAATTCAAGGTTTTCTAGGTTTAGAATTTCAAGTCTGGTGGCATAAGGTTTTCTACAACAAGTAGAGGAGTGGAGAACTCTTCTTGTGAAATATTTCTGGACTTTCTCAACTGTGCTGATATCAGATACGTAATGTGGATTCCAGACTGATGAGCTGTATTCGAGTATTGGTCTAGCAAATGTTTTGTATGCTCTAGTTAGTAGTGTGATATTACCAGAGAAAAAGCTACGTAGGATTAGAGAGAACTCTTAATGCCTTCTTGGCTATGTAGTTACAGTGGGCTCTAGCACTTAGATCATTAGAGACGAGTATTCCAAGGTCCTTTACAGAGCTTGGATCATCAACAAGGTCTTGACTATTCAGCTTGTATTTTATTTTCTGATATATTTTTTTGCCAATATGTAAGACAGAGCATTTATTTGTTGAGATTTGAAGTTGCCATTTGTTTGACCATTCTGATACATAGTCAAGATCTTTTTGAAGGGTAGCAGTATTGTCTGTGGTATTGAACAGCTTTACATCAGCGAAGAGAATGCAGTTGCTCTTAATATGATCACAGAGGTCATTTATGTAGAGTATGAAGAGAGTTGGTCCTAGAACACTGCCTTGGTGGACACCACTATTGACAGGTACAGAATTTGATAGGACACTCCCAATTTTGACCATTTGTTGTCTGTTTGACAGGGATGCTTCTATCCAGTTATGTAGTTGTCCAGAGATACCATAAGATTTTAGTTTTAGGAGTAGTTTGTCATGTACCACTGAATCAAAGGCTTTACAGAAGTCTGTGTAGATTGTGTCTATTGTTTTGCCCTGATCGAGTTGTGTAGTCCATATGTTTTTGCAGTGTAAGAGTTGCAGATTACAGGATAGCTTTTTCTGAAACCAAATTGTTTATTGGAGAGTAGGTTGCTTGTCTCTAAGTGGAGGATAATGGATTGGTTAATAATTGATTCCATGACTTTACAGGTGACGCAGCATAAGGAGACTGGTCTGTAATTTTCAACTAGGCTTGGGTCTCCCTTTTTGAAGATGGGGATGACCGTGGCTTGTGACCATAGGTTAGGCAAGGAGCTGGTCCTGAAAGATTTTTCAAAGATTATGCTTAGAGGTTCTGCTATGACAGTGGATAGCTTTTTAAAGAAGTAGGCACATATTCCGTCCGGTCCAATAGATAGAGATGGTTTTAGATTGCGTAGTGCTTTTTCTTTTTTTTTCTTTTTTTTAAACAAATTTTATTAATTTTAAAGACAAACAAATCATCATTAACCATTACATACTTAAACCTTTTTCCATTATAAATTTTACAAGTCAAATAAAACCTTATTTTATACAATATAATTCTATTTTAAACCATTTCCATATGAGCATACAAATACCTCTTATCCAATTTCTCTTTACTTCTATTCAATTTCACTATTATTATTTCATCTATTTCTTTCTGACTTGGTTACCATTATTCTCATTCTATATTTCTGCAAGGTTTTATTAATTCTCCCAGAAACATAAACACACAACACACAAACATATAAAAAATCTTTTAGGAAAGTAACTTGGCCCCAGGTACCTCTCTCTACATGGACTTCAATTATATTCATGCTCATCTTACATGTCATTACCTATTTTATTTACCATTCTATGTCTTCTATATTAGCTTCTCCACACATTTCACTCTTCTTAATTCTATCTTATTTAATCCATCTTAATTTGAGTCATTATATTTGTATCTTTTGTCCATTCTTTATTATCCCTTTGTCTCATTCCTTATAATAAAAAAAAAGAATTTCTCCTGAAATCACTAATCAGAGTATGATGCCTTTCTATCTTCCCCCTAAATTAATTAGATTAACATTTAAAATAACACCTAATACCCAATCTGATTCTGCTTGGTACATTCTATCTACTAATTTTTTTTAATAAAAGAAAAATAATAAATCCAAAATGATTAAATACATAGTTAAATAATAGATCTAAATATTGAATCTTATAACATTCCCATTGCCTTTTCCAAAGACAAATGCTACAATAATAATTTTATAATAACATCAATACCATAGTTATATTAAACTCTTTAATTAAAACTCAATATTCTAAACATTCCCTTTAATATTTTATTAAATTTTAAAATCAATCATTACTAAACATTTCAACATTTTAATCTCTTATTAACTCTTAAACCATTCTAATAATACAAATGCTACAATACCATCTTATGTACCTTGCAAAATCTTTTTTAAAGAAATTATACTTTACCCTTTGTCCCTAAAAAAAGATTCCTCTTTTCCCATCTGATTTCAAAACTTTGTGGCTTTTCTCCACCTTTTCCCTTTCTTTCTTCCCCCACCAGACCTTTCTACCCTGCCTTCTCCTAGCCTCTGCCTTACTGGCTTCCCTTCTCTGTTGTGTTCCTTTTTTCTTTTGTTTACTATCATTATATTGATTTTGCACCTTATTTTTCTCTTTCTTAAGTGTTTTTTTGAATCTTAAGTCCTTCATTTTCCTTCCTTCCTTTCTTCCTTCTTTCTTAGTTAAATTTTGAAATTCATTAAAGATGGCTTCTTCTTCTTCTTCTTCTTCTTCTTCTTCTTCTTCTTCTTCTTCTTCTTCTTCTTCTTCTTCTTCTTCTTCTTCTTCTTCTTCTTCTTCTTCTTCCTCCTCCTCCTCCTCCTCCTCCTCCTCCTCCTCCTCCTCCTCCTCCTCCTCCTCCTCCTCCTCCTCCATCTGTTGTAGTGTTTGTTGATAGGTAACAAGCGCCATTTCTAAAAAAAGGAAGGCTTCTTTCACACCATCTTTGCCATCTTTTTTTGTTTGCTCATATTCTTTTCTCAGTTCCTCAGCAGAAAAAGCTATTATAAATCTTTTCTTTTCTTTTTCCCCCCCTCTTTCTTCTTGCAACAACCAAGATATTTCAAAAAAATAGAACAATCCCAAAGTCATCAATCAATCCAAGCCAAGACAAAGTTCTCACTTTCTCTTCCTGGGGTAGTATCAATCAAAAAAAGAAAGTCCAAATCTGTATCTTAAAGCCTTATTGCAATATATTTCAGTCTTCAAATCCTTAAGGCATCTCCTCCAACAAAATCTTAACATATAAATATATTTTTTGCCCTCTCCCTTCCCACATATCACATAAAGCCAGTTTTTACCTGAAAAAGACAGGTTTCTCAGTATCCACTTGTTGATTCCGTAGGGAAGGAGAGTAAACTTTCCTTTCAGCACCTCAAAATTGCCGCTTATTTTCTCTTCTGGAAAGTATCATTCAAAAAGCCATAATTTCCAGGAATTATGTTAAATGTGTCTTAGAGTCCTGGGTCAACCAAGAAAAACTTTCATTTTCAAAGGCTTCTCCTCTTCCTCCTGCGCATTCTTACCCAGCTGCCGGCTTCTTTGTAGCGGCCATTGCGGACCGCCGCTGCACCGTCTTGGGAAAAGGGTTCTGCCGGCCGGGGAGGGGGTCTGCAACACCCCCAAACCCCTCTCCGGATCCCCCCTATCTTCAGCCGCCCCTGCAGGGCAGCCTTAGCTCCAAACCCATCCGGATCGGAGCACCAAAAACGGCTAGCGCAGCAGGGATCGCGCAGTATCGCGAATCCCTGCCGCTCGCGAAGCCAACCGGAGTATGGGTCTTGCGTAGTGCTTTTTCAACATTGTCTTCTGTAAAATCGATATGTATTAGATCATTGTAGTTTTCTGTGGTTCGGCTATGATCTAATTGAGATACCACGTGACTGCACTCTATTATTGTTTTTATGACAAAAACCTACAAAAAACCTCACATCTCAGTCACATGACCCTGGAATGCTGCAACCAGACATAAAAGCAGTCATGTTATGGAATGGAAGTTGTAATTTCAAGGATGGGTCATAAATAACTTTTTTGAAATTAAACAGCCGGTATAGGTCAAGGATTACCTGTACAATTTGTCTAGAACAGAGTTCCCCAACCTTTCTGGCTTTGTGGACTGGCGAGAGGTAGATGGATGGTTCCCCTTGCGTATAGCTAACAAGCGTGCGCATGCGCACAGATCCATTTGCATGAGTGGTATACATGTGAGCCCACCATTTACGCAAAAGGAACACATGTAAATGCACTCACCCACTGCTCACACAAGTGGGGTTGTGCACGCATGCTCACCCAGCATTTCCACACCCAGTTGCAAACAGATCACGGCCCATTAGTGGGCTACAGACTAGGGGTTGGGGACCTCTGATCTAGAAGATACAATCTTCTAATCTTATGAGATCCTATGAGGAAAAATGTTGATTCAGTCAATACATAAAGAAGATTAGCTAGATTTTCAAGTTGATCTTCATTGTCGGTTCCACAATGAAGATCAATATTGGAGACACAGGATCATATCTGGAGCACATTTCTTAATATTTGGATTGCACAATTTCTAATTTTGAATAGTTGTCATAGTTGTCAACTTGGGCCATGTTATGCACCGTATAAGAGATTACATGCTTCAGCTGTAAATAACTTTAGGAAGGCCAAGTTAAATAAGACATGTTTTGTTCTGTATAAAATCCAAGTTTACTATTCCTCACATTTGCCAGTATAGCACAATTGTGTTAAACCTTGAATAATTTTGATTAGGCATACACAAAGATATTTCATTTTTGCCTACTTCTGTCTTAACATTTCAGTTTAATGTCACTAAAATTAAGTACTTAGGACAAATAACAGTTTCAAATAACAGTTTTCTAATGTTAGAGACATCGTTTATTGCTATAACAATAGTAGTAATATTCTTTTTATCTCTTTAGTTTGTGTTTTGTATCTGGCCTTCCTCTTCTTGATATTAATTTCTCATATGGCATGTACTGTAGGTATTACAAATGCTGATCAATGAATTTTACATTTTGTTGTAATAGTCTTGATTCTGCAGAAATACACAGTAATGATTACTATAGGCTACTAATAATTTGGCTTCTTTCTGAGTAGTTGAGTAAAAATTACCTGAGATATAGAGTATTTTTAGCATCCAGTCTGGAACCCTTCTGTGGATCTTCTGTGTCTGTGGATCTTTTTTTCAGTCCTTTAGCTGTATTTCTCGTGTTTCTCATATAATAAGGCGGGTCTTACTTTTTGAGCCGAAAAATGGCTAGGTTGTCTTTTGGGGTGACTTAATTCCCCACTTGGATCTTAGCTTGGATGTTGACGGCGTTGGTGGGCACTTTGTATCGGGTCACGCAGGCAGCACCATTGTTGTGCAACAAAAGTACTTCTAACGAAGCCCCCACACCATTCCCCCATTTCGCATGAAGCCTTAATTTGGGGGAGGGCTAATTTCATTTCATGCCTATTTGGGACTTCCTATTTTGTTGGAGAAACAGGGTAGTAGCAATTCTTTTTGTTTGGTAGGAAGCTGTTTTTCTTTTGGCATGCCAGTTTGCTGCTGACTTCAAGGAATTGAGGTTGTGTAGTTTACTTTCATTGGCTTAAGAAGCCCTTCCAGAAGTTAGATGTTGCCTCACCCTTAGTTGGTTCCATGCTTAGCACTATACAGTAATGAAATAACAGTTTACAAAAAGCTACACTCTTCTGGGTATAAATAAAATAAATAATTGCACACTGGGATGTATAAAAAAGCTCTTTAGACTTACATCTTTGTTACAGTCTTTGTGCAAAGAAAGCTTCATCAGATGCATAGAATATTGTTCTGTGGAATATATGAACATTCCCTTCCATTAGAGTGGAACATCAGAGCTGGTAATGTGGTGCATATAATGAGGCATAGTGTAGTCCAGCCTATGCTTTAATCAATTTTTGAATCTTTAAAGTGTGATAAGGCTTTTATGTAGCTGAATTGTACAATAATACCCCCTATGTTACATATAATAAGTAATATGGCATCAATCTAGACAATATACTCATTTACAGGCCTCTCTAAATGCTCAAATTGATTTGTACCGTCAAATGATCATAAGATGTAAGATGATTCATGCTTTAAAGCACTTCTTTGTCACAAGGAATTCAGCAATTTAGAATTTCTTTTTATTGTACCCTAACTAAATAAACAAAACCCTCTCCCCCAATAAGAATACCCAACATTATAAAAGAAAAAAGGAACAATAACCTTACAGGGCATATATTCAGATACATGCATACATACGTACATTTGTATAGCAAACCTTTTAATGAATGGAGGCTGTAATTTGTTACAATTATCCATAGCTTATCTATATCTCTATATGAGCTGTGGTGGCGCAGTGTTTAGAACGCAGTGCTTCAGGCTACTGCTGCTGCCTGCCGGCTGCCTGCAGTTTGGCAGTTCAAGTCTCACAAGGCTCAATGTTGACTCAGCCTTCCATCCTTCCAAGGTCGGTAAAATGAGGACCCAGATTATTGGGGGCAATATGCTGACTCTGTAAACTGCTTAGAAAGGGCTGTAAAGCTTTGTGAAGAGATATATAAGTCTAAGTGCTATTGCTATATTGATCAATTCTGCAGACTGTTAACTAATTGGAGCATGTTTTTCTTTCTAATGCTGAGTGACATATCTTAAGCGTAAGTAAAATACAGAATATCTACTTTGTTTATCCAGATGCCAATTCCCATGAGATAGGATAAATATTAAAGTAGTATAAACATCCGAAAATATCAAATCTCAAAGTTGAGTTAATGCATGTAGTACAGGTAACATCTTTCCTAAATGGAACAGTTGTTGGGCACTGTAGAAAGATGTTTAAATAAATTATTAATTGCACTGCTTCCCCAACATAAACATTTACACAGGCCTTTTTTATATAAATGCAGTGATGTTATTACTTGTTGAAAAAGATGTAATCTATAATCTGCCTGTTCTCTAGGGTTATGTGTAGTAAGGATTTCCAAAGGGTACAAAAGATATTTTTCATTTCTGGCATCATTTAATTAAATATATGTTGCTAAATAACTTTGATTCCAGAGTTGTAGTTGAATTACAGTAATCAGTAATACTGCTGTCTGTCAAAATATCCTGAAATTTGCAAAGTGTCAAATATATATGATGGGATGATGTTTTCCGCCTATAGACCCTAAACATTAAATATTATTTGAGGATGCTAGCTCAAGAGAAAAAAACGTAAAATCAAGTTTTATGCTTTGTTAACGGAATTCTTTTGAAACTTACTGACCATAAAATAAACCTACAAAGTTCATAAATTAAACTAGCTTAAAATAAAACAAATTTTAAAATTAAACTTTTAAAAACAATACTATGTGATTAAAAAGGTAGATAACTGAAGCTACATTTTCAAGCAAAATGAACAAACATTGGAATAGAACACATTTTCCAGACCATGAGAGTCTCCTTTAAACATTTGAAAGCCTGCAGCCACCAGGGCTCATTATCCTCTTTCGGAGGAGCGATTGCAGCACTCCAAGAGCAGTTTTAGGCGGCAGCCTCTAATCCACAGCCCTTATCTTCCCGATCGTTAACAAGAGCCTTTCCGAACAGTGTGCACGCCTCGTGTTCGGCTCATAAACGGCTGAGGCTTTTCCCCCTCAGAACACCTAAGGGGATTGGAGGCATAAGCACTTCTTATCCTTTCCCGCGTAGTCTCTTTTCGCTGTTCAGAACAGCGATTTAGGCCGGAACTAGCTGCTGGACAATTTTAGCCACACCAAACGGGCAGGCGCCATTTTGAGGACCGCATGGAATCCATTCACCATTAATCAAAATAAAAAAATACACTGTGAAAGGCTTTTTTCCCTTACTGGGTTTCCCTCGTAGAGACCAAGGGATTGGCACCTCTGACTCCAAAACTTTGGGGCAGAGGATCTGACTTTGTTAGCTAACCCTCACAGAATAAAAGTCCAGGAGCTCAACAGTGAGCACCAAGGCCTAAGTCCGCCTGTGCAGGGCAGCTGTTGCAGGCCAATGTTACTCATCTACTTCTGGCCTGAAGAGGTGTTGCTAATTGGATTTGAATTGAAATAGATTGGATTAGAGATCAATAATACAACAACAGCAACAACAATAACAGGGATTAAAGAATTTATAAGGGTCCTCTGCATCTTTTTGGAGCAGGTCCCTGGGTATGCCAATCACCTTTAAAGCCTCATTGACAAATCTTATAGTGGAAATGGCAAGCAGCAATGGCTCAAGGGCTTCTACCTCCAGAGCAATGACCAGGGCCCTGGGCAAATCCAAAGCTTTCAAGAGGCCTTCAAAGGCCAAGGAAAATGACACCCATAGACGCTATCAGGCTATAGAGAAATAAATGAAGCGTATGCGGGAGACAGAATGGACTTCACCAGCCCCATCTCCCCCTTGAGCCTCCCAGGCCCCTCCTCCTCCCCTGGATCTTTCTCTTCCATCCAGGCGTGGTTCTGCCAGGCAACTTCCTCCTGGTACCTCAATGACAGCAACCGTATGACGGTGGGCCCCTGAGGCCACATTTACTCCAACGGCGGCCAACCTCTACCAAGAGGATCCCCTCCCCAAGGATGTTCCCCCCAGGATGAGGGCATAGATGGAACTGGCAATATGACGGGATTGCAGCTGGCATTCAGCAATCTGTATGGGCCAGAAGACAGTCCACTATCTCGGAATGTGACTCTCACTCAGGACGGTCACTAACCGGGATGGACCAGCAAATTCCTCAGTTACCTCCCCAAGGGGAATTTTCTATCTTCCCAGACATGCCTCCCCAGGGCTTTCAGGAAGAGGGGGATCAAGAAGAACAAATGGACCAACTAGAGAGAGGGCCAGCTCATGACATCGATCCGGCCCTGTCAGAGGTGGAACCACTGGAGAGGGGCATGTCAGATGACGAGGGCCTCATTCCTGACCATCCAACTTTCACGGGACTATTCCACCCTCAGTTATTCAGATCACTTCTCCTTAGAGCTGCTCGGATTGTCCAGAGAGTGGGTGGAGCTTCAGTCTCTGCTGTTGTAGGCTGAGCTTAATTTCTGAGGAACGCTCCTCCTTCCATCACGTGGCTCGTTACAGCGTTCCCCAGTTTATGCTCAGCCTTCGTGCATAGTAGGCAGTGTTTTGGAAGTGCTCTTGGCCATCTCAGGAAAGCCCTATTTGATTCGTTATACTTCTTCTCACCAGGTTGTATTTAATTCATTTAATTACTTCTTCTCTTAGCCCTGCGCAGTTGGTTCTTTGTTAATTTCTAAAGTCCCCTGGGAGGCCCTCCCGGCTCCAGGGGGTGCCAGGGGGAAGGCTAGCAAACCTTACAAGCTACCCCCCCACCCCTTACCCATTGCCTTACTGCCGTTTTTTTACGCTTTTATTAAAACACTCCGTTTCGCTCCTCCCCCCCCCCCCACCGAACTCCGTTTTTCCTGCCGATCGAAGTTTTTTCTTGTTCCTTTCTCTCTGTCCTTCCCCTGGGGACCTTGGATTGCCCCTGGGGAGTCTCCTGGTCGCTGCGGAATGGCCCCTGCAAGTCCACGTAGCAGGCGGCCACCATTTTAAGCGCCGCCTCGTGGCCGGGCGCCATTTTGTTTTTTCCTTCCTTATCTCTCCGATCGCTGCAGCGTGCCTATATTAAAGCAGCAGGACCGGCAGGCCTGCTCGGAAGCGATTAAAGCTCTGAATTTGATCTGTTCTGTTGGAGGCTTGTTTTCTACCTCCGTTTGTTGCTTCCCCCGCAGCCAGCTGTAGTGGCCGCGGCTTACTCCTCACCACTTCCACCCAGTTCTGCCTGGGAAGGCAGTCTGGTATAGGCTTGGCTTCGCCTTAAGGCCTCTGTCGTGCCTTGATCAACTTGATCAGTTTTTCTGATTCAAAAAAAAAAAGATACTCAACAATTACAAGATCAGAGGAAAATTAAGAGACAGAGAAAGATTGCTTAATTGAATAAGTTTACAAACAAACAAACAAACAAACAAACAAACACAAATAAATAAATAAAAAATAAAAATAAAGAAATAATAACAAATAAGATACACAGATCAATTATAAACGAATAAGAAACGGGGGGGGCGTAAAAGAATTTCCCAGGGCTCCCGGCCTTTGTTGCAGGTCGACCCCTAGGCGCGCCAACCGCCTCATATTTGATCCTTATCTTCCTCAATTATCTAAAAATGGTAGAAGGCAATCCTTCAACAGGCCCTTCTTTAAAGGCCAAATCAAAAACCCACCATCTGCGCAGGCAGGCTAAGGAGTCCCCAAAGCCTCCCAAAGTGACGCCCTAAGACGCCATAAGGCGCTAGAAAAACAAATAGACAAACGCACCAGACAGGCAGTCTCAGTGCCTCCCGCACCATCCACTCCTTCTACCTCTACTCTACCCCCCCTCCTTTAGTCCATTCCTCCCTATCCAGGCGCAGCTCGCCCTCTCAAGGTCACCAGACCCCTGGAACACCAGCCAGATGAACACCAGAGGCTACCTTCACACCCACAGCCGCCGGCCTGCGCCAGGAGGAACCTCTCATTTAGGAGGTTCCGGAGCAACTGAGAGCCTGGATGGAGTTGGTTATCCGCCAAGGAATTGCGGAAGGACTCCAACAGATGGCTAGGCCTGGTCTGCCTCCGCCGGCCACCGAATCCGTAAGATCACTCCCACTCATACCGGAACTGTCCCAGGATCAGGTACCTCTTCAGGGGGAGGTTTCCCCCTCAGTCAGGGAGGACGAGGAGGAGGCGGAAGGGGACATAGATTTGTGCAGGGAGGACGAGGAGGAACAGTTTGATTTGGGGTCCTTACAATACAACGAACCCCTTTCTGACTCAGACCCATCAGAGGCAGAGATGTCCGAGGACGAAGGTCTCACTCCCGACCAACCCGCCTTTGTAGGGCTTTTCAAGTCTCAACTATTCAAATCCCTCCTCTTCAAAGCCAGGAATATCTCAGGTCTAACTACTCAGAACCCCTCTGATCCCTCTCCTCTTGTTCCGGAAGGTCCAGAGGACTCCATTTTTAAACAGCCTGTGGTGGAAGCCGAGGTCATTCCAACCCCCCCCCCCATCTTCCTGGACCTGGTGTCCAAGCAGCTAGCCTCCTCAGCTGCCCCCCCGGCCCCTTCGGCCCATGATAAAAAGTTCTTCAACCTAGACCCAGAGCTTTCCAACTTACTGGGCACCCTGGAGGTTGATGAGCCCGTCGTGGGTCTGGCCTCTTCCTCCACCCTCAGCGACCCCTTAGAGGCCCTGAGGCCGGAGGAGAAACGGTCGGAGCTGGCCTTACGACGAGCTCACCAGTCGGATGCGTGGGCAATCAGATCGGCCACGGCCGCTTCCTTCTTCATCAGGTCGTCCATTCGCTGGCTTCGCCAGCTTAAACAACATGTCCCGGCCTCCAATGTCCGCGCCCATCAGGACATAGCCAAGATCACGGCCGCGGCCGAGTTCTCGGCTGACGCCACCTTTCACTCTGTAAAATTTTCCTCCCGCGCCATTTCCTCCCACGTCTCTGCCCACCGTCTGCTCTGGCTAAGGCACTGGCAGGCAGACCTCAAGAATAAGGTGAAATTAGCTTCTGCTCCCCTCATCGGAAATAAACTGTTCGGACCATCCCTAGATCCTCTTCTAGTCGAAGGAAGGAACAAGAAGAAATTCCTTCCATCCCTCATCCGCAAGTCAGAACCCAGATCCCTGCAGCCCTTTTGGAGAGCCCCCTTTCGTCCCTATTTCCAATCCCCCTTCCCTCCCAGGTACCAAAGCCCCCCCCTTTGGCTCGGGACAGTCCCAGGATAGGACCGACTCCTCTGATAGGCACAGAAGAGGCGGTAACTTCAAGAGGCCCTTTCGTGGCTCTGGCAGCAGGCCCTTCCGGCACTCCAGATAAGCCACCTGACTTAATTCCCATTGGCGGGCGACTTAAAACCTTCGCCAACCAGTGGGACTCCTCCACTTCGGACGCCTGGGTTAGGGACACCATCAGGTTTGGCCTTGCCCTCGAGTTCCACTCTACCCCCCCTGATTTTTTCATGCCATGTCCCCTCTCCAAGAACCACACCAAACGCAGCCTCATGGATTCTGCAATTCAGCACCTACTTGACATACAGGCCATCCAGCCCGTTCCTCCGTCCCAAAGGGGACAGGGATTCTACTCCCACTTATTTGTGGTGCCCAAACACTCGGGGGGATGGAGGGCGATTTTGGACTTAAAGCGGCTAAACCGCCATCTTGTATACCGCAAATTCAAGATGAACACGTTGCAATCCATCCTCCTGGGAGTTAGACAGGGAGACTGGTTGTCATCCATTGACCTCTCTGAGGCATACCTACACATCCCAATCCGACCCTCCCACTCCAAATTTCTGCGCTTTAGCTACAATAACCTCCACTTTCAATACGTGGCCCTCCCATTTGGGTTGGCCTCTGCCCCCAGAACCTTTACCAAGGTCCTGGCCGCTCTGGCTGCCCACCTCAGAACCCTCCCGGTGCGACTCCACTGTTACCTGGATGATATCCTCATCCTATCCTCTTCCAGGGAACAAGCAGTCAAGGATACCCAAATTACCCTAACCTCTCTCCAGGAACACGGGTTCCTCATCAATTGGAAGAAAAGCCAATTGGTCCCTTCCACCAGGATAACTCACCTGGGGACGGTAATAGACACGGTCAAAGGGAAGGTGTTCATCTCTCCGGAGAGAATACTCAGCATCCAACAATCAGTCAAACTCATCAGACGCCTTAAGAGGGTCCCCCTCCTCGAACTAACCAAGTTACTAGGTAAAATGATATCTTGTATTTCCGTTATTCCCTGGGCCCGTTTCCACTCCAGATCCCTCCAGTGGTTCCTGCTCCCATACCAAAGAGCCGGATCAAGCAACTCAAAGCGCAAGGTCAAGGTCTCACCAAGGGTTCTCACCTCCCTCCTTTGGTGGAGCAAGGCATCGATCAACAAGGGCTGCCTCCTCAAGGAGCCCCCAAGACTCACCGTTACCACAGACGCCAGTCTGTCCGGGTGGGGCGCCCACCTACAGTCACTTACAGCACAGGGCAGATGGTCAGCGACAGAGAAACTGTGCAACATAAACTGGTTGGAGCTTCGCGCCGTCCACCTGGCCCTCCGCAGTTTCCTCCCCCAGGTACACGGCTGCCACATTCTCATTCTCACCGACAACATCACGGCCAAAGCTCATATCAACAAGCAGGGGGGCACTCAGTCATCACGCCTAATGAGGGAGACCGAGCGCCTCTGTCGGTGGGTGGAGTCTCACCTCCTTTCCCTCAGGACGGACCACATTTCGGGTATCGACAACACCCGAGCAGACTGGTTGAGCAGGGCCACCATAGACCAGTCAGAGTGGCGCCTCCACCCATCCCTGTTCAGGGAGGCGACAGCCATATTCGGTCTGCCAGTAGTAGACCTGTTTGCCCCCCCTCAATACCCAACTTCCAAGGTTCGTTTCGAGATTCCCATCCCTAGGGGCGGAGGACCACAATGCCCTTCGATGCCTGTGGCCCACGGGCCTCCTTTACGCCTTCCCTCCTCTGGCGCTGGTGCCCAGAGTCCTTCAAAAGGTACTCCACGAGAGGGCGGAACTGCTTCTTGTAGCTCCTTATTGGCCCCGTCGCTCTTGGTTCGCGGACCTCCGCAGCCTATCTGTAGCCCCTCCCTGGAGGATCCCAGCAGACAGAATCTCCCTGTCTCAAGGTCCCCTTCTTCACCCGGACCCCCAATGGCTTCAACTAGCCGTCTGGAGGTTGAACGGGAACGTCTGAAGAGGGAAAATTTCTCTAACAAAGTCATTGATACCATTTTAGCAGCCAGGCGTCCCTCAACCACAAGGATTTACGACGCCACCTGGGCCATTTTCCGCAAATGGTGTGTCAAACTTCTCATTGACCCAACTGCCCCCTCTATTGCCCAAATACTTGACTTTCTCCAGGAGGGTCTCAGCAAGGGACTATCCCCCAATACACTAAGGCGTCAGGTAGCAGCCTTATCCACCGTCATTTTCTGTAAGGAAGTCAGTTCCCTCTCTCACCATCCCCGTATCCGAGCCTTTCTGAAAGGGGCCACAAACTTACGTCCACCGTCCCTTCACTGGTACCCAACCTGGGACCTCAACAGAGTCCTGACTTCCCTCACAAAGCCACCCTTCGAACCCCTAAGAGAGGTCTCTCTCCAGTTCCTATCCTACAAAGTAGTATTCCTGGTAGCAATCACATCAGCCCGTAGGATTTCAGAGATCGCGGCTCTGTCTGTTAGGAAAGACCTTTGCGTCTTCCATCCCGACTGGGTGGTCCTCCGACTCGACCCTTCCTTCTTACCCAAGATCAATTCGGTTTTCCACAGGGCTCAAGAATTTATCCTCCCCAATTTTTGCCCCAGGCCAACTCATGAAAGGGAGAGACTATGGCACACTCTGGACGTCAGATGTGCCTTGCGGATTTACATTAAACGCACTGAGACCTTCCGTAAATCCGAAGCCCTGTTTATATCCTTCCAACCAAAGTCACAAGGGCTCAAGGTCCCTCCAACCACCATAGGCCGTTGGATAAGGGTGGCCATTGCCAAGGCATACCAGGCTCAGGCCCTCCAAGTACCCAGGGGTATCATGGCTCACTCCACCAGGAGTGCGGCAACTTCAGCCACCTGGGCTACCCAGGCCCCAATAATCGACATTTGCTGGGCAGCGACGTGGGCCTCCCCGTCGCCCTTCATTAGGCATTACAGGATTGACAGGTATGCCTCAGCTGAGGCTTCTTTCGGTAGAAGGGTCCTTCAGAGGGTACTCAGGGAACCCGAGGAGTCTACAGACCAGACGGTGCCCCTACCGTAGGACAGGCCCAGCTTTGGTATGTCCCACTCTCTGGACGATCCGAGCAGCTCTAAGGAGAATGGGCGTTGGTTCTTACCTGACACGCCATTTCTCTTCGAGCTGCGAGGATCGTCCAGCCCCTTCCTTTTCTGTCACCGTCTGGGGGGGTCTTGTTTCGGCCAATGCACCTGTAAGTCTAGTAAGATGAGAGCACGAATTCCTGTTTCCTCTCGTCTTCGCATAAACTGGGGAACGCTGTAACGAGCCACGTGATGGAAGGAGGAGCGTTCCTCAGAAATTAAGCTCAGCCTACAACAGCAGAGACTGAAGCTCCACCCACTCTCTGGACGATCCTCGCAGCTCGAAGAGAAGTGGCGTGTCAGGTAAGAACCAACGCCCATTTTATTCAAGGCCAAGACAACTGCCTGCCTTGATAAAGTGACTACATCTTCGCAATCACCAATTTCACAGGAGGAGGCAGATGATTTAATTTTCTCTCAGCATATAAATGAAGCTGACGTAATACCAGTCCCACAGATGTTTTCCGACTTAGTACAGAAACAGTGGGCTTCCGCAGTAGTGTTTCCTGCCCCTACGGTATATGATAGGAAATTTTATAACCTCACTCCTGAATTTTCCAATTTCTTAAACACACCCTCAGTTGATGATCCGATAGTGGCCTTGGAATCCCCCTCTGCTATTTCCAATGAATCGGAGGAGGTGCTTAAGCCAGAAGATAAGAGGGGAGAACTAGCTCTTTGCAAGGCTCATCAATCTGACACGTGGGCTATAAAAGTGACCACAGCGCATCTTTTTTCATGTGGTCTTCCCTCAGATGGCTTTGCTGACCAGTGGGATTCCTCCACATCTGATTCCTGGGTCAGGGACACAATTAGATTTGGATTGGGTCTGGAGTTCCAATCCACCCCTCTGAACTTTTTCATGAGATGCCCAAGGTCTAGGGACCCTGATAAAAGATCTCTTATGCAAACAGCTATCAACCACTATTGGAGATCCGGGCCATTCGACCAGTGGCACCAGACCAACAGGGCAAAGGTTTTTATTCACACTTTGTGGTGCCGAAAAGTTCAGGGTGATGGAGGGCAATTTTAGACCTGAAACGTCTCAACCGCTCCCTGGTGTACAGAAAGTTTAAAATGACCACCCTACAATCTATTTTACGTAGCATTAGACAGGGTGACGTCCTAACATCAATTGACGTCACAGAGGCATATTTACACATTCCAATTCGACCTTCCCACAGTAAATTCCCCAGATTCTGTTATTCTAATCTACACTTTGAGTACGTTGCCCTCCCTTTTGGTCTAGCTTCCGCCCCCAGGACTTTTACTAAGGTTTTGGCAGCCCTGGCCACCCATCTCAGAAATGCTCCTGTCAGGCTACAGTGTTATCTTGATGACATTTTAATTTTGTCATCTTCCTGTCAACAGGCCAAATCAGATACTCTTATTACTTTGCAGTCCCTTCAACAATATGGTTTCTCTATAAACTGGGCTAAGAGTCACCTAACTCCCTCTACCCGGCTAGTTCACCTGGGAGCCATTATGGATACGGTGGAAGGTAAGGACTTCCTCTCACCAGACAGGCAGACAACTATCTCAGGAGATCAGAACCATCAAGTGAGTGGCTCTAGCTCTCTTATCTAAATTATTGGGGAAAATGATCTCCAGCATCTCTATTGTTCCCTGGGCCCGGCTCCACGCTACAACCCTGCAATGGTAGCTGCTGCCGTACTAACGGGTCAGGAAGAGACACCACCAACGCCCGAGTCACACCTCCGCCAAGGGTGCTGAGATCACTTCATTGGTGGACCATCCCATCTATCAACAAGGGCTGTCATTTCAAAGACCCCCACAGAGCCACCATCACAACAGATGCCAGTCTCTTTGGCTGGGGGGCTCACTATCAGTGTCACACAGCACAAGGGCGTTGGACCATACCAGAGCAATCGTGCAGCATAAATTGGTTGGAGCTCAAAGCAGTCCACCTGGCTCTTCACAGCTTCCTCCCGCAGCTTTGGTCCAAGCACATCCTCATCCTGACAGACAACGTTACGACAAAGGCCCATATCAACAAGCAGGGGGTATCCATTCGAGACAGCTGATGAAGAAGGTGGAGAGATTGTGCCTTTGGACCGAGATCAACTTACTTTCCATCAAAGCAGAGCACATCTCGGGTCTGTCAAATACCCAGGCAGATTGGCTGGGCCATGGTAGATCAGGCAGAATGGTGCCTACATCCAGATCTTTTTCGGGAAGCAACCCAGAGGTTTGGCCAACCAGTCATCGACCTGTTCGCATCCCCCAGCAACACACAACTACCTTGACAAAGTCTTAATTGCACTCACAAATGGTCCTTTTGAGCCCCTAAGGACTACAAGTCTCTGCTTCCTAATCTATAAGGTGGTCTTCTTAGTCGCAATAACTTCAGCATGAAGAATCTCCGAACTGGCAGCTTTATCAGTGAGACAGGACCTTTGCACTTTCCATACCGTCAGAGTGGTCTTTCAACCTGACCCAACATTCATACCAAAAGTTAACTTGGCTTTCCACAGGGCACAAGAGTTGGTCCTTCCTAACTTTTGCCCAAGGCCAAACCATAGACTCGAACGTCAATGGCATCAACTTGATGTGAAACGAGCTTTACACTCATATAGACTGCACTGCAAATTTTAGAAAACCAGAGGCTCTGTTTATTTCGTTTCAACCTACCACTCAAGGATGTAACATTTCCTCTTCAACAGTTGGCAGGTGGTTGAGGGCCAGGGTTGCTAAACCATACGAGATGCAATCACTGTCAGTTTCCAGAGATATAACAGCCCATTCTACCAGCAGTGCGGCGACTTCGGCAGCATGGGTCACACAGGCACCACTACATGAGATCTGTAGGGTGGCAACCTGGGCCTCTCCATCGCCCTTCATTAGACACTATAAAATTGATGTTTATGCCTCCGCCGAGGCTGCATTTGGTAGGAGGGTTTTACAAAGTGTCCACAGGGACCAATGAGGGACTTCTAACCAGATGGAGATCCTCCCGTAGGACAGTCCAAGCTTTGGTATGTCCCACTACTGGATGCTCTGAACAGCTCAGGGGAGAATGGGCATTGGTACTTACCTGATACGCCTGTTCTCCATGAGCTGTGAAGAGCATCCAGCCCCATCCTTATTCCGTCTGGTGGGGCACTATTCTGGCCACACATTAGATAGGGTAAAGTATAGAAAGTTTCAACACTTCAACTTTGCCAAAAACTGGGGGACGCTAGGGAGGAGTCCCGTGGAGGAGGAGGAGCGTCCTGCCAATTAAGCGCAGCCTATTCAAGAGGAGACTGATGTTCTTCACAGCTCACCAAGAATGGGGGCATCAGGTAAGTACCAATGCCCATTTCCCAGGTATTTGGGCCAGAGGATTAGGTGAACTCCACTCTTGATGTGTTTTTTCTCTTTGAGACATATTGTATACCTTAGATATCAGGGATCATGTTGCTTTAATTCTGGTTGTTGGGAGTCACTATTGTAAGATAGTTAGCCATAGTAATTGTTTAAAAATAGAAATAAAATAAATGAAGTCTTTGGAACATAGCAATTCACTCATATTTAACCTATTTATAAAATGCTAAGTATTCCAGTAGAAGGTGTTAGCAACTCAATAAAGGCAAACAATATAGTTATTTAACATCAGAGCATTTTATTGCAAGAAAACAACTTCTGCATTTGATATAATTTTAGGATCTTTAATGATGCAATTACTAGGCTATTACACTAATAGCAATTTTATAGTGCTATTAAGATTCTGTAGATTTGGGTAATATATAGTCTTAGGTTTTGCAATGTAGCATGTGTTCTGAATTTGATTATTATCATTATTTACCATGAGCATTCATGGAAATAAATGAATGGATGTTTTTATAATACATTTTACATGTTTGCTTTCATTATAGTTGTTATAATGATCCAAATTTGAAATGTCAGCTGACTACAGGAATTTTTTGTTATTTTTTGTGAGTTTAATAATTAATAGACAATTGTTGTCAGTAAGAATTAAATTACTTTGACTTGCTAACTGGTGCTGTTCGGGTATATAGTTCAGTAAAAATGGCTTTGGTGATGGAGCATTGTAGTGTTACCCCAATGAATATTTTATGGTTTGTTAATTGGAAGAATGTAGCTGACAAAAACGTCCCTGTTCCTACAGTTTGCAATATATTAATTTGGGTGGTCATTTTCATTATCTTCCCTTGTCATCCTTATTCATGGATTGCTGTGGAAGGGTATAAGCTAGCATTGTGCCTGGCAACTGTTACCTAGTGACAGCTTCAGCTGTAATAGCCATTGGCTGTGCTTTTGACTGGGACTGAAGGACCGAGTCACCTTCCTGATGGTGAGTTTTTCTGCATCAGCTAAGGATGAAGAGGAGGGGCAGACTTAGGGTGAAAACTGTACTATCACACGGAAACATGTAAAGAATAGAAAGAGCACTCTTTCAGCGAGCAGGATAGCATCTGCACCTCATTTTGAGACAAAAGCTAGTGTATTACCAAATACACGTTATTGCTTCGGGAAGAGAATGCAATCAGTACTCATTTTATAGTAGTTTGGACTGCTTACGGAAGCATATCATAGGCAACATGTTATGGATGGCATTAAAAATAAGGATTTTCAGCACTTCGTGGTGATAAGGAACACGAGGCGTGAAACTTAGAAAAGGATGTCTTCTATTCCATTGCTGCAGCAGGAGCAGAGAAAATACTTATTCTCCCTCTCACGAAAGGAATTCCACACCATGGACTATTAAATAGCACAAGTGTGATTCCAGGACTTTAAAAAGGAAAAGAAAAAAAAAGAGCCCTTCACCTGAGCTTTAATATAAAATTGAAGTGACTTTGGATTTTTATTTTTTTAAGACTGGATGATTTGCTTTTCTTTGGATCTTTAATTAAAAATGCATTTGATTTGTGTAGAAATAGGTTAGAAAGTAAGACTGCTGCATGTATCGAATGCCTGCTTATTAGTGAGTATTGAAAGAACTTTTGTAACCCATGGATCTGTCATTATTGCAAATGTAATGAATATGTTAATGTTTTGCCATATCATACAAGCCTTTGGAAGCAGATGGTTATTTAATTACTAAAGAAAATACACACACAGCAACTGAGAAAATGAATCCAGAAAATAAATGGAATAATACTGTACCATGACAGCTTTCCTTGTTAAATCAACATTTCATTAGCTTCTCAGAAAAAATGTAGATGAGAGTTAATGATGGCACTGTGTTGAACATATGAAAAAAAATATGGAGATTGCTATAGAGGAGAGAAGTGACTGGGGCAGAGCTATGAACTTCACTATAATGATTCTATGTTGTTGCAGTTGTAGCCTTATTTCAGAAGTCAATGATTTCACTTTGTTTTTCCTGACATTAAATGCAAGTTTTGTATTCTGTGAGAAGCTTGGATTATCTTGCTGAGATTTTCACATTAAGGTTGGCAAAGTGTTTCAAACTGAATTGGCTGTTAAAACTCTAACACTACGCCACTGTGTGCCTTTTCTTTATTATATTTTATCTTCTTAACTAAACAGAGAAGATTTAATTCATCAAAGGGATGACAGGAGTCTCCATATATCAGTTACTACTTTAACTATATTTCTTAACACATTACCAAAGACTAATGAAGCTAGTTTGCATTCATGGGTTCAGAACAATATCCATACAAACGCAGATTAAGATGATACAAGGAAGATTATGATCAAAATAGTATATGGAGCATTTTTTTTTTGCCATGGCTTCCTTTTTAAAAAATTCCTCCCTTCCCCAGGAAAATGTACTTCTAGAATTTTTAACTGCAACATTGTGTATTTCTTTTCTTCCCACGCTGCTATTTTTGTATTTCTGCCTTTCAGAAGTGTAGTTTGAATGATTGGCTTTGTTTTTAAAAGTGCCTTGTGCTTTGCTGAGAAAGGAAGGAGCACAGGAAGAAGCTGGATGGTGGCCTTTCTGCTTGCTTTCTAGATTTCAGTGCTGGCTATTCAGAAGCAATGTTAATATTTACATGGAGAAACTGAGCCACAGAAAAAAAAATAGCAGGTGAACAATGGATCGCTAGTAACTGGAATTCTGACTATATTGTCAAATAATACAAACTATGAACCAGTTCACGTGGACTGAATGGAAGAATCTGAATATGAATGATAGTAATGTGAATGTATCTGAGCATCTATCCTGCCCTTTTGGATTTGGACATTATAGTGGCGTTGACATTTGTATCCTTGAGACTATTGTTATTATCTTACTAACATTTTTAATTATTACTGGTAACTTAACAGTAATTTTTGTCATTCACTGTGCTCCACTTTTGCATCATTATACCACCAGCTACTTTATTCAGACTATGGCATATGCTGATCTTTTTGTTGGGATTAGTTGCTTAATTCCTACCTTGTCATTGCTTCACTATTCTGTAGGTGTTCATGAGTCCTTAACTTGTCAAATTTTTGTGTATGTCATCTCTGTATTGAAAAGTGTTTCTATGGCTTGCCTTGCTTTTATTAGTGTGGATCGCTACCTTGCAATCACAAAACCACTCTCCTATAACCAGTTGGTCACTCCCTGTCGATTGAGGATCTGCATTATTTTGATTTGGCTATATTCGGGACTTATCTTCCTGCCTTCCTATTTTGGTTGGGGAAAGCCAGGTTATCATGGAGACATTTTTGAATGGTGTGCAGCTTCTTGGCTCACCAGCGCCTACTTTACTGGATTTATTGTGTGCTTACTCTATGCTCCAGCTGCCTTTATAATCTGTTTTACATATTTCCACATTTTCAAAATTTGCCGGCAGCACACCAAAGAGATAAATGACAGGAGAGCTCGGTTTCCTAGTCATGAAGTAGATACTGCTGAAGAAACTGGACATGGCCCAGATAGCCGCTATGCTATGGTTTTATTTCGTATAACCAGTGTGTTTTATGTACTCTGGCTGCCCTACATTATATATTTCATGCTAGAAAGCACTAAAGTACTGGAAAATCCAGCACTCTCTTTTTTAACAACCTGGCTTGCTATTAGCAATAGTTTTTGTAACTGTGTAATATATAGTCTGTCAAATAGTGTTTTTAGATTGGGACTTTGGAGATTGTCGGAGACAATATGCTCAGTTTGTATATGCAAAAAAGACAGCGTGGTTCGAGAGCCTGTTCCTAGAAAACGGGCTAACTCTTGTTCCATGTAAGGAAAAAAAATAGGCAGTCATGTACAATCTGATATATAGGCTTTGTAATATTTGTATGTTGACAGCATAAAATTTGAAGAATCATCCATTGTAAACACAAATTATATTTTGCAAGAGTAAGAAAACATTGCTGGAATGGTGATGAGTGGGAACTAGTAAATGCAAGTAAAGCTTCCAGCAGACTGAACTTAAAACCGAGACTATCATTAATAACAAAATTGTCACTTATGTATATGTAAAAAACTTTGGTAGTAATATAAGTACTGTATATTATTTTAAAATGCTTATTTGTGGAGGAATACATTTTAATTTTTTTCTAATGTATATCAAGATGGACCAATGTGTTCTTTTGGAGTCTGTGATCCAATTGTTTGGGCACATTTTTGCTGTTCAGTCAGAGCATGCATTTAATATGTATATAAAATGGTTTTAAAATGTACATTTTGTATTCTGTATCACATGGTTTTCCTAAACTATTATTAAATCGTTGTTTAACACTGGAATAAATAATTTTTCAGTTGACTGTAAAGACCTTTTGGTTTTTCTGAAAAAATCCTATTCAGATTCTATTCATGCCAAATGCAAGTCAAAATCTTAGTACTTTGTTATGTAATAGTATGGAAATTCTGAAACTCAGATAAAAGGCATTTGTATCTAGATTTCGGTAATTAAAAATGTTGGACAGGAACCAACTAAAATGTAGCAATGTCTTTTGATTTCTACAGAACAATTGAGAATGCATAATCCCATTTAGTTTCACTAAAACCAGTGTGATTTATATAGCTTAGTTTTGTATAGGGTTTCCTCCAAAAATATTAGTAAACCATATTAAAAATCTTAGCTCAAGTTGTTATTGAGTTTTCACATGTGGCCCACATTTTTAGTGTCAGCATTGTAATTTATTATTTCATGACAGTTCATACCGTGAAAATCTTTCTGTAACTTTTGCAGTAAAATATATTTTTGTATTCAGTTGTGGTAATAATAAAAGAAAAGCAAAATCGGTTTCTTAATTTATACAAGTTTCAGAAAATATTTCGGCGAGATCTAGAGTAATGTCTGATATGTACTGAATAAAGCTCTGCATTTTGCTATATTTTCAATAATTTTACAGGATATTTAGAATGAAAATGCACCTATGAATGTGAAATTATATATCTGAAATAAATTGGAAGAGAGAATTTGTTCCCATAGGACTAAACTCTCAATACCTTTTTGACAATGCTTTTCCTATTGCCAAAGGAGATTCATGGAGTGGAAATAATATTCAAGGTTTGAATTTGTCTTAAGATACTTACTGTATTTAAAACTCAGGTCTAAAAAATGGGCAAGTGATGTTTTACTTTACTTTAGCTTATCTTTGTGATTTTTATGAGTTGGGAATTGTCTGGAGACTAATTAAGTTTTCACTCAGGTGCAATGGTTTCATGTCCATTTCAAGTTCAGGTAGGAAAATATGATGCCTAGAATCTCCAGGTAGAACTAAATAGAAATCCCTACCCTTATCTGAGATTAACTTGGAATATACTACAGTCAAATTATTAAAAGTGTTAATTTGTTACAATATTATAACCTTAATGAAAAGGTAATGTTTTTCTTAACTTGTTAGTCTCTTCGCGTACAACCAAATGTTGGAAAATAAGTGTGTAGAGTTTTAGAACTCTTGTCAGTCTAAGAGTATATCAGCAGGATAACTTTCCCAAAGAGAAGAAAGCAGCACCAAATTTAGCACTGTAGAGAGCCCAGCAGAAGGGCGATTGCACATGGGTGAGTTCCAGCTGAAAGCAAGGGGGCGGGGGACCAGAAAAACCCCTGGTTCATTCAAAGCAGCAGCTTGATATATAGTTAAGTGTCCCATTCTTAAGTCCTCTTCAGTCACATGACCTAAGTGGAGCTGCTGTTGAAAGATTGGAAAGAGTCAGATAAGACATTCCCTGTAGGATTTCTCCTTAACATCAATTCTGTATTTATTTATTTTTTATTTATTTATTTTGTCAAACATGCATTTGATAATATATATATATAACTATAAACATGATTATTAATACATGAAATAGATACGAATAAAAGGGAACATTAAGACAGGGATGGTAGGCACTTTGGTGCCGTACTCGATCAAGTGTCATCATTGCTTTAATATATGTTTACTGTTCAGTTTTGTTTCTCTCTCTTTATTCTTTCTAATCCAATAGAATGTTGGAAAGAAAAGCTCAGGACTTTGTCCTTCGGCTGGATATATCTTTGAAAAGTGAAAGCACAGAACCAAATTTGGTCTGGCAGAGGAAGTCTGTAAATGGGATAGATCCAGCCAGGTGTTACAGAGAAAAATATTCCAGAGGAATATCCACCAATGCTGCCCTGCAAAAAAGGTGTTATGTTGCTTGCTATTTCACACAGCAGCAGCATAAGGGGAGAGCAGAGCCGCATCATGCATCCCCCATAGAATCAACAGGTTAATTCTTTATCTGAAGGAAAATACAGTAGTAATGTCTTATATGGCTACAGATGGAAAAGAAAGAATTATTGAAACCATGTTCTGCAGGCTTTGCTAATTTGTTTATTAACGCTAGAGAATGATGGAAATTGTGAAACGTTGCCAGGATAATTAGTAACTAATTGAATGTCTTAACTCTTAATGTTATTTTATGAAAATAGTGTTGCTCTATTCAAGAACATGATAACTATAGCTTGTAGATAAACTTCATTTAAATAATTTATATTAACCAAATAGATCAAAATGTGATGTGTTCTGTAGAATTATAATTAAATATCACCTTTTCTATAAGCTAGAAGAAGCTGCAATAAAGCTTCTAGCTGCCAGTTTCTATTATTGATGCCTTCAGAATGAGAGAGGAAATAGTAGCTAACAACTTCATTGTGTATCGATAGAGCATTTCTTCCAACTACCGTGTTTCTCCAACAATACGACCTCCCCCAATAGGAAGACCCAGCATGTTTTCTAGGCATAAAATGAAATTAAGCCCCTCCCCCCAAATTTAGGCCTATTTTAAAACATGCAAAATGGGGGGAAGGGTGGGGGGACTTGCCGTTAGGAGTGCCCCGTGGGCAGCAATTCCTCGCCACCAGCTGCTCCTAATGGGCGATCATGGCAGAGCACGGAGAGCTCCCTACTCCTGCCAAGCACCTTTGCGGCAGACCCAAGACCTTCAGTGCCCGCTGCTGTTGATTTCCCTTTTGCCCATGCCGCCGCTGCATTTGGAGCTGCCACTTCCACGTTTGGAGCACCACTGCTGTTTGGAGCACTGCTGCCGTTTGGAGCTGCCGCTTCTGCATTTGGAGCTGCTGCTGCGTGTGGAGCTGCCGCTTCCACGTTTGGAGCGCTGCCGCTGTTTGGAGCACTGCTGCTGTTTGGAGCTGCCGCTTCCGCATTTGGAGGTGCTGCCGCGTTCGGAGCTGCCGCTTCCGCGTGTGGAACCCCACCGCTGTTTGAAGCACTGCCGCTGTTTGGAGATGCCATGTCTGCATTTGGAGCTGCTGCCGCGTTTGGAGCTGCCGCTTCCGCGTTTGGAGCACTGATGCTGTTTGGAGCACCACCGCCATTTGGAGCGCCGCCGCCACTCCAAACACGGCGGCAGCTCCAAACACGGAAGTGGCAGCTCCAAACATGATGGCGGTGCTCCAAATGGCGGCGGCACTCCAAACACAGAAGTGGCAGCTCCAAACGTGGCGGTGGAATGGGCAGAAGGGAAAGCAACAGCGGTGGATGCCAAAGGTCTTGGGTCTGCAGCAAAGGTGTTTGATGGGAGTAGGGAGCTCTCTGCGCTTCGCCATGATCACCCGTTAGGAGCGGCTGGTGGCGAGGCTGCCTGCGGGGCGCTCTAGATGAGGATGCAAGGGGGGGAATTAAGTCACCCCCGAAAAGACGGCCTAGCCGTTTTTTCAGGGCTCAAAAAAATATAAGACCCGGCCTTATTTTATGAGAAACATGGTACCAGTTGAGGCTACCAGAGAGAAAGAAATCAGCAGACCTTTATTGTGCTTCAGTTCCATTATTTACTAAAATACTACCTGCTGAACTTTTAGCTGTGTTTTTTTCCTCTTTTCTTTTTCTTCACAATTACTAATCTGCAGGAATTACCTTCTTTCTGATCTTTGCAAAGTAGCCTAGGAACTCTTTGGATTGAAGACTATAGGATAAAAATGCTTTTGCTTCTATAAAAAAGAAATATCTGCCTAGCTGTCCCAAAATATTAATTTTTGACATTTTTATTTAAAATATTGTGAGCAAATATACCACTATTTCAGTTATGTGACTTGAATTATAGTCACAAGAAAACAGGAGTGCTAGAAGGAGGTTTTATTAATTCTAGAAATGCTCTAAAATATTGAGACTCAATTTTTTACCAACAAGCAACTTGTTCCTGCTTGAAAAATGATGTATCTTGAAAGGGGCTCCATACTAATTGTGTGTATGTTAACCCTTCAATGCACTTTGTATCATATAAATACAGCAACATGTTTATTACATTTTACTGCATTTTTTTATTAATACTAACATGCAAATATTTGTTTAATTTTATCGACCATTTACATTTTTATTCCTGTGAGTAGTTGTCATAGGGGCCCCAGTATACTGCTTTGCCTGGGGCCCATAATGCTGTTAAGACGGTCCTAACTCAGGTTGTCTCATGTAGCTGTTGAATTTTGGTCACCAGCATCTTGCCTTCTTGCACTCTGTTACCTGCTTCAGCTATTCCTCTGGCTTTACAGCAAAGAGTTATTTGCCATGGAAAGACAGCTTAGATGTTTTGTAGGCAGAGAGGACAAGGCTTAAGGCAGGTACCAGCAAAAATGTGTTGAGCAGCCTTTACAAAGATGTATATGACTAGGCTTGTGTTGGAGCATGTGGGATAAAGAAATCACTAGGGATAGCTGTTCTCTCTTTTTGCCCCCTCTCTCTAATTCCTACCTTGCACCTTTAACTTTCTGTCTCCTGCCATTTCTTGTCCTGTTAAGCACATGATATTAAGAAATGGACTAAAGAGGTATTGAAGGTATTGACCTAAAGTGTATTGAAGTTTATATTACTAAATTTTTAGTTACACAAATTGCTAATGAGATAGGATAACAAGGTTCATTAATCTTGAGACATTGTCAATATATGCAAATGTGGGAAATATTTTAAGAGAAATTTGGTTAAAAATAAGGATATCCTGTAGTAAAGAATTAGTTCATGTAAGCAGGAAATGTCAGTGATATGCAAATGTGTATAATAAGTGATAATTTTCGGTTCACAAAAGCATAATGAGTGGAAGCATTTGGATAAAGAGAATAACTTTTAGGCAACAATCCTATATTAATTATAGCACCTAAATTAAATAGGATGGCTACTGTGTTTCTTAAATCACATCTCTTTATAGTTAGAAGACATTATTCTATACAATGTTTGTATTCATTTTAAATCTAATTTAAATTAATTTTATTTTCAACTATTTATTCAACACAAATTGCTAGTGCTGTGTTTGAATATGTTTGGATACCCTTCTGTGATATCCTACTGATCATTTAGAACGCACTATTTCTGAAGAGACATTTATTTGTAGTTCATTAATTTTTCCCAATTTGATACTCTTCAGATGTATTGCATTTCATCTTAGTACCAGGAAATAATGCTGGCTATGCGATTATAAGAGTTGCAGAGCATCAGGTTAGGAAAGCTGATAAAGATATTGTAATTGTGTACCAAAATATGTATAGTTAGATATCTACTTACATTTAGATGTGTAACTATATTTTTTTTATAGAAAATAGAAAAAAATGTACAACTTTATACAGATTCTAAGTTCAGGAGAATTTTATACTACCTGAAGATAGGATCAGTTCCCAAGAGACAGGGAAATTAAGGAACATTGAGAGAGAAAAAAAGTGTAAGTGAACAATGTG
The DNA here is from genome assembly GCF_049901735.1 of Notechis scutatus. Taxonomy (NCBI): domain Eukaryota; kingdom Metazoa; phylum Chordata; class Lepidosauria; order Squamata; family Elapidae; genus Notechis; species Notechis scutatus. Next base: position 107,893,342 of record NC_142011.1, on the reverse strand, counting down.
GAATATTACTATAGTATGAAAACATTTTCATTTGAATAATGGTTTACACACACACACACACACAATTATTGCCACCATATCAATTCATGAAACTTTTTTTTATTTACCTCATTTTGAAATGCAGTTTTCCTAAAAATAGATTATTCTCCCATGTACTTTAACATGCATTGCTTTTCTTCGCTGTAATCTCATTAGAGCAAAGTAAATTTTAGCTCCAAGAGGAAGAAGAAGCATGAGTAATTAGGAGATTAGTTTAATTAAAGCAATTGAGTAGTGGTTACATTTGTGCAGTTTGGGATTAATTAAATTTCTTATTAGTGACGAGGTATGTAGTTTCTATAAAATCCTGCGAAGTAATACTAGAATATTCTTTATTAATGGCACTATTTTTATAGTTGAGGTTTTTTTTCATTGGGTTTCATCATTCTAGCATCTTATTACTTTCTTTTCAAAGTTTTGTTTTCCAATACAGTTTAAATGGTTGGTATGAGAGATTGGTAAGGAGGCTGGGAAAGTACTGAAAGAACATAAACAACCAGAAAATGAGAAGGAATCTGTTTATTTCAAAAATGGCAACTGAGATAGCAAGAAGTGCTAGAAGTGATTCAAAATATTTTGCTTTGATGAGTTCACTAATAAATGAGAGTTGTAAGTACCTATTGAAGCTTCAATGAGTCAGTATGTACCCCTAATTCTAACAAAGTTTACATAATTCTTGCTTCCTTACATGTGTGGGCCTTGAAAGCTGAACATTTTTATTGTGATTTCAGAAGTAGAAAAGAATTGAAAATAAACAACAATAATTAAATACAACAGTAATTCTATAGACCAGTATTTCTCAACCTTGGGAGCTTTGAGATGAATGTACATCAACCCCCAGAGTTCTCCAGCCAGTACACAAAAAGTTGAGTACGCAAAATTAAGTTTAAGTAATAATAATGCCATCAAACATCCATATCTGCCTATCCCAGGTTCTTGGGATGCATTTGATAAGTAGATAAAAATGCTAGATTCAGTCTGAACATCACGGTAACAATGCAGCAAACCACAATATTAACAGCGAAGAAGAAAAAAGGACATTTGAATAATATCTGAAGGACAGTGAAGAAGAAGCAATGAAGCTGGTACACCAGAAAGGCTTACTGAATACTACAGAGATCAAACTGCATTACAAAAAAAGAACAAATGAATAAAAAAGAAACCTGGGAAGACAAATATGGCCAGTACACTAAAAAAATAGCATACAAAGCAGATAATAACAAGACCTAATGGTTAAGAACTGCAAGGTTGAAAAAAAGAGACCTAAGGGGCTAATTCTAGCTGTACTAGACCAAACCAATAAAGGGGAATATTTGTAGCTTAGGGTTGAAATGAGGGGTATTTGGTGATCTCTGAACTTACTTGGTTTCTTGCAGACATTTCATTACTCAAACTAGGTGACATCATCAGTGCTAGTAATGTGGTTTGCTGTTGGTTTATATCCTAGTCTAGTGGCTTGCCCTGTCAGTGTTGGTGGGGGTGGTCTTAGAGATTCTTTGGCTGGACTGCTTCTTTGGAAACTGCCAATATTCAACGAACACAAACCCTAAAAAGAATTACACTGTCATACATCACAAATATCTCAGAAACCACCAACAGACTATTACAACAACATGGAATCAGAGTAGCACCCAAGCCAATTAAAGCCCTTCAAAACATCCTAAGCAAAGCAAAAGATTCAGCTACCCCAGAAGAAAAACAGGAGTAATCTACGACATAGTGTACTGGCTGCAACAACCACTTTGTAGGACAGACAGGCACAAGACTGGCAGAACACATCCATGAACACCAATTAGCACTTAGAAGACATATAGCCAGACTTAACCATAGTTAAGTTGGAAAAATGTGGCCATCCTACACCAAGCCAAGTCCAAAACCACCAGGGAATTTCTAGAAGTCTGGCACTCTGACAGATTAGCCATCAATAGACACGTAGACATTAACAATACCCTAGACTTCAGAATTGTCAATAAGAAAGACAAAAAAATCTGGATAGTGGACTGGCAGTACCTGGAGACAGCAGAATAGAAGAGAAAAAACTAGTAAAGATAACGAAATATAAAATACCTGAACATAGAAATAGAACAACTGTGGCAAAAGAAACCAAAGGTAGTCCTCATAGTAATATGCACTTTGGATGCAATCTGGAGCACCACCTTGAACCCCATCAGTGTTGACAAAATTACCATTAGTCATTTGCAAAAGAGAGTTTTACTCAGAACAACTTACATCCCGTGACAATACCTTTAATACCATCAAACATCAACATACACCTGGGAAGGACTCAATAGGGGTAAAAATGCTAAATCCAGTCTGAACATTTGACTGACTGTGCGACAAATCCATAGTAATAACATTTACATACCATTAAACCTCAGGCTTGTAGCTTGTGAGGAGCCTTGCATAAGTTTGTACCACATCTTAATTGCAGCAGCAAAGATCACTTGATGCTTGATTGAGCAGGACTTACAGGAGCTCCCACCAAGTGACCCTCTGTGGTGCAGGTAAGCAAAGTGGCAAGCTTGTGCCTTTTATTCTATGAACAATTTCTGCACTTTATCTTATAGTGCAGGGGTCCCCAACCACCGGGCCCTGGACCGGTACCGGTCCGTGGAACATTTTCTACCGGGCCACCGGTTTGCTGGGCGCCGCCATCTTGTTTTGATGAGAAAGTGCTTCCGGTGAGCTTTTCCGGTTGGAAAGCGGCGTTTGGGTCCTGAAGGAATCCTCGCGCCTTAGTTTCATCGAAGGGGGCGGCTTGAACAAAACTAAGGCATGAGGATTATTTCAGCACCAAGGCAAGGCGAGCCGGCGACCGTCCCAAGCTGTCCCGAAGCCCATCGACAAAGGTACAAAGGAGGAGTTGAAGGTGGTGGGGAGAAGCGGGGGACGGCTGGCTGGCCAGCCGCTCGGCTCGCCTTGCCATGCATGCTGATGCCGGTACTGGGCCGCGGATCATTTTGTGATGCCGGTACCGGGCCGTGGCACAAAAAAGGTTGGGGGCTACTGTTATAGTGCACATTATATAATAAGTAAACAATTATAATGAAGTAGAGAACTGCAGATATTTGCAGTATGTTTGGTTGGTAACACTTTATCTGTTCATTATCAGCAATATGCTCATTCATATGCCTTGTCACACACTGATAATATATGCACATGATAGTTTCGTATTCCTATGAAACTCTTTCCTGTTGTATTTGTGAGCTTCCAGCCCTTTCTACGTAGTCATTCTGTCACACCTGCCTTGCCTTGAACCCTAAGCAAGAATGATCTATGACTCCATTTTAGGAGAAAGATATTCTTTAGTAAAGGTCAAGTGTAGTATAATAAGGCAAAGCCAGGTTTGTGCACCAAATTCCCAAGCATAATTACCCCTCCCAGATCTCTCCCCCCATTAGCCCTTGATTGTCCAATCATATTGAAACTAGATGTTGTTGGAACAGTCATCCTTGGTATGTGGCTACATTCCTTCGCGGATGGTTGTCCTTGAATTTAGTTTCCAGCAGGAACAGTGAACTGGGATCCCCCCTCCCCTCTCCTGTTTGGCTCCCTCCCCATAGCTCATGGCAGATTGGCACCAAAGCAAAGGTGAAAGGCGACTGAGATGGTAGGTCTGACACATTCTGAAAGCATAATACCATAGTCCAGGGATCTCCAACCTTGGCAACTTTAAGAGTTGTGGACTTCAACTCCCAGAGTTCTTCGTTACTGGCTAAGGAACTCTGGGAGTTGAAGTCCACAACTCTTAAAGTTGCCAAGGTTGGAGACCCCCGTCATGGTCCCCATAGCCCCAAATAATACAATAGTGACAATTTGTTGGAGGCTGCAGCCAAAGTGGAATTGAGACAAAAGTGACCCTAGCAAAAGAAAGGAGGATATTGAGAAATATAGAGTTTATTTTTCTTAACACATAGTCTATTTGATCTGTATGGAAACAGGAAGGGAGAAAAAGTTTGGGATGATAGTGATGGCAATTCCAGTAGCATATTTATACTCGTAATATGGAGAGAGCTTGAACATGTGTAGGGGAACAAGCAAGCAGATAGCAAGACTGTTAGCAGAAGCAAAACAGAGCAACAACCTAAATAAGCAACTGCACAATAATGTTGCCAATATGTTTAACTATTCTGGATCTGGTGACAACATAAGTGCTTGAGAGGAGTCAGTCTCCCAATACAGAAAAGTTGACTTACCTTTCCTCTTATGGCTTGGGTGCCTCTAAAAATCTCCCTCTGCTCCCTGCTTTATTACTTTGGATGCAGTTAAGAGCAGACGGAGCCCTACCATTGCTCCAGTATTTGGTTGTGTATATGGTAAAACATTTTACTGAACTTCAAAGATGAAGATCTGGACTACTCAGAACGTCTACTATATACCTTAATATTGATTGGTTGTTTTAAAATATGAAGAGTTATATAAGGGTTGAGCACAATCTATTTTGAAAAAAGATAATTACAGCACTTTTGCAGAAAAGGGTTATTTAAAAATAGCAGGTCTCAGTGTGAGAGAAAGATAATTAAAGCATGAATAGTAGTGATTTATATAGTGCTGTTCTACAACTTTATAGTTCCTATAATGGATTATGTATATTTCAAAAAGTGTATTGTTGCACAAGTGCAAGGAATCAAATGTTACACTGATGCCTGAGTGTACTACATGTGCTTTTGCCTTTTCTTGCTTCTAATTGACACGTAGACAGGTGTTCAGGAGCAATTACCATGCTAAAGCTAGTTTTCAGGAGAATATGAAAGGACAGAAAGAGAGACTCTTACACAAGACATTCATTCCCCTTCTCCTGCCTTGAATTCCTATTACCTAGAGGGTTTCCCCAGTCTTTTCAGAGATTGTGTATACAAGGAATTTTGCATGTAAATTAAATGATTTACTGCTATATGACACAAGGATCTCACTTCAGGATGTAGAGAATGATAGCAAAGAAGCCAAACATTATTTTATGAAGAGGTGTATGAGCTAAAATTGCTGAACTGAAAACTTCAAATAGGGATTACTCTGCAATGAGTGGCAATTACAAAGACCAGCCCATGGTGTTTCTAACTGCTATAAGCTTCTCAGAATCATGAATTTAAAATAGGTTCTTATATAAATTTAAATGATAAATAAAAGCAAGTTAAAAAGAAAAGAAGAAGAAAGTAATGATGTTCTACACAATAGAAAATTATTGTAATGTGCTGTAATCATGGGACTGCAATCCCATGATTACAGTGCTGTAAATCTTTTATTAGCAATCACGCTAATAGATATCCATGAGTTCCTTACAGATCAAGTCATTGAAATAGTTCTAAAATAAGAGATTGCACATTTTCCTGGGCCAAGAACTTGGAAGTTGCAGAAGGCTTGTTTAGACTGGATTAACATTTTGCATTAGAACCTCCTGGAATATTGATTCTCTCTCTCTCTCCGCTCCCCCACCCTCTTTACAATAACAACTGTGCATTGCCCGGAGTCACTTCTTTGAGATGGGCAGTTACATAAATTTAGATAAACAGTAGATAAATAAACCAAAAGTAAAAACATATTGTAACAGTGGCATCAGAGAGACTCCTGAAGTTCTTTGGTCTGTAGTCATCATGCCTATAAGACTGACCAAGTCAAATCAAAACCACCTAGTTTTGTTCTTTTCTCTATAGGTTTTACAAATGAAAAAAGAGGTAAAAGAAACTCATAAGGATTTTGACGTTATCAGACTTCTTTGGAATTTTTAAACTCAGAAAAAGGAATTCTTTATATTGAGTGGCGGGGGGCGGGGGGAAATAAGTAAGACCCTTCAGCAGAAGAAATGGGAGACAAAAAAGGGACTATATGTAGAGCAAGAGATTGGGGGTTGGTTGGCATATAATAATGATAGAGGAGAGGAAGTGGAAAACAGCAAGTGGGTCAGAATGCTGAGGGAAGGAGAAAGCAGACGGAGGCATCAAGCATATAGAGAATATTGGAAAGATGTAGTAAAAAGTAGCAGTAGGCTACGGGAGTGGAAGATGGAGATGGGGAAAACTGGGGAGCATAAAAGAGCTGTGAGAACATCAGCATAACAGACACTCTGTCAACCCATTTTTTATATTTGCATCTTTCAATTAAAGGGACAGCCTCCCCCACACTGATTCATGCTATGTCACAAGAACTGCTCTGCTATGATTAGCGATTGTATTATGTACTTCACTGAAGCATAGAATAGAATAACCTTTTCGGTTGATGGATGCCGCAAACTGTCATGCAGAATTGTGCATTGTCAGTGTTAAAAAGATCCTCAGGGACAGTTTCTGCTTGCATTGGCAGAGTATATACTAAAATTGAAGTGATACAGGGAAGATTAGCATAGATAGCCTCTTTGCAAGGAAGGCATTTAGATTTCTGAAGTGTCCTTTATTTATTTATTTGGAATGGCTTTAACAGCCTTAAAGGCTCAGATGTCTCATAGTACTATTCTTTCAGCAATTAATCCTTTTCTGTTTTTAAAATTGTAACTTTATTAAAAATTACACATGAAAGAAAATTAATAAAAAATTTAAAAACAAAAGATTAAAAAGAAAAAAATAGAAGCAGATTTTTTTGGAAAAAAATAGAAAATAATAATATAGTAAATAGAAAGAAAATAAATATATAAAGAAAATAGTTTTCCCTTCTTCACAATAAACAAATTTAGTAACTTATTACCTTTTCTTCAAATGCAACAAATGATCTCTTTTTTCCCCATATCTTATCTCCTATCTATAAACAAATCCTTAAAAACTCATTTAATTCCTGATCAGCAAAAGTCCATTAAGAGTTACCAGAGATAAGAACATATCTATTTTAAAGTTGATCAGATTAAACTTTATATTCCTTCCTTTTACTTTAACAGTTTGATCTCTGGTCCCCTCAAACTTGATTTATTTTCATATTTTCTTTATCCCTTCTCACAAAATTCTTCAAAGCTTTAGCCAGCCCCTTTTGTAAATGCAATATAGGAAATATATAGGTCATTCTCAGGTCATTCTCTTGGCTGTGTATCCCTTTTAGTTGTTGAGATATCTGCCGATTTCTTTTATATGTCCAGTATTGCATCTTTTTCCATATCATTCTATCATTTTAAAATCCATTTTCATTCATGGATTTAAGTCTTTGTCTTGGCCAGTAATACATGTTCATCTTCCATAACCTATTTTATCATTTGTTGTATTTTAAGAGAAGGTGATTATCCATCTACAATTATCTAAAAAAGGAACACACTCTTAAACTTAACTTCTGGGTCCATTGTTTGAAAATATCCTTCAATATGTCCAATGGTAAAAATTTTATTTTGTTTTATATTAAGAATGTTAAGTGTTGTTCTCCTTTAATTGTAATCATTAGTTCCTTCTGGTTCCCTGTAGTATCCAACCTTCAAAGTTCCATGTTATATCATGCTTGTTAAAAGAGTTCAAAACAACAGCTTTCCCCACAGGAAGAATTCTTATAATTAATTTCAAAATCTTATTTCAAATCCTTCTGGATCTTTAATCCAAAATCAACTTTCCAAAATAAATCTTCTAATCAACCTTTTTCTTCAGCTCATTAATCCTTTTTTGAATGTACAAACAATGAAAAATGTTCCTCCAAACTATGTTATGAATGAGTAGATATAACCTAATTTGTTATAAACATAATAATGGATATAACATAATGGGTAAAACATAATGTATTATAACATATAACATAATGGATATGACGTAATTATGGATATAACATAATGGATATAACATAACAGAAAACCAAGGCTCAGAATGAACTAAGTCTTGCAAAAATGTCAAAAATAATTGAAAAAAAGCTTCTTTGAACATGTAAAATGCAGGAAAAAATTAAGGAAACAATCAGTCCACAAATGGGAGAAGATGGCAAGTGAGAAAGAGAGCAACTAAATTCATTTTTGCATCTCTCTTCACCAAAAAGAAAAAGGCCAGCTTATCAAAAACAGAACCATAAAACACAGACAAGGAATAGGAATAGAAATTAAAATAGGCAAAAAAATGCTAAGAGAATACTTGTTTACTCTGGATGGGTTCAAATCACCAGAACCCGATGGATGACATCCCAGAGTTCTGAAGGAGTTGGCTGTTGTGATTTTGGAACCATTGAACCATATCTTTCAAAGATCCTGGAGCACCGGGGAACTACCAGAGCACTGGAAAAGAGCTGATATGGTTCCTATCTTCAAAAAAAGGAAAAAAAGAATGATCCAGGAAATTATAGAACAATCAGCCTGACATCAATACCTGGGAAGACCCTGGAAAAGATAATCAAGCAACATATCTGCAAACACTTAGAAACAACCAAAGTTATAACCAGAAGCCAACATGGGTTTGTTAAAAACAGATCATGCCAAACAAATCTTATTCTTTGACAAAGTGACTAAATTAATGGACCAGTGAAATGCTCTGGACATAGTATATTTGGATTTCAGTAAGGAATTGACAACCTACTTCTTTAATAAGTTAGAAAAATATGGGATAGACAGCATCACCACCAGGTGGATTCGTAACTGGCTGACAAACCACATTCAACGTATAGTCCTTAATGGAACTACATCTAATGGAGGAAGTAAGCTTGTACTGAAAAGCATTTCCATGTACTAAGAATTCCATGTTTGGTGCGCAACAAAAGAGCAATCTGATTAAATTGCAGAAGTAATATTGCTACTGTTTTCGGTAACAGTTAAAGCAGGTAACATACTGATCCTCCTATTCCTAGCAGCCATGAATCTCTTGGCTGTACAGCCTTTCCTAGAGCAAGAGAAATAAGTTGCTAAGGTGATACAAACAAATTGCAAAAATAAATGCTGCATGGTATCATTGCACCTGAGCTTTTTAGTAACAAATCAATTAGATGTTACTGGGAAAGGGGATGCATTGTCAAGAGTTGAGAATTAGGAACAGGTCAGCCTGAAAATAACTCTTTAAACAGAATAGAGTGTACTACCATGTTTTAATTATCTAAAAATCTTAAAAATAGAAGTTGTATTATACTGGCCTTATAGCTGTAATTAATATTGAAGACTCTATTCATAGGTGTTTACATTTACATCAGCATTTATTTAATATTTAATACGTCAGTTCATGAGGAATTAGATATATTTGGTTCATGTGATATGCAGAAATTTAACATTATTGAACTATTGCTTGAATAAGAGATAAATATACTTCAACACAGACTAATTTAGAGCTAAGAAGAAAAGAATTAAAAAATAATGGTACGGCTGGTGTTACTTAATCTGAGATAAAAATGAATTTTAAAAAATCATATTATTTTCTATTAGTATTTGAGGGTGAAAAGTGGGATGCACTGGTTGTTTGTGTCCTGTGCATTTCAGAGATTTTTTTGCATTAAATGAATTGGCTAAAATGAATTGGCTTGCTTTCTCTTAAGCTAATTCATAACCTGAATTTCATCTCACTCCCAATCTAAATAGTTCTTCTCTTTTCAGACCTTTTTTTATTAGAGTTCTTCCTAACATTCTGATTCTTATTTTGCTTCCTTTCCATTCTTCCTTCTTGAGATCTCTTAAGCATATTTGATGCTGATATTGTCCATTTGTTAAATATAATTTTTGCTCTGTTACAAACTTTCTAGTGTAATTGATTTATTATTTAATCTAATATCTAATGCACATTCCATAATCTTTGAAAGCTGTATTTTTTAGGAGAGGTTATGGAATCAGATGTTTACTGTTGGTACTATGAACATAGTGATTTTTTTTTAAAATAATGATGAATACCAAACTGTTGACTAATGGTATTAATAAAAGATTCTATTATTTTCATTAACTTGGACTTGCGCTACTATTACCTACAGCTGCTGGAGGTGCAGCACATGGGCGGTTATCAGTGAAGCATAAACTCAGTGCTAATACTGGAATAAAAAAAGACAGATGGCAGAATGTGCTATTTATAGCTCATTCCAACCTGCCTCAGGCAAGTACTGCAGAAATGGTTACAAGAAATGCTGTCAGTTACTAAGGAGATGAAGCAATGCTGCCGACAAAAAGTCTAAATTCCTAGTCTTAAGGAAGATTTCTGAACACGGGAAAATAGCTTTGGGTATGCATGTTCTAAATTCATTCTGGGGGAGGGAACCATAACTCTCACATTCTTTGCTGAAAATGAATTCAAAGGAAGAATTCAGCTTTTATTTTTATTGTGTAGGTCCTGGATGGCTTCTGTACGTCTGTAGTTTTCTCTGTCTTCTACAAGAGAAGAAAAGGGGGATCTAAGACCTAGATCCTGGGTGATGGATTCCTTTTCTTCTGGATAAACTTTTATCTTTTTCCCTGGTAATTTTTGAACAACAATTTGGTGACCCTGATTGATACAGTCCAGGATTCTCATTTTCTGTTGCACTACAAATACTATATTAATAAGAAAATAGTTAATGGAAAAAACAATAAGAATACCATATAAAATATAAGAATAATAAAATTATTAATAATTATTAAGACTTGTCTATTCTAAAGGGATGAGCAACTGTTACTTTGTACTCAGATTCCCAATAAAATTTTAGCCTCAGTGCCTCCTAGTATGGAGAGAGAGTAAAGCATCTTTGACCTTTTTCGGGAGCGGTTTTTCCACCAGAACCAGTGGCCTCTTTCAGATATCCCTTTGTTTGTTTGGAACTAATACTCTGAATTGCAACCTGATTAAATCCTTTGCCCATCAATTAACACTATTGATTTGAACTTCATGCCCTCTCCCCAATATGATGCTTTTTTCCCTCTGTGATGATGTGGTCCCTATTCAACTTCAAGTTGTTGCTGTTGATTTGAATCAAAAACCACGATGAAGAATTTATTACTTAACTGTATCTTTGGATCTTCAACAAGGCATCAATGAGTTCACACAAAACCCTCTTTCTCTCTTGGTGCTTCACTACTGTTCCAAGAAACAGCACACAGTATATACATTTTAATAATGGAGTGTGGGGCTTTCACCAAAATTTCTAGTCTGCCTCTTCACCAAGATGCTCAAAATAAAATGCATGGTTATTTCTTCAATGTTATTTCTCTTCAACCTGTTAGAGAACTAGACAACAAAGGATAGTGACTGATTTCATCCTGAGATTCAAGGCTGCAGATACTTTAATCTAAGCCTCATCAGTCATAGTCCAGTTCTATTTTGCTCTGCACTTTATTAAAACCCAGGAAGTGTACATAGAAGCATCTATAGTTAAATATGTACACAGGAAGATCATTTGTTGGACCACAGATTAAAAAAAAATTCTTGGGAAGCACAGTTGTGCAGGGAAAAATATGCTGTATTATATCTTGACCCCTCTCTTTCCTTTGGCAATAAATGTGAAGTAAATATTTATATAATAATTTTCCAGGTCTTTATTGTAGAGGAAAAGAATGAGTTAAAGAGTAATTATTTCTCATTCAAGTAATGTTAAATAATGTATAAAGTATCACCTAATTTTTTTAATATGCTGCTTTTATTTTTCCAGTTGGACAAAAAATGCAAACTATATAGTATACACATGTTTTAAATGGTCAAAATGCTAATGCTAATTGTACTTTAATTTGTTTTATTCTTTGCTGTTAAATATTTTTAAACATGTTGACTAACAAGCTGTTAGTTGCATTTTAAAACCTACATGCCATAATTTTGTAATAAATCTCTTGAATTTTGTTTTTAACTGTGAAACAACTTGTACCTTTATTCTGATAATGCAGTTATATGTTGACATTGTTAAAAATAGAATAAATACTATTATTACATTCACATTTTATAATTTATTATGACTTCATGACTGCAGAACATCTTATAATCAAATGAGTGCAGAATGTATTCTACCAATTAGCGCATTGTAAAGTTCAATTTCATTAGTTTTGACTTAAGAAATGTATGCAATCTGTGGACTTAATATTTGTTTCAGAAAGTATATAAAATTTGAAATGAAGCTGAGATTTCGGCAGCATTGTTGATAACAATTGGTTGCATTATGCCCTGTTATTTTATGGGGGGTATTATGTGGGAAGATCTAGCACTACAAAACAGATAGTTGGATATAGGGTCTTGTTGTTGAAGTTAGGTTCTAAGGAACACTTGGGATTGCTGAACCTGTTACCTATGATTTTTCTGTGCTGCCTGATTTCGCTGAAGGATTGACAGTGGAATCTTATAGATTTATGACTTTGAAAGGCTTCATCCCGCCTCTCTATATAGTAGAGAACAAAACAGCTCAAGAGTTTTGTGAAGTAGCAATCATGGACCTGACCCAGATCATCAAGGGCCAACACACATCAGGTTTGGGTTTTATCTTAAGGCAGTTACATCATTATTCTAGGGTAGAAAGCATTACTCTCAAATAATGTTTGTACACTTAATTTCCAAGGCAGTTTGCCTTGAAATGAGTATACAATAAGGATGTTAGATCAAATTACCTCTCCCTGTTCAATGATCCTGGAGGTTGTCTGGTTTACTGAAGAGCTCTGAGAAATGAAACAGCAAAAGAAAGAGTGCTATTGGAGGAAGATAAAAAAATTAGTCTGACCAATTACATTAAAGAGCCCCTTTAAAGACTATTTGTTGTTTTAACCATTCAGTTGTGTCTGACTCTTGGTGACTTTATAAGGCCAAGTGTTCTTCATGCTACCCCATCAAGGACAGCTTCCTTCAATTGTTGGGTGTTCATTTTTGTGTTAGAGACTATCTTATTACAATAAGAGCAGCAAAATTTATTTTTCTGTTCTTCTTACGTTTGTGGCTTGCTGACTGTTTAGGCTGGTTTGATCCTTTTTTGGAAGAAAAGCATCACAAATTATCTGCAAGGCTGTAGTAAGGATTATTCTAAGCATCTGATGATAAAAATGACTCGGATCTGTTCTGGACTAACTTCCAGCTGAGCAAGTTCTATTGAAGGCATAGTCTTTCCGTCTTATTTTGGAGGAGTTTTAAACTCCTCCAAATCTTGAAGAAATGGACACGATTCTCAGGGCTGTGAATCTAGCCATCTATTTGTTATATCAATGCTCCTGCTGGCTGATTAAAGGCTCCAAGAAACAATATGGAGTTGGCTCCAAGTGATGATACATTCCTCCTCAAGTGAGAGGCTGATAATGCTGGGCTTGAAAGAAATGGTACTATGAGCCCTTCTCAAGAAGCCATCATTGGACAAAGTAGTGTAAGATAATTTCAAGTCATCCCAAACCTTTTTGGGGGAAGGTGATTGAGAAGGTGAGTGATTGGAGGAAGCAAATTATTTAGATCATTTTCAGTTGAGTTTCATGACTGTGTTCAGTACAAAGCATTTGTTGTGTTTCTGGATGACTCTCTGGCAGAGCTGAGATGGGGATGGTGAATAATAATAATAATAGTTGTTATTATACACAGGAATTGAAATCACAGCTGCCAGTTTTTTAGCTAACATTGACCTTCTTATGCATTGAGTTCTTCCCAAGAACCTACAATGTTGCAAAATGTATTGGTATAGTTAGTATATGTGCAGATCCAACTCGTATGGCCTTTTGTAATTGATAGATGGAAATTTTGTCAATGCGCAGAGTGTCTGAAGTGCTGTCCGTGATTTTTTGACATGACACCTAGTGTGCTGATGACAACTGGGACTGTTATAGCTGGTGTTTACATATAACTCTTTGACTTATGACTGGTCACTTAGCAACTGTTCAAAGTTATGGTGGATCTTCTCAGAGCTATTTATGACTCATTTTCAAGAGTGACTGGCCCAAATCATCTAGCTGGTTTCCATATGTAAGGGAGGCATAGAACTCACAGTTTCTTGGTTTCTAGGCCAGCATCTTAACCACAACATCAAACACTCTATCCAGGTTCTACCCTGAATCTTTCCTGGTTCTCCTTCATCTCTCAACAGCTTTTATTACAATTGATCATAGTATCCTTATGGACTGAATGTAGGGACATGAATGGGGGACATGACATGCAGTGGTTTGCCCCTTTCTCCATGGTTGTTTTCAGTCAGTATTGATGAGCAGGTAGAGAGGCCAGTGATCTTCCCTTTCCAATTTCATGCCCACAGGAAAAACTGCTGGACAAGGCTTGGTTATCAATGGCATGGTATGTAGGTGTTTGGTTATTAAACACATCAGCCAAGGAACTCATTTTGTGAAAATGATTTTAAAATAGTCTCAAAATTTCAAATGTATCTACTGGCCTAGTAAAGTTGTAGATGCTTGTTCTAAAAAGTAGGATAATTCCTGAAAACAATGAAAATAGGCAACACGAACATCTGAAACTAGGGGACAAATTTTGTCTTCATCCTCAGATTTCCCATTAGCTGGTATGTGACGAAGCAACCTAAAACAGGCTTTTCTTATTGCATTTATGATTTAAGTGACAATGTCCTTCTCTATACTGGAAATTTATGAAGCAATTGAATGAGATTCAGATATGAAGATGATTCTTATTTGAATCCATGTCCACAAGTGAAAATTGCTATGACTGACTCTGCAATTAAATTAGACTGAAAATTAGCTTGGCAATATATCTGGATTTAGGTTGCTCTAATTGTGTATTAAAATATTTATACTTTTTGCAAGAGACTGTTGATGCTTTCTTAATGCATGCATAGTTTTCCGGGAGTCATAATAAATAGTAGAACATAAAAGCCATGTGCTTTGTCATGCCTCATTCGTAATTGCTTGATAACTCAAACTAACATTTCACATTTTAAATTAATATTTGCTTCCCAGTACCATTCCATTTCTGAAACCAGCAAGATGTTCTTTTTCTTTCTCAAATTTAAAAATAATTTAACAGTCTATCTCTCTTGTGGTAGATTAAGATGCATTGGGATTGGAAACAACTAGCAATGCACACTAATACATTAGTTGCTCCAGACTTATATTCTGTATTTATTTATTTATTTATTTATTTATTTATTTATTTGCTTTGCCAATTGTTTACAAGATAATAAGTATAAGTGTATACATAGTTGTGAATACATGAAATGGGTACATATAAGAAAAATAAAAGAATAAGAGAAACAATAGGACAGGGACGGTAGGCACGTTGGTGCGCTTATGCACGCCTTTTTATATTCTGTATATTAAAAGAAAAAAAAGATCTATTTATAAATAATTAATAATAGAAATGTGTATAAGTTTACAACTTGTATTAACAATTTATTAATCAGCTATGGTAATTTCCTGTTAGTTGTGACTCAAGCAGGAATTATTTTTTAATAATTTATCCAAAGCAGATTCTTCCAGGATATGTCATAAGACAGTAAATGCAATGCTTTTTATTTTGTAAGAAGCAAACATTTATTTAGTTTGCATGCATTATAAAGTAGAATAATCTGGATACCATCCTGCTCCGGTTGTCAACATATTTTAAAGATAGGAATATAGTGGTTATAAAATTTGTCAAGCACATGACTTATATTGTAATAACTGTGTTCTGCTACCCAAATTTAATATGGTGGATTTTCTATCTTTCTTTTCTATCTTTTCTATCTTCTTTTTGCAGGAATCTTCCCAGGAGAGTGTCATTACACGAGATATTCATCGTACATTTCCAGCACATGAATATTTTAAAGATACTGGAGGAGATGGACAGGATTCTCTATATAAGATTTGTAAGGTATAGCTGCTCAAATGTCTTGGAGTTTTGTTAAGAAGTTAAACAGGTTTGTGCATGCATTTTCCTAATTTATGTGACAAACAGCATTACAATAGTATGACATCAGAGTAGATTGGGTTTCCCACCTAACATTAACTGAAAACAACCAGATGTTAGGATCTTGCAGTTTAGATTAGATGGAGAGGCCCTGGTAGAGAATGCAAGGAAATAATAAGGTTTGGGTTGCATCAGGATCTATATACTACTAAAACTCATGTTTCTATAACCTTTAACTGAGCAAAACAGTGCATCATAGGATAATACTTTTTGACCCAAGGTACCTCAAATGGGCTAATTTACAGAATGTGTCCAAAATCTAAGACATAACTCCCAAAGGAATGAAATATGTGGAAGTTACTGTTTCAGTATTTCCAGGCTGATGCTGCTTCAGTGCTGCTGAGCTGCTGATGCTGCTGTCATGTAATCAATGTCTTGTGATAGCTTTCCAGCCTCTCCCACAGTCACTTTCTCCCTCCCCCACCTGGTAGAAGTCAGTTACTTGCCAGGAAGAGCAAGGTGAAGGAAGAAAGGGAGGGAGAAATAGGAAGGAAAGAAGGAAAAGGGAGGGAGGGAGGGAGGAACACAGTTCCTCACACTATCCCTCTGTGCACCTTCCCCTACCCATGTGGCATCTTTCTGGACCCCCATGCACCCTTTTTGATTTACATAACACCTGTCATACCCCCTAGACACCTTTCTTGCCCCACCCTCCTGTGCATAATCCATGCCCTGAATACTGACTCTGACCCATGCGGCACCTCTTGTATACCCATGTGACACCAACATCCTTCTGAACCCACCTCACACCTCCTGCAGCTGATCAGTCCCATGTAGAAAGTATATCCTTCCTGACCCATGCTGCTCACTTCCCCCACTTCCTGATCCCAACCCACGTAGCACTTCTTCTGTACCCCTACATCTCTTCCTGACCTGAACTCTTGCGCACTCCCTCTTTCCTTCTTCCACCTGGCTGCAGCCATGTACCGGCTTGTTGATCTTGGATTTGCAACTTCCTACTTGGCTTTTCCACTTAACTTTCTTCCTGCAAGTTTTCCACAAGGAAAGCAAACTGAAAAGCCAGTGGAAATTCAAGGGAGGGAGGTAAGGCAGGAGGGTGGGAAGGAAAGAACAGTCAGGAAGGGAATGGGAGAGAGGGAAGGAAGGAAGGAAGAGTAGAAGGGAGGAAGAAAGGAACAGGAAAGGGGGAAGTAATGAAGGAAGGGTGGGCCAATGGAAGGAGGAAGGAACAGTGGAAGGAAGACTCCCTCTTCCACCTGGCAGCAGCTACTTTATCTGCTGTCTGTCCTTGGACTTGCAATTTCCTACAGGCTTCTCCGCTTAACTTTCTTCCTGAAAGTTTCCCACAAGGAAAGTAAATGGGGGCGTTGGCAGGAATTTGAGAGAGGGAGTGGGGGAAGTAGTTAATGAGATTTCTGATGTTCTCTGCCAGCTTCCCACAAGGATATTCAATGGGGAAACCAGGAGGAAGTCAGAAGTTTCTCTCACTCCCACTGCTTTTTTGTTTACTTGTGGCAATTCTGATTCTTTGTTTAAGTAAGGAAATATCTCTGAAATGATCACCCAACAGAGGACACACCCACTAAATCAATAGGTATTCTGGCCTAGCAGTTCTCATCTCTTTTAATTTTGGGACTCTTTTACATTCTTAAAAACCACTAAAGATCCCAAAGATCTTTTTTTTTAATGTAGATTATATCTATTGATATTGTATTTACTATAATAGAAATGAAAATTGATACGATTTTAAAATATTTATTCATTTAAAAATAATAACAATAAACCCATTACATGTTAATGTAAACAATATTTTAATGGAAAATAACTGTAGTTTCCAAAACAAACAAACTTTTATTAAGAGCAGTGGGACTGTTTTATACAGGACCCCTAAAGATCCACGGATCAAACTGGTGCTGTACCTAAGAGGTGAGGGCCAGATGCTAGAACAACCCTGGAGTGTTAGTGAGGACAGAAAGGAGTCCATTGTTTTGGTGCAGGGCCAAATGTCAGTTTGGAAAGGGAATTGAACATTATCTTCCTTAAGTAATACTTCTAAGTGCCCTGAACAGAGGTGGTATTCAGCTGGTTCGGACCAGGAAAGGGAAAGGGAAAGGGAATGGATGGACGGATGGATGGATAGAGGGAGGGAGGGAGAGAAAAAGGAGAGGAAGGAAGGACCACAAACCCTGGCACTAGATTCAGCTTTAGAGGATGCTTTGAAACAGCACAGCAATCCAGGGCTGGAAGGGACGTCGGAGGTCATCTAGTCCAACCCCTGCTCCAGCAGGAGACCTTATATCATCTTGGTTATTTTGGTGCCTCTAACACAGAGGAGAAATTCCCAGAAATGCCCAGGCATTGCTAACCTCTCCCCCCTAGTAAAAAAAACCTAGAGCAAAAATTTCATGCAGTATTAAAAAGAGGAAGAGAAAAGAGGGCTGCTGTGTATGGACTGCTAAATTGGCAAAATGGACTGCTAAATTAGCTATGCTCATTTAGTCACATGACAACCAGGCTATACCCACCCAGTCACATGACCACATAGCCATGCCCACCAAGCCACGCCCACAGAATCAGTAGTAAAAAAAATTTTTTTTACTGGCCCTAAACCTTTCCAGGCACTTAGAAGGGGCTAACAAATGGGATCTTCCTTTTTGAAAGCATAGTGGGGATCTGCAATGTTTCCATCATGTAAACTTATTGATTTTCTGTGTTGTACTACATTATGAAATAATATTGGTGACCTGGTTTCTTGCTTGCATGTATAGTACAGATACCTTTCCCCCAGGAAACCAAAATAATTGGCAGAAAGTAATGATTTTCATCTGCTTGGACTCCTGTGGCTGAAACAGTTTAATGTGAAGCCTGTTGTTCACACTCACAAGTTAGCAATTTCTGTTAATCAGAAACAATTTATTGTAGTTACATTGAGAAACCTCAATATGTTTTAGTATACTGTATTTGTGGCAGTTTGTTAATAATTTATGAAAAAGATAAAAGTGAAATATAGTCCTAACCTATTTGAGAACACTTTTTTTGGGGAAAAAAAGACAAATTACTTTTTGAATATTAGTCATATTCTGCTTTCCATTTTGCCTCTTAACCTAACCCTCCTCACCCCAAAAGTCCAATTCAACCTGGCCACGACATAACTGGTTACTACACCCAGTAGTGGGATTCAAATACTGTATTTTTTGGAGTATAAGACACTCCGGAGTATAAGACGCACCTAGCTTTTGGGGAGGAAAAGAAGCAAAAAAAAATTTATCTGCCTCTGTCTTCCAGCATCCTTCCAATATTTATCTGGCCAATTTGCTGTGGCCCGTTTGCTGCGGCCCGTTCGCCGTGGCCCATTCGCCGTGGCCCCTTTGCTGCAGCCCGTTTGCCGCCGCCCATTCGCCACTGCTGCCCATTCGCCACTGCTCGTTTGTTGCTGTCACCTGTTCTGGAACAGCTGATCGGTGCTGACCTCCCCCGCCGCAATATTCACTGTATAAGACGCACAGACATTTCCATCCACTTTTTTTGGGTGGGAAATATGGTAATTTAACAACTGGTTCTTCCTAGTGATTGGTTGGGTGGGCGTGGCTTGGGGTCATGTGACTGAGTGGACATGGCCAACTCGACGTCACTCACAACAAGATGGGGCTGCCACGCAGGTGGGCTGATGCTGCAGAGACAGGGCGATTTCCTACATACCATTCCAAGCCCTTTCCCCTCACTTCTTGGGCTGACAAAATAAAATCTCATCTAAAGATCACGGCTGCCTGCCAAGCCTGCCTGGCACATGCTGGCAAAAGGAGGCAAGGGGAAGAAAAAGAGAAGGGCTGATGGAAACGCCCTGTTTTCTTTTGGGCTGTCTGGGCCACGCTGGATCAGGATAGAGATTTGGGAAAAATAAAAAAGCCCACTCGGTCCGTACTCACCAGCACGATGGCAAATCTCTCTTCCAGCTCACCAGTTCGGGCATTGGGAGCTTGAGGGGTAGGATTGCGCCTGAAGTCCATCTTCTGCTCTTCCAAGCCCGGCTCTGGCTGCAGCCAACCATCGGCCAATTTTCTTCAAGAGTTTGTGCAGGGAATCCCGTGAGCGGCAGCATATTGCATGCTTTTCACTCCAAGCAGCCTGGGCTGGAAAACGCATGGCTGGGGCAGAGTGGTCCTCCTTAACAAGCTCCAAACTGTTGCTGCTGCTTGTTAAAGCATGCAATGTGTTGCTGCTAAGCTCCTGGGTTTCTCGCACGAGTGCTGGAAGTCCGGTACGCCTTCCGTGCCTAGTCAGCCTGCGCTCCCCTCTCGCTCCAGGCATTGAATCACCCAACACCCCACACGCACAATCCCCCCCCCCATTTTTTTAAGAATTAGAGCTACGGGGAGGCAAGGCACACTGATCTCTGTCTTCCTCTAGTACCGGTCTTGGAAAAGCGAACTCTCACAATCGGACTCACATTCTTCCAGCACTTGTGTGAGGAACCCAGGAGCTTAGTGGTAGCATATTGCATGCCTTAACAAGCCCACTGATAGCCAGAGCCAGGCTTGAAGCAGCAGCAGTGGTTTGGAGCTTGTTAAGGAGGACCTAAAAAGGCAGGCAAGTGGGCTGGGCCATGGGGACTGCAGGGAAGGCAGTGGAGAAGGCAGGCAAGTGGGCTGGGTCACAGGGATCGGACGGAAGGCAGTGGGGAACGCAAGGCAAGTGGGCTGGGCCGCGGGAACTGTGAGAAAGGCAGGAAAAGAGGCTGGGCTGCGGGCACCTGTGGGAGGCAGCAGGGAAGGCAGGCAAGCGGGATGGCTGTGGGGAAGGCAGTGGCAAAGGCAGGCAAGCAGGATGGGTTGCAGGCGCCACGTGGAAGGCCGTGGGGAAGGCAGGCAAGTGGGTTAGGCCACAGGATCCACGTGGGCGACAGCTGCGTGAGAAGTGAAGGAAAACTCACCAGGCAGAGACCAGCTGAGCCTCATGGTCGAGGCAGGCGAAGGAATCAGAGAGCAGCAGCAGCAGCTATGCCATGGGTGTGACTCTAGGTGAGTGGCCTAGGTGAGTGAGATGAGATAAGGAGTGACTGGGGCAGGCGGGGCCAGCCAGCAGTGCAATTAGCTGGTTCTCCGAGCTACGCAAAGAATTAATAACTGGTTCGCCCAAACCTGTCCAAACCGGCTGAATCCCACCTCTGACTACACTCCTATGTAGATTAGGGTGCACAATAGCTTTTCAGGTTTCAGACACAACAGGCCTTTGGATGATATTCTGGAGTCCATGATACTTTCAAATAGGCAGCAGCAGAACAATGAAGTAGATTGAGCTAAAATATATGTAGCTGCATTAATATTTAATGAAATAGAACTAAGATGATTCCTCCCTATTTATTCATTTGTTTATTCACGAACACCGAAAACTGCAATTTGGCAGCAGCATTTAGAGGAACCCTAAACCTAACCCTTGTGTAATAGCATTCTTAGATAGTTATGGATTTCTCCTCTTGTTTTCTACCTTAAAAAGAAAACACTGGAAAGATCTAATTTATTCGGCTACTCTCACTTTCTTATGCTAATTACCACTAAATAGAAGATACCACAATATCATCCTTGTTAAAAATTATGAAGACAGGTAAAAAGTCAGCTATTTAATGAATGAATGAATAAATAAATCAAGAATTGATACTGAGGGTATCTGCATTTGGGATGTACTTGGTGCTGCTGCTAATGTTATTGTGATTTTGTAGTGATGTTTATTAATATGATATACACTGTATATTTATTTATTGTATAGGTAGTCCTCGACTTACAACAATTCACTTAGTGACTATTCGAAGTTACAACAGCACTGAAAAAAGTGACATGACCATTTTTCACACTAATGATCATGGCAGCATCCCCATGGTCACATGATTTACATTTAGATGCTTGACAGCTGACTCATATTTACGACAGTCGCAGTGTCCCAGGGTCATGTGATCACCTTTTGCAGCCTTCTGACGAGCAAAGTCAGTGGGGAAGCCAGATTTAACAACTGCACTGATTCACTTAACAAACGTGGCAAGAAATTTCATAACATGGGGCAAAACTCTTAACATATTTCTCACTTAGCGACATAAATTTGGGGCTCAATTGTGGTTGCAAGTTGAGGTGTCAAAGTTGTGATATCATGTTGTCGTCATGTGATGTATCACAACTTTCCCCCCCTTTGCTAAATGGGGGTGGAGGTGGCCAGCACGTGACCCATCTGTCCCGCGGGCTATGAGTTTAACACCAGTTTTTAAGCTATTTTAAGCTATGTACACTGGTTTTTAAGCTATTTAGATTATGTGGGATTCTTTTACTGAAATAGTAGGGAGGCACATACATTAATAAACAAAGCCACATCTTTCCAGAAAAAAAACAACCCAGAATACTCTTAAGAATGATTGCACTTTATTCTTTGCAAAAAACAAAACAAAAACCCAATGAATTTCAGTTACTTCAAAAGTCCCAGTAGAAGAAAGATGAAAATATTTAGTGAGTAAACAGAGGATATAAATATACATACAAATAAATACTGTGGTTCTTATAAAATGAAACTAAGAAAAGTGACAATTCCTGAGGAAATGCTGAATATAGAAGGGTGCCTAGATTCTGAATATTTTCCAACGATGGTTATATTTCCATGTAGAGGTATTTTAAATACTGGCTGATTTGTTTCCCTTTTGGTACTGAACACCAGGGGTCCCCAACCTCCAGGATGCGGCCCACTACTGGGTCTTGAGCCTTTCAGAACTGCGCTTCCGAAGTGGTGGGCGTCACATGTGCGTGCATCCCCATTTGCATGAGCAGCAGGCAAGCATGGATGCACGTGCTTCATTTATAGGAGCAATGGCCAAGCAAATGGAGTTGGGCATACACATGTGCTTGTCCATTGTGCATGTGTCAGCTTTGGAATCCTTATTCATCGCTGCCACATAGCTTGAGAAAGTGGGAGGGGGGTGATTTTATTTGAGTAGCTCTTAGGAGACAAAATAGAATTCTTTTGTTAGTTCAAGGTCAAAGAGTGTGGCGCAGGAAAAAAAGGAACTTAGTTTGGGATTGGTCATGTGATGTGATGATGAGTGAAAAGGGGATGGTTTGTAGTTTGGGACATTGTGGGAAGTCCGGGAAATTTTTAGTTTTGAAATTCCACAGATGTGCCAGGTGCTATTCTAAAAAAAAAAATACTTTTGAGATTATGCTTGTCTCGGAGTTACTGATCAGAATGGAGGTTTCCTGGAACGCTGACAGCGTGTGCATGCTCTTGTCCACCACTCACATGGAACCATCCCCTCTCCTCACCCTCACCCCTCCCATCCACAAAGTCGGAAAGGTTGGATGGACTCTGCTATACACTGTTGGACTCCTAAAGAGACTCCCAAAGTTTTACAAATATAATAAAAAACCCAATAACTATAATAAAATATTCACACACACACACACACACACACACACACACACACACACACACGCCAGAGTGTCTATTAACTAGTAGAAAATTCATGGTTAAAATGACAGATTAAAAGCTCTATGAAACAGCTGTGGCTTCACTGCCTGCCTAAATATCGTCAGGGAGGATGCCATCTGAATGTCTGAGAATAGACTTTTCCACTGGGAGAGAGACATAATAAAATAGCCTTGTCTTCTGGCTCACATCCCTACTCAGGAGGAACAGGCTAGATGGATCAGTTTTACCTAGAGAAGATGGTTCTGTATTACTAGGATAATACAGGTATTCATCAACTTACGACCACAGTTGTAAATTTCTAGTCACTAAGCAATCATAAAACATGATGTCATGTGACACAGTGATGACAAGCCTGGCAATCTCAGTTACCATAGTAACTCCAGATGCCTAGGTCATTAAGGGGAAAGCAAAGGAAATTCCAGATAAGGAGGGTAGGGTGCTGTCCTGGAAGGCCCGGCATAGCTGTGTAGAAGTTGGGGATTGCTACAATGGGATGCAAGCTTGGGGAGGCTGGGTAAAGAAGATGTGGGATGTATGTATGCATGTGTATGAGTACAGAGAGACTGAGGAAAGAATAGCCTGTGGCTCAGGCTTCTTGGCACATTGTGGCTCTTGGGCTGCAAGAAGCCCTGAGCTACAGCAGGAAGCCATGGCCCTTCTCCCCCCCCACTCCCGAAACGTCAGCCCTCCATCCTAATCCAGCAGCATTGTGCAAATCTGCCATGCCTAGGAAGCTCCAGCAGTATGGTGCAAAACCGCAGCACACCAGGAAGCCCTAGCAATGTGGGACTTCTTGGTGCACCCTGGCTCTGAGGCTGCAAGAATTTCTTGAGTTGCAGTACAGTGTGAAGCCCGGTGCCAACTTGGCCCAGCAGTGCAGCATAAAGGGTCTTGTTGCTACCCCAGGAAGCTTCAGCCACCCCAGCCCATTACAGGGCAGCTGTAGTTGCCCTTACTATCATCTATCCGCTCCAAAACCCTGGTCACCCTACATTCTGCACCACAGTTGACTGTTATCGTCTTCTTGCTGCTGCTGCTGACAAGGTGTACTTGGCCAGAGGTGGTATTCAGCTGGTTCGGACTGATAGCGGAAATTTTAGTAGTTCGGAGAACCGACAAGTACCACCTCTGGCTGTCCCCACCCACCAGCCCCCGCCCTCTCCTGTCCTATATTCCCTTGTTTTTGAGCTCAGCTGATTCACGCAACAGAGTGGATTGCTGCACCTCAGCTGAGCTAAAAAACAGCTCACCTCACTAGCGCTGACACAGAGGGCGGTTTTTGAGTGCTCCGCGCGTTCTCTCTCATACAACCAGTAGGAAAAAATGTGGAATCCCACTACTGGCTTGGCCTTTTGTGAGGCAACTGCTGGCCTAGAAGACACCATCTTCCCAGATCTTGCAAGAAAACCACCATGTGCAATCTGGAGAAGAAATATAGGTAGTCCTCAACTTACAATGACAATTGGAACCAGAATTTCTGCTAAGCAATGTGGTTGTAAAGTGTGACCACGTCACTTACCTTTAGTGAGCCCTGCAGTTCCAGTTGCTGTCATTAAGTGAGTCTCATGGCAAGGCAACAATCTGCTGGTTCCCCACAACCAAAGTGTGAGGCAAGCCAGCAGGAAGTCAGAGGCCACCAGGCAGCTAAGTGATAGGGAACAGAATGAGGCACTGTATGCAGGAGAGGCAGGGATATGTACAAAACATGTGGTGTAATCCAGGGAAGGTGTGCAAGGGTCTACAAGGACTGAGGTGCAGCAAGGGTCAGGGAGGGTGCAAGGGATGCAAGGGAAGTACAGCAAGGATCGGGGAAGGTGCTGGGGGTGCAAGGGTGTGTGAGTGGCACAAGAGTGGGTTGGAGAGGGTATAAGTCTGAGGGAGTGTTGGTGAGGGTCAAGGACGGTGTGCAGGGGTGTGAAGGGACCTGAAGGTAGTTTGGGAAGGCTACATGAGGGTGCAAGGGGTTGTGTGAAGGGAGAGGGTGCATAAGGGTACATGACGATGGACGGGAGAGGCCCAGGAAGGTTGGGAAGATGCGCAAGGATGCATTGTGATGTGAGGAAGGTGCAGTAAGGATAGTGAATGGTGTGCAAAGATGAGGGGTTTGTGACTGTGCGAGGGAGCGCAGGCAAGGGTTGGGGGAGGTTCAAGGGGATGTGCGAGGGTATAAGATACGGCAAGAGTCGGGCAGGATACAGAGGCATTTCAGTGGGTGTGCAAGAGGTATAAAAGTGAAAAGCTTGAGGTGAAGGGAAAAGCAAAACAAGTCATGATTGCATAATTAGACGAGATTCTCAGAAAAATGAGGCATTTAAAGAACAAAAGGCACTATATAAAGTAATGTGTGGTCATGATGGGAGCGAGGACAGGGAATGAATGAACAAGAATCTCTACAGTTGAATTAATAATTCAATACAAGTAATATACTCAGTTTGAGGTATCATTCCTCGTTTGAATACCACGAGAAGGAAAAATTATATTGTATCTAGGTGGCTTTTTAAAAATATTCATTTCAGTTTGTCTGTGACCAGTGCTTATAATTTATTACTAGGACACGGTTATTTGTAAACAAGCAAAAAAAAAAAAAAACCTGTTTTGAGAATACCAGTTTTTTCCAAATGAATTTAAAATGCCATTTGGTATGCCATAAATCACAAAATGCTGCTTTTCGTGAATTCTGTGCATCTCAGGGTTTCCTGTGAATATTTAGAACACTGCCAGAATGTTCTAGACTAGAGCTAGGTGTATTGGCAGGATTTAGTGCTGTCACTTCTGCTTTAACCCCGTAGAGACACCTCCCACCCCAACCAGCACAATGAATTGCAAGAGGTATTGTGAATGCTAGTGAAGATAGCCAGCGAATTGCTTTGACTTCCTGAGGTTTTCCAAGCTCATTCTGCCTCAGTAAAGACTATTTCCTTAGCACTTGCCAGAGTCATTTCACTGCCTGACAACAGTAGGGGTGCCAACTGATTGTAGTCTTTCACCTTTGTCAGAAGCACTATTATTGTTTAGATGCCAGGCTTGATTTGATTCTCCGGGGCTTTAGATCCCATCTTCAAAGCACATATTTGTATGTATGGTATTGGTAGGGTATAATTAGCTCTTTCATATGCTTTTCACAAGCTGAGATTAATTTTTAGGAGATAAAAAAATTGAATCCTGTCTCCTAAAAAGGAGTTAAAAGCTGATTTCCTTCAATGTATTCGTGGCTGTTTCAAGTGATTGATTGATGCTTGAAATGAATGACAAAATGGTATGCTTTTTAAAGTGCTGTAATTTATACTATGGAATGTACATGCACCCAATGAATTTAGAGCAATAAATTTCCATGTTGCGTGGGAAAATGGCTTTCAAGCTTTTATATTTCAGATTAGCATTTGCCATCTTTATGGCAGAATGTAAGAAAAGCAAGTCACTCATAGGGAGCCATGTCATTTCAGTTGACCATGAAATTTAATAATTTACAATTACAATCAAATATGCTTTTTAATTCTAGGCATATTCAGTTTATGATGAAGAAATTGGTTATTGTCAAGGTCATTCCTTTCTTGCTGCTGTTCTTCTGCTGCATGTGAGTACACTACAAAAAGAAACACTGTTGTCTAATCAGGCAAGCAGATGAAATGTTTGTTTCCACCTTTCAAATTTCTAATTGTACATTTTCCTACCTATTTAATCTCACATTGGCACTTACAAGAATAAGTAGATGTTCCTACTTTTCAAAATTCAGGGAAATTTAGTCCTTGGAGTAGATGTTAAAGACACCTTTTCTTTTCACCCGTTATAAACTTTTAGCCAGGCTTTGGTGTATACAAAAAGCTTTTATGTCAAAGGAGGAAGCCTTTCTCCTTGTTAAGGCAGGAGTGACTTTTGTTTGGTTGTTCATAGGGGAAAGACTTCTGTTCATTCCTTTTATGTGAGGTTGTTTGCTTCTTTAAATGTGCAAGTAGATAATCTTGTCTTGACTTGAAGTCTGTCGATTGGTCCCAGGTAAGAAAATTGCCAGATCATTCTGGAGCAGATTTTCAACTGGCCATTGAGAAGATTATACATTATACACAATATATGCCTCTCAAAGCAAAGGGAATTTTTGAAATTCAAACACAGTTGCAGACCATAGGGGGGGAAAATTGGTTATGCTTTGCTAAATTACAGAATTCTAAATCACTGTATTTTTATACACAATTAGCAACATACTATTAAAAATAGTTTTGATTAGTGATTGATTAGTCTATTACTTAGGAGATAAGTTTTATTTTGTTCCATCCCTAAATATTAGATAGTTTTTTTCCTTTTTAGCACTTCGTTTTTACAAAAAAGCACATTTATAAGAACTCACTGAATATATGGAA
This sequence comes from Notechis scutatus, assembly GCF_049901735.1. Classification (NCBI taxonomy): domain Eukaryota; kingdom Metazoa; phylum Chordata; class Lepidosauria; order Squamata; family Elapidae; genus Notechis; species Notechis scutatus. The sequence continues at coordinate 107,865,840 of NC_142011.1, read as the reverse complement.
GACCCATGTTATTTTAAAATCTGAAAATTCATACCCTCTTGAGAAATTCCAGTCAATTCCACAACAAGCAGCAGGTACAAAATCCTGTCTGAAAGCTATTTGAATGCATATTTTAGTTTTCTCTTTTTGCCTATTCATAGCATAAACACATCTACAGAAGGGTTCTTGGAGGTCACTTTATATTTATGGTCTCCATGCAGATGCCTGAAGAACAAGCCTTCTGTATCCTAGTGAAGATCATGTATGACTATGGCCTGCGGGACCTCTATAAAAACAATTTGGAAGGTTTGCGGAGAAAATTTTATCAGCTGGAGAAACTTACGCAGGTATTACCTGGAATTTTTCTTTGCTTTAGAAAAAGTATATGCTAAAAGAATAGTGAACATATCCTACCATAGGTACATAGGATGTGGTATGCTCAACTGTCCATGAAAATTGAGGTATTGACAATTAATGTGCAGCCTGTATGTGTATTTGGAAATATACATACATAAATAACATACATAATATATGAAACACATATGATCTTCATGTTTACTACTGAAGTGTTTATTCTACAAATATTTCCTAACATTGGCTTAAAATATAGCAGAAGTATAAGCATATACTTCATAAGTATAAGAAAATGGTGCATTTTAATTTAGGTTCTGATAATGCATTTAACATCTTTGAGAAGAAAAGTTATATTCATCTTTGTCTTTCACTGTTCTCCATAGGAACAGCTGCCTGATTTATATAACCATTTTGTGGAACAGAATCTTGAAGCTCATATGTATGCCTCCCAGTGGTTTCTCACCCTCTTCACTGCCAAGTTTCCACTCTGTATGGTCTTCCACATAATTGATTTACTACTTTGTGAGGTAAAATTACCTTCTATCCATAAAGAAGTTTGCTTTGCATGAAATGAATTGTCATTTTTCTTGGGCTTATAGTTACAAGGATGATTGCTTCTTTTATTAGATGGAGGTGCACTGCCTCTTGCACATCATTCTTTTGTCCTATTTTAGTTGGAGTTGTTCTTCCACCAATATTTCTTTTCAGCTTTGTTTTAAAGTTGTATTTGAGTAAATCCTTTGCTGTCCCTGTTTAGACAATGGAATGATTTATAGAACTCAAGGCATTCACTTATTATAAAAATGGTTTCAGTTGTCTGAAATAAACTCCTCATTGTTTAGAGGATAGTTAAAAGTACAAAAGTTCATTTAAAAAAAAAATCACAAAAAGAATGAGTCAGAGCAAGACTTGCATTTGCACATGTTGCAGTTGCATATCCTAACTCTGCTCTGGCAGGAGGGAAAGTTTTACCTTAATTTCTGGTTACTGTCAAAGCTCTTTGTCCAACTTAGCAAATGATAATTCGTGAACAGAACATGGCATGAACCATGCAGCCAGTTTATAAATCTGACTTGTTTCAACAAGCCATAATTAAAGTTCAGCTAAGTTCAGAGTTAGTACAAAACTGGTCTCATTTCCAGTAGCATTCAACACAGAATACATAATTTAGTCGAACCTGCTTTGATTAATCAGAAATTGATGTAGTCTAATCTCTTTAGTGTAGCCTGCTTGATTAATCAGTTGGACTGATTCATACATGTTAACCCATAGTGTACATGCTTCTTTTTGGTTTGGTTTTGCTTTATGTGATAAAAAACTATACCTTTATGTGCAAATTTAGGCCACTATTGCCTGTTCAACAAATCCTGATTTTACAAAAATCCAGACATGGTGGTGTTTTAAATGCATCCTGTACAGGCCTTTGAAGAATTTTTGCTTTAAAGTAATATATAACAAACAGGATTCATCAAATGTAGGAATGGGAAAGGGAAAAAGGAAGAATTACAGGTGGTCCTCAACATACAACAGTTCACTGTTCAAACTGAAAAAAGTGACTTACGACATTTTTCACACTTATGATCATTGCGGCATCCCCATAGTCATGTGATTTACATTCAGATGTTTGACAACTGATTCACATTTATGACTGTTGCAGTGTCTCGGGGTCACCTTTTGGAACTTTCTGACAAGCAAAATCAGTGGGGAAACCAGATTCACTTAACAACTGTGTTACTAATTTAACAACTGCAGTGATTCACTTAACAAATGTGGCAAGAAAAGACGTAAAATGGAGCAAAACTCACTTAATAAATTTCTCACTTAGCAACAGAAATTTTGGGCTCAATTGTGGTTGGAGGACTGCCTGTATTTTTGCATGATTATAACGAGTGTAGAACAACTCTGTTTAAGATTAGTGTGTGAGTATCATAAATATTAAGAACTCTGCAAATTCCTACACAAGGGAAAGAGAAATGAGCTATGGAGAAACTGCTGATCATTAAAGAATAGATTAATAAGTTCTGTGCCTGTCTTTAAGCCATTACTTTCCTTCTTTTATATTTGACTATTGTTTTGTGAGGTTCTGAAGTGATTATTCCAAATTGGTTCAGCATTCATTTTATTACTTTTACAGTTCTGACCTCTAGTGGATAAAATTCAATTTCCTTAGGATTGTTTCCAAGCATTATTTTAAAACCTATTTATAGGATTGCTTAATAATTTGATTCAGTGGTGGGAATCAAATAATTTAACAACCGGTTCACCCAGGGGCAGGTTGGCTGTCATGGGAGGTGTGGCCCATTCCTGTCCTCCAGTTCCACCACAGATGTGGGATGAGCCTCCCGTGGCAGCCAACCTGACCCTGGGTGAACTGGTTGTTAAATTACCCCTCCTGTTATCAAAGTGGATCCTGGGCGCTGCACTACAATGGAGAAATGGAAAATGGAGTGGCTTGCACAAGGGAAGGAGGAGGAACAGGGAGAAGAAAGAGGGAAAGTGGCCTCCTCCTTTCCTTGGCCGGCCATTCCATTTCCCATTTTTCCATTGCAGTGCTTGCCACACCCACCACCACCCAGATGCCTTTGCCCAGGCATTTCTTTGCCTACCTGATTTCCAGCTCCTTCACATTTCTCGCCTTTGAATTCAATCAATTCCAACTTTGAAGTTGGAATTGATTGATTTTTTTTTTTTAGCCCCATAAACTTTTGTTTCCCTGCACATGCTGGCAAGAAATGGGATGGAGAATTACTCTATTAAATCCTTTAAAATATTGCTTTTTGTACGTTTATCTACAAAAACCTTGACACAATCCTAGTATGAGTATTGTTTACCTAGGTAAATCCCTTGCAAGCTGGATGAATACTATTTTTTGTTTGTTTCTTCTCTACACTGCAGGGTCTGAATGTAATCTTTAATGTAGCCCTGGCTCTCTTAAAGGTAAGGTAATTCTGTAAAATTCTTATCTTTCTGTATTCACTCCCTTCAGCAACTCCACAGAAGTACCTTGGTGCATATTGCTTATATACACATAATTTTGTTTACTGTTTTGATTAATTGGTTTCAGGAAAATGTAATAGAAAAGAGAATGTACTCTCATCTAATTTATTTTAAAAATCCCTTATTAGTGATCATGAAGCATTTTTTGTAATTCCTTTGATTTTTAATCCTAAGAAATTGCAGTGAATCATTATTTTGTTAGGCTCTTTCTTAATATGAACACATTTTGGAACACATTGTGGTTGCTTTTGAAGACAGTTCAGAAGCCTCAACTGATCCCGAATGCAGTTAATTGAGACTAGTATATTCAGCTGTATTTTACTCATTGGTGTTTAATTATTTGGTTTTCTTGCAGTTCTAATTCAACTTAAAAGCTGTACCCAAATAGGTATTGAATCATCTTTTCCTATGTTCCTTACAAACTTTTAGGGATAGTACACTGAGAATCCCCATCCTACAAGAAATGAATGGGCTGGGGCTCAGCAAAGTGCCTTCTAATTGGAGTTCTCACTCTTTCAAAGTCCCTGCCTCCTAAGATAAGGATATCTTCAATCTTCTGGCCTTCAAAAAAAGGCACTGAAAATTTATTCCAGATAGTGTCTAATATAAAAATTGCTTGAGTTAATTGAGTTGGTGGGATTTTTAATTTTATTGGATTGTTGTTCCTTGATAAATCTCCTTGAGACTTTTAAGAAAATGGACCTTTGAGAAAATGGACAGGATGTAAATAATTATAAAAATACAAGCAAATAAATGAATCCATTTCTTTGATTTCAAAGTTGTGTCCTGCCTGGACTAATTATCACATATTTAGCTGTAGTATTCAATGATAGTTATGTAGCATGGACATTTTATTGGCTCTACGCTTCTGTTGATCTTGGTGAAAATGTTAAAATGCCACTGGGGCATACTGAGGTTCTCTCCTAAGTTAAGAAACTTCTATTATCTTTGAAGATGAGCAATGCACTTCATAGTTAAGAAGGAATATTGGCAATGTAGAACAAAGAAATATCTTAGTGATATTCTATCAATGTTGGATGTGTAATGCTCCTCCAATCAGAGATGATGTGTTTTTTTGGGGGGGTCCTCCTGAACGTGCAGCTCCTGCATGAAAATTAGTTTGCAGCTGTGGCTAGGAAGGTCTTTGCATATCTCGTGTACCAGTTGCGTCCATATCCTGGGTCATCTTGTTGTACCAGTTGTGCCCATATCCTAGATTTTAATTACCTTCCAATTGGGCTATTGAAGGATGCTGTTCATGGGGCTACCTTTGAAAAGCATTTGGAATTTCTGCTGGCCCATAATGGAATGGCATAAGGGAGTATTGGTTACTGCCCAGTATGCCTATGTAACATCGCTGTTATTTGAACTGCATTGGTTCCCAGTAGGCTTCTGGCTGCCCTTCAAGGTGCTAGATGTTAGCACCTTGAAGCCTTATATGACATGAAGCCGGATTATTTGCTAGACTGTCTCTCCCAGTGTCCCCCCCGCCCAAAATCCTATTAGATCAGGCAAAATGCGCAAACTCTGGTTCTCCTGTGGATCCTTGGAAGCTTGTCAGTCTCTCATTTTATGCAACAGCTTCCGCTCTAAGATATGGACAGCCTCTATCTTTCTGATCTGGAATGCTGTGATGATCTAGTTATTACCCCAGGCAATGGGATTGAGATTTTATTGGAGTTGTGGGTGTGGATATGCCTGATGGATTGATGTTAAGATTTTGTCAGGGTCCTCCTATCCCGTTCATATTGGAGGCACTGTTTAAGGCGCTTCTGGGTTGAAAGGATTAGCTGATCACCTTAGCACAGGGGATGGATGACCCTGCCATGCAGCGACAGTTGGGCTTGCTAATCTCCAACCCAGCATCCTAACCACGTGAGCTACTGTGCTTGGAGCACAAGTCCTTAAGTTTCCTTTTAAGTGTTTGTGAATTTTAGCTTTTGTTCTTTATTTCTCTCTGCCATCCAGAGTACCTTTGGTAGATGAGTGGCTACATATATTTGTTAAATGAATGAATGAATGAATGAATGAATGAATGAATGAATAATTTACATGCTTTGTTTCTGGTAACTGGCATCAGCTGAATATGGTTGGCCATAAACAAACTGTTTTCTGGTTGACTACAAAGCTTCCTCTCTACCTGTTATGAAAGGAATCTAAATTTCTTGGCACAACTTGGAATAACAAATTGTGCTATTGTGCTACAATGCTATTTTAAAAGCAGCAAATGTGACTTGCTAATGGTGTGCTAAGTGAATTTGCTAAGTCTAGCAAATGGTAGAATGTGTGCAATTGTATTTATTCTGCTTGTATAATCGTCTTCCTTTCTTGAATATGTCTCAAGAAGATTTCTTCACTTGCACTGCTGTGAATTTGTTTCTGCCCCAAAACTCTTAACTGAAGCTCCTTAACAGGAAAGTTTACACACTGTGCATTTCTCTTTAGCAAGTTCTTTGTTCTTTGTCACCTTCCACAGCTATAGTACTTTAGGAACACAGCTGAAGTATTTTCTACTCTTCTGTTTGTTATTATTCTTCTATATTTAAATGTTGTGGTTTCATGCTTATCAATTCAATTATTCTTTTCAGTTTGCATTTTTATTTCTCATAATAGACCTTTTGCTTTCAGCTGGGCATTTTTGCCCTGAGGCTTGCTGCTATAAATATTAATGGCAGCATTAATTCTTCACTTAAATACATGGATTGTAGTAAGTCTTTATTTTGGAAAAAAAATTGCTCAGAATAACTAGCATAGAATTGCTAACAAATTGTAATTTTTATTGTTTTAGTGCATTTTATTTCTGCTGTTTTAATTCTATTTCTGTAAGCTGTCCTGAGGCTCTGGGAAATGGATTGCGTACAAATATAGTAAATAAATAAGCACAAAGAAGATTATTTTATGCCCATATTTTACATTTCTATTTAAAGTAGCAGCCCAATTTCATTTAAATCAGGACATCATCCTCCAATTATATTTTTTTCATTTGCCATTGAAATCTCTGTGTGGAAAGGACTATATCATAATTACTGCTTGTTCCATGTTATATTTCTAATGTGTTTTTAATATGTAATATTTGCATGTTTGCACATGTTTTACATTAATCAGCTATATTTGAATTATCAATTCAATTTCTTTATTCAAGGGGTAGCTCTAAATAATAAAAAATAGGATTAAGCTGATATTTTAAAAATGACAATATTTCACAATTAGCACAAAGAGACCATTTTAATATTTTAAGAAATTCAAAAAGCTGAGCTGAAAATCATAATGGCTAAAAAAAGATTTGAAATTCCCCAAAAGTGTGAAATATTTATTGATATTATTCAATATCATTGAAATCTTATTTAGCTAATGAAATCTAGCTTGTTTTCCACTCTACAAGAAATATTTATATTTGAACTTATCCTTATATAATCCTGTAATTTTAAGGGGATACTGTTTTAAAATCTAAATACAAATTTATTTCATGTTTAGTACAGTTACTTATTATATGGGTGGGGTTTTGGACTAGATGACCTACAAGGTCCCTTCCAACTCTGATTATCTGTTATACACTGCTGAAAAAAATAAAGGGAACACAAAAATAAGACATCCTGGATCTGAATGAATGAAATATTCTTATCAAATACTTTGTTCATTACATAGTTGAATGTGCTGACAACAAAATCACACAAAAATTATCAATGGAAATCAAATTTAGCAACCCATGGAGGTCTGGATTTGGAGTTACACTCAAAATTAAAGTGGAAAAAAACACTACAGACTGATCCAACTTTGATGTAATGTCCTTAAAACAAGTCAAAATGAGGCTCAGTAGTGCATGTGGCCTCCATGTGCCTATATGACCTCCCTACAATTCCTGGGCATGCTCCTGATGAGGTGGCGGATGGTCTCCTGAGGGATCTCCTCCCACACCTGGACTAAAACATCCCCCAACTCCTGGACAGTCTGTGGTGCAATGTGGTGTTGGTGGATGGAGCGAGACATGATGTTCCAGATGTGCTCAATTGGATTCAGGTCTGGGGAACGGGCGGGCCAGTCCATAGCATCAATGCTTTCATCTTGGAGGAACTGGAACACACTCCAGCCACATGAGGTCTAGCATTGTCGTGTATTAGGAGGAACCCAGGGCCAACCGCACCAGCATATGGTCTCACAAGGGGTCTGAAGATCTCATCTCGGTACCTAATGGCAGTCAGGCTACCTCTGGCGAGCGCATGGAGGGCTGTGCAGCCCCCTAAAGAAATGCCACCCCACACCATTACTGGCCCACTGCCAAACTGATCGTGCTAGAGGATGTTGCAGGCAGAAGAACATTCTCCATGGCGTCTCCAGACCCTGTCACATCTGTCACATGTGCTCAGTGTGAACCTGCTTTCATCTGTGAAGAGCACAGGGCGCCAGTGGCAAATTTGCCAATCTTGGTGTTCTCTGGCAAATGCCAAACGTCCTGCATGGTGTTGGGCTGTAAGCACAACCCCCACCTGTGGACGTCGGACCCTCATACCCTCATACTGTTTCTGACCGTTTGAGCAGCCACATGCACATTTGTGGCCCGCTGGAGGTCATTTTGCAGGGCTCCTCCTGTCCTTCCTTGCACAAAGGCGGAGGTAGCATAGAAAGCATAGAAACTGAGAAGTGGTCTGTGGTCACCACCTGCAGAACCACTCCTTTATTGGGGATGTCTTGCTGACTGCCTCTGCTTTCCACCTGTTGTCTATTCCATTTGCACAACAGCATGTGAAATTGATTGTCAATCAGTGTTGCTACCTAAGTGGACAGTTTGATTTCACAGAAGTGTGATTGACTTGGAGTTACATTGTGTTGTTTAAGTGTTCCCTTTATTTTTTTGAGCAGTGTATTAGCTTCCAGTTATCATGGGCTTCAAATCATGTCATTGAAATTATCACAGAATTAGGAGATCAGTTAGTGCCCAGCAATATGTGCACAACAGTATGTCATAATGTGGTTTGCATGTGTTGATGTTCACATTATGACTTATATAACAAGTCATTGTTAAAAGATATTCAGTTTTTTTGCTGAAGTTTATGTGTAAATTTAGTCAGCCAGTAAATGTCTTTTTCTATTAAACCTAATCTGTATGCATATCTCAGGCACTGCTTTCTGACTTTTATCTGGGGTACTTTCAGCAAATATATTTGGCTTCTAAAGAATATCATGGTTGCTGTTTATGAGAGTAAATTGCTAGAAGTTTTTTGGCAAGATATAAATGTAAAAAATAAATAAATTCTTTTTCTTTTTCGCTCATCTAGGGTTGTGTTAGAAAAAGAAACATTTAAGATATCTATTTTCGTTAATAAACTTGCAACATTATTTTATTTATGCTATATATATTTGAGCTTAGCAGCCTTTTAAAATCATTTTTCTAATGAGATAGTGCAATGATAGATGGGAATGGCCTTGGGGAATGGTCAGGTAAGAGGGTATAGCCACAACTGTATAGAGAACAGAGCAAAAGGCTCAGGGGGGATCCACCCTAAGTTACAAGGCTGCAAAGGTGACAGTGGCAGAATTGTGCTTTCAGATTTGCAAGAGTTTGTTAATGTAACTTTATAATAAAATATAATTATTTGGTCATGATTCATTTGGTCTACCTGGTAAGTATGACAGATACTGTACCATTTGGATGCCCAGTTTACATAGTGTTGATTGTTTTTTACAGGATGATGCAATTATTCAGTCTTTTAGTTTTTGTTTCCAGCTAAATTGAGGTGCTGAATTCCTTACAATAATTCAACATCCCCGTGGTGAGTGGAATTCTTTGCTGGCTGTAGGATACAGCCATATATGGTGACTAAGTATTTCTCAGTTTGCTGGGATTAAGAGGCTGACAACATATTATTTCTTCTTGTTGCCCAAAAGAGCAGAAAACAGAGGTCCTAGGGTTTGGTGCCAAGATTTGATGCTTTTCCTGCCATTTCTCAGGGCAGAACTATGTCTTACAGTCCCCCTGTTCTTGGATTTTGCTCCAAATCTGAAAAGGAATGACCAATTAGTAAACAAAGCTTTAGACCTGCATTTTAGGAAATGAAAAGGGAAATTGTTCCTGTCACAGAAAACACAACAAAGCAAGTCACAACTGAGAAAAGGAGCCATGGTGCATTTATTGATCTAGAATTTTTTTTTACCTTCTTCCTTGTTATATATAGTACTTCTATGGAAAGTCACAAAGAAGACAACATTTTTGACAGAATGTTGTTCCACAGTCTGCCTATGAATGCCATAATAATTTTTCAGAACAAGAGCATCAACAAAACCTGAACACGCACAGCTCTGGCTTATTCACAACAAACTCCCTCCTTGCCAGCACATGTATAAGTATAAGAAAGTTATTCTTGTCACTCTTTTTTTTGGTAAGGCATCATCCAATTTCGTTTGTATATCCAGTGCAGCAGCATCTTCCACATCATTCCCATAGTCCATTGTTTTAAATCCACTTTCAAATCAGATTCAGTCCTATCTAGTAAAGCTAATCCTTTTCCATATATTTCAAACACAGCTTGTCTTTAGGTATTTCCAGAAGTAGGAGACTTGTGGTTACTGAGAAGATAATCAGGTCTCTCTTAAAGAGTAAATGAGTTTGTAGGAACAGGGTGATGTTTGTTTGCTCCTTTCATTAATCCCTGACTTCTCCATCTTTTTTTTTTTAACACAGACTGGATTTCATTTTAGAATACTGTAAGGATATTTGGTGTGCTATCTTTTCGGAACACCAGAGAGCAGTGCCCAACAGACCCTGGTCTTAGTGTTCCTTGAATGACTGGTTAGATTAAATATACAGAGTGCATAGGTACTGTTGATCCCCCAGATAGAAATATGAAAGAATAAGTGTTTCTTAAATGACTGAATATACTGAATCCTAATACAGTATGATATATTCTTTTCTTTCTTTTTCTATATATGATTCCCTTGTCACATTAAGAAGAATAAACAATTTTAGTAACTTAACACTTTCTTTTAAATTTCAACAAATTACTTCTTCCCATATTTCATCTCTTCTCTGTAAACAAATCGTTAAGGTCTCATTGTTCAGCTGGGTGAGGAAAAGTCCACTAACAGTTACCAGAGAAAACAACATATCTATTTTAATCTTGATCAGAAAATCAACTATATGTGGGTATATTAATATTTTTTGTTTATTTATTTATTTTGTTATGTTTATGTATGTTTATATTGGAGGTGGTGACCCTTTGCAACACAATTTCATTTTAATGTATGCCGATTAGTGTACATTCAAAGTGACAATAAAGTTATTCCTGTTCTGTTCTATTTTATTCTATTCTATTTCTATTCCTATTGTTTCTATACCTATTCCTACTACTATTTTCACTTTACATTCCTTTTTATTTTCAACAATCTTGAACTTTTTATATTCATTTTCTTTCAGCAATCTTATTAGTTAATCCTATCAAATAAAGTCCTGGAACCTGATTTCTTCTCATTTATTCTTCTCATGAAATTCTCATGAGAATTTCCTTCTCATGAAATTGTTCACAACTTTAACAAGTCTTTTTCATAAATTCAAAATAAGAAAGGTATTCTTGTCACTCTTTTTTTGGTAAGGCATCATCCAATTTCATTTGTATATCCAATGCAGCAACACATCATTCCCATAGTCCATTGTTTTAGATCCTCTTTCAAATCAGACTCAGTCCTATCTAGTAAAGCTAATCCTTTTCCATATGTTCTTTCAAACACAGCTTGTCTATAATGGTAGACACTTCTAAAATTAACATTTGGGTCTCTTTGTTCCATTTTGTATTAGTAAGTTAAATTTAAGTTCTCCTTTAACTGTAATTTTTAATTCCATCTGATTTCCTCGAATGTCCAACATTCAAAATCCTATCTTATCATAAATTTATATTTCAAGTAGTCAAAACAACAGCATTTTCCTATGGGAAGGGTTCTAATAATTAGTTTCAAATTTTTATTTCAAATCTACCTGAACTTCTAGTCTGTTTATAAATTTCCAAAATCAACATTCTAACTATCCTCTTGCTGTTTATTACATAAGAGAGATTTTTTTAAAAAAGTCTTTAAACTTGTATAAAATTTATTTTGCTAAGGATTGAAGGAAACTCACGTAATGTAATAAACTTGCCATTATGAAGATTGTCTGAGAGATGATGACCGGAAGGGAAGCTGGTGTGAAGCACTACAGTGAGGTGGCAGTTCGCCAGGAAACGGAGCACATTCCAGAAAGAAGGGAGATACAAGTGGTCCCACAGCCCAAAGATTGGCAGAAGACACGAGTTAGAATTTCCCCTACTTAGAATCTCCAGGGTATGTCTGTTAGGCTGAGGGTAATAAGGGTTTAGTTCGGCAAAATTCTGTCTGTTATGCGTAGGCAAATAAAGAACTGACTCTGGCTGAACTGTTCCATGTCCTTCTTGGGCTTAGCCTAACATGTTCCTAATATCCAAAAAACAATAAGGAATTTACAAAGGTGATTAAGAAAGGAAGTATGTGAACTCTGTGTCTTTTTAAATGTGCTGAACCACAATGTGGCTTTCCCTCCTCTCCTAGCACTCTAGACCTGCCAGTGACAGCGATTTTGCAGTTTGCCTTATCTTTCCCAGAAGTGCTCAGTAATAATTATTGATTGTGGCTATCACCAACTTTTCCCATTTCTTTCCCCTCCTGAACTCATTGTGTACAGTCTGCCTGTGGAGGGAGGGCGGGGGAGGTAGAGAGAATCTGCAGCATTTGAAGAAGTGCATTCCTGCTCACAAAACCTTAAAGCATAGCACATACTGTTTAATTTGTCAGAAATGTCTTTATTTTTAACAAAGGAACAATACTGCCATTTGGATTTTTTAAATTGATTCTGCTATTCCTTAATAGCAATGGATCAGCTTTAGAACAGATTGATTCAAAAGAAGACAGCATTTAAGCAGCTATAGAAAACAGAGGTTGTTATTTTGGTATATGAGACATACCCTACGTTTTGTTTCATCTATAATTCCATAACACTGAATGTTAACCAGTCTTTACATATAATTCCTGGAATCTAAAGGAGCTACAATATAATCTGTTCCCCAATATTTTGTGGGGTCTATTGTTGGTTTTGATTGTAAGTTTTTAAGGTTGCATATTCTTATAAAACTGTCAAGAGTTCTGAGGGATACTAAGACATTAGAAAGAGTGCATAGAAGACCAGCTAAGATGATAAGGGGCCTGCAGGATACAAGGAATGGTTAAAGTATCTCTAGTGTCAATGTTCCAGGAATTACAGCCACTGCAAATCAGAATTCTGAGGCAAATCAATTCCTCAAAGAACAATTTTTATTGGAAATACCATCCTGATACAAACTGGTGAAAAGCCAATTCTGAATCTTCCCGGGCTTTTCACAACCTTAAAAGAAAAAGTTTCCAGTCTTCTAAAAACAATAAATCACATTGTTCAATCTGGATACTAGCTGGTTGCCTGGTTACAACTCTTTCCTCCTCCTGGGGCTGGCCAGCCATTGGAATGCCTCTGACTCACCAGTCAGAGCTATTCTATTTTGTCTACCAACTTCCCTCTGTTACTCCCCCCTTCACTTCCACATGGTGTCAGCCCGAAATCCAGTTACGGGCCTCACATCTAGCCTAATGAAGAGAAGAATTAGGGGTGACATGATAGCAGTCTTTCGGTACATGATGGGCTACCACAGAGAGGTGGGAGACTTATTCTCCAAAGCTCCTGAGGATAGGACAAGAAGCAATGGATGGAAGCTTGTCAAAGAGAGATTCAACCAGGAATTCAGGAGAAACTTCCTGACAGTGAGAACAATTAGTGGAAAAGCTTGACTCCTGGAGTTGTGGGTGCATCTCTGCAGAGATTTTTGAAGACAAGTCTGGACATCGATTTGTCTAGGATGATATAAGGTCTCCTGCCATGGGCAGGGCATTGGACTAGGTAACTGGAACTAGGTAACTGGACAGTTCCAGCAGATTCAATGGGAGTCTATGGGATTGCAGGAGAGCAAAAATATAATTAATAAAAATGTGAAGATTAGTTTACATGTTTTAGTAGAAGAAAAGTTGACAAAACCAGATTTAAAGAAAAAAGAAATAACATAAATGCAGAATTATTTAAATAAATAGATGATTTCAAGTCAGATACTTCCAGGAATTCCTAAATAATTCATGGAAGTTACATGCCCATGTTTTATGATGGTTTTGCCAAAAGCCAGCATTACCTCTGTTTATTTGACAAAACTGGCCTATAGCAAATCGTGTTTTATTAACAACCACAGCATTTGCTTAATGACTACCACAAAAAAGGTTGTAAAATTGTGTCAGTCATATGGATGGCCTGATTTACAACCATCATGACTATTGCTGTTAAATGGGCAGGCTCCATTACAATTGTAAGTGGAGGACTACCTGTAAACGCATTCTTCTAGGTAGTTCATTTTGGGTGGAAGGGCAGGGAGGAATAACTGCTACAGTAATTTTTTCTCCCACAAAGTTTCAGTTGTTACCATCCTCTCAGATATCAAGTAATCTCTATGTCCTCTATTGTGGATATGTTATTGTGGATATGTCATCATGCAAATCTGAGAATTAAGCATTAGATTCTTATTATGAAGATTCTATTGTGTTTGGGCTGACAAAATACATTGATACCTCAACTTAGTCCATCAGTAGCTGATCATAGCCTTAGTGAGAACTACAAGTATGCTTTATTTACGCCTGGAAGTTGAGTCATGGCAACCGGACTTCTTTTCTTGTTGGTTTGAAACATTTCATTGCTTATCCCAAGTAGCTTCTTCAGACTGGCTGAAAAGGCTACTTGGATAGTAACAAAATATTTCCAACCAACAAGAAAAGAAGTCCAGTTTCCATGACTGAACTTTCAGATAACTTTACCTGGAGGACTGAGAATCTTAATTGACATTGATCCCAAGTTATATTGTAGTCATATATATTGTATAAGGGTGCTCCCCTGTCCTATTTTTCATTTGTTTGTTGGACTACTCATCCCGCATGTGTCCAAAGTGCCTGGAGTCCAGCATGTAGCCTAGAAACAACATTTTAAGTCATGTGTCCATAATTTCCTGGGCAACTGGGGAATTAATTCATTGCTCGGCATCTTTTACACCAAACCAGAAAGTTTTCAGAAGTCACTGAAAATGTTGGATGTTTCAATCTGAATGATAGCTAATGTAAGTAAGAGCCATGGTGGCACAGTGGTTAGAATGCAGTACTGCAGGCTACTTCTGCTGCCTGCCTGCAATTTGGCAGTTTGAATCTTATCAGGCTGAAGGTCAACTCAGCCTTCCATCCTTCCAAGGTGGGTAAAATGAGGACCCAGATTGGTGAGTGACTCTATAAACCTCTTCGAGGGGGCTGTGAACTGGTATATAAGTCTAAAATGCCATTGCTATTGCTTATGTAAACAAGTTGGGCAGAATCTCTGTCAAGCAGCAGAGAGATTTGATCTGGCCTTAGGCACCCTGAAAGCAGTAGCAGGACAATCCTAAATGGTTCGTGCATTTGTAGAATGCATAAAATGACATGGCGATATATGTACCATATACGAAGAATGGATTAGATCATTGCAGACAATATCAAATAACAAATATCCCTCATGCACATGTACATACAAAACTGATTTCTATGTTGTACTGTATATGTTTTACTTTTGTGTCAAACACATTTTCAGTTACATCCCCCATTTAATATTGTTTAATGCTTATTTGATACATTTAGACTGGTCTTTGTGAATTTCTGAAATTTTACCTACATAAAGCTGTTTGTCCTGAAAAGTATAATTTGTATTGCACAAACAGCACAAATTGCAGACATTTCACAGACATTTTAGCATTTGGCTGTTCTATTTTTCCATCTGTCTTCCATTCATGCAGCAATCTGGGTGGGACTGACAAGTTTTCCTTCCCTATTTCTCTATTCCATATGTCTAGGCAGGATTAAATCTTGATTTGAAAGCCTGTGTTCTATCAGGGTTAGTATTATGGTTGAATTTCAGCCTGGCTCTCCTAAGCAAGAGACAACAAGGTTGTCCGTGTCCTGGGCAGCTGTGGAGTTAACATATATGGAAAGAAGGCGGATTTGGAGGGTCGCTCGCCATTGGCTTCTTATGACAGCATTCTCCTCTGAGGCATCCTCTGCATGCTCATTCATCTGCCTCCGCCTTTCCCTCCCCCGCCTTTTCTATCACTTCATTACCGATTCACAGAGAGAGGCGGCAGCAGCAGCAGACGCCTAACCACGCTTGTCACGAATCAGGGATTGCAATGAGCTCATCCTTTTTTTCTTTGCAGCTTTACAACCAGTCTGGGCTTTTTGCTCTTTCTGCTTCTCCTCCTTGTACTTACACGCACTTCCAGGCAAGCTGGGCCATTGCAGCCCTTTTTCTGCATCATTCTCTGCCATTTTTCTCTTTTTTTTTCAGGCATTTTTAAATCCAAGTCTTCAGCTTATATTTGCAGCTGTACTTTGGAATACCGGCTTCTTCTGTGCTTCCTCCAAACATGTTTTCTTGGGGATTTTTTTTTTTTTTTTTTTGATATTATACTTGGTTGTCTCTGTTGTGGACAATAAGTGCATTTGTTTCTAAGAGATCTAAATCTGGCTCCCATAATACTGTAGTGGAAAACTGTGGCTTAAGAAGACAGCATTTCTCATTCTGGATACTTGCAGTTTTTTGCTGATGGAGGAAGGGGTGTCCTGCCCATCCCCAGCTCCCAAGCTAACGCCACCCATCAGAAGGACCCAGGATATTCACGATGAGAGAAGCAAGCTTGTGAATGAGTATGCTTGTCGAGTGTTGGAACTTCTGGGGATGGGGCATCGCCTGTTTGTGCCTCGTCTTCTTGCGGTGAGATCCTTGTTTTGCAAAAATGGGTGTCTAGCAAATCTGTCATTCTCGCCTACTGTCTCTACTTTCACATACCTAGTTCATCTAGTGGTTCATTGAGAGGGTCTGTCTCTCTTAGTCATTAGAGTTGGGAAGCAGTGGCACTTAGCTACCTTCCTTCAAAGCCAGACATAGGCAACCTGGTGTCCCCCTGTTATTTTGGACAACTCCCACCATATTACATTATTGGTCATGCTGATTGGAGTAGCTTTGTATTCTGGTCCCAAATCGCTATGCCCATTTTAGATAGTGGAAAGGAAGAATTGCCTGCTATTTTGTGAATCCAACATTATTTCTCTGTTCTGAACCTCTGATTTTAATTTTTTTTAATGCTCCATTATGTAATTTTCAAAAGCATGAACATGGAAAAAAGTACTGTTATTTTTAAATTAATGTCATTTTTAAAAAAACCATGTTGTATGACTTGTTGCTATTAAAACCGAGGAACATCCTTTTATTCTGCCTTTCTACTGAGATACAAAGGATAATTTTGTTAATGTTCTAAGCAAACAATCATGTCTGAGATGGATTCTAGAATAAGGATATTGGCATGAAAGTAACAATGTCTTATTAAATAGTAAAAATATAATTGTTAATGAACTGTGATTCTGAAATATGTATGCATATTCTTGTCCTTCATTTGGTGGTGAATATGGAGATCCTATTTGACAAGCAAAAAATACAACTTTGAGGTAACCAAACTTTCTCCTAAAACTCTTTGGATGCATCTGAATTTCAATTCTTTGCACTATTCTGGTCCATCGGCTTATTTAATAAATTGGCAAAATACCATCAAAACATTTTAACATTATAGTGAATAAATATTACCAAAATCAAAAGATAAAACATTTCTATTATTTTTAAAATTATGATCTGTCTGACTCAAGATTTGTCATTGTCTAATTTATAATCCAACATGTCCTTAAAAAATCAGGTTTCATAGCAATATATTTCATACAGTGCCTTTTAGTCCTGGATTGTAGCTGTTCCAAAACAGAGTCAGCGATAAACAGAAGAGTTTCTTCTCTATTAACCTGTCCTTAAAATGGCTAAGACTCTGTTAAGCTTTAACTGCTGCCTCTAGAAAAGCAGTATATGTATGTGGCTAAACTTTAGCAGTTCAACTACCATAACCAGTAAGTGATCATCCCTATTTATTTCTATAGCGTCCCTCAATAAATTGTATGTATTGTTGACATAAGAGAAAAATTGCTAGTTCCTTTTTTAAATTTGGCACCCTTGTAAATCTTAATAAAGGATACTCAAAAATTTTGTACATTTAAAATATAAATCCAGATGAGAGCTCAGGGAACATTTGATCTGGTATACTATTTCCGGTAGGTGTCTATAGAACATACTGGGGATGGCTTTTATTCTCTGCAACTTGTCACCAACATCTCATATTTAGCTAAAGCAAAGGTGTGCTGTCTTTGGAAATAGTAGTTCTATTTAATTGTCATGAACAATAACTGAAAAGACACAATATTCATATTTTTATGTATTGGTTTGTCTTTAACATTTAAAATTCTCTACACTGTTTTATTGTCATCTTTTCTAGGTGAGGTACCAGAGTTATGCAGACACATATGTGAATTTATATAATGAAACTATAATTTTCTTTTTTGCTTCTTTTTTTAACAGACACCCCTCATGGTTTTACTTTTTCCAATTTTTCACTCCTATTTTTCAGTATCTTATCCCATATCACACAATTACAGCTATGTATTATAACTCTTCAGTGTATGTAATTTTTTCATGGCTGTATTCCTTCACATTAATTTTATCTTGTAATTTTTTTTCATCAGTTTCATTAATCACACCAAATCCAAATCATTTGTAATAAATTAACAAGATCAGTTTGTCTCAACCCAAAAGAACGAGTATAGTATAATGATTAAAATGTTGGATCAGGAGAAAAAAGGCCAGATTCTAGTCTACTATCAAGCCTAAAAGCTCACAGGGTAACTTTGGGCCAGAGACTCTACCTTATGGGGTTGTTGCAGGGATGATGGGAGGAAAGATCATAATCATGTGCACTGCATTGAGCTCCTGAATGAAAGGCAGAATATAAACCAAATAACTAAATACAAATAGGAAACAAGTTGTTTCTCTAATTTACATAAGTTATTGAGTGATTCTTATTATATATTTCTTTTTAGCAATTTAATTTTGTTCCTTGGCCTTTTAACTACTACAATTTTGTAGAAGTTATTGACCCCCCCCTCCATTAGTTCTATATATGTAAAATCTAGTCAATATGTAAAGTCTATTAGATAATCCCATGAATCTGTTTGAGAACATTGTCGAATTTTATAGATTGTATAAAATTGTTTTGGGATTTTAAGAAAACTTAAAACTAGCTTAATACTTTAAATTTGAAGCAGTGCAAACTAGTGCACATAAAACTAGATTTCTATGATTTATCTGATACAGTTATCTTTATTACTGGGCGCATGAACAAAATGTAAAATATTTTTTCTTGTTTGAATTTGGAACAAACTATTATGGTTTTTTATTGTTTTTATTTTAAATATGGTTTTAAATTCTGTAAACTGCCTCGAAATGCCATGGGCGAATAGGCAGCAATATCAATTCAATAAATAAATAAATAAGGAACAAATAAATGAACGAATGAATGAATGTTCCCAAAGTTCTGCCAAACCACATCAAAATAAAATCTGGATTCCACAAGAAATTTACTAGAAATGTTGGACCAGCCTGCAATACCTCACCAAACTTACCCATTTCTTTTGCATGATCTCTGTTACTTTATATCATCTTATCACCTTTTGTTCCCACTCTTTTCTTAGCACCCATATATTATTTTCTATACCTGTTTCTTATTTCAGTGGTCTTAGGAGTAAGGAACAGGCTCCTAGTGCGGTATATCATATTGATGCTTCCTGAATTCTCATCACATTTTTTTCCTACTGCCCTGTCTCCCCTCAGCTACTGTAGCTGATATCTCATTTGACACATCTCACTGGCCTTTCTACTTCTAATTTCCTGTATCCAAATGCTCCCGTCCCCATATATCCATTCAGCTGCCACCCCCACTATGATATCCATACATACCCATCACCAAAGAAGGCTCCCCCCACTCACTCTTACTCTACCCCAGCCATTCTGCCTTAAAACAACCACATTTTGTTCTATATCTGGAGCAAAGCAGCTGCTATCATGTGCAGATCAAACCATCTGGTAGTACTTTTTCAAACAAGCACATTTTATTAAAAGACATAAGCTTTCATGAGCAATAAGTTTAATCAGATATTAGTTTAGTCAATTCACACATCTGTTGAAGCTCACAAAAATGTATGCCTTTTAATGAAAAGTGTAAATCTGAAAAGATGCTGCCAGACTCCTCCTGAATTTTTGCTACTGTAGACTTAACAACCAGATGAAAATATCTGAAATGCAGTTTGGTTTGATCACAAACTATCTAAAGCCAGACATTCAAGCAATCTGCTTCATCCTGTTCCCTATCCTGATCATGAAATATAAAAATTTCTTACTTGTCATGATGTTTTTGAAGTTTGTGACTGCTTTTCTCAGTAGGATTACTAATGCATTTACTTTTCTAGCACATAGAATATAATAGAATTCTTTATTGGCCAAGTGTGAACAGACACACAAGGAATTTGTCTCTGGTGCATAAGCTTTCAGTAAAACAAGTGATAAATTATGATCATAATAATCATAAGATATATTCATCAGAAATCATAAGATACACCACTTAGTGATAGTCATAGGATACTAAATAAGCAAATCTTACTAGGATACTAAATAAAACAAGTAATATAAGCAACAAAATTATAGTTATAAGAAGATAAGGAAATAGATAATAGGAAGGATGAGATGGATAATAGTAATAACAGTCTAGGCAGTTGATAGTAGTGTGGGAATTAGTTGTTTAGCAGAGTGATGGCATGGGAGAAAAACTCTCCTTGTGTCCAGTTGTTTTAGCATGCAATGCGCTATAGCGTTGTTTAGAAGGAAGAAGTTAACAGTTTATGCCCAGGATGTGAGGGGGTCTGTAGATATTTTCACAGCCCTCTTTCTGGCCCATGCAGTATATAGCTTCTCAATGGAAAGCAGGCTGGTAGCAATGTTTTTTTTTTCTGCAGGACTTACTATCCTTTGAAGTCTATATTCTTTCATACCTATTTTGAGCTAAAAAATAATGCTCAGTTCTTCATTATTGGCATGTAATATGGAGAGAAGGAGAGAGTATTAGGAAAGAAGAATTTCTGAGGCTGCTTGATGCTTATCCCTACCCAGAGTCCAATTGCCATAGGTGCGCCTGGGGTTCAATTCTTCTTTGAACTTCTTTGTCCCATCTGGAACTTCTTTGACACCTGTGGGGCTTAATGCTATTGTTGAATAGAGGTGATGTAGCCACCCTGACTGAGGTGTTGCTATTATCCCAGCCAGGTTTAGCTTGACTCCCATACAGCTTCTTTCTTCTTTCTACCTGGCCTAGCGTAATGGTGCCATTTATGGTGCCACTTGTTCATTACATTCTGTTTATAACGAAATTGCTGGGCAAAAACCCCACTGTTTCTCGCTGTTGCTGTTCTCACTCCTCATGCCCTGACTACAGCCATTGACCTAACTTCTATGTTTTCTCAAAGGTTCTACTACTAGGCAACCTTATGGCACAAGCTGCCTTAGTACCAGGTTCCTCTTTCCTAGGCATCCTGCCAAGCAAAACCTCCTGGCCAACTGCCTGGATCCCTTGCCAACTTTTGCTGGCCAACGTGCCAGCTGGACTTACTGGGACTACTGTTGCTTTTCCTGAGCTTTTCTGTGCTTGCTAACCCAATAACTGAAGTCTTTTTACCCGTACTATTCCAATCCTGCACAGCCTTCCTTTTTTCTTCTCTACTCCCTGAAACTTGAAACTCTAGAGCTCTTTCGCCTTTTCAGTGGGCCTGGTACCCTCACTATTGGACCAAGCTTCAGGTATTCTTTTCTCTGCCCACTTATCCATTTCTAGTAGCAAACCTGCTTTTCAAGACCCTCTCCTCTTTGAATGCACCTTCAAGTTAAGATATATGTGTTCCACAGAGAGAACTCAGGAACCATCCTGTCATATCTGGTACACCCTGTAGTTTTAACACATTCCACATTCTAGCATGATGTAATTAATAAAGCAAAAATAAAATGATCTATGATCTGATATTTGAAGGGCTGCCACAAAGATGAATCAAACTATTTTCCAAAGCACCTGGAAGCAAAACAAGACACAATGGATGGAAACTAATCAAGGAGAGAAGCAACCTGGGATTAAGGAGAAATTTCCTAACAGTGAGGACAATTAACCGGTGGAATAGTTTACCTTCAGAAGTTGTGGGTGCTTCAATGCTGGAGACCTTCAAGAAGAGATGGGACAGCCATTTATCTGAAATGGTATAGGGTCTCCTGCTCGAGCAGGGGTTGGACTAGATAACCTCCAAAGTCCCTTCCAACTCTATGTTCTGTTTCTGTTATTCATCTATACCTATATAACTTCATGATCCTCTGTCTTTTCTGATAATTGGCTCACTGTCTTTAGTTTCAGCCTGCCTGAATGTCTGTATTCTCATTAGATTGTTTGCCAATTATTGCAAATGTTGAATAATTTGAATTTTCTCTTGTATTTCTTTTCATTGTTATATAAGTATACAATGTACAATTTTTGAAAATTCTAGCCACACAGTCTTGTTTCATATATGCTGGAATAGAGTGTTCGCATATACGGCCCTTATTCATGCATCTTTAAAACTTCAACAAATATTTTAGGTAGTTTGTTGTATTTCATCTGATCTATTGTTATTATATAAACTCACACTTTCTAAGGGAATTGCTTTCGGAACGCATGGTGACTTGGCAAATATTTCTGTTTTCTGTAATCTTGTTTGCAAAGGGTTTTAGAATGGTCTTTTAATCTCCTTTAACTTAATTTGCTTTTAGTTAAATCTCTTCCATGATTACAGGCAGCCCTTGTCTTCCAACTGTAGTTGAGCCCGGAACTATGGTTGTAAGGTGTGCTGATGCATTAAGTAGGTTACCATGTGACTGCTTCTGATTTTACAACTTTTTTGAGGTGGTCATTAAGCAAATGCCACGAATGTTAAGTGAATGCCACAGTCATTAGATGTGGTTTTTAAGCAACCCCATTTTCTTCAATGGGCATTTGTTGTTGTTGTTGTTGTTGTTGGAAACAAGAAGTAAATCCCAGAAACCAGCAAAAAATGCTGGAATACTGTAGATGGCTATAAATGCGAGCTGGTTGCCATGTGCCCAAAATGCAATTATGTGGCTTGTGTGTATGGGGGTGGGGGGGCATCAGAACCCTAAACCGAGTTGTAAGTAGCTCTGTATGTGTATATGTGTGTCGTAACTTCTAATGGAAAGTGACTGGTTGTTAAGCAAGGACAACTTGTACACTCAAGTAGCCCTAACCTAGTTAAAATGTTCCAATTGTAAATATGCTTTTCATATTTCATTCATTAGTTCCTTCAATTTGTTGACATATTTATTCAAGATATTTTGCATTGTCTATTCTTGCTTGATGTTGGAAATCTGGCTTCAATTATTTTTTAACCTTATTGCCCAAAACTCCTCCCACCTCCCCAAAACCATTCGTTAACTAGCATGATAATTTGTTTCAGAAGCTACTTGAAGGTGCTTCTCGTTGATATTTTGGAAGATTTTTTTCTAGTTTTTTTCCACAATTCACAGTGTCTCTTTCCTCTTTCTACAGCTTCTTAGATTCCTTTTTGCATAAGTTAAATGGACTAAATCAGTTACATACTAGAGATATTAACTGCTTTAGATTGTTTTTTAAAAAGGGTAGTTTGGAACCTGTATGAACTTTTCATCCACCTATTAGCAGTCCCTTAATTGTTCGCCTTTCTCTTTTTCCTATTATATAATCAATATTTTTATTGTCCATCTGGTAATGATGTCTGAAACAGGAGTTGGTATTAGACCAAGAATTGTGGTCACAAAGCTTTCTTTGTTAATATACCGTATCTCCTTCTAATGATGCTTGCCCGACCCAGACCTTCTTATACTTTCAGCTTCTCTCACATCTCCATCTACTGTTATCTCATCATATCCAGATGGTATTCCGCCAAGGAGGGATTTCGTCCATATCCCTGTCTTATGTGTGTCGATATTCAGTTTGAAAGATTTAAAGTATGAGTTAGTTTCTCCCTTTACAGATAGTCTTTGATTTACAACAATTCATTTAGTGACTGTTTGAAGTTACAACGGCACTGAAAAAAGTGACTTATGACCATTTTTCATGCCTATGACTCTTGTGGCATCCCCACAGTCACGTGATCAAAATTCAGATGCTTAGCAATTGGTTCATATTTATGACAGTTGCAGTGTCAAAAGATGTCATGTGACCATCTTTGTGACCTATTGATGAGCAAAGTCAATGGGGAAGCCAGATTCACTTAACAACCATGTTACTAACTTAACTGCAGTGATTCACTCAACAACTGTGGCAAGAAAGTTCATAAAATGGAGCAAAGCTCACTTAATAACTGTCTCATTTAGCAATAGAAATTTTGGGCTCAATTGTGGCTGTAAGTCAACTGCTTCTCATTAGGAAAGCCAAAATTTATAATTGTATGTTAAATTCTGTTCTAATACTTGAATGCATTTATAACCCTCCTGTTTGGTAAGACAAACATACTTAAATATATGTGCGTGAGCATTTATGCTATCACACACAAAATAAAGAACTATAATTCTTACATGTATGTAAAAGAGAATTCCATTGCAACATACTAACCACATTTGCAGTATATCACTGAGGAACAAGGAGAAAATGGAGGGCCATGAGGCCTGTCCTTTGTCAGATCTTTTAGGAAGCTGATCTGGGATC
This sequence comes from Notechis scutatus, assembly GCF_049901735.1. Lineage (NCBI taxonomy): Eukaryota > Metazoa > Chordata > Lepidosauria > Squamata > Elapidae > Notechis > Notechis scutatus. Next base: position 107,841,736 of record NC_142011.1, on the reverse strand, counting down.
CAATTAAACCCAGTAAGATAGTGAAAATGAGAGTGTGAGAACAATTTATTGAGTTCACATTTTAATTTCCCAAATAAAAATTCAAACAAATATTTATCACAAAATGTATATACTATGGGAATGTGGATGAATGTGTATTTTTCGCATAGATCTGAAGTGAGAATATTGACAAATTTCTGCTTTTTACTCTAGAAGTACTAACTCTTTTAAGAGGAATTATCACAAAAACAAATTTACTTTGTTTAATCATTAATATAAAAAGTGGCAACACACCCATATTCCAAGTTAGTCCAAATCTGTGGTTTTGTATATTAATTTTGGTATGTTGGCTATAGGATTTATGTGTTTACAAATGTGTTTTTTTTTTGTATATTTCTTACCTTTATACATAGTGAACTTTTGTTAACCATGAAGACAATTGTTGCATTGTTCTGTCATTTCTGAAGCTTTCAAAACCTTCTTTCTCAGAGATCTGAGAAAGAAAAGCTATCAGCATGATTTTAACATTACTAGCTTTTTAAATATGTATTTTTTCCAACTTTATTATTTTTACAAATAACTCAGGGTGGAGAACATATCCGACACATTCCCCTCCTCCATTTTTTTTAAAGTATAGAAGTATAAAGATGTATTATATTATGCTAACTGTAATTTTCTTGTTTTTATAAAATACGGTTATCTACCTTCTTATTCCACTGATTGGATTTATGCTTATATAAATGCTATATCTTATGAAATAGAGCAAAGCTACTTTTATTCACTATTACACCTGTTCTCCAATATATTTCTTTGCAGACTTCCAAAGAGGATCTTCTGCAAGCCGATTTTGAAGGAGCTTTAAAGTTTTTTAGAGTACAGCTGCCTAAAAGGTACAGAGCTGAAGAAAATGCTAGAAGGCTTATGGAACAGGCCTGCAATGTCAAGGTAAGATTGAATCTTGGACATTTGTCTGCTTAAAGAAAAATCAAACCTAACTAATAATATAAGGTGAATTAAGGATGTTCCCAGATAATTTGCTGCAACCATTATATATGATGGCATGTGAGAGGGATCTTGGAGTCTTAGTGGACAACCAGCTAAATATGAGCCAGCAGTGTGCACCAGCCACCAAAAAAGCTAATGCAATCCTAAATTGCATTAACAAGGATACAATTGAGATCAAGTGAAGTACTAATACCACTCTTTAGTGGGTCTTTAGTGCTTTCTGAACTTGGCTGTTTGCTTGCAGAGATCTCATAACCCAACTAGATAACATCAGGGCTAGTGACTGTGGGCTTAATGCCTGTTTATATATAGTAGTTTTTCCTGCCAGTATTGGTGGGGGCTTGATTTTCTGCTTAGTAGTTCCTTGATTAGGATATTGTTTTCTGCTTGATTTTTTTTTGTCTAGTATTAATCCCTGCTTATCTAATTGTTGACCATTGGAGGAAATGTTTTCTGGTCTTGTTTCCTTCTTAGGTTTTTATCATCTCTTTTGAGTGATGTGTATATATGGTTTATTTCTTTGTCTGAATATCAAGCTTCCAGGAATTTTTGGATTTAGTGTTTTGGATTTAGTTTGGTATAGGATGCTCACAGTTTCCCGGTTGAAACCAGATGATTTTCTCCACAAATTGTGAGATTAAGGAGTTTTCATTCTGTCTTCTGACTGCTAGATGGTATTAATGGATGTGCTCTGCTAATCTTCTGCCAGTCCTACATATTAGCTGTTAACATTCCTTACATTATGTATAGTAGAGGATTCCTGTTTTTTTTTCCTTCCAGGGCTGCTGAGTCTATTTGGGTTTATTTAAGATGTTTTGGAGGATTTCGTTGGATTACAGGATCGTAAAAAGGGAGTTGGTTTGTGTGCCAGAGTGATGCCATGTGGTTATAATAATCTGTTGATTATTTCAGAGATTTTTTCATAGCTCGCATTTGTTGTGCCATAGTGGGTTAGCTGGTCAGGCACTTTTTGATAAAGTTGCCTGGGTATCCATGTTGTTGTAAAATGTTGTATAGGCGGCCTATTTCCTTTTTCTGGTGTTCCTGGTTACTGTAGTGTGTATCTGCTCATCTGAATAATGTTCTTACACAGCTTTTCTAATCAGATGTTGGATGGGATGTTGTATTTGAAAAGTATTAATGAAAAATATCTCCAAATGCAAAGCAGTATTTTCAGAATAGCAATAGCACTTAGACTTATATACCCCTACACAGTGCTTTGCAGCCCTCTCTAAGCAGTTTACAGAGTCAGCATATTTCCCCCAACAATCTGGGTCTTCATTTTACCGACCTGGGAAGGATGGAAGCCTGGGTCAACCTTGAGCCAGTGAAACCCGAAATGCCAAACTGCTGGCAGCCAGTGATCTGCAAAAATAACCTGCAGTACTGCATTCTAACCACTGCACCACTGCAGCTCTTATATGTATATGTATGTATGTAAATGAATATACAGTATATAAATCCCTTGTATGGCAGAAAAACCAGAATTGGCAAGATAGGAGTCCAGGAAAATGTGTAAATACTATTGTTTTAAAAGTTCCTAAGCAACAGATAGGTATAACAAATTTAGCAGTTTTTCAGGAAAAAAATGTACTACTGTGGTGGTATCTTTTAATGATAAAGTAGAGAAACATTTTAGTCAGAAAAATTGACATCATGCGAAAGTTTTACCTGAGTACACATGAACTTTAATATGGCAAACTGTTGTGAAGGCATATCAATCTAGTTTCTTGAGAGTTTGGCAAAATAACAACCAGCCTTTGCTGAAATAGGGAAAAATATGGGCAAAGAAAGGCCATCTCTTTGTTTTTTAAAGTGCTATTGGCTTAAACCAGGGGTGTCCAACCTTGGCAACTTTAAGACTTGTGGACTTCAACTCCCAGATTCCTCAGCCAGCTTTGCTGGCTGAGGAATTCTGGGAGTTGAAGTCCACAAGTCTTAAAGTTGCCAAGGTTGGACACCCTGGCTTAAACCCTTCCATTACCCTTCTGTTTATATAAACAGAGTCAATAATTGCTACCAGTGTCTCTGTCCAGTTGCAACTCCAGTCTCTAAAATTCCTTTAAATCTGGTCTGTTGTTTGTGGCTTTAATACTTTGTTTGCCACTGAGCAATATAATGTCTGAAGGAGGGCCGTTTTACAATTTATGGTAAATGCACTTATTTTAGAGTCTTCCAAGGCAGGGGTCCCCAACCCCTGGTTTGCAGACTACTACTGGTCAATGGCCTGTTGGCAAGTGGGCCGCACAAGTAGCGGGTGAGCGCGAGAAGCTCCTTTGGCGCAAGAGGCATGCACATGCATGAAATCATCCCCTCCCTCTGTTGCCGCCGCCACTGCTGCCAGTCTGCAGAGCTGGAATAGGTTGGGACCGTTGTTCTAAAGTATATTGCAAGAAACATAGTAACATACCCTATTTCTTCCAATAACATTTCTTCATATACAGATCACGTAAATGATTAAATCTTCATGAGATTGCATAAATGATCAAATATTTATTTTTAATTGAGCCATTGTAGCAATTCTTATCTCAATGGTGTGAGATGTTTGTGTGAAAATATTTTTAGTGCTGTATATATTATACATATTTTTGACAAGGTTACTTATTTAATCATTAATTAAAATAATTATAACCCCGTGAAAGAACAGTTATTGTGATCTTGACCAAATATCAGAAAAACATTCATAATGTCATTAACGTTTCTAAATTTTTAAAATTACCTACCTTGTAGTTCAATACTTTAGAAAGTATTTTTTAATTTTGTATCATGGTAGAGCAGAATAGTGGAGAATTTTGACACAAACTGAGCAAGCAACATGCTGATGCATACTTTTTTATCCCTCCCTCTTAGGTCTGCCAACAGAAACAGTTAACAATAATAAATAGCAAAGCAACTGTCATTGCTTTTGGTTACCTATCTAACAGGCTAAGGTCCTAACGAAAACCCATGGTTTGCTCTTGTGCTCTAACTCCTGGCTTTTTTGAAAGAGGAACTACGTAGTTGATTCATAATTAGAAATTTTCATATGCAATACACAGCCCCTACAGACCGCTTAGGAAAGGGGTGAGGTCAATAGTAGACAGTCTAAGGTTAAAGTTTTTGGGGTTTGGGGAAGAAACCACAGAGTCAGGTAGAGTATTCCAGACATTGACCACTCTGTTGCTGAAATCGTATTTCCTGCAATCAAGTTTGGTGCAATTAACCTTGAGTTTGTATCTATTGTTTGCTTTTGTGTTGTTATGGTTGAAGCTAAAGTATTCATTGACAGGTAGGACATTGTAATGTATGATTTTATATACTAAGATCGAACCGAAGGCGGCATAGTTCTAGGTTTTCTAGGTCTAGAATTTCAAGTCTGATGGCATAAGGTATTCTGCAACGAGTAGAGTAGCGGAGAACTCTTCTTGTGAAATATTTCTGGACTTTCTCAACTGTGTTAATATCAGATACGTAATGTGGGTTCCAGACTGATGAGCTGTATTCGAGTATTGGTCTAGCAAATGTTTTGTATGCTCTAGTTAGTAGTGTAATATTACCAGAGAAAAAGCTACGTAAGATTAGGTTAACAACTCTTAACGCCTTTTTGGCTATGTAGTTACAGTGGGCTGTAGCACTTAGATCATTAGAGATGAGTACTCCAAGTTCCTTGACAGAGTTTGGATCATCAACAAGGTCTTGACTATTCAGCTTGTATTTTATTTTCTGATTTTTTTTTTTTTTTTTGCCAGTATGTAGGACAGAGCATTTATTTGTTGATATTTAAAGTTGCCATTTGTTTGACCATTCTGATACATAGTCAAGGTCTTTTTGAAGGGTAGTAGTATTGTCTGTGGTGTTGGATAGCTTTACATAATCAGCGAAGAGAACGCAGTTGCTCTTAATATGATCACAGAGGTCATTTATGTAGAGTATGAAAAGAGTTGGTCCTAGAACACTGCCTTGGGGGACACCACTGTTGACAGGTACAGAATCTGATAGGACGCTCCCAATTTTGACCATTTGTTGTCTTTTTGACAGGAATGCTTCTATCTAGTTATGCAGGTGTCCAGAGATACCGTAAGAGTTTAGTTTTAGGAGTAGTTTGTTGTGTACCACTGAATCAAAGGCTTTACAGAAGTCTATTAAATTGCGTCTATTGCTTTGACCTGATCGAGTTATGTAGTCCATATGTTTTTGCAGTATAAGAGTTGCAGATTACAGGATAGGTTTTTTTTCTGAAATCAAATTGTTTATTAGAGAGTAGGTTGTTTGTTTCTAAGTGGAAGATGATGGATTGGTTAATAATGGATTCCATGACTTTACAGGTGATGCAGCATAAAGAGATCGGTCTGTAATTTTCAACTCGGCTGGGGACTCCCTTTTTGAAGATGGGGATGACCGTGGCTTGTGACCATAGTTTTGGCAAGGAGCTGGTCCTGAAAGATTTTTCAAAGATTATGCTTAGAGGTTCGGCTATGGCAGTGGATAGCTTTTTTAAGAAGTAGGCACATTTTCCATCCGGTCCAATAGATAGAGATGGTTTTAGATTGCGTAGTGCTTTTTCAACATTGACTTCTGTAAAATTGATATGTATTAGATCATTGTAGTTGTCTGTGGTTCGACTAGGAAATACTGGGCATGATCCATTGCTGTTTACAAATACTGAGCCAAAGAATGTGTTAAAGAGGTTGGCTTTAATAGTGTCGTTGTTGCAGTCTTTACCATTAGGTCCTTTCAGGGGTGGGATGGACCTTGAGTCTTTTAGTTTGTTGTTTACAAAATTGTAGAAAGCACGGGTGGAATTGGTGCGTAGAAGGTTTTCTTCTTGTTTAATGTGATAATTGGTGCATTCAGTCTTTATCTGGTGGCATAAATTTTTGTATCGGCTTTTGAAGTTGGCAATGTGACCAGATTTGTTTTTCCGCCAAAGTGATCTCTTTTTGGATTGAAGCTTCCTTATTGTTATGGGTAATTTGTTTTTTCTGGTTTTGGGAGTTGTTATTGGTACATATAGTTTGATGACTCTTTTGACTTCAAGTAAAAATATGTTGTAATGGTCTTCTACAGTATTGCATCCAGTGAATAGAAATTGCCAATCAAGGGACGAGAGATCGTTGTTTATAAGATCATAGTTGCCTTTTTTGAAGTTATAATTGGGGATTCCATCGTGATGATTTTTGTGTGGATGTGTGTTGAGACAAAAGTCAATCATGTTGTGGGCACTGTTGGAAAAGGGTTCTTTAATTTGTATTCCGTAAATTGAATTCAAACTATTGCAGAAGATGAGATCGAGGCAGTTGTTAAGTCTAGTGTTGTTGGTTACTAGTTGTTCTAGTTCCAGATTTGTTACTGCATTGTAGAAGATTGCATGTGTGGTTCAGTTGTACATTTGTTAAGGGTCCAGTTAATATGAGGTAGATTGAAGTCACCAAGAAAGATAAAAGCGTGTGGGCAGGATGCTGCCCATGTTAGTAGTGTATTTAGCTTGAATAGAATAGAATAGAATAGAATAGAATAGAATAGAATAGAATAGAATAGAATAGAATAGAACAGAACACTTTATTGGCCAAGTGTGATTGGACACACAAGGAATTCTGTGCATCTAGGAAGATCAATGCCATTTGCTTCTCCGTGTGTACTTCATAATAGTCCAACGTGTCCAATATTATTCTCATATTGTCTTTGATCTGTCTCTTCGGTAGAAAACCATTTTGGTCTGGGTGTATAAATTGATTTAAAAATCTTTCTGCTATTATTGATGCAAATATTTTATATATTTTAATAGTGGTACTTTTACTTTCCTCGCAGTTTTCTTCCGGAGATGGAAAGATTAAAAAAAGGATTCCACCTCCCTTTTTATTTTTCACTCCCTTAGAGGCAATCCAGTGTTCTCTCTTGTTTTTAGTCAGAAATAATTTGGAAAAATCTCTCACCAGTTTGATCGCATCGTCTTCTGCCTTCTCCTCTCTTCCAGTAGCTGTCCCCGGCTTTGTAGCAGCGCACAATGGCCGCCTTCCCAGCTGTCACGTTCAGGGGCTGTTCTGGGCCGATCAGGGAGATTGTGAACTTCCTGTGCTCACCAGAACTGCTCCCCACTTTGATTGCTCCTCCGAAGTGATGTAGGTCTGTTACGGACCTCCCAGCAGTCTGGGTTTAGATGGTATCAAGGAGCTCCCATGAGACACGTCGTCCTGCTGCAGTTTCATTATATTATATTACTTTTTATTTTATTTTATTATTTTTAGATTTGTGTGCTGCCCATCTCATTACACTGGCAGTGAATTACTATTGGAAGACTTGAAATACCAGGTTAGGGACAGATCATGGAGAATATCTAAGAGGCCTGTCAACCCTGAAGCTGACCTGACTGAAGCCATCTTGGAGCTTCAGTGTTGCCGCACTGTAGCTGAGGGATAGGGAGACGGGATTTGAGATAGCTGGGATTTTGTAGCCAAAATAAAATACTGTCTCTTGGGAACCAAGAACATTCTCACACTTGGTCAGAGGAAAAACCAAAAGTACACATATAGACTGGCTTAATAGCAGTAACTGTGAGAGGGATCTTGGAGTCTTAGTGGACAACCAATTAAATATGAGCCAACAGAGTGTGTGGTCATTTTGGGGCAGCCAAAAAAGCCAATGCAATCCTAAGTTGCATTAACAGAGGGATACAATCAAGATCAAGGGAGGTACTAATACCACTCTATAAAGCCTTAGTAAGACCACACTAGAGTACTGCATACAGTTTTGGTCACCACACTATAAAAAAGATGTTGAGACTCTAGAAAGAGTGTAGAGAAGAGCAACTAGGATGATTAGGGGATTGGAGGCTAAATGAATGGTTGTAGGAACTGCTCATGGCTAGTTTAGTTAAGAGAAGGACCAGGGGAAACGTGATAGCAGTGTTCCAATATTTGAGGGGCTGCCACAGAGAGGAGGGAGTCAAGCTATTTTCCAAAGCACCTGAAAGCCAGACAAGGAATAACGGATGGAAACTGAACAAGGAGAGATTCAACCTGGAAATAAGGAGAAATTTTCTGATAGAACAATCAACCAATGGAATAGCTTGCCTTCAGATGTAGTGGGAGCTTCATCACTAGAAGCTTTCAAGTAGAGACTGGACTGCCATCTGTCAAAAATGTTGTAGAGTCTTATTGGATGGGGGGTTGGAGTAGATGGCCTACAAGGTGCGTTCCAACTCTGTTAATTTGATTGATTGATTGGATGGAAGGAAGGAAGGAAGGAAGGAAGGAAGGAAGGAAGGAAGGAAGGAAGAGTGATGTTATCAGGCAACCAGACAGAGCCTTGATTGGACTGTGTGACTGAAACTTTTACTTTTAATTAGGTGAAAACTGCAGGAACCGTCAGAGTAGGTTTTCACCAGATCTGTGCCAATATATATCCAATAAAGCTATTATTGGAGGAATCTACCTGCCTCGTATTGCTTGCTATGGGTCTATTACTTGGAACCCTGACTAGCCACTAAGAGTTGAAAACAACTTGAATATAATTATATTTATCAATTATAAATAATCGATAATTATAAATATAATTATCATCAATCAAAATGTCCTATTAGGGTTACGATTTGGGCCCTTGAAAATTTGTTACTTAAGTGAAATGTACAAAATATTTCAAAGATATTTAATATATTCTTAAATCACATATTTAGAAGAATGTTTTCAGTGTAAAATTTATAGTAAGATCTTTCTATATACATAGATCCAAGTTCTGGTTAAATAATGTGTTCATAATGTAAAAGAAAAAACTTCAATTTCAAAACAGAATTTGTGTAACTCTGTTTGTGTAACAGAGTTTGTGAAGAGTTGTGTAACTCTTCTCTCTGGTTTTATATTTTCATGGCTTCATCCAGGTGTTTCCTCTTTAGACATTATTCAAATCACTGTACTTAATTTGTTTTTGCACAGAATGACAAAAATGAACGAATTCATTATAAAAAGTTTTGGTTTTGACTGTCTTGAAATCATAATTTTAATTACTTTTTAAAGAATTACAAATTAAATATTAAGAATTGTCAGTTATTTTTACATTTCATGAGAAGAATTTTAAGGAAGTGACTGAGCAATTTTTCTGGTCTTCTGAGAAATTTCAGCTGAACTAAAGCAACGACTTCCTTAAACTTGGTGCAATAATTAGTGAGTTCAGTTACCCTCACATCGGTTATATACTCAGAGCATAACAATACAAACACTTGATTATGGAACCACCCATTGCAAAGTTCTTGTTATTTGTTAGTAAGCAAATGAATGAATGGTGACCATTGCGGCTTGGAGGATCTGATATACAGGTTGTAAATGTTGTTAAAACAATTTTGAATATGGTATTATACTTAACACACATAAATAAAAATATTTATGATTGAACTTTTAAAAAAGGAAAATGTGTTAAAAATGCAGAAATACTGTGAATGTTGAAAAAAGGATTCAAGAGAATCACTTGGCAATTATTTACCCAGGAGGAGGAGGAAGAAAAGTCTGACAGTTTTTCAAACTAAGACATTTTATTTAAAAAGTCTATGTTTTTGGTGTTATAACTCACTTCCTGATGTGTAGATATACTGTATGAAATGCTTATGTGTCCATTGGGTAGTTTTACTGTGATATTGAAAAAATGGACTTGTTTTATTAGATGGATTGAGATGTATGAGGTTTGATGGTGGGGTGTAAGTTGTTGATATCATAATAAAATTTCAATTTTCAGAGAGATTCATTTTCATCGGTCCAGGATTATGAAAATGACATCAATGGATATCAAATAAAGGAGAAATTTTAAGGGATAAGAATTGAGAAAGCATTCTGAGTCAGCTATGAAGATGTTGGAATATTGTGGAGCCAGGCATCAGTGGTGTCACTGATATCTAGGTGTATGTTATTACCAAAGATGCAGTCATTTTGGATGAGTGCAAAGCGAAAGGCCTACTGTCAAGATATGCTGTGTTGATATCAGCTATGGTGTTTTTCATAGCTTGAAATTAACATGTGGGATGTTGGTGTATAGTGACTCAGCATACATAGTTGTTAGGAGATTGCCAATAGATTTCAGACTTCTTAGGAAGTGTGTTGTGTCTGTTACATAGTTAGGAGACTGAGGCACACTTCCATCAGTCCCTTGTCATGAATAGATTATTCCATTAATTGGAGTTGCTAACCAGTGCAGGGAGAAGGGTCCAAATAAAATGTTTTTTCCAAATGGATTCAGGTTTCCAGATGGCAGTTGGGGATTTATGGAGCAGTTTAAAAGACAGTTCTTGATAGCTTCTGGAGCCTCTACTTCCCTTATTTTCCCAATCGGCTTCTTGTTTTTTTGAGGAATTCTGAAAAATGAAATGAGTGAAGAGATGCCTGGAGTGATGCTGATGGAAAACAAAAAGCAAATATGATATGACAGGGGTACAAGCTCAAATTTAAACTTATTTTGTCATGATAAGGACAATGAAGCCAAATTTATTCTCCATTTTTATTGTATCTGCTGAATCTTTGCCAGCTATACTGTTGAGTGTATAAGGGCAGGAAGGGCCAGAAGAACAAATTAGTGCAAATTATGACCACTTGTCTAAGCACTTTATGGAAAAAGTAACCCATGTTCACTCTGAGTTGGAAGCCAGATGGACAGAATCAATTGATAGAGGTCAGGCCCTTGGATATCTTTTGGTGTGCTGTAGGGCTTGAGCTATCCTGTTTAACATCTGAAACCACTGAGAGTGGCTATCCATTATATCAGGGTGAGATAAAAGGGTGTGCGGATGAAATCTAACTCTGTACCAAATGAGAGATGGAGTAGATAGATATTCTAGAAGTAGTCAGTGTCTGGAGGGACACATACTTTCTATATCTGTAAATACTGTATATGGCATGCAAAGGAAGTTGAGTTTTTGAACACTAATTATTTAAACTAGTACAAACGTATCATGAAAATGGGAAACTTGAGCTCCTAGATAAAAACCATTAAAACAGGAAGGAGCATGAGAAATATTTTGCCATACATTCCACTGAAAGATCATACGATACTACAACATTATTTTTTAAAATTGAGATAAGATGGCAATTAGTATATTATTAATTTCTCAGTGAATTATTCTGCAGAAAAGTGCTTGAACTATCTTAAAACATCTGCATATACTGCTCTACAAAAAAGTCACATGCTATTAACAAACTACATCTTATAGGTGCCCAGTTTTGGACTTTTTTCCTATGGAAAAAGATAATTTCTATTAAGAGAGGAGTCATAAGTGTCTTCCCAAGTAATCCAGTGCCTGGATTGTCTTTTAGAAAGATGTGCATAGAAGTTTTAAAAAAGAGGAACTAAAAAAGAGGAGCTAACTTTATTTGATGGCTAAATGATAGAGAAATTAAGGTTAGGATTACTATCCAGAAATGAATCATGTTACTTGTAAGTTCATAAAAAGTCTATTTTAAATGTAGTTTGGCTAAGGTGTGGTATGGTAAGCAATTCTTTGTTTCCTTTTATCTACAAATGCACTTGATTGAGTCATAAAATATCTAGATGTCCTTTAAAGGTTTTTTTTCTTAATTTTGGGAAAATTTACCATTTCCTGGTTCACCTTTGGTCTTTAATACAGACTATATGAGAGGGTAAACACCTTGAAGCCTAGGCATTTCTCAGTGGTAAGTAAATTCTTCTTGAAAACCTTCCCAGGCAGCAAAGAATCATGGGAAGTTCCATTCCTTGCTTTCTTCTACAACAGGTGTCTTTGTTCAGTCACCTTCTGCACACATTATCAACCTTGCTGAGTCAGACTGATAGAACTACAAAGACGAGAAGAGTACTTTCATTTCTAGCAAGGATTTTCAACCAGGAAGTTGAAGCTAGAAAATCTTATTTTAAAAAAAGGCTTTTGTGAAAAGATTCTCTACCCCCAGGGACATAACCTGAAGAATATAGTGGAGGATTTAGAATGACAGGCAGGAATTTGACCCACTGATGAAGAAGAAGAAGAATTACTTGTTTACAGTATGGATCAGAGCTACCTTCATTGGGAAGAAAACAAGTAAGCCCACATTAGCCTCAGCATCACCAAACTGCATTACTAAAATAGCTTTTTGGATTAAATGTAAGATATTTTAATCTCAAGGATTTGTTCTTCATGCTTTCTCTATTTAAACCTATTAAAATTCTGCCCAGTTTCGCAGCAATAATATGATGCTTTTATTTCTCTCATTAAAACAAAAGGGTATTCCCAGGTTTACTATTTAAGTGCAAATAATATGACCATGAAAGATTTTGGGAGTACTTGCTGAGAAAAATGAAACTGAGGACAGAGAAAAGTTATATTTTCATTTTGCAAGTGACATTTTGCTAACAATTGGACTTGGAAACATACATCTTGTCATTACAGTATCACTTCTGTCATTATGTATATAGGCTTCTTATCACGAGGCTAGGCAGGAGAGAATATTGCAGGAAACAGCAATGGAATGAGTCATTTTTAAAATATATTCTATTTTTTTAATTTATAGAAATGCTGTTTTCCAATATTTTAGAAACATAGATAGAAATAAAATTTTAAAAGTTTTTTTCAAGGTTTTCTTTATTGGTATGTTGATCAATCTATTAGTTCTCTGAAATGACCAACACATATTTCAATTAAAAATTCAAAAGGATGGGATGGTTGTATTTAAAAGTGAGTTGGATTCTTTTTCATTTTGGGGAAAAATAGTTTATTTCTTGTGAATGAATGTCATTTAAATAAGATTTTACCATCTTTTTGACTAACAAAGAAAGCCTTGTGCCTCCATTTAAAAGATACCAATTTATTTTTTTAATGTTAGAATAATTTTTAAAAAAATCAAATGTGACTCGAAAACATATCCAACCATGCAAATACAAATTCTTTCCAAAATACAGAAAAATCCCAATCATGACAGAATGCTATTCGTGTCTACTGTGCAAATCTTTGGAAAAGGCATAAAACCTTGAGAAATCTGACTCCTCCACTAAAAGGAATCTAGTGTGATTAAATACCGCATTTAAAGAAAGCTTTGTGAGAACATAGGAGCTCTTCACTGTGGACTGAACTGTTCCTCTTTCTCTTGGCTTCTTTTGGAATTACTTTTCTGTTGGAAGATTACTTTTTATGGTTGAAGAAAACTTAAGGAAAGACTGTTACCATATGGACATATGAACAGGTGTTTCAACTATCTGTGGCCCATAGAGACCAAGAAAACTCCCAAAGGAAAAAGCAGCATCCAGGAACTGTTCTCATTGGCTGTGGGAGCTTTTCTTTCTTTTTCCTTTTCCCCTAGGTTTTTTTTTTTTTGGTTTGTTTCTTTCTTCAGTGACACTCCCTGCCTAATCACTTCAGGTGGCTGCTGTGCAAAAGTCATATCAAGCTAAGCTGAACTGAGCTAATTCTTCGTCCTATTACTGGTCATTGCTAACAGTTTTTGCTGACAACATGATGGAAGAAATTTCCATTGTGATGGCCTACGATTCTCATGTCTTTAGCCAGCTGTATGATGAAGATTTTCTAGCCAGCCTGGTGGCAATCAGCAAACCTAGATATGTGGTAGGTGTTTACATTATGAAATATGATTTGCTCCAATTTATTTTTAATGTATGTAACATGAAAAAAGCCTTGTTCCTCTGTGTTTTTCAGCTTTCACTATTTTAACAGTTTCTGGATTGAGACATTGTTTTGAAATCTTTCAGATTCTTTCTTGTGTGCAATTCTGAACACCCATGAATTTGGTTGTCCAGTTCACCTGTAGTGCTCCTACATGAATATTACTGTATCTAGTTTAATTATTTAACCTCATGCTGTTTAACCTGTAGGACTAGTGAGCTTATTGCGCACACACAAAAGAAGACTTCTCCACCCCATATTTCTATTTGTTTGTGTTTATATAAGGTACAAAAAAGAATGTGAGTGATTATGTTACATGTGTTTGTGTGTTTTATTTTGTTTCACTTGACAATAGAGATTGGAGGTGAATTTCATAGAAAAATGTTGGCTTTAAATAAAGTCATGTTTCTCTGCGGTACTTAAAGTTTCATTGGAGCATTAAGTCTGGCTATTGTGTTGCTTCTATAGAATCTGAGTCTTGGGAATGTTGGGAATGTTAATCCTTAATTTATCTGTACAAATATCTAGCTGCGCAGAATTTATACTGAATAATCCAGTATACAGTAATCATGATTTAAGCACATTCTGTTTGGGCAAGTATATTGCTGAATAAGCCACAGTTTTTATAGCTAGTAGTGTCCTGAGGCAGATTAAACCTTTAACTACTTTACAAAATCTCCATTCACCACAAATTTCACTGTAATGCTTTACACAAAATATTTACTACCTAAAAAAACAAACTATACTAGAGTGCTTTCAAATAAATTTAATTCATTCTTAACTACCAAGTGGAATACAAACTTGTATCTTTTCCTTTTGTGTAATAGTTTAATAAAATTATTTGTTAGTTAATTGTTTTGGCCTTCTGGATAAAGGCCGCTTTTAGCAGTAAATGAGCATTTTTGCATGTCAAGTAGATATTTTTGCATATGCATTTGGTGGATAGCCTGATATTCTGAGATAGTACTATGAACAGGCAAATGCCAAAAAGATCAACATTCATAATTAAAACTGAAGAATTAAAAATATAACTCCTATTTTGGATTCCAATGTTTTCCACCCTTCATCCTCAGCTATTTAACTCAGAAAACCTAACATCTAATCTGCTGTTTGATTTCTGTACAAAATATGTTACCATAAATGTATTCTGATTCTTCATTCAGATATGAATATAGATGTGTAAACACTTGTTTTTAATAGTCCAGATGGAGTTAACCAGATGGAGCAATTAAATATAAGCAGAGAAATTTAAAAAAATGAAATAAAGTTTTATTTCTATAAAAGCACCATGGTAAATCTTAGCTTAATAAGAACTGTAAACCCTTGCAGCCTTTGTCAATTGCCTCAGTCTGTGAAGAAAAATTACTTGAAAATCTATTATATTCTTAGAATATAATAGCAGAAAAATTCTTAGTACAAATTTCAATAAAAGAATTCCATTTGGTTCCTCAAATACCATTTAAAAATAAAAATCAGGATGAATACCAGTGATAGTATAGAACACAGGAAAATATATCAGCAACAAGGGAAATGAAGCAATGCTTATTTTATAAAACATCAAAATATAAAATAAAATACCTTCTATAAAAATGTTCTGGAATTTGATTTTTACTATCAAACATGCTATGTATGTATGTATGTATTATAAATTACCAATTTAATCTTGCTTAATATTCAGCCCTTTGTAATATCAAAGACCCCATCCATCAGGCAGCATGGGACGTTTCACAGGTGTTTCCTGGGCCCATTCTACTGTCTCAGAAATAAATTATATTTTGTACATCACCCTGTGGGAGATCTAATTTATTCAAAATATAATCATTCTTTATGTGAATGGACAAGATATTTTGTTCAAACTAGTCTCTGTTTCTTGTGTTTCATTCTAAAAATGAAATAACTTCTAAAACTAAATATTTTAATAGGATAATGGAAATAATGCATACAAAGGGTCCATACTTAAGAAAACACTGTGAATATAGATCATTATGCATTTTTCTGTAGATTTTAAAAAAATCAATTAAAAAAAATGTTGGATCAAAATTCCATTTTAAAATAAATAATGGAGAGGATTTGTATTAATTAACATTTCTCCAATGAATTATTTGTTTTGTTCTTTTTTATTGGAACATTCAGTAACATATAACTAAAGAGATAAGTAGGTTTTTGTTTTGTTTTTCTTATCTCAAAGAATCTGATTTTGGAACAAAGCGAAATAATGACTTTGGTGACAAATATAGGTTCCTAATGCTGTTCTTTGATCTGTTTCTGAAAGACAGGCTCTGTTAAGCTAGCGAGTGTACAGGGTCTTATTTTATCACTTTTTTAAAATTAATCTTCGTACAGTACTAAAATGCTTTTTCTGACTTATTTTAGAAATATTAAAATAATGACTAATAAAAGGCATCTTAACAAAAATAATGCTTTTATACTACATTGTGAGAATGTATTGCTATAATAGCACAAAATAATTGTTTGTGACTTCTTTTCTTGTCCCAAAGGTGTTTTTGCAAGAGGCAACTGGACTTTCTGGTTTTTCTTTGATTCCATTCCCCAGCATCCAGTCAGAACTGAAGAAGCTTCTTGGATGAGAAGTGAAATGTCTTTAAAGAAAAACCAGAAAGTCCAGTTGCCTCTTGAAAAAACACCTTTGGGACAACCATGACTGGATGATTGAGAATTTCCACAGGCTTCTTTTTTTGTTACACCAATAACTTTGAATGTAAGAAGTAGAAGTAGGCATTTTTAATAATACGAATTTAAAAAAAGGGGGGGGGGGGTTTGCTGCTCTGGAATACATAGCACCAAACGGATGCATTTGGGAAGCTCACGGGCATAGAGTGGGATCCTTTCTTTTGCTATTGCTTCCCAGAATTATGTCATATATGCTACTTATGATCCAGAAGACAATATAGCATCATTTAGACAGGCCATAGTTATTTCCTTTTTCGGTGAATTTCTTTTTGTAAATTATCTAAAGGGATATCCATCACATCTGATAGCAGATAATTTTGTTTTTTATACATTGTGCAAAAGAAAAAAGAAAAAGAAAAAGACATGTTTGCCATGAACGTATTTGCCTGAATGCCCTAAAGGCTCCATGTTCTAGGATTGTGAGATGGAAACCAAAAGTAATTTCTGTCTGAGCATTTGATCATTTCACATATTTCGTAGCATTCCTGACCTGCCTCATCCTCTTTCACTAAAAACACCAATTGCTATAGTCTTTTCTCCTAAAATATTGGCTCTAGTTGTTTCAGTATTTTAATTTATCTTTTCTTTTTCTAGGTTAACCACTTTCTGGTGTGCAATATTGCAAAGTATGATTACTTCGCCAATTCATGTTATTACTTGGGCTGTTTTATTTTCCATTCATTTCCTAATAATTCATGTTATAGGAATTTGTCCTATTTAAGCAGCCAAATATGGGATTGAAATTTCCATTGAGCTGTCAATCATTACTTCAAGATTCTTTTCTACTCAGTCGTTCCCAAATCCAGTAAGGTACCGTAGGCAGTACCTTATGGAAAATATTTAAAAAATATATTTGTTGTTTCACTATAACCAATTCTAAAGCTAGCATTCCTCTGAAAAAGCTGTACCATAATTACATATATAACCACCAATTGATATTTGCACATATTTGCGTCATTCTCATTTTTATCTAGTATCATTCATAAAAAGCTATTAAAACATATGGTTATTTTATTTAGCAGCCAATTAATGCTATAGATTATACCCCCCCATCTCATATCCCATATTATTTGCTTTAATGGTAGTTTGTTTCCTCATCGTTTTATGCTTTCCTCCCTGTATTTACTGATGCTTCTGTTGATCAGAGATAGTGATAAAGCAGCAGAGAATACAAGACAGACACTCACAGAGAGGTATCCTAGCAACCTCACTGTGCTATAAATATGCTGTGTCCCCAAGTGGAAAACAGAAAAAGAATAGAAAGCATTCTGGTGAGCTTTGCTTCTGTTATTGCGAAATCTGGCTTTTGAGTGATAGGTTTTGAGCCAAGGATGCAAAGAAAAAGGGATTGTGTGTATCTCTGTTGGGGTATATGAGAAATAAAGACATTTATTTTGCTTTCAATGAAATTTGTGAAAATAGGGTTTTCATTAAACTTTCTTGCCAAAGTTATGCTGGGCTGGGGTTATCTGGGTTAACTGTTTTCTGTGTCATTTCATTTATGTTTTCTGATTTGTATAAAAGCTGAATTTTTTCAAGTTCTAAGTTTTGGGAGTTCTTCACTTGCAGTCCATTTGAAGTGGACAGCACAAGTTTTAAAACTCTGTTTACAGACCTCCCATCAAGAGAACTCGTTTTGATAAATGTCAAAATCAACATTCCTGCTCTAAGGAAGCAGCTAGTCAGAGGAGAAAACAGCAGGTGTTCCATTAGGAGATTTAATTGATAGTCAATTATCCTTTTCCTTTAACAGCCAGATGACTTTGTAGGACACATTTGGTGCACTGAGGCCTCATGAATATCTCAGTCTGAACATTCACACTGTTTTCTCTATGCAGACTGATCTTTTCTGGCCAGCCTCATTCATTGCCTTTTACTTTCTTAGATTCAGCTTATCTTCATATTTTTAGTACCTGGCACTAGTACCAAATACTTCTTTGTTTCTATATCAACAACTATCATTGTCCCATTACTTTACTCTGTATATAGTTCAACATATCACATTGTTGTGCAGAATGGGATAATTTGTGTTGGCCAACTCTCGATAGCCATTCACGGCCAACTTGCTGTGGGATAACTTGCTGTGGCCAAGTCGCCATGAGGCAAATTGCCACAGAAAATTCCATGCAGGATAACTCAACACGATGTTATCTGTTACTATTTCTTCAACATTATTTCCATTTTTGTCAATGACATTGAGTTATCCCACATGAAATCACATTAAAATTTTCTGCAGCAAGTTGTCCCATGGTAAGTTGGCCTATGGCAAGTTGGCTGTGGCAAATTGTCCTAGACCCCTGTTATGTGTGTACAGCAGGGCTACAATTTCCATTTGCTGAAGTATGTCCTATTTCTCATTAATTTTTTTCTATCTTCATATTGTTGATTGCTCCTTATACTGTCATGATGTGTACATTTTTGTGGCCTCATTGTGTCCTACTCCCACTGTCTGTCTGTAATTAGAACAATTATATTTTAGGTTCGGTTGTTTATATTATAATGGAAGATGCACTACTCCCACACAAATATTATAGGCCTTTGTAGGAGGTGCAACTGGAATTTCAAATTCATATTGATGGAAACCACTTGTTTTTCAAAGTAACTTTCTTAGTTATAATCACACACTTTGTCCCAAATGAGTGCCAGTTATAAAGACACCTTCCCACCAAGAATCCCAGTCCGTCTTATTTTGAGATGGGTACTTAGTTTCTGCTCCTAGCAGCAGGAAGTATGATTATTTTTTCCTATAGTAATAGAAATCATAATGTTCCATTGTGAATTGAGTTATATTCCCCACTTTTAGCCTTATAATTAGAACACTGTAGCCTTGTTGAGGAGAAGTAACATATCTACTTTCATTTGAAATCTGCTGGCAGTTCTTTGTAATAATTTGCTGATAATCAGTACACAATAGCTCCTACTTTTCTTAGTCCCTCTGTGTCTTGCTAGAGTAGTTTTTCACCTAGAATGTTAACCTTAACAGTACCTCTTTTTGTTATTTATTTTTATTAACCTACAGGTGCCTACAAAGAAACTGAAGAAATATGAGAGAGAATATCAAATGATGAGGGAGAATCAGCTGCAGCAGGAAGACCCTTTGGATCGATACAAGGTAATGAATGGGTTGCCATGTGCTCAGATACTTTCCATTAGAACAGAAAGAGATTGCCTTTACAAGCTGAAAGGAGAGTTCTGGGCAGTGAATTCACAGTGCCTGTTGTGGCACATTTCAAGAGACTTATTTCAGATAGTTTATTGTTAAATTTTATATTTTACTTGAAGCCATTAAATTTATTTTATTTAAGAACAACATATAATGTTTTTATTTTCTCAGTTTATATGTTTGTAGGTTATACTTCTGGGAAACTGCATGGGATGCTGAAAAAGAATGAGGGATTCTCTTCTACTGACATGCAAAGGAGGCAAAGAATTATGTGTTAGACAAAGTTATGTGTGGTTCATTAACTTAGACACATTTTGAAAGGCAAATGGTTCCATAATTGACTGGCTGCACTGAATGAATGACTTTTTCCTCTATGGTGCAAATACTCTTGGTGATTTTGTAATATTTATAACACTCTCAATCTCATAGACTGAGACACAGGTGGTGAAATAATTCATTTTATTGAACCACATTTCAATGTTATGTTGGTTTCAAGCAAGAACAAAACAGAATTCCTTAGTAAAGTGGAACTCTAGTTTTATCCATTTTGTTACATTTTTGCTCTGAATTCTCATAACTAGTTGCATGGAATAAAATGGCAACCCGAAATGGAAGTTTGAATAATATTTCTACCACTAACCTGTTCTTCCACTCAGTTGGCATATGTTATATATATATATATGATACTTCTAGCCTACCTTACAGGGATGTTGTAAGGATTATTGCGGTAATGTATTTGAACCACTGAGTTGTTGAAATGGGTTTTATTAAGTATTAGGACTGAACAATTGCACTGTGTAAAATTACTAATAGGTCAAATAACTTTCATGTTTCTTGAACTTTTGTAAGTATTGTTACACGTGATATCTATTTGGGGCTTAGACTGGTAGACATTTTTTTAAAGAAATATCCAAATTTATACCAATTCTTTTTAAACAAGATAAACCAAATGTTGAGTAATCTGGAAAATTGGATTTTTACTTATTATACTGCATTGAGCTAAACCAAACTTGAATTCTAGCTTAAAATAATGTGTATATGATGTTCACGTTACATAATGTAAATTTATATAATTTTAAGGTTTAGATCTGCATCCACATATAACTTAGTTTTTTGTCCCTCAAATTGAACATTGATGTATTGAGGTCCTGCAACTGTTGAATTCTGTGAGAGTGAGATTCTATATAGAATGAAAAGGAAAAGGAGGAATTAATTAAGAATTGAAGATTTAAAATTGTGACTTCAAACATTCAGGGTTAAATATGTATGGTTATATTCAAAAGAATGATTCATTGTTTTAGCCAAGGCATTCAAATATGACAATGTTGCAATTCTGAAACCAAATTATTTTCTGTTAAAATATTTGATTTTATACTCTTATTGATGGCAAGAGGCTTGCTAGCAGTTATATAAGATAGCTGATTTCAAGGACTACCAAGGTGGAAGGAATCACCCCCGCTTTCAACAAGTATTAGATCTGTATGATTTTATCTTTCAAATAGTTAGAATTATCTGTCCATGGCTATGGGCTGATATTAAAGTTCTGTACTACAGATTATACCACGACTGCCTCAAAACAAAAGTCAGATCAGCATGCAGCTACAGTATGTTGTTGGGCTGTTGAGTATTTGGGAGAGATCCATGGTTGCCATGGTATCCACAACCTCCTGAGCTGTCCTGGACTCAGTGCCACCACTCAGCAGATTGAAAATCCACCAGCACTCATAGCTTTGGGGACTTTATTGCCAGTTTGGCAGCAGAATCTAGCAACTTGGGCAGGGATGATGTCCTAGCAGCAGGGAGGGCTGCTCTGGACCTAGCTCTGTGGCCTCTATTTCAATGAGAGGATAAATTGTTGATTTTTAAGATAGTACCGGTACTTGACTGGACCTCTGGCATGAAGGGACAGGCTGAATTCATCCAAAGGAATGCAATTCAGTGGAATTTCAAATGAATTTGGCTTGGTGTTTTTTTTTTAAAGGACATCATTGGTGTTTTTTACTGCAGGAAATATCTTTTTTTCCATTTTTAAAAGCTTTGCCAATTCAGAATGAATATATTATTATTTGTGATCTTTACTCAACTGGTACTTAATTCACATTACCTCATGGTCCGCAAAAAGTCCTGGTCTGCAAATCAACATAATTGTATTCTTACCATTTCTCTCAACATTCATTGTATCTGTAGTACCAACTCTGGTTTTCTTGTGCTTCAGCAAAGCAAATATCTCTTCTAATATGATGGCTACACAGTGAAAGGCACCCCAGCTTGCCCTCTAGAAGTCTTTTGTACCTTGAGAATATATAGATTTTACTCAGGGACCAGTCAGAGAGTTCCCTCAGTGGCAATTCTAAACAATGAGTCGTCCTTGCATAGCTTCAGTCTTGTCAACACTGAAATGGAATTGAGATTGAGTGGCTCTACACATTGGCTCTTTTCAATCCGTCTCATCCACTGACATCCGTTAAGTGGGAGAGTCCAGATTATTAGTAGAAGTAGAAAGAAATAATTCTGCTCACAACTATTTTGTTGATGTTGTTAGGATTCAGTATAATCAAGTGAAACCTGTTGCCTGCTCCCCAAAAGAAACTTTGGAGAACAAAACAGGAGGAATTTGGAAATGGAGGAAAAATATTTCCTCATTGTTACTTAAGGATTAAAGGATGATCAAAAGAGATGTTTCTCAGTATCGAAGACTGCTTCATTCAAAGAATGTTGGATACATTTATGATACTGTGAATCCTTTTGTTAACTGCAAAAATATTAAGGACTCAGTGTGCTGCATGTATTCATGCTTATTCACTGATAATGCTAAAAAAATGCCCGCTGTTTCCTGACTGATAATATATGCACAACAAACACGTACAGCCTTGTTATAGCTTTTTATTACCCTTCTCTCTTTATAAAATTCTTTATAGGTTAGAATTCTTTATTCTATTTTATTTATATATATATATATATATATTATATATTATATATAACATATATTATTTTATTCTATTCTATTCTAGCTGAGCATTACTCTTCTCTCTTTATGTATCACTGAATGAAAGAGTCCCTAGTTCCACACTGCCTTGTTGAATTCTTGCACTATGCCATTGGAAGAAAATATTAAGAAAAAATGTGAACACAAGCTTGTTTTCTTTACTTTTCTACATCATGAGACATTAAGAGAAAATAAGAATATTTAAATATATATTACTGATCCTAAGTAATAACAGGTGGCAGTTTGGAGGGTCTGTCACAGTTGTAGGAAAAACTCTTGTCAGAGATAATCATTTTAGATTTACTGAACTGGATATAGAATAGAATAGAATAGAATAGAATAGAATAGAATAGAATAGAATAGAATAGAATAGAATAGAATAGAATAGAATACTTTATTGGCCAAGTGTGATTGGACACACAAGGAATTTGTCTTGGTGTAAATACTCTCAGTATACATAAAAGAAAAGATACATTTGTCAAGAGTCAAGAATCATAAGGTACGACACTTAATGATAGGTCAGTGCTGTGTTCCTGTGTCAGTTGTGTCTTCCTCTGAAATGTCTGTATTTCACTAACATTTAAAAAAAATCTCCTGGATTATTAGCATTCAACTTTCGTAATAATGCCTGAATTGTGGTTATCCCATTCATAAGAGAGCCAGTGTTTGGTGTGGATGGATGGATGTATAGATATTTCACTGAATTTGTTTGTTTTTTTGGTGTTCACTTTACTTCACTCTGGTTTTCATTCTCTGTCATAATTATAGTTGCTAGAGGAATAACTGTTAATCTCTTAGCGTAGTAGTCTAATGAATGTGGCATACATTTTTTTGAACTGTGTTCCACTTTATCATACACATTGAAGATAATTGTACTTAAGTGCCCATTATGACCTGTGTTTGGACAATCTGTATGGACTGAATATTGGAGATGTCAATGCAGTTATTGTGTTTTGAATTTAGTTCAAATGATATTTCATATTTATTCAGTAATGTATATATGTATGTGCATATTTTTTAAAGTTCAGCTTTCAGTGATGAATGTGTTCTCTTACCACCTTTTTATTGTTTAGTTTGAAGAGTGCAAATATATGATAGAGGAGAGGTTGCCTTGAAATACCTTTGCTTATGTTAATCTATATTTTACTAATTTAGCTGGTTATATGTTATTGAAATAGCTTACTAAATAGTATAATTTTGAATACAAAGCATATGTCCTGAATAACTAAATCACATTTCAAAGCTTTTCCCCCAAAAAAAACATTTTCCAAACCTGGTTGTTTCTTCATATTAATAGAAACTTCATTATTCAGAAGGACTGCAGTTTGTTAAGCAATTATTACAACAGTGAGTAGTAAAGATATTTTGCAACACTGCTAGATTTTTCTTTAAAGATATTTTGCAACACTGCTAGATTTTTCTTTAGGCAGACAGCAAGATCTTTGATGCTGCCTTCAAAATCTTGATAGTCTTAGGAGTTTTAAGAGCTCATAGACTTTGAATATTACATATTACCAAAGGCAGAAAATACAGGCGGCACACTTATTTGATCCATTAAGAAAAATCAGAGAGAGGCAGTTTTGTGTAGTGGTGAAGGCACAGGTCTAGAATAGAAACCAGGAGACCAAGAACTTTAGTCCCACCCTTGGCCAGTCGCGCTCTCTCAGCTCAGTCTCCTTCACAGGGTTGTTCTGTGGAAAGCAGAAGGCAGGAGGATTAGGCATGTCCCACCCATAAGTTGCTGTTGGTACATCATATTAATAAGAGAAAGGGTTATGTATATATATAGCATTTTTGTGGTAAATGTCTTTGATGAAGCTCAGTGACAGATTATTAGTAATAAGTCTTTCCCAATTTCATGAAACTTTCTTTTGGCTAATGTGTTTGGAATTAGGAATGCAGAATTAACTTCTATCTGGCAAGACTTTAGTCGATCTATTTCAACAGCAGAGGCAGAGAAGTAGAAAAAATAGTGGCTATATATTCTTACATATTCATATAACTGTGAGTTGTATTAATAACTCAGTCTGTATTTTTAAATTACCTATAGCACCAGAAAACCCATATGGAAAATATGAAGTCTTTTAGCCCATAAAGGCTAAAGTAGTTTGCATTTAATTTTTTTAATTTTTATTATGCATTTAATTTTTTTCATTTGGGCGTTAAACTTTAAAATTCCAAACTAACTAGTATCAAAATCTCTTCTACATTTCAAATGGGATTTTTTTTTCCACTGAAAAAGACACATTGTATGTATTTTGGTGAAAGATGAGACACACAAGCAATAGTGAAATCTACTTGCATCAAATTGACCAATTGCTGTAGTTGTTTATTCTTCATTCTGGGTAGTGCTGACAGTTTGGTGAGTTAGAACCTTCCTTCCAAGTCTGAGCTTCCTCCTTTCAATCCAGCATTTGCTTTAATAGGCCATAATAGGAAATAAGCTATCTTTCAAAAACGAAGCCCTGGACCTCCATGCAGGATTCTCAACGTGGGGTTTTGTTCCCTTCCCAATTATTGTTGATTTGCCTTTAAATTTCATTGGATTGCTTCTCTTTTTGTTTCTCAACTTTTTATCCATGATTGAAAACGGTAGTTCCTTTGTGACTGTGCTGGAGGTAAGTTTTATTTGACTGAATGTTGTTTTTTGTCTTTGGAAATGCATCCTCCTCCTTGTTAATTTATAGTTGAGGATTCTCTTTCCAGTTGGTGATGCAGAGCCCTGAGGCATTGTATTTGGATGTTACAATCTTTATTGTTAGAATACAGATAATATAGTAGTGGAAAAAGTGCTTCTGTTTACATATTCATCTTAAGTTTGGCTGGTATAATGCAGCGGACAAAAGTTATCTTCTGTATAGCAGATTTAACAAATAAGTTCTTTTTAAGTTACACCTTCCCCAGAGGCAACAAAATCAGTCTGCTTATTCCTTGAGATGCTTTAACTGCCTTTCCCTCTGAGAATGTTGCTGCTTTTCAGAACTAAAGTGATTTTTAATTACTGTTTTTTAAAAAGTTAAATTTATTATTGAAAGACTTATTTCTTGTCGAGAAGATGGATTAAGTCTGGTATACAAGACCTTTCTTTTTCATCTCCAGAAGAAAAGACTTTAATAAGCTAAGAAAAGATATATCAAACATACTTCCTTTGAAATTTGGCACACTCTTATTACAAGAAGGAGGACATTGCAATTCCTACTGCACAGCTTGCCTTGCCCACTTGTCTGTAAATGCAGAGCCAGAAATCTCATGCTATCTCATTGTGCTATCTGCTTTGCAAACACTGAAGCTTTTTGGAAAGCACTTATTTAATAAAGAATATGAACTCAACTCTCATCCGGCTGGATGCCTTCAGAGCTTGCAGGCTTTAGTGAATTATTCACATTTTTGTCAGATAGTCTCCAGAAATAGAAAATTAAGCAATAGAAGATTTGCAAATTTATAAAAACACAAGGCAAGAGAATTGCCAACTTCTCTATTATTCTGGTTTTTTTTTTGAAGGAACTGAAAACTTCAAGTCTTGTGATTGAAATACAGAATTTGTGCATACAGATAGTACTCGACTTAGAACCATTTGTTTAGTGAACTTTTGAAGTTACAATCGCACTGAAAAGAGTGACTTGTGACTGTTTTTTACCAAAACCTATTGCAGCATCCCGATAATAACGGGATCAACATTTGGACACTTGACAACTGGCATGTATTTATGATGGTCGCAGTGACCCAGGGTCATTTTGTGATCTTCTTACAAGCAAAGTTAATGTGGAAGCCAGATTCACTTAATAACCATGTTACTAAGATAACAACTGTGGCGATTCCCTGAACAACTGTAGCAAGAAAGATCATGAAATGGGGCAAAACTCAGTGACTATCTTGCTTAGCAATGGAAATTGTGGTCATAAGTTGAGGACTATCTGTATGTGAAGAGGTTTAGTTTCAATATTGCTTTAAAGACTTAACATACTTTTGAACATTCTCGGAATGGCTTTACTGCCCTTTACTTGTAATTTGTAACAAAAGTAGTTGTAAAAAATCCTAAGATTATCTGTGTCCACCTTAAACACCATCTGCTCTTGTCTTTGATTTCTGAGTTTTCAGATAAGTATTTCATGGTGCTGGTTTTGCTGAGTCTGTGTGTTTTTTAACTAATAAAAATTTTATTTTCCACCATCAAAAATACTTAACCAAAAAATGGGACTTTGCTTTAATATTTAGAATTACTTCATATTAAAGAAGTAAATCTGATGCAGAACTCAATTTTATTTGGAAATCATTTCTAGAAATAACATATTTTAATTTGACAAAGTTTTCATATAATTTATCATATTTTACAAATGTATTCTTTATTATTTATAGTTTTTCTTTTTTTTCTTATTGATTTTAAATGTATTGACAGTATTTTTAAAGTTCAATAGAGGTATGTTCTGACTAGAAACTGTATAAAATGTCTTACAATATTTTAAGCTTTTAATTGTGTATTAGAATACATTAGCCATATGATATTTAGATTTATTGTTTGAGATTTGCTCACTACCTGCCATATTTTGTTTTTTTTAATTATATGTATCACATACTTATTTTCTTTTCAATGTGTATATGAAAAATAAATAAAAACAAAAGACATTACTTTAATTAAATACGGAAAATCCCTTATCACTTGGGTAATACCGTATTTGCCGGCGTATAAGACGACTTTTTGCCCTAAAAACATGCCTCCAAGTGGGGGGGTCGTCTTATACGCCGGTAAATACATTGTCACTCGGTGCAAGAGCGACGGGCGGAGCTCCGCAACTTGCGAAGCCCCTTCAAGCCCAGCCGGAGTCTCTCTTCCTCCTCCTCCCACCCACCCACCCACCCTCCGCCCGGCTCGGGGCGCTTGCGGAGGCCAATCTGGAGGTGGGGTGGGGGTGGAGCGGGAGGGTCTCTGGCGGGCCGCCGCCCAGCCAGCCCCGAGCCGCGTAATGGCCCAGGGAGTGGGGGGAGAAGGTGGTGGGGGTGGACTGTGGCGCCCCTCCTTCTGGGCAGCGGGGCGGGGGCGGCAATTTGCTCCTCCCGCTTCTCCCTCCCTCTTTGAAAGACCGGGAGGGCTGTGCTTGGGGCGGGGGGATGTCCTCAGGAAGTTCCTGATGGGACCCTGCTGGGCAGGGCCACCCAGCTCCCGAGCTGCTTTCCAGGGTCCCCTTGGGAAGAAAAGGGTCTGGTGGGCGGTGGAAGAAGGCGAGCGCCCTACTCCCGCCCCTGTCCCGTCCCGTCCCTCCTCTTGTCCCCTCCTCCTCCCCGCTTAAGAGAGAAAGATCTGCCTCCCCTGCACCGGCCAGCGCGCTGCGACTTGGGAACCGGCCAAGCGACTTTAAAACCGAGCGGAGGCCAGAGATAGCCGGAATTACCCTCCACACACACACACACACACACACACACAGAGAGAGAGAGAGAGAGAGAGAGAGAGAGTGAGTGAGTGAGTTGGCAGCTGTCCATCCCCCACCCTTGAGTCCGATGGCACGCACGCGGGGCTGTCACAAAGAAAGGGAGAGGAATTGAGTGCCAGCCTGAGAAAGGCGAAGCTGCCTCTAAAGCATTTTGGTGGCTTTGTAAGTTTGGGGAAAGGGGTTGGGGTGTCAATCAAGAATTATATCCAGAATACCCCAAGTGTTACAACTTACCGTATTTGCCGGCATATGAGACGACTTTTTGCCTTGAAAAGCATGCCTCCAAGTGGGGGGTCGTCTTATACGGCGAGTATATAACAAAAACTATATTTTGAGTGGAAATGTTGGGGGCTCGTCTTATACGCCCAGTCGTCTTATACGCCGGCAAATACGGTACTTTCACCTTTAATATATGCACCTCCATTATATTTAAATTGTAATTGACCAATGATATACTGCTAAACATCAGAATAATATTTTTCTAGGTTAAAATCATGTTTAATAAGAATGTATATATAAATCTTTTGACTTAACCCAATAGCTCTTCTGTATTCTACCAAGCATTAGGATGTGCAAAACTTTTTGTGCTTGAAACAGCCTTTTCAAGTATTTCAAACTCGAATTCAAACACATAGGTTGCAAGAGTTTTGTTTCGAGCTTCACACAAAACATACTGTACTCAGAACAATACTTGGCCATTTTGAGCAACATATTGACATGCTCAGTGTTGTTCCTTGCTCTGCAATTCAATGTTGGGGTTTGTGATTATTATTTTATAATATTTTTCCATGTCTAGCCAGTTGTGTATCTGCATTCGTTGGCTTAGACTGGGTGGGATGTTCTGGTGATGGAATGCTAAGGCAGAGTAGAATTCCTTATAAGAGGGCTAAAGAGCCATGAGGGACTTTGCTCTGCCAATGGGGAAGGAGGATGAGTTCAACTGCCCTTCAATTGACTAGAAGCAGTTCTAAGACTGCTACTATTGTTTGCTTCACCAGTAAGTATCTGTTTTCCTGTTTGCCTGCCTGCCTGGCTCAATCCCCCATCCCTCCCTCCACCCTCTCTCTCTCCCTCCCTCCCTCCCTCTCCATCCATCCATCCAACCCACCCACCCACCCATCCATTCCTTTCACTGTTGAAGCAACTTTGGGCATTTTACCCTAGTGGTGAACTTTAAAGCAATATTGAGTGCTGGATAGAAGACAGATATCACCCTTCTCTATTTTTAAATTTATCTTCTTTAGACATATCTCTTTTACTCACTCTACCCCTATTTATTCAGGTGGGTGTGGAATAATAAATTTATAGTTAGATGGGGGCTATATAAACCTTCATGAAATCCTAACTTAAAAAATAAATCAATGACTTGGAAGTTATAATCAGATAAAAGGCCAGTTGGTAATACTTTTTGCAGCAGAAATAATGGGATCAATTGTCATCATAGTGGGTACCACTACTCATAGTGAGTACCTCTACCTTCCTTTAGAAGGCCAGAAGCTGAGTTTGAGGGACAGGGAATGAGGAGTTACCCTACCCCATGAATGAAGATCACAAATAGTGATAGAGGTGATGCAGAGGAATCAGTAGATTATCATCAGCAAAGTGGGGGAGGGACCATCTGGATGGGGTAGTAGGGCTGCACTTTAAGCTTGCAGTTTTAAGACCCATTGTGATGACCTGGGGCGTGGCACAAAGGCAACACAGTCAAATAAGCAAGAAGTGTCCCTTTAATATCTCCAGCTTTGCCCCCAATGTCCAGGTTACTTTTGGCTGGAGAAAAAACTCTCCCAAGAACAGTCTTTAAGTGGAGGAAATTCAGTCCGAAAACAAAGTACATACAAACTATAAATAAAAATCCACAAAAACCATGCTGCAGTAATTAACTTGACAGGGCAGAAGAAATTGCAGACTTGAAAGCCCAGCAAAACACACACACAGTTGGGAAGACGCCAGGAACCCAGATAAGCCTCGATGATACCAGATAATTCACGATTTGCTCCCAACAACCTTGTTGTACACTGCTTCCCTTTTTAAACATTGTGTTCCCGGCTGCAGCTAATGAAGGGAATCAGGTCCCTTTCCTCCCCCGTAAGCCACGCAACTCACATTGCTCCCTTCTCCGTTCCTCCTTGCGTGCCCTAGGATGAAGACGGGGTGGGCCTGGGTCTTCCTCCGAATTCCCTCTCCCTTGCTCTACCTCTCCCCTGCTCTGCTCAGCTGGCCTTTGCCCTTCCCAGTTTCTTCCACAGCCAACAGAGCCACACTCCCACTCCCTGTCAGCTTCTCGGCCTCCCCCTCTGAATCAGATTTAGGGGCATGACACCCATGTTATGCTTCTGAACTGTTGCAATAGGTGAGGACACCAACATTTTTTCAACATCGTGAATACTTAAGCACCTTTTTGGACATCTTCTATGTCCTAGAATCATGGAAGGTGCCTAAGAAGTAATTAAATCCTAAACCTGCACTGTGCAAGGATTTACTACACTGTCTCTTGATAGAAAACTATCCAGCTACTAGTGGCAGCAACAGGAAACCTGCAGTAAGTGAAACAGTCATTTGTGAACAAACAAGATGGTCCAGAGACGTCAGATTGGAAATTATGTATATTATGGCTGATAAACCTTTCAGCACTTGAATGCAAGTCTCTTTAATCCCCAGGAGCAGAGAAATAATTGAAGCTGTTTCTATTCTTATGATATACAGCATGAGTCAGTTTTTGCTCTCAGTTCTTTTTTAAAGAAAAACTTTGAGTAATTCCAGGAATTGACCCAAAAGCGAAGAAAGGTTGATCAAGAATGGATATTTCTCCTGGTGGACAAAGCTCCTTGTTGAAGATGAAGTTCAGAAGGAGTAAGGGAGAAAAGGCTATATCCAAGAGAAGAGAGGCTGAATAGTAGTAGTAGCAGACAGGACTGTTTCCAGCCTGGGAATTTTCTTGGCATGTCCAAGCATACCAGCCTCATCTTTGCTACATTGCCAAAAGAACAGAAGCCAAACCATGTGAGCTTAAAGAAGACAATAAACTGCCCATTTTGGACTACCGTACCTGATAAAAGTTGATAGCAGCTGACCTGCCTCTCTAAAGCATATATTTATTTCATATTAGGGTAAGCTCCAGCTTCTTTCCCTGTGTGATATACATTACAAAGAGATTCCAGTCAGGGATCTCCTGAGTAATCTGTACTGGGGCCTATCTATTTATTGCCCCACCTAAGTTAAGATAATATTTTGCCAGCTTTCTCTCAAAGTTCTCCCACCCACTCTCACCCCCTCCTTCATGCACAGCCCATAAGGATGTTGCTAGGTCCCAATCAGTCAAGGTGCAGTGACTCTGAAGAGGCCCCATACCATTCAAAGCACATGTATATGGAGGCAGTTTTCTGGATCGCAGCAGAACAGATTCCAGGCCAGAGAAAAGGAGAAGAGGATCATTGCAACCTTATGCCATTGTCTGTCAAATAGGTAAGTAAATTGGTTTTTTAAAGACATTCTTCGCTGTAGGAAAATTAGAGTTTATGAACGCCATCAACAGAATGCCAATGTCCCCTCATAAAGAAGCAGTTCATTGGAGATAAAATAAGGCAGGTAAAGCCAATTGTATATTATCTGCATGAACCACAGTGTTTGCACACATAAGTGTTGCTAATGTTGAAACAGTTGTTATCCGTGCTACATAGAAGAACTAACATGGTAGCATATTGGAATGGGTTTGTAACTTTTTGGGGGCATATGTCTTATATTATAAACAGAAATGTTTTTTCAATTATAAAGATTGAAGTCAAAGTCAACAAGACATGAGAAAATGCACAGAATGCACATACACTATACATGCACACCAAAGCTTAGCAAACCAACTTAAAGTCTTTTCACAATGTCTTCACTGTTCATTTGGTTAAACTTTGACATTTATTTTGTTGATACATAGCTTCAAGATGCATTTTAAAAATGCATTGTTGGTTGCATTTTGCTAGTTCAAATATGATGTATGTATTAATGCATGCACTCAAAACTCTTGTATATTCATGTTGAACTTTCAAAAATTAAGGATTTTCTGTTGGGTTGATTTACTGGGCTTTGTTTTATGTATATATATATATATATATATATATATATATATATATATATATATATATATATATATATATATATATATATATATATATATATATATATATATATATATATACTACTCATCTACACTATTGTTTCTGATTTTGAAAAGAGGCATTTTTTCTATTATAGCAGTCAAAATTATTTATGCGCAATTTTTGCTGACAATTTTTTTCAGAACCTGGAAGTGGCTACAATAGTGCAGTGAATGTGTGTGTTCAATTTTTGTATGTGGATTTTTTGCTGTGGAAAAAGGAGGGAGGAGATACCTTTCTGTTTTATAGTGCACCTTTCTCCCTAGGAACCTAGCTCAGGCAAGAGTCAGACATTAATTGCAGCAGCCTTCTAGACTGGAACAGGCCCAGTACCACCATGTGTGGCTTTTGGCAAGAAGCTAGGCCAAAATACTTTCATGTTGTTTCTATTTGCAATGGAAAATTTTAAAAGAGTAGGGGAAAGTTTTCAGACCACTATGGGCATGAGGGGCATCTCTTCCTTGACTTTTTTTTTTTTTTTTTTAGATGGAGAAAATGTGGTACATTCAAAGTCTGTTCCATCCTCAGAACACAGAACACTTGACTGGGGCTATTTTGTTCTGACCTCGAAACAAAATATGTTTCCTATCTTATGTATAACCATGCACATATCTATATTTTGTCATGATCAGTTCCAAGGTTACAATCGAATAATCTGCATATACCCCTTTTGTGTAAATTCATCATCTTTAATAATACTTTGCTTTTTACTTTGAATAGGTAGACATGTAACTCTTGTTGCCATCTATATCTCAAGCAAGCCTGATTCGTTTTTACATTTGCTCCTGTTTAAGAGATTGCATGTATATGGTCTTGATTCCTGCTTCTATGACTCTAACAAATCAAGATGGTAGAAGTAATGAAAGTAGCATTTTGAAGACAAGATTGAGTTAAGCTAGCAGCTTCAAAATCTTATGTCATGAGTCCTGCTGAAGAGACAGAAAAACACTTTATTTAAGCATGTTTTAGATATTATTAATTCAACTTCAGTATCAAATCAGATTCTTAAACCAGCATAAGGAAAATAGGATACAAAACAAAAAATAATGCAATGAAATAAAATTACATATAAAAAACTAAGAAATATACTAAAAAAACTAAAACTAAAACAATGTCTAAAAAAATCTAAAAAGAGGGTAAAAGCAATGAATAAGGCAAGGGGGAACATAGTAAACTCTCAACGATATTCCTTATTTGTGGGTATTTCTTACGGCAAGGCAAAATATGTCAGGGATGAAATGCTTTTTATATTTAAGATAATACAAATGTTTTACATGATCTAAGGAAATAATTATGAAAGATGACATTTATATATAGAATACAATATTGAGATGACATTGAGTACCTGAGCTTAATCTGATTGACTGATGAATAGTGTATCATTATATCATTAATTGCTTAGTTTTTGATGGATGCAATAAATTAGCAACACTTCTAAATGGATACATCTTCTCTTCTTTTTTCTCTCTTTCTGCTTGTTGGTTCTTCTTTTTCTGCAGAGGGAGAATCGCAGGCTTCAGGAAGCCAGCATGCGACTTGAGCAAGAGAACGATGACCTTGCTCATGAACTTGTAACAAGCAAAATTGCTCTACGAAATGACTTGGACCAGGTATGAAACCTTCCTTTATAACTAAATTTCTGTGGAAATCAGAGTCCAATGATAAAAGAGAAATAAATAAACCAAAATAAAAAACATAATTATCCCTTAATATTTGACATTGATTATGTGAGTTAGAAGTATAAACAGAGTAATTGGTGGGTTCAACTAGACAGTTACTACTGTTGCAATCCTGGAGAATTGTTGGTTCAAATTACGATAGAATTTCAGTTCTTCTTTTAGTATTAAAGACAGTTGATTATATGTAGGTCTTATTGATCAGAAAACTCAAATTTGATATTTTTTCTTATGAGAAATTAGGATTTTGGAACACTATTCTTTAAAAAGGGTTGAGAATGTATTTTTTAAAAACAGGATCATTATTTTTATTCTACTATTAAATAACAAAACTCTTACAACTTTTGAGATTTTACAAAAGGAATATAGTTTATCTAAAAATACAGAATAGCAACACAGTACAAAAGCTTGTTATTTACATTTTTTAGTCATGTCTTCATGGAAATTCTAGAGACATTGAATATAATGTAGAAGGCCGTAGAAAAATAAGTTTGGATAATATGAAAGACATTTGGAATAAAGTACTGAGGTATTCTATATTTCCCAATTAATAGTTTCTGGCTTTAATAAAATTAGTAATTTCTTACAACCTAAAAGCTTAATTACTTGAGCGAAAAACATTTAGAGTTATATTCAAAGAAATGCTTTAAAAAGTTTGGTTCTCATTGTTTCTATGCTGGACATAAATTTGAAAGATTTATGTAGGCCCTCTTTTAATTCTTTATTGTTAAAAATTATCACTACGCTGAACAAGAGTCTTGGATCGCCGTTAAAGGTCAAATATGTTAATGCCCTGTTTAATCATAATCCAAAATCTCTGGAATATCTGTCAAAGGAGAATTTTGGATTTATCAACCTGGGGAAAATATGATTAGGTGTTAGTGTTTGGGGATTAACCCCTAGCAGAGTATTGCAGCAGTAGTCAAGCCAGGAAGGGCCCCAGAGTATACACACACTGAACACAAACACTGTTTGTAGTTTAAATAGTTTTTAATCCATTTAGAGTTCAAAGCATTGTCATTCAGTCCATTAAGTCATTCACAGTATTTCCATCCAGTAAGACTCACTAGTATAGTCCAAGTTAAGAGTCCTTACAATATCTTTATCAGCTGATAAAGATATCTTCTCCTCCTCCGGTGCCTCTCTCCAGAGGAACAATCGCTGGATATTCAGCAAGACGCTCAAACAGTAGAACAGTAGAATTACGCAGTAAATCAGCAAACAGTAGCAGACAGGATTCACAGTTAGTCACAGTAAGACACAGTTAGTCGCAGTAACACACAGTAAGCTTTCCAGCTTCTAATGCTTCCTTATATTGTAACTTCTAACCGCACCCTTAATCGGCTAATTGCCTGCTGCATTGTGCTTAAAGTGATAAGCACTTAAACCATGATATCTAAGTTTTATATATTTATTCACCCAAACCATATTTGGTATCAATGTTATACCTAACATACTCCCCTTTTGGGTGAAATAAATATATAATACCTTTACAATCTAACCCCATAATTTTCACAACTCTCCTGGTGCTTACTGGCACCTTGGGCTTTAGTAAAATTATCAGCTAAATTGTCCTCCGACATACTAGCTGAATCATCTTACTTCTTACAGATTGTCTCACGTTTAGGTATCTTAGATCTGTATGTTTGCTCCTTGTTTTTACTGCAATATTTGTGGCCATTTGAATTGCTGCCTGATTATCTTCATGTATAATTATAGGATAATCCACAGTTATACCTATATCAATTAACATTTGTTTATACATTATTAATTCTGTACATAACAGAGATAAACAGGAGAATTCTGCCTCCATAGTAGACAAACTTATATGCTGTTGTCTTATTGACTTCCAGCCTATTAATGTCTTACCCAGCATTATGGCTGTTCCTGAAGTCGACTTTCTAGTGTCTCTTTCTGATGCAAAGCTAGCATCTGCATAAGCACTCAGAATTAAATCACCCTTTGGTTCTAAATACAATGAATAATTCATTGTCTTTTTAAGATATCTTAATATCCTTTTAGCTGCAATCCAGTGTCTTTCACATGGTGCAGAATTGAATCTAGCCAACTGATTCACGCAGTACGAAATATCTGGTCTAGACCAATTGCTAATATAAGACAAACTACCTATTAAAGATTGATAAATCACCTTATCAAACTCCGGGCTTTGTTCATCAGTGTTGCTAAACTCCTGACTCATTGGAGTCTTAGCCGCTTACAAAGCTCCATCTTGTAATCTTTTAGCAATTTGCTTATCTTATCTTCCTGAGATATCTTAAAACCTTTCCGTGTTTTCTTTATATTCAAACCGAGATACTTCTTTATCTCCCCTAATTGCTTGATCTTTATTCTCTTTCCTAATGATGCTATTATTTTATTTGCTTCATCATTAGTTTCAGTTATCAATGCAATGTCATCTGTGAATAGTAATAATAATGATACTTTCCCATTTGTCTCCCTCTTAAACAGACATGGATCGGCTAAACCAGCTTTAAATCCTATATTGTCTAGTTCCTTTACAATATACTGGTTCCATTCATAGCCTGATTGTTTTAGACCATAGAGGCTTTTCTTTAACAACCAACAATCATTATTATCCTTATTTTCACTTTTAATATCAACAGGTTTTTTCATATAAATAATATGTTTTAATGGGGCGTGCAAGTAAGCAGTTTCCACATCTAGATGGTTAACTATATAGTTTTTACTAGCTGCCCACACTAAAGCTGCCCTCAAGGTTGCTGCCTTAAGACTAGGTGCAAACACCTCATCGTAGTCATTGGCATTCTGCCTAAAACCTTGGGCTACTAACCTTGCCTTATGGATTAAATTACCATTTTTATCTGTTTTTACCTTAAAAATCCATTTGCAGCCAATGGATTTCTTACCTACAGGTAATTTGGCATTCTCATATACTTTCATATCTCTTAATGAATTCATTTCCTTATTCATTGCTGCATACCATCTTTCTTTTTCCTTAGTAGGATACTTTTTAATTTCTTCAACAGAATTAGGAACTTGATTAATCTGGCACACTGTGTTAGCCTGGTACCTATCAGGCGGTCTAGATACACGTGTAGTTCTTCTGGGAATTACAGGGCTTACTGGAGGACTTTGTTGAACTACTACCTGTTCATCTTCCTCATCCTGTTCAGCTATTGAATCTGTTTCTTCCTTTATGGGCACTGTTTCATCCTGTATTTGTCTCTTTACTTTATTTTTAAAGTTACAGGGATAACTAATGGGATTTCTATAGGATTCAATAATTACATCTTTATTGGCATCCTGTTCTAATTTCTCCCATCCTTCATGTTCTAGAAATTGGGCACTAGCACTACATAACACTTTAGATGTGCCTTTCTCCCAAAATCTATATGCCCTATGGTTTGCCTGATAACCAACGAAGAAAAATCTTTTAGCTCTATGTTGCCCTTTTTTTCTGAGTTGTGCAGGAATATGCACCCATGCTGGTGCACCAAATGTGTGCAGGTAACTTAGGTCAGGTTTCCTGCCATGCCACCTGGTAAATGGTATTTCACCTGTTGTTGTATTAACAACGTTGTTCAATATGTTATTAGCACACATTGTAGCCTCCCCCACAAAGAATCAGGTAACCCAGAATCATTTAACATTGTTCTAACCATTGCCTGTAGTGTTTGGCCTCTTCTTTCAATAAAAGCGTTATGTTCTGGCCTGTATGGAGCAGACTTCTTATGCTCTATTCCAGCTACCTTAAGTCTGTTCTGGAATTTGTTATTAATAAATTCCGTACCATTATCTGTCACCAGGGTTATCAGTTGTCGTTTAGACTTTCTTTCAGCAAACCTAAGCCAATTGAAAAAATGTTGATATGTTTCAGTTTTGCTTTTCATTAAATAGCAAAACCCATATCTAGAATAATGGTCCATAATGCTCAGTATATATCTAGCACCCCCATACTGGGTTTCTTTGGACCTATTATGTCTGCAAATACTACTACTAAAGGTTCTTTTGTTTTGAAACCATTTAGCCTATTTGCAGGCAATACTTTGCTCTTATCTTCACAGCAAACATTACAACGCAAATATTTATCACAAGGTTTTAACCTTATTCCTTCAGATAACTCAACTGTACGTTTTAGCATTTTAAAATTTACATGCCCCAAACGCCTATGCAATAAATGGATACATTCATTATGAGGTTTTATATTATTAAATACAGTTTGTGCCTCCCCTTTCTTACTATTATCTAAGACATATAATGTTCCATTTAAAGCTGCAGTTACCTTTTTGTTATCTTTTTCAATTATGCAATTATTATCTTTAAAAGTAATTACATAACCTAATTTATCTAATACCCTTACTGAAAGCAAATTAAACTTTAGTTGCGGTACATACAACATTTTTATATCCTGGTTTATGCACGGACAATGTGCAAAACCTTCACCTTTCGCGTTAAGATTCCAGCCGTTTGCAAGAGATATATGTTGAGAGCTTTTAGACATTTTTATAAATTTTGTCTTATCTCTTGTGATGCAGTGGGATGCGCCACTGTCAACCACCCATATATCATTCTTCACATCAGAGTTGCTAAACGTGGCTAGTTCAAATGCTTTCTTTGGCTTTTTATATTCTGGCTTTTTCTCTTTTTGCAGAATCTTGCCAAATGTCCTCTGCCTCCACAATTAAAACACTTTTTAATTGTGTATGCCGTCGAAGATAAATTCTCTTCTTCCAGGTGCTGTACTTTGCTTAGCTGGTTTCTTACAGGCTTTGAAGATAATTTCTCTTCTTTCTTATCTTCTCTCAGCTCGTCACGCTCACGCCTTCTTCTGGCTTCTTCTAATAGCCTGCCTGTTATGTCGGTTAATGAGAGGCTTTCTTTTGGCAATACCTCTAACGAAGTCACATAGTCATCATAGCTTTGATCTAATGAAGATAATATTATGTAGACTTGTTGCAGTTCATTAAATATAAGCTCTTTTTCTTGCAATTCTTGAAAAATGCTCTTCATACAGTTTAAATGAACTAACATATCTC
Organism: Notechis scutatus; assembly: GCF_049901735.1. NCBI lineage: Eukaryota > Metazoa > Chordata > Lepidosauria > Squamata > Elapidae > Notechis > Notechis scutatus. Next base: position 107,803,061 of record NC_142011.1, on the reverse strand, counting down.
CATTCCTCTGAAGATGCGTTCGAAAAAGCTTCCGTGTAAGATTTATATGTGCTCCTACACTGTCCCGAACATAAATCTTCCTGAGGTTCTCCCAGCAGTTTGCAGCATTTTCTTCTCCACGAATATGGACAAGCTGCTGATCACAGAAGTCAGTCCTATGATGCATAAAGCCTGCTCATTCTTCAGTTTAAAGTCTTGTAACTTTTCGTTATCATCATCATCAGCAGGATCCCAGCTACTCACATCTGGTGGGTTTGCTATAATGTCCCACAAACCTTCTCTGCGTAGAAGTAAACTACATTTCATTGACCATGAAACATAGTTTGTTCCATCCAGCCTGGATATCATGGACAGTTGTGACAAATTTACTTGTGCCATTACTCTTCAGATATTTTGACTATTTTAAACTAATTAAAACAGTTTGTTTTTACAGTAATGTGCAACTCACACCAACTCTCTCTGCTATATCCTGGTTAGTTAGACTATGCTGCTGGGCCCATAACCAATGTTAGTGTTTGGGGATTAACCCCTAGCAGAGTATTGCAGCAGTAGTCAAGCCAGGAAGGGCCCCAGAGTATACACACACTGAACACAAACACTGTTTGTAGTTTAAATAGTTTTTAATCCATTTAGAGTTCAAAGCATTGTCATTCAGTCCATTAAGTCAGTGGTCCCCAACCTTTTTTGTACCAGGGACCGGTTTCAAGCAGAAACATTTTTCAAGGACCGGGGGAGGAGAGAATCCGAGTTTGGTAGTTTGCTTGCAGACGTTTCATTACCTGACTAGGTAACATCTGATGTTGTTACCTAGTCGGGTAATCAAAACGTCTGCCAGCAAACCACCAGTTCAGGGAGCGCCTCGGCCCTGCCGCCCTCAGCCCCATCCCTCAGGTGTCTCCCTCCCTCCCTCCCTCAGGTGTCTGCCTCGTTCCTCTCTCAGTCACTCTATCGCTCCTACAGCAGCCCAGGAAGAAACTGCTTCAAAGAAGCCGGGGGTGGGGGTGGGGTGGCTTTCCTGTCGCCACAGCTTCCCGAAGCACCCGTTTCACCCCACCCCGCCCGCCCGCCCGCTCGCGGTTCAATCCCACAGTGCTCCGTTCTACCTGCCTGCCTGCCTGCCTTCTTCGTTTCGGAGCAGCCGGCTGATAAAAAGAGGCGAATAGTTATTATTCTCAGCCGAGCTGCTCCCAAACAACCAGACAGGCAGGCAGGCAGAACGGAGCACTGTGGATTGAACCGCGAGCAGCGGGCGGGTGGGGTGAACGGGCGCTTCGGGAAGCTGCGGCGACAGGAAAAGCCACCCCCAGCTTCTTTGAAGCAGTTTCTTCCTGGGCTGGTGGAGGAGCGAGAAAGCGACTGAGAGGCTGAGCCAGAGAGCAGGACAGGCTTCGGTTGCTTCCTCCTCCCCTTCTTTCATTTGTGTCCTTGATCCCCGATCCCAGCAGCATTCACCGAAGGCGAAGAAAGCCGCCATTTTTTTTATTTTTTTCTTTGCGGCCCGGTAAAGAATGCTCCACGGCCCGGTACCGGTCCGCGGCCCGGTGGTTGGGGACCCCTGCATTAAGTCATTCACAGTATTTCCATCCAGTAAGACTCACTAGTATAGTCCAAGTTAAGAGTCCTTACAATATCTTTATCAGCCGATAAAGATATCTTCTCCTCCTCGGTGCCTCTCTCCAGAGGAACAATCGCTGGATATTCAGCAAGACGCTCAAACAGTAGAACAGTAGAATTACGCAGTAAATCAGCAAACAGTAGCAGACAGGATTCACAGTTAGTCACAGTAAGACACAGTTAGTCGCAGTAACACACAGTAAGCTTTCCAGCTTCTAATGCTTCCTTATATTGTAACTTCTAACCGCACCCTTAATCGGCTAATTGCCTGCTGCATTGTGCTTAAAGTGATAAGCACTTAAACCATGATATCTAAGTTTTATATATTTATTCACCCAAACCATATTTGGTATCAATGTTATACCTAACATTAGGTACGAATGGTTATGTTCCAGAATAAAAACATTGGCTAAACAGATATTGTCATCTCTGCCTCTGAAATAGCTTTGAGCAATGGAAAGGAAGACTGTAAAATATGATTTGAAATGGTCTAGATGTGTTTAAACGTGAAATTGTAATGATTACATTAAAGAGCATCATATAAGGTAGTCCTCAGTAGTTTGATTTCTTATTTAAAATGGTTCTTGTTTAAACTAGAATTAAATATAATGCTGCTGAGGGTTGTTTTTAGTATTATTCCCCCCCCCCCCCTTTTATTTTCTAGGGACCTTTTGTCTTTATTATCTAGAGGATTTAATATAGGATTATTATTTTTCTTTTTTCCCTCCACTACACAGATTTTTAACATAATAGGTTTTTTTTGTTAATAATCATTTACTATTCAGTAATAATAGTAGCCAATACATATAATATTAAAAAGTTGAAAAGTTTTACAGAATTGATAACTTTATAGATTAATAAAAAAAATTTTTAAAGCAGAGTTAAGTGTTAGGTTTGGATGCTACATAAATAATTGCTCCATATGTTAACTACTGGCAGAATGATAAAAATAATTGGATTGGAAGTGTTGACTTTGAATATTTCAATATAGATATATGTATCACAGAGAATTGTTTACAATCCCTGAGTTCTAGAATTTGGGGGAGGGATAGACCCCGGTTGCACCTATGTCCATATCTTATTTATGGACCTGTGCCTGCACTGCCCATGCTTACTAAGGGGATCTCATTGTTCAGTCCATGTCACTCTGAAATTCCAGGCTGAAGATAAAGCAGATGTTTTGAATAAGGAACTGCTCCTGACCAAACAAAAACTAGTGGAAACTGAAGAGGAGAAGCGAAAACAGGAAGAAGAAACAGCGCAGGTAAAATGAGTTCCACTGATTCATGGGATTATACCAAAGAGAAAGTGACAAAGAAAGTACCACTCTCTTACTGTAAAGAGATTTTGATTCTCTTAAATGTTTAGTGTATATTATTCTTGTTTCAGTTACATAGAACAACATTTCCTTAAGATCTTTGATCTTTGAATATCACTAATAATATCACTAATATTCAAAGAAATAGAAATAATTCCTAAACTCGTTGGACAGATTTGAAGTCATATTAGGAAACAAATTAGCATGACTAGCAAGAGCATTAAGATGCTTAAGCTATGTGTTCTGTCAGTGCAAGAAGTCAGGAGCCAGAGTAGAGTTCAAAAATATTACAAATTCATACTATCTGTATCCAAGAATCTGAACCGCTAATGTTTAAGGTGGATAGGCGCTAGATAAGAGCCAACAGACTTCAAGAGGTGCTGAACTTAGGTCTTTTATGCGGGTTTCGTTTCCAAACTGGTTATGCATTTGACTGCACCCTTCGGCTCAGCTTGGTCATCTCCCACTTGTTCCTTTTGTTATCTATCTTTGAATTCTTGCATCTCTTGAATGAGAAATCAGAGTCAACACTATTTATATATGTCAGTATAAGAAATCATGTTTCAAAGCATTTTTTAAAATTAACTGCAGTTAATTAATAGCCAGTTCATCACTCTAGATATTCAACACACTGGAATTAGTTTAACTGCAGGATTAAAATTTTTGTGAGATCCTCAAGTCAATAACTTCTTGAAAGCGGGCAACAGAATTTCATTTTTAATGTGTGCCAGTATGCTCACAGTAAAAAATAGCAATAAAGGTTACCTTATCTCTTAAATTCCAGTTCAGGAATTTCACTATAAGGCACACTTTTATGTCATGAAAATCCAGTTGACTTTTAATTAAAGGATAGCAATATTTTGTTATTCTAGGAATTAAATGGGTAATTTAATCTCCTAAAATAAATTATAGCTCAGCATTTTCAGTTTTATTTATTTATGTCTACATTTCTATCCTGCTGCAATTCAAAGACTTTCAGCAACATACCAAATATATGAAATGGTAGTATAGAATAGTAGCTTTTTTAAACAAAAAGTATATTTCAAAATTGTTCAGTTATTTTTTAGTTACCTAGATTGTTTATTTGTTTGACTAATATTAGTGTTAATTTATTTTTTTTCTTTATGCAGCTGAAGGAGATGTTCAGAAAGCAGTTGGAGAAGGCGGAATCTGAAATAAAGAAGACAAGTGCAATCATTGCAGAATACAAACAAGTAATTATGTTGGTTTCGGGAGGGGGATGGGTGTTGAGTTTTCAGTTCTCTTTTAAGTTTATATAATTTGGAGAGGTACGATTCTGTAAAGTACATTAATTTCTAGGTAAAAGTTTGAAATGGTATGGCCTAGGTGCTTTAACAGTGTCAGAGGTACATGGAATCTTTGAATCTTTAAGAGATGCAGTTCCTGACATGAAATCAACCAATATTTGGAATTTAAAAGTAGAATGAAGATTAGCAATGTGTCCATTGACCTCTCAAATAACATTTTAAAAAGTGTAAGCCTGAGAGGTCTTGTCCAGCATTAGCTTTATTTTGGTTTCAAACTGTAGCATATATATTTTTATTTCATTTATGATGTGTTTATTTTTACCATGATAATATATTTAGGGTTTTATTTCTGTAGAATCCCTAATGCATATTTTGTTAGAGTTTGTATTTCAGTAATTTTAACTGAAAATACTAACACATAGGTGTTAATTCTCAGGACAAACCTCATTCTGTTTGCAAGTTAAAATTTACTTCTTAGCCATCAAACAGCAAAGTCTAGTTAACAACATGCTTTCTCCATGTTCAAAACTTGCAATAAACATGTTATAGATTGCTAATCATGATTCTCATACCAATAGTTGTGGTATCTTAGTTTTAATAATCTTAGAAATACCATTCATTTGGGTGTGAATGACAGAGTTGATACACTGTAAGGAACTAATATACTGATTCATTTTAAATATGTTGTTATTGTATTAAAGAATGGTTAATTTTTGAAATTTCTTTGAAAAGGATATCCCATTTAAAATACTCCACCTTTTTTTAGATTTGTTCCCAGTTGAGTAGCAGACTAGAAAGACAACAAGTAGCCAGTAAAGAAGAACTTGAAGTTGTAAAGGTAAGAATTGATTTCGCTCAGCTTATAATGCCTCACATTAAATTCATACTGTTAGAGATAGGCAGGAGGAACAGGCAATTTCACAGGCTGAAACAAAATTGTTAATGGTTAAAGTTATCTATTACCAGTAAAGATTAAGGAGTTGTACAGGTATTGGCCTAAGAAATTTTCTTGTATAGTGGACTTACTGCAAGGGAGACATGTTCATGTATCCTGTGCAACCTTTCAATCAAAGGAATGCTAATACGTCTAGTCTGGTGCAGCCTTTTCATCAAAACTACCATGTAAAACTAAATTTTTTAAAAATTACTCAAAAAACCAAGGCCAAATTGTTACATAACCATCACAGATACTTAGAAGAATCTCATGGGGTTCTAGAAACAACCTTCCAAGTACTGTTGACAATGATTACGAAGAAAAAACAAAAACAAAATCCAAGGATCTGGAAAAGAGATGTGGGAGTAGTCAGCAGACATTACTAGTCATCAGAATAAACAGGAATTTAAAAAATGAATGAAAATACCTGGTTCAAACAGTAGAACCACTATAATTTTATGTTATTCCCTATCATAATGTTTTCCAAAACATTACTGAACATATCAATAATACACAGGTTTATTGAACAATTAATCTTACTTCCTGAATCATGGCTAAGGGATGTCCATCAAATTGGCACACAGTACAATACAAATTACATTCTTTGTTAGCAAGTTCTAACAAAAACTAGACTAAGACATATCACAAAAAAAGAAATGGGAACAGATCTCCATTCAGTGCAGGCCCTAATTTTGTCTTGCATTTTGCACCTGCAATCCAAACGTGCGTAGGATAGCAGGCCCAACTGGAGCAGCTGTTGAAAAATAACATAAAATCTATCCCAAGATCAGTGGGGAAGAGCTAGCAGTGGATCAGGTGCTAACTCTGCTTTGAACATTTTCACCTATCTGCCTTTTCTTGCTCAGTTGTGCTACAGTTTACCTGCTCTCTCTCCTAACTGCCTTTTTCCACTTACTGAGGCACAGTATAGGATGCTTCATTGTTCGGTCATTTCCCCAATAGCATATAGCAATAGCACTTAGACTTATGTACCACTTTATATAGTGCTTTACAGCCCTCTCTAAGCAGTTTACAGAATCAGCATATTGCCCCCAACAATTTGGGTCCTCATTTTACCCACTCGGAAGGGTGGAGGGATGGGTCAACCTTGAGCCTGGTGGGATTTGAACTGCCAAATTGTAGGCAGCTGACTGCAGAAGTAGCTTGCAGTACTGCACTCTAACCACTGCGCCACAGAGGCTCCTTATAGGCCTACTCTTTAGAAAATATGAAGTGGCAATACTGCTGCAGTTTCAGTGAAGGAGCAAGGAGCAACATGAACAAAATCTATCAGTTTATTTTGTCTGGCCTGGTTTGCAGATACTTCTCCTTATTCAAGTGTTGCTTCTTGACACAGTGATAACCACAACTCTTTGCTTTCACATTCCATATACACTAGTATGTTATATATTCTTCCTTTTCAAAGTGTGGATTGGGAACATTTATAAAATAAAAACTCCAGAAAATCTTATTATAACGGAATGAGGAAAAAAAGTTCCCTAGGTCACTAACCCTCCATTCCTTATATTATACTCATAGTCTGTAATAGATTTACTCTTGACATGTCATATTAGATAATATTCTTGGCTGAGAAGAACACAGGCCAACATGATTTTATTTGCTCAGTGATTAGTCACCTGATATAGTGAATACGGCTGGACATTTCTGTTTTTCTTTTTGTATCATGCTCATGTAATTGGCTATTTTAGGGAAAGGTGATGACTTGCAAACATTGTAGTGAAATTTTCAGTAAAGAAGGAACATTAAAAGTGCCTGCTGTTAAAGAAGGGTCAGGAGAAGACACAGATGATGAGAAAGATGCCCTTAAGAAACAACTGCGAGAGATGGAACTGGACTTGGCACAGACTAAGCTGCAACTTGTGGAAGCCAAATGCAAAATACAGGTAATGAGATTTTAGAAGTATTTTCTTACAATGTTAAATGTATCAATTGTCACTGCATCCTTCAATATGCAAAGAATTTTTTTTCTCCTGCATGAAGGTATTTGAAAGTTAATGGCTGTCCTCATCAAAGCCTTCATTAACAAAAAGGTATTTGTAGGCCTCATGTGATAAGGTAGCCAATAGCAATAGCATTTTAGACTTATATGCCTCTTCATAGTGCCATTCTAAGTGGCTTAAGAGTCAGCATATTGCGCCTGACAATCTGGACCCTCATTTTACTGACTTCGGAAGGATGGAAGACTTCAGCCGGTCAGGGTTGAACACCTGGCAAGTGAACTGAATTAGCCTGCAATACTGCATTCTAACCACTTAAAATGTCTGTAGGTTTTGTTGTGGACCCCCTATGAAAAACACAACAAATTTGAGAAAAGATGAAGATATTTTATTGGAAATATATTTATTTCATTATGTAATATGTAGACAGAATCTTTTAACAAATAAATCCAATAAAAACAAAGAAAGTAATACTGCATTAATTTTTGTATCAGCATTAGAAGCAAGGGTAGCTTGTGCTCACTTAAATTTGGTGGAAATTTTGAGGAGTGAAAATTTGATTTCCAGTTTGATTATTGATTAATTAAATAATCCAGTTTGATTATTGATTAATTAAATTTGATTAACAAGTTTGGACTATCAGTTGGTCCATTAGGAGTACTAGCTTTGCTTAGTTCTGAAACCACAGAAGCGAGTCTTGATACTGTAGCAGCAATGGCCTCTAGTTTTTTGCCATACAGTTTATCTATTTGGGACGTGTTTTTACTTTGAATACAGAATGTATCTGTCAGGTTCTATATCCAGGTAGAATATATCTGTCAGGTTTGTCCCAGCTTGCCTACTTAGGCAAGAAAGACCCTTGACTGCATTTGTAGTGAAAAGTATAGTTTTACTAAAACCAAGTGGGGTCTGTGACAATTTGCTGTGCGACAACTTGCCATGGCCAACTCATGCAGGATTTCTCGCTGCGGGATAAAGAGTTACGCTAATGTCAAAGAAATGGTGGAATAGAATCATTAAAGAAGGGATGCAAAAGGAGGGATCAAATGCAATGTGAATGGCAAAAATTAAAATATTTTTTAATTTATTTAAAATAATAAAATTGTTAAATTGTCTCACAGCGACTTGTCCCGTGGCAGTGTAGCTCTGGCAAGTTGACCCATTCCCAGCCAAGCGATTACAGCATAAGAAAAGCTGGATCTGACTATTCACATGCAAAACCTGCCTTTTCTTCTTTTCTGGGGCCCTATCTCCTTGACTAGTGTCCAGTAGTATTCAAATTAGGTGTTTTGGTAACAGCTTCAGGATTTGGCACCTCTTTGGTGGACTTTCCCATTCCATTCTCATGTTCTTGGATCTGCTAGTCTCTTCCGGATTGGCACTTCTGGTTCCTGCCATCCTATCAACCCTCCTCCCTACATCCCCATTCTCCCCGCTCCCCGTGTTTTATGGCAGGATGCCCGTGAAGCAAAGCAGGCTAAAGTGATTACGGTAATAGACCTGACAATGTTACTTATTTGGTCATTTAGTACTTCAAAGTAAAATGTAAGGATTTCTTTTCTATTTATCTTCTCGCCTCAATAGTCTTGTGAGGTAGATTGAGGTGAGAGATAGCATTTGCTGAAATTCACCCTGAATTTGGAACTCTCATCATCCCTAGCCAGTGTGGTCAACAGAGAAGGATAATGGGAGCTGCAATCCACTTGAATCAAGAGGGGGCATACGTTAGGCACGACATTTTTACTTACATTTGTTCTTTACGCCAACTCAGATTACTCTGCTGTATAAAACCATTCTTTTGTCAGCACTTAATTCATCTCTTTCCTTAGGAACTGGAACACCAGAGAGGAGCACTGATGAGTGAAATTCAAACTGCCAAAAACTCTTGGTTCAGCAAAACCTTGAACTCTATCAAAACAGCAACAGGCACACAGCCTCTACAGCAGCCTCAACTCTCATCGTCACCTAAAGAAGGCAGCACATAGTTCCAGCTGCACCCCATGCAAAAGAGCACAATGGACTAAATCAGCTGAAGCCCCTTTGGTGGTTCTTCCAGAGAACTTGTTCAAAGGGGGAGGCAGGGGGCCCAGCTGGGAAACCAATTCCTTCTGTGTCTTTCATTTGTTTTAATGTGTCCCTTTCAGAGGGAAGTTCTATAAAGGTTCTGTTTCATGTGGAATACTCTTCCCAGCTGCCTTGATGGAAGCCCCATCTCAGTTCTTTCATATTTGACATGTAATTTTGTAGGCCTAGATGTTGAAACATGGATAATAATTTAGAACTACTTGTTCCATATGTTGCTAAAATTATTTATATTTTTTAAATCTTTCAAAAGAAGAAAAGAGCAAGGTGATTTGTCAGAATGCCACGGTTTGCTGGTATCTCAGAACAACTTCACATCTCTCACTCCTCCTGGCAAAAAATGCAGCTGTTATTTTAAGATTTGACTCTCAGGCTATATTAACAATATAAGTGGGAAAAGAGAAATTCTAAAAAAAAAGGGGGGGGGAGTTACTAAATAAGAACATGCAGTAAAACCATATTTCTTTTTATCTGTTGCCTTTGAGATTTCCAAAATTTACTTATATATTGCCACTACTCTCCCCACCCCAACACCATACCCTTTGCCAATCTGCAGATTATGGTCTTAATCTAAAAAAAGTTTTCATGAGCAGTGACCTTTAAAATGAACAAAATAAAATAGGTAAATTTTAATGGGGGATGGCACCTTTGGTGCTCTTGCACTGTTCCCATTAATATTAATAGGGTTTCTACAAGAGACAGAAAGTATTCATGTTAAAAATGTGTCCAAAAGGCATAAAGAAAAGCTAATTTATGATTGGTAGAGCAATTTTTGAAACGATTCCTGTGTCTCTCTGGAAATCATACTTGTTTTGTATCTTTCTAAAGTGCAAAAAAGCATTTGTTACATTTTTGAATTGAACATAAAATGTTTATAAAATTGCTTATTTCATGGAGAATCAAATTGCTGAAATTGATGGATTTTTAAAAATTATATATAATGTGCATAATATCTTGCAGGTTAACATCACCATCAAATGACTATTAGTTGTGTATTTGGTTTTCATGCTATGAAAAACGTTCCAAGGTTCTATTCATTTTAATCCAAATTAATGCAATAGACTTTTAGTCAGTTCTGTAAAATAAAGTTTAACTATGCTGGTTCTGTGCTTCTTTGTTAGACATAATTTGCAAATATGAACTCTAAGGAGTACCATAAGGTTTGCCTTCCCCATGTCTGGTAAAGGAACTGCTACTGCCAGTTAACTGTTGCTGGCTTTGTCTCAAGGTGCTCACTGCCAAGCTAGAATCTGGTTGTCTAATACAAGATTGAGTGCCACATAAAACATTCACGGCAACACAATCTGTTTTGATTTCTACATGATCATGAAATATCCATGTTATAATCCAACCGCTTTAAGGTTTAGAAATAAGTGTGAATTAACTAAAATTATTGGCTGTGGTGATCTAACAAAAACAACAACACCTCTGGGTCCTAAGGAATGTTGGAGCCCCTTGTAGAAAGTTCATGAGGCCCAGTTCAAATGCTTGTATTGCAGTGTTGCATTAGTGATACTGGGAGATTGGCAATGTATTAATGAAGTTTGACTCAGAGGAATCTTAAGATCATCCCACCTTTTGAGAATTGGAATCCAAGTCTAGAGTGATCTTGAGAGGGAAAGGCCTCCATCAATTCTCTGCTGTTGGAAGCAATTTTGCGGAGCCTTAAGTCTGAACAGGCGAGCATCTCCTATGTTCTCTTAAGGAGACCAATTGCTGCTTCATTAGAGGGCAATGATTTTGGGCAATCGTCTTCATAAAAGTCTTTCTCTACAAAGTGTCTGATGTCTAGCCCATAAACTGGGTTACCTTCCTCAGCTGACTGACTGAGCCCGTAAATAGTTGCGGGGGAAGGGTTGTTGCCAAAGATATGCATCCTCATGCAGTATTCTGCAATGTTTTAGAAGGGTTGTCTCTGAATCAGAACCTCAAGAAATTCCTTGTTCCTATTTAATGAGGAAGCAGTGGATATCTGCCATGAATGTGACAAAATCTTTATGGAAGTAGAATAGGACTCCTATGAGCCTGTTAGTAAGGACTGGGCCTGAGAGAAGGATGTCATTTAGCAACTGTCAGATCTGCCATCACACCACAGTTAGCTTTGCCTGGCATTGATGGCATCCTTCCATAAGAGGAAGAACCAGAGGTACCAATCGGAGACACTGGTTGAGAGATCCAAGGACAGAAGCATGAGAATGGAATGCAAACACCCACCAAAGAGGTGCCAAACCTGGTACTAAAACACCTAATTTGAATGCTATTGGACACTGTCCAGATGACCAAGGGGGGAGATCCTGGGAGAAGAGAAAATTACTAAATTTATGCCAGAATAGTCAGATCTGCCTTTCCTTATGCTGTAAACATTTGGCCTTAGTAAAAGCATATCTTTTTTTACAAATGGAATCAAGAGTTTTTCTTCTCTAAATGTCCAAGCTGGGATAGGGCTGACACACATCTTACTTACAGCTGGAGTCAAACTCCACTCAAATCTAGCCTGTTTTCTTAGGGTGGTATGCCCAAAAATATGGGAGATACCAATATTCCTCATTGTCTTTAAGTGCAGGTGCTAATTCAGCATGATCGTTTTCAAGTATCTTTCCCATGAAGGCAAAGAAGTAATCCCTCGTTTCTGGTTTTCTCAGAAACGCACCAGAGGCAAACCGCTTAAACACTTGTTCCTTGTCGGCAGGCACTGTCTTTGGGGTCTCTATTGGAGGGGTACAACCCAATGATTTGACTGTCTTTTTACTACTCCTTGTTCTTCTGTCCTCCAGAGACATTGCCACCTGTTGGTTTTCCTTTGTTCTGCCACAGACAGTGCACCCTAGGTGGTCTTGGTCACTGTTGCAGTCTAGGCCTGTGAAGGGGCAGGGCACATGGATGCTATTTGGCAGGTCCCTTATGAGGAAGTGGTTGTGGCATGGTTGGAAGTGAGAAGGGCGTCCTTTATCTACTGTGCTGGTGAACATGGTGCTAACTGAAGTGGGTTTGCATATGTCTCCCAGACAGATGTCCCCTATGATGACCCACCAAAGTTTCTGAGAGTAAGGAACAGGGTTATCTGGGCTTGCTCGTCATATTCTGGTAGGAGATGGGCTATGCATCTCAGATGAGATTGGTGCATTGCTGCATCTGGCATGGGAATTTTTGCCCAGATTTCTGGAATCTGCTTGCACTCAATTAAGGTAGGCAAGTATGGCCATCTATGGATTCTACGTTGAAGGCAGTACTCTCCCTCCCTGCCGTCTCAGCAATGCCTGCACAGGTCCTGCAGGAGTAAGGGGGGCTAGGACCTTTGATGCCGAACATGTCAAAAAGGAGGTGGACTTGGCTAGAGACGTATTGCTTTGATCATCTAGAATCGCATACATCTTGATGGCCTTGTTCCTCTGGTCTTTTGGGTACATTCACATTAGACAGATTTTTGAGAAAACCTGCTGCCTGCAAGATATTTGCATACCTCCATACACTGAGAGGAGATTACTGGCCGTGTTTGAAACAATGTTCTTCTGCTCCACACCCTGTCTGTTGGTGTTGTCAGCTGTCTTGTCAGTCCAAGGAACTGGGCTGGGATGCAGGCAGTGCTGTGGTCTGTACTTTTGCACTCTGTGCATGATACACTGACATTACAGTCCTTGGCAAGGTATGACATGGATGATAGCACCTGAGGCAGATGTCATTCTCTTTTAGGAAGTCTTTGCAGTCCTCTAGAGGCTTCTCTCTGAAGGTTCTACATTTCAGGAAAGGATGCGGCTTTTTTGTAGAGGCACATCTGCTCAGGATCTCTGCTTTTGCCCTCTGGGCAAGAGGAGTTTGGTGTACCTGTAAAGATAATCTGATGAGGAGATATTAGTCTTATGCACTGCCACTGACCTGTTCAGCTTGGAGTCAGGAGGTTCAATGTATGCCAGTGTGAGGTCAAAACCGGGATCATTCATGACCTTTGTTTTCTGAGAGAAAGTCTGCAAATACACTCAGTGGTGGAAATGGCAACTTGGATTTTGTATTATGCTTGAACTTATGAGTTATCCCACTTTTGTTGTACGTCAGGAGGGACCTTCCAGACTATGGGGTTAATTCCCCTGGTCGTGTCCAAGAGAAGCCTGGCAGGTCACCACACTGTTTTGGCAGCTTGTAACTCTTGCAACAAATCGTTTAGTTCTCTGAGCTTTTGGTACCCCTTGCTGGTTATCTTAGGGAAATCCTCAGCCTTCTTAAACTGCCTCAATTGCCTCTGCTGATCTGTAACACTCTCCCAGATCATCTTAAGACCAGTTTCTGGGCATTTTATGTTAACATTCCTGATCCTCCTAGTGTGCTGAGCAGAATCTTTCTCAACCCATTGGATTAAGAGGTCCATCTCCACAGTGTATGATAAGTCTAGTCCCCTTATTGTACTTTAGAAGGATGGTCACCAAGCTCTGTAACTGGCTAATAGTTGAACCTCCCCTGTCCTTTGATGATTACGCCATGTTTAGCAAGGAACTTGGCACGGTCTGAGGTAAATTGGTTTGTGGATGGGTAAGATGGTGACACGCTGCTGTAGTATGAGTGCAGTGTATTATCATACATGCCTGGCACTTCTGCTTTAGGCCAGCTTGTGCCATACTGTTGAGGAGAAGAGGCAGTGTCCTGGCATTAGCATGATGCTTGAGACCTGTGATGTGTAAAAAAGTAGGTGGCCTCTGCTTCATATAGGGTGAGCATTGTTTTTTTTGTTGCTCTGAAGTTCTGGGTTAACTTCCTACACTAATTCTAATGATATGTGGATGATTCTTGTGACAACACCCTTTGATTCCTGTGGTGACAGGATGTCTTCCACTGATCTCTTATTTTGAAGTGCGCTGCATAGGATCTTGCTCCCCTTATTCTGAGCCTAGCACAGGGCACTGTGGACACTGCACTTCTTGTCAGGGTCTGTAGCTGATTCTGTCTCTGCCATGTTAGCTGCTGCTTCTCTTTCTATGGCGAGCTTCTCCCTTGCCACTTCCAGACATGATTGCTCTATCTTTAATTACATGTCACGCTTGGCAAAGGACGCTTAATTCTTGGCTGCTTCAGCCTTTGCACAGGCAATGGGGCCACACTGCTGATGGTTGCTGACTTGGTGCTACTGAGCATCTGTAATCTGCTCTTGTGTGAGGATGCTTGGCTGCGGGATATTGTGGCATAATTGCATAGAGATCGCTGGAAGCTGATGCCATATAAAACTTTAAAATATTCCTTTACCATTGTTTAAATGGTGTATCAATTACAAGAATATTGGAAATGTCTGAACCAAAAAAAACCCCATCTTTGGTAAAACATTAGTCTTAATTATAGAAATTCTATCCAATAATGATAATTGTAGTTTATCCCATCTCAGTAAATCCTTTTTTGGTATCATTCCAAAGAGGCACATAGTTATTTTGAAACAGGTTTGTATTTGCCAATATAACCCCCAAGTAGTTCATCTTTTCCTCAACCTTAAAACCTGGTTTTAGTTAATATGTCACTATCTTGAGAGGTCATATTCTTAATAAGCATTATTTTCTGTTTACTTTAAAAACTGCCAAAACCCCAAATGGCAAGGGGAAATATATCCAAGAATTAGATATAAACTACTGGAAGGTGGTAAGGAAAAAGGAGGTTTGGGTTTACCAGATTTGAAATTATATTTTGATGCTTGTTTGGTCTGGCTAAAAGAGTGGGTGAATCTTCCCAATAAGAGGTTACTTGACTTAGAGGGCAATGAATTCAGATTCGGATGGCACAGCTATTGACTGTATGGCAAGGTTAAAGTAAATGTTGACTTTAATAATCATTTTATTAGTCATTCTAAGAGTTTGGAATAAATATAAAACAAGGTTTCTGTGAAGATGCCTCTTTGGGTGTCCCCAGGAAGCTTTTTTAAAGAAAAGAAATGGTGGTATAGCCATGGACTTATGGTCAAATAATATCTTTTAATCTTAGTGATCCTATCCTGAAATCTAAAGGGGTCAAAAGACTCAAAAGAGCGTGTCTGCCATTGGTTTACACATTTACAACTGAAAAAAGCAGAGTGCAGGCGTCTGTGCCGGTTGCAATCTCTTGTGTAACCTGATGTGCTCGCTAGCTGCACTGGGTGTAATAGCCACTTGCAGGCTATCTGCAAACTGTAGCCCTTCCTGGTAGATCAGGTAAAACTAAAGGAAAACAAACAATAGCAAGTGATTACAAAATGAATGGTCCCAATACACGTATGTGAGTGTGCGTGAGAGACACCCCCCCCCCCCAATCAAGGCTTGCCAAAGGAAGGGACGAGAAAACAGGAAAAGACGTGCACATTTTTAAAAGCATAAGCACACTTGAACAGGCAAGCCCAGGGTGAAGTTCATCTTTTCTTGCAAACGCTGGATGGAACACCCTTGGCCTACTTAGCTTCTTGAGCGCGGTAGTCCAAGGCGTGTGTATGTGTTGTGTGTATTGGAAGCAAGACAGGATTCTTCAGACTTCACCTCTATTACCCGTTTAACCCCACCTCTCTCTCTCTCCCCCCTCCCCTTTCAATCAACCCGGAAGCTCTACAAGAAAGAGACAGATTTACGTTTACTTTTCTAGCTCTACGTTGTTAAATTCGCGTTTCTTCTGCTTCCGTCATTGGCTGGCCGAGCAGACGAATACTGACGACTCCGGGAGGCCGGGCAGAATCGTCGGGAAAGTTCGAGAGGGGAATTTCTGCGCCTGCGCCTGACCCGGAATAAAAGTTCACCATCAAATAAGCCGGTCCTCGGCGCAGACATGGAAGAGGTGAGAAGGAGCGTGGGGACGGGGGACGGGGGACGGGGGACGGGGTGGGTGGTGTTTCTGTCCCCAGATCCGAGCTGGCGGGGTGGGGAGCAGCAGCAACCCTTTGCTGGCTTGGGCGGGGTCGGCGTGGCGGAGCCCAGTTGTCTTGGAGGTTGGGTTTAGGGGCGGCCATTATTACCAGGGCTTGGGATGCTGGAGAAGGCAGCGGAAGGATGGTCTTGCGCAGAGGGTGGACCCACGAGAATTTATATCGATTTATATAGGTGATACAACCGGAGTGTTTCTAGTTCAGAATAATTATTCTTATTAACTCCCCCACCCGTCAGTCAGTCTTGACTCCTGGCCAACTGCCTGGACAATTCCCTGCAGTTTTCTTGGCAAGGTTTTTCTGAAGTGATTGGCCAGCGCCTCCTTCCTGGGGCTGAAAGAGTCACCCAGGTGGTTTTGTGTCTAAAGTCAGCCTGGTGTCTTAACCGCTTCACCAAACATCCTGGACATAAACGGTTTCAACTCCTTCCCTCAAAACGACGCTATAGAGCACTGCACACCAGAACAATTAGGCATAAGGAGAGTTCCCCCCCCCCCAAAGCCATCACTCTGCTAAACAAATAATTCCCTCAACACTGTTCAACTATTTACAAAGTCTGCACTACTATTAATCTTCTCTCTCCTTATCATCCATCCCCTCCCCATTGTGACTGTATGACTGTAATTTTGCCACTTGTCTCCTTATGATCTCTGTTGACTGCTTTCTAGGATGATTTGATTGCTGATTGTACCCTATGACTATCATTAAGTGTTGTACCTTATGATTCTTGATTCTTAACAAATGTATCTTTTCTTTATGCATACTGAGAGTATTTACAACCAAGACAAATTCCTTGTGTGTCCAATCACACTTGGCCAATAAAAGAATTCTATTCTAATTCTAATTCTATTCTATTCTTCTACCAAAATGGCTCTCTAGTTCAGATTTTAGGTGAGCTTAAACCACTTCATCTCCTTGCCATAGTCAATCTCTTCATTCTGTGGGTAAATTCTCTCTTTACAGGACAATGGCCAAAGTGGCTGTGCTCCATTTAAGCAACTAGAATGCTCTTGTAACTCTTTCTAAATGTCAGTAGCCTAGTTTTATCCTTTGGTTTGATCTTTATTATTAACTTTATATAAATTTGCCCCTCAAGCAGATGTTGATAGAACATTTGATAGTAATGCTAATTAATTTGTATACTCAATGTGCAGCTACAGAAAGATTTGGAAGAAGTGAAGGAGCTTTTGAAAAGGGCAACAAGAAAGAGAATATATGACTTTCTGCTGGCAGAAAAAAACAAAATAGAGAGGGAAATCAAGAATTTTCAGCCACTCAAGCTAAAAGCTGAAGGACCTGAAGAAGAAAAACCAACACTCACTGGATATACAGTGAAAATCAACAATTATGGTAGGAATGGATTTATTTTACCTCATTACAGAATGCAGTAGAAGGAAATATTATAGCCACCAGAGTACTACAAAAAGCTGCATAAACTTGTTACATCTATAACTTCCACTATCCAGCATTTATTTCACAAGCTAGCACACATTGAAAAAGTTGGTTGCATATGTCTACAGGAGCATTGCATATGTCATAGGTAGGATTAGGTATAATATAGTGTATTTTGTGAACATAGAAGTAAATGAAAACAATTCGTTGTATTTGGCTTCATGGAGCTGTTAATTCCTATTGTTTTAAAAACAGTCATACAATTCAAGTTTGTTTCTAGTATTAGCTTTTCTCTCTCTCTGACTAGTAAATATAGAATGAATGAAGCAAAAACCATGTAATATATAATGCATATTTCTGAGTTTAGTATGCACATATTTTTATTTAGAAATGACCATATATGACAGGGTGGATTAAAATCATTTTTAAAGTAAAATAATGGATTTTTAAAAGTTTAAATTGGATTTTTTAAAATTTAAATTGGATTTTTTATTTTTATCAAATTTAATAAAATGCTCTTGGAGTAAAATCTATCTAAGGACAGTTTTCTGTTTAAGATACATTAATAATTTAGTTTATTCAGCATGAAATGGAGCTAAGTTATGTAGCATGAGGCTATATATTTTGCAATATTTACATTTTTGGTAAACTCAACGAATCCAAACTCTGCAAGCTAAAGAGAAAACCTTCATTTTGTTTGCAAATAATATTCTAATTATCAAGAACGAGTCCTTACATTTAAAGAGTACCTGTCATTTCAGATCCATCATACCAACGCCTATTAGCAGACACCCACTCACCTGCTTCCCACTATGTCCTTCACCTTGTTGTGTCATTGCCGTATTACCAACCATCCCATTAAAGTGAATGGGACTGTGGGTGAGACAACAGCGGGTCAGAGGACGAGCTGCTGCAGGACAGAGATGACAGTTGCTCTTTAAAAATTATGATTTAAACAGTTGACTTAAATCAAGCCTTTTTACTCGTGATTTAAATTGACTTGATTTAAATCAAATCCACCCTGATATATATCCATAGCTATAAATATTTTCCTATTGAAAATCTAATACTAAATTATTCAGAAGCAAAGGGAGAGAAGAAAAATACTTATTTGTATCATTTTATCCAAAAAAAATGTTCTTCCCTTTGCCCTTTAGAAAATTAGCTTAAATGCCCTATTGGAAAGAAAGAGAAAGGGAAAGAGAAAGGAATACTTTAGAAACTTGAATCAAACCTACATTTCAATCCAGAGGTGATTTGCATTGAGATTAACAATGATTACAAAATCCTTTTTGAAGATAAATCAGTGATATTAAATCTACACCTCAAACTAAAATGTGTGACTCAGTTTTTCCCATTGGAAACCATCATACATGCTATGCTAATGCTAACTTGGGAAATTAGTGAATTTTCTTGACATTGGCATAGAAAGCACAGTCTGATGTCTACTTATGTGGAACAAAAGTCAAGAAAATCAGTATGACAAAAATGAGTTGTACACAGGTATTTCTGAAGATCGGTTCTAAGAACATGATTAGAAGAAGTAAGTAATTAGAAGAATTATTGTTCAGGAAAAAAATAGTTGTCAGAAAAAGCTTGACTAAATTCTGAACATAGTTGGAGTTGAAAAGATCCCAAAATGCTCATACCATAGTTCTTAGGAATTTAGACTGGATTTTTGAAGTCTTGGGTCTCTGTAGTGAGAATACTGCATATCATAGAAAAGGTAGGTTGTAACCTTTACTCTATAGTTATAGCAGCAAGAACATAATTCCTGCCTGTGCTGTTGCCAAATTCAAAAATAGTTTGGTAATCTTAAAAGCCAGGTGTATGATAGCATTATCGGCTCCTCCCCCCAAAAAAAAAAAAAAAAAAAAAAACACCTTATGTTTAGAAGATACTTCCAAATATTTAAATGCCTTGATGGGTTCTGTATTAAAAAATTGTCTTCCAACTTGCAAATCTTACAAATGAAAACCACTACTTTTGTTCGGGCAAAGCTGATGACAAGGCTTTGTAACTACTTGTATGAGGAAATGGCCTAATTGTGTGGTAGATAGGGTTATTTTATCACTTTAAAAGAGAACTGAAACCAGTTTTGGAGAATGGAATTTTGTTTTTGTCAGAGCTTTGAAATACAGAGTGGATGTAAAAATTGAAGCAAGCTAGTAATCTTAAATCCTTTTTAAATGGGATTTAGGACAGAAAAAGTAACTGAATTACTTTACGACAGAAAAGTAACTGATTAGAGGCATATCTAACCTCCATTGAGATATGCATAATCAACTTTAGATGTCAGGTTTATCCGTACCCTATTTCTAGGTACGGATCAAACGCTGCCTTTAAATTGATAAATGTTATAGAATGGCTAGAATATTTTTCCAGTAGAGGGTGGAGAGCACTCAACACAGTGGCTGAATGTTGTCCTGCATCAGCCAGTTGGGTTATGTCCAATAAAGATGACTGGATTATGATTGACTTATTATGCTTAAGTGACCAGTTGTGTAATAAATTTCTGGACCCATTTTATCTCCTTTCTTGTAAATATGAAATTGACCTTGTCCAGTTTGTAAGGATTTGTAAAGAGTGAAGTGTATGAGTGAATAGGTTGTCAGTACTGTGACCCATCCATGATTCTACTTTTGATAGTTTCAGTGTGGGAAAAGGAGATAACTGGAAGGTCTTCCAAAATGAAAGTGTCCTACAGAAATACAATCATGTGAGGAATTTATTCTTTTTGATGTTTCTCCTTAGAAATGCTAAATTCTTTGAATTGAACCTTGAAATCTTCTGCAAGCCAGCGCAGCTCACTGTATGCCTTGACTATATTGACTGGCTAATTAAATCATCAGCTCAAATGTGAAAATTGTTACATGCAGGTATATAAACAACATGCTTTCTGATAAGTATGTGAGGAACAGGATTGCTCCACAGAGCCTGTTTAAATGTGATGGAAGGAGCTATTCAATTTGAGACAATGAAGTGCATAGAAGACTGTTGAGGATTTTCAAAATGTTTTCTTTGATTTTTTTTAATAGATTCTGCGCTGCAATTCATTTTGTAAAGTAACCTTGAAAGGACCTCAGTTGAAAGACATGATCTCTTCAAAGTTTTGCATCATTCTATTTGTGTGGGTCATTATCTTTCTAATCTTTATTTTCATGCCTAATATTTTTAAAATCTGTTGCAGAATTAAAATGAAGAACTTGATTTAGACACAAGATCTAGATGGGATGTATGGCATACAAATCTAATAGTTACGTAAAATAAACATTGAAATATTATTTATTTAAAACCAGTATTCCCTTTTTAATATCCAGAATGCTTTCTTTTCATTCCTTTAGCATGGGATCAGTCTGATAAATTCGTGAAAATCTATGTCACATTAAGTGGTGTTCAACATCTGCCAGCTGAGAATGTTGAGGTGCACTTTACAGAAAGGTAGGTTTTGTTTTTGATAGAAGGTGTAAGCAGCATCTGCTGCTTGCTCTTGCTGCTGGCTTTCACAGAGTCTAAAAGTGGTGAGGAAAATGAGCCCTCTTCTTATATAGAAAGAAGAGATGATTGCTATTCCCAAGTTATGATTTTACAGAAATGGTAGCATGTTATACCTACTGCTTTATATGCTTATACAAGCTTTATAAAAAGGAAGAAAGACCATCTTTCAAAGGTATACTGGCTCATTAAACAAAGCTTAATCTAGTGATAACCATGGTTAAGATATTTGCCCACAATGCCAGAAGAGTCATAATCATGGCTAAAATACCCACAAAGCCAGCATCATGCAACATGGTAAAGGAGTCCCACTACCAGTAACCGATCAACTATCCTAGCAGCTTAGCCTATAGGACCAATTTTTATTTTTGTTCCACTGTTCAGTTAAAATATTCTTGATCACTGTTGGTTACATGAGTGCCATTAGGCAAGACCAGAAGAAATGAGAGAATTCTGTTCAAGGCCAGGATTGTGTCCCCTTTGATACTAGGTATCAAACTGTTTTTAGTTTATTTCTGATAGATCCATCATATATAACAGCTTAAATGTGTGGCTGCCACTCAAGTTGACATCTTAAAGCAATGCAATCCTTGCCTGGGTCTTATCCATCCATATTTAACAAAACTTTTTCAAACACTCAACTATATTAAACTTTAGGCCCAAACAAACCTACAGATTTTTCTCCCTTTTTCCTATTAGGGTGGCTTCTTGATATTTATTTGATATGGTTGTTTATAGAGAATTCTGATTCAATTTCTTATCTTCTTAGTTCATTTCATCTGCTGGTGAAAAATTTAAATAACAAAAATTATACAATGACGTTCAACAACCTTCTGAAACCAATCTTAGCTAAAAGCAGCTCATGGAAGGTTAGTATATCTGATGTAGTCAATGGTAATACTCATCATACAGATGCTTTGACTGGCTTTCTACTCATTACATTTATTCATAATATATTTTGTTTGGTTTTGACTTAACATGGCGTGTGAGCTTGGCATTTGTCGTTTATTCAATGAATAATGGTTAAAGAAACCAAGCTTTAGAATGAAGCAAACCCTTCTTTTAAGTTGGTTTCTGCTTTCTGGTGTTTTCCTATAAATTAGCTTTATCACTAGATGGTCTTTTACTTTGGTAGATTGATAGGCAATTGCAGTTCTTATTCCCCAAAAGAATCTCTATTTTTCTTAGTCCTGAGTAAGAGCTACTAAATATCATAGGCCTAATTCTGAGTGAACTGGTGAATCTTATCTTGGAGCACTGCTTCCCCTGGCAGAGTTTTCTTTACCTTGCAAAGGTGTAAAAAAACCTCTAAAATCATTCATGTCACATCCAGGTTCAGAGTTTTTAGAAAATATAGTCTCAGATTTGAAAATAGGAAATCTCTTCTGCCTAGAACAACTTTATCAATCCAGTGCCATCATATATGGAGACTCGTAGCTAATACTTTCATGTTGCAGTTATTAAAGCAGTAACAGATATAGAAGGGAATCTTGGGAAAATAAGTAACCTGGGGTTTTGAATTTCGTGAACAGCATTGAAACTTCTTAAACTCTGGGTTTTAAAAAAATATTCTACAAGATTAGCTTACAAAAGTAAGTTTGTTATTTTAAATAATATATCTACATTGGATTTTGAAAATAATCCAAATAAGTTCCTTTCTGATAATTCTGGCTTCTTGCATTATTTTGAACTCTGCTTTCTTCCTCCTTACAGATCAAAACGGATATGATCTTGATATTATGTAAGAAGCAGCAAGAAGAAAAATGGGAGTGCCTAACGCAGGTTGAAAAAGAGACTAAGGAAAAAGAGTAAGTTATAAAGCTAAAATTCAACAAACCAGGATTCCTTTAATCCATGTAGCACATGAAAGTTTAACAGATTTAAAGAAGTTATACTTATCCTGTTCGTGCTCACTATGGATCTTAAGAAACTTTATGGGAAAAGAATAATCTAGATTTTTATAGAAATTGCATTTTATGGCCAGTTGCTGAAACGTGTTAACTAAAAAACCCAAACCTTTTATACCAGGCAATTTTTATACTGCATATTATATTGAATATCAGTGATGATGACATCTTGGAACTGCACTCCTAAATGAAAACTATAATAGACATTATTTAAATTATCATTGGTTTAAATTATCATTTCACAGCTTTTGGTATATTACAATGTACAGAAAATAGTTTAATGAACTTTTTAATCTTACCAAATGAATATGAATGAATGTATATTACTAGATCTCCAGGGCTATTGCATTTGCGAGAAGAAACAAATTAGGCACTGAAAAACAATACAGGCTTTGTATTTTACTCCATGATATTTGTTTTAATCAAATTATTTTTGCAAATATAAAATTCAGTATCAGGCAAAGGTGCTTAAGATAAGCTTTCTTGTCACTTTTTTCTGTGAACACACTGGTATACATTAAAAATGAAATTCTGATGCCCGCTCTCAAAATAATACATACATACATACACACACACACACACACACACACACACACACACACACACACACACAGATGATAGGTATGATAGATAAATCACAGACCATATGATTACAATGTTAAATATTTGGATATTCAGCTCTTGTTATAGAACGTACCAAACTCAGTACATAACAGTATAATTTCCTGTCCATGTACATCCTTTAGGAAAGCTTCCTATGATACATCTGACCCCAGCGAAGGATTGATGAATCTACTGAAAAAGATGTATGCAGAAGGAGATGATGAGATGAAGAGAACAATTAATAAAGCATGGGTGGAGAGCCGAGAAAAGCAATCTAAAGATGATTTGCCATTAGACATTTGAACAAAAGTTGAAGATTGTGCTTGCTAATTTAATCTATATTTTATGTATGGCGGTTCTGCTGTAATATTCTGTTCAGAGAACATGTGCTTTTTATATAACCAAAGCAAAGGCTGCAAAATGTATGTTTCAGATTGGAGATGGGAAATAAAATATGCTCTAAAACTTCCATCTCCTTAAATGTTTGTCCTTCCAGCATGTCTTGGCAATTCCCAGACAGGTATATATTCAAGTAAACAATGATGAATAACTGTAGGTAAATGATTCCAGTCTCCCAGATAAAAGTTGAAAAACTGATTCCTCGGATGAGGTTAGCCTAGAAAGGAAACCTTCAGTTTTTTGAGAATGAAGAGCTTAGGAAATTGTATTGCATCACAATTCAGTGGTATGCTTAGATATGAAGCTAGGTGATCAATTGATCTTTCTCGGATTTTGAAGTTTATGTTCTGAAAGCAGTATTAACTGCAATGTTATTAGGCTGAGAAACTGATGGGTGGTTTTAATTTGAGGAAGAGTTCAGCTTAATGACAATGATTAATAAGATTTTTCAGCATATTTGCTGTTCACAAATTTTGATTGTTGCTACACAAAAATCAGCTACATTATATGACTGATTTCCATCTGATGAGAAGATTCATATGTATGCTTTCATTTTGACCTATATACCAGTGCCAGTGGCTGAGAAGAAGGGTGAGTTGGGTAGGAGGAACTAAGAAAGAAAACTGAGAAATGTCAAATCTATAGAACCAGTCTTCAAAAGAACCAATTTTGACAAACATGGTGGGATGCTAGGTTGATTCCTCTAATGGTTTAAAATCCCTGTGATGTATTCAGGAAGAATGGGAAAAGCTATGAAATGAGATAATAAAAATATTCAATTCCTATGAGAGAAAACAAGAAAAATCTGAA
This sequence comes from Notechis scutatus, assembly GCF_049901735.1. NCBI lineage: Eukaryota > Metazoa > Chordata > Lepidosauria > Squamata > Elapidae > Notechis > Notechis scutatus. The sequence continues at coordinate 107,778,425 of NC_142011.1, read as the reverse complement.
GAAGCCAGCACTGATACACACAGAACTGTCTAAAATGACATGCAGGGCAAAGGAGAAATCAATAAATTAGACCTGCCAGCTTGACATCTATACTGGTAAGGTCTTGCAGCACGTTTATGAGTGCTTGGCTAGATAGGGTACAATTAACAGGAACCAGCATGGGCTTGTCACAAGTTGTACTAGAGCAGGGGTCACCAACCTTTTGGACCTCAGGGACCACCAAACTTAAATCCCGCGGACAGAGACCCTGGGAAAATCCCAAAGTTTGCAGGAAAATTCCCTACCCCGTTTTCCTACCGATCGATCATTATTTGGGATTGCAGGATACCATCTCCAGCTCTGTTCTCGGGGAAAAGAGTGAGAGAGACTTTTGGCTTCATGCAAGGAAAGCAGAAGTCTTTCCCCCAAATTCCACCAGAAATGAATCTTTGTGAGACTTGTCACACTGGCGCAGCCTGTTGGAGCAGGATGTGTTGCAGGGTCCCAAAGACTCATTTCTGGCGGAGTTTGGGGGAGAGAAAGACTTTTGCTGCTTTCCTTGTGTGCAGCCAAAGCAGAAGAAAGAAGCGGAAAGAAGCAGCCCGGTGGCCAGGAGAGGCGCAAGGGGCGAATGGGGTAAGTTCCCCCCACCGCCCTTTTCCCCCTCCCCTCGCGTTATTCACAATGCAAGCGACGCAAGCCTTGTGTTCCCACTGGCCATGTGGGCAGTGCAGCCTTGTATTCTCCCGCAGCCTGGATTGCTTTGGGGGTTCCATTTCTTGGCGGACCACCAAAATTTTCTCACGGACCACCAGTGGTCCCCGGTCCACTGGTTGGTGAACACTGTACTAGAGTATCTCTTGTGATTACTACTTTAGTGTATCAAAGACAGTGGTACATAGACCTTGGCAAAACCTTTTGAGAGAGTGCCTCATGACATTCCCCTTCATTAAAAAGGTAAGATATAAGCTAAATGCAGCTGTTAGATGAACTAGTAGGCTGAATGATTGCACTCAAAAGTGATTAATGACTATCACAGCTTGGAGAAGCATTGAGTGGAATGCTATAAGGCTCCATCCTGGACCTCTGCTGTTTTTTACATTTTCATCACTCACCTGGAGGAAGTTGAAAAACACTTACAAAATTTGGAAATGACACAAAATTGGAAAGAGTGGCTAATATTTTAGATAGAAAATTCAAAAAGAGAGGTTTTTCCACAGCAGGCCTAAGGATGGAATTTAACATGCAAAACATAAATTTCTTTATATGAATAGGAAAAATGTAAGGCAGAAAAATAAAATCATGAGACTTGATTAGGTGCGAATACATGTGAAAAGAATCTGAATGCCCATATATAAAAGCCATCAGTGTGATCTAGTTGTTAGAAAAGCAAATTGCTATCTTGGGGTACATTAATAAATGCCCTGAGTCCAGATTATAGACACTACTCTGGCCACGTCATGTCTCACTTGGAGTACTGTGTTCAGCTGCAGGCATCATAGTTCAAAAGGGACAATGACAATTTAGATTAGATGGCCTCTACCTAAGAGTTGGATTCTATGGCCTCATTTGGCACTGCACGTGAGAAAAATCTAGCTATCAGGGACCACCAACAGTACACCAAGAGATTCACTCCAGGTTTCAGGACAAATAATGTCACTATTGGTTGAAATGCAAATAGAACACTTCTGAACACTACAATAAAAGGGACAAAAAAGGAGCTGGAACACATTCATAGGAACGCTTTGAGAATAAGGTTGAGCCAATCCCTATGAAGAACAGTTAAGGTGTGTTATATTGAAAAAGGGAAGATTGGGGGGAGATTTCATAAAGGTCTACAAATATTTATGGGTGTCACACTAAAAGCAGGCAAAAGATCAACAATTTTAAAGTAGAATGTTGGTAGGGAATATTTTTCTGGCAGTAACAGTTGCTAAGCAATGGAACAGTCTGCCTAAAACCAGTGAGGATTCTCCCTTGCTGGAGGAGGAGTTCAAATGGACTAGATGTCTATTCAGTGGGGATGTGCACAAACTGAGCAGAGCAGGCACTGGATGAATTATACATTGCTTTCAACTTGTATTCTCTACTTAAATCCCCATTTTTCTAAACACTGATTTTGGGCCAGGCATATACTATTCTACTCTGTCTAGAACACTCTTATCTTTTCTGAAGTCTTGTTTTTATGTTAGTCAGGAAATTATTATAGTTATGATATACAAACTAGGCTGTAACGTGCAGTGTTGTTTTTCAAAAATGTAACGATAAAGTTAAAAAGCTACTTCAAATGCAAGAAATGAATCAGAGTCAAATCTGTGAGAGTTTATTTTGCATGTCTTCTTAGTTGCAAGAGTAGGTTCACATCTTCATAATATCAGACTGATATCCTTGTCAACATACTTAATCTCTCATTCTTGCACACCATGTCCAGGAATTTTCAATTAGGATTCAGTTTTGTCACGTTAAGAGATTACTTGCTTGTAGGTCACCACATTGCCCTCTGTATCCCAGAGAGCTGGGCATGGTCAGCCAGATGACGGAAGACAATTCGGCTGAGCCTCCATCTCTTTTTTACACCTCTAGGTCGGGATGTCAGAACACATCGATTGTGGATCCGCACAGGGCAACTATCTCGGGGAAGATCAGCTATCTCCTTATCGGTAATTTCCTGGAACAAGTATTTTAAAAATATAAATTTCCCCTTCTATACTTAGATAGAAAGATGTGTACAATTATGTCACATGAAGTGAGAGTGAAGAATCTCAAAGATTGTTTTCAACTGGAACTGCCAATCCTAAACTGACATGGTAGGGAATCTGGGATCACAGGATTTTTATCTCTATTTATTCTCTTCCCTGAATAAATGCACTGAATTCTTCATATGAGGTCCTGTAATCCTTCTACTAGTTAACCACTCCAATAAGAATTAGATTGGAAGTGGAACTATTGTTTCTCAACTAAGATATCCAAGATATCTCTGAATAATTAGATTTTTTTTGCATGGATTTTTCTAATTACACGTACTCAACAAAAATACATTTTGCATTTTTCATAGCCTACACATATCAACTTTAAAGTATCTTAAATAGAAAAAAAAAAACACATTAAAAAGGATGTTCTCATCTCATCCAACCATCCCCTCCTCTTTTTGCCTTCAACCTTTCCCAACATTCCCAACCTTCCTCATTAGGTGGCCACAGTTTTTGAGTTTCAGCTTCAGTATCGACCTTCAAAAGAACAGTCAGGGTTGATTTCTTTTAGGATTGACTAATCTGATCTCCTTGCAGTCCAAGGGACTCTCAAGAATCTTCTCCAGCACCACAACTCAAAAGCATAAATTCTTCAGCACTTAGACTTATTATCAAAAAGATACTAGCAATTAAAATTAAAGCAGAAAAATAAGTTTTTAAAATTTAAAAATAATTAAAATTTAACTGTCTGAACACAAACTGTTTTTATATCATTTGAAATTCTTTAACACATTGGCACAATATCACGTTCCCAATAAATACAATTAGTGTAAAAGGATTATATAGTATAAATTATTATTATAGAACATATATTTAGTGTAAGATGCACAGATGACTATCTGTCATGATGGATCCAGCAAGAGAAGCATTTTCTGAAATCTATCTGCAAGAGACTATCATCTGGTAAGGCCAAGGAAGAGATGCTGCTGTGGTGCCTGGCTCCTGGAACAACATCCCACTGGAGAACTTGCCTCAATCCTGCTGGCCTTTCACAAGATATTACAAGCTTAGGTTTGCCATCAAGCCTGGGGCTCTGATATAGCTTGTTTCTTGATCATGGTTATATTAAACACTTGATGGTGTTAATGCTATTGTTATTTTTGGTCTTATTAATTGCCCAAAGTCAAGCATATAGGATAAATTTTTAAACAACTTCTCTTGTTGTTCCATTTCATAATACCTTGACAAAAATAATATTCTTCTTACCTGGAGTTCTTTAGGCAAAATTTTATTTTTCCTAAGGCAATTCAGCCGCAGTCTCTGATCTGCATAATCAAAAGCCATTTTCCTTCTCTTAACATCACGTACCATCCTCCAGTCCACATAATAACCTCTTGTTTGACCAGCACATGGCATGGGGAAGAACTAATAAAAAGAAATTACAATCAGCTTTTCTTCAGGCAAATGGGTATGCCTGTCTAAATTTCAACTGATGCCGAGTATTAATGTTTAAAATATGTTTAAAAAGAAAAGTAACACTCCTGGTCAATCTATTTTTCAAAACACAAGAAGGCAAGATAAGAAACAATGGATGGAAACTAATCAAAGAGAGAAGCAATCTAGAACTAAGGAGAAATTTCCTAACAGTGAGAACAATTAACCAGGTTGCTTTCAGAAGTTCCAGCAGAGTGCCATAATACGAGCAAGATAGAAGAACTTTAAAAAAAACGAAAAGGGGCAGGCAACACGAATCCGCCGCAGGACACTCGGGAGGTCGGCAGGGCAAGGCTCTTGCGTAGTCTTCCATTTCCCCCCCCCTCCCCCAAATCCCTGGGTTATCTCGGAGCGACTGTTGAGCGGGGGGGAAGCACTGGGCAGAAACCGAAGTTGAGCACAGCAGGTTAAGGGAGGAATCGAGAGAGAAAGGGACCGGACGCGACTCTAACCTGCCGAAACGCCGAACGCAGCATCAAAGCCACTCCCGCCATCTTTCCCTATAGGGACGCTATTTGAACTACGCATGCGTTACTCGCAACACGGCAGCACGACCCTGGGAGTTAACTCCGCCAGGGCGTGAAAATGCGGAAAATGCGTGAAGGGGAGGAAGAGGGGTGAGCGGAAGCTGGGAGCGTAGGTTTGTGGGAATGGGCGGCAAAATTTAACAAACTATGGGTGTTATGCATTGAGCTTTTTTAAAGGTGAGCGTAGGAGCGTTTACTATTTCTATAGAATTTCTCCGTGTGTGTAAAGTAATATATGCGTGTGTATATGTGTATGAGTGTATATATGTAATCTACCTACACACAGCTTGCACAAATTAAATTACATTAGGATTAAATTACATTCTTAAGGCTAGATTGGGCCCGTTTTGCGTTCCCAAATAATTGCGTGTAAGATTGCTGCGGGGTGGTTCAGATGTTTCGGGACTTCTTTCGTTGCAACAGGCTAAAAGGCTTGTTTCTTTGGAAGCTTTTATTGAGAGACCAATCCATAACAAATCTCAGTGCGGCTGAATTCACAAAATTCAACCGCACTGGTAAACTAAATGTGGGTGTCTACTTTTCAAGAACCATCCAGGGTGTTTTTGCATGCCATATATGTTACATTAATCCAAGAAGCTAGATTTATTAAGCAATTCTAGAGTCATATAATTGTTAAAGCAATGTACTAATAAAATGCATAAATGGAATTTAACTAGAGAAATATAATTACATTAACACAATAATTATATTAAACTAACTATAAACTTTAAAATGATAAGTCTAGTAAGATTTTTTATAGCTGGGAAGATCAGATGAGCCAGCAGTAAGACAAATTGCAATATAACGATTAAAAATTAGTGGTGATTTGAGTTCTTCAGGATACTGTTTCCCGTAGCTAAAACTAAGGCTGAGACTTTACAATTCTTAACATGGCTACCTATTATGTGTAAGAAACTATGTCACATTTAACTGCTTTTTTGTTTTTGTTGGCTGAAGATTATTTTTCTCTATTCTCTTTTCCATTTCCTTCCCACCCCTTGTCACTTGTTAGGTGCATTTCTCGGATTAAATTTCAGGCATCTGATCAAATGGATTATGTTCACAAAAATGGATATGATAACAATTGAATAGCTTTTACATGTCAGTAAAACTCTTTGTTGTATTGCCTGCAGTTCCTCTGGAAAGAAGTTCCTCTGGAAAGAAGATGAAGTGATATATTTAGGATCATCCCAGGAGGCTGAGAAAGCCTTGGTTTCTGCAGTGACCATCAGAGATCATGAGCTACTTCAGATTGCAACAGCAGCATCCCATCTTTTTGAAAGGAAGAAAAAATTCTAGAAATATAACTGCAATCATTTGAATGAAACAGATGCCTTTGAGTGTTCAGAGAAGTGATTAACCAGCTCCTTGTTATTCTGCTGTCAAGGTCTGTTCAGCCACCTACATTTAAATATATATGAAACGTTACTTCCTTCCCTTTTCAGCTAATTATATTTTGCAATAGTAGATCAAGTTTTTCCAAAGCAGAACATTTGCTTCTTTCCAAGAAATACAAATGATTAGAAGCCTTAAATTAGTTAAGTCTTGTGGCTCTAATATCAAAATGTACTTTAGGGGGTGCTAGTGACTGAAAAAAGTGCTGTTATATCAGCCTTGTCCTAACCAACAATCTCGGTTTTCTGACTTTTAGACTTCACACAGCTGAAGTAGTGCTTATTCACATGTAAGAGGGAATTTTTAGAAGGTGCAATCATTTCAATTCCATCACTGCCAAAAATAGAATCATTAAATCACAAAATCATAAGTTAGGTCATCAGGCCCAACCAATTCGGTTCAGGAATTTAGATTAAAGAATCTGCAACAGATGTTCAGCTTCTACTTTATCATTTGAAAACAATGGTTGTATTGATGCATCTTAAAATTGTGTTTGTCTTTTTTGCAGGTATGTCATGTGGCTGAGATTCAATTAGTGATCCAATTATATTCCAGGATGTTTTCACACATAACATTACTAAGCTTCAATATCTGGGTGCTTGATTCCCCCCCCCCCCCTAAAGTGTACAAGTTTTTATTTTCATGAAATATCCATTTCCCTCATCTCCTAAAACCATTCTGCATATTGTTTTGTTGTCTATGTTGTTACTGTTTCCCCAAATTCCATCTATACTGGCAAACTTGATAAGCATTTCTTCCATCTACTACTTAGATCATTAATAAAAATGCAAAGAATACTATTCCCAGGAGAGAATCCTGTGGCATCTTCCTTCTATCCAAATGAGGGACAACAGCTGAGCTAAGGGACATACACCATCTTAAAGTGGCTAATAGATAACATTAAGTCACTGATTGCAGCTCTGGCATAATAGTTGGTAAAGTGTGACAGATTACTCCATAGAAAAAATCCATGGCAAAATAGTTGATAAAGGGGAAGGCACACAAGACAATGACTTGAAGACAAGGAAGGTAAGACTCTGGACTCCACCCAAAGACATTGGATACGAGATGGAGAGCAAATTAATTAACTGGAACTCCCAGCAAATAGCAGTGTAATTTGTGCCTACTACTTTATATCTCTTTGAATGATTGGCAAATTACTTTGGGTAGTATGATACCAGCAATAGGATTGTTATGGATTCCTTTCCATACTTTAACCTAGATCAGGGGTGTCAAACTTATATCATCACGGTGTCACATGACATATTGCGACTTTTCCTCCTCCACTAACCTGGGTAGGGGATGTGGCCAGCATGTGATGCATCTGGCCTGTGGGCCAGGAGTTTGACATCCCTGACCTAGATGCTTTCAACATTTGTAGAATAATTCCTTTGCATTTCTAAGCAAGTGTAGATGTTCTTAACATTTTGCAAGTTTCTTTTGCATTGCTATGTTCCTTTTGAACCAATTGCATACTTCAATTGCTGTAATGCCATCATACCTCAATTATACTTCCAAAATCATTTTAGTATAAGACATTAAAATATTATTTATTTTCAATACTTTGAACAACCATAGACAACAAAACTCCTAGACTCTGAGCCAAGGTTTCTCCTGATTTTTTCTTCATGGGTTCTTCTACAAAAGTTTATTTCCATCTGTAATGCAGAATTCCTTCTATGAAATCTTCATTTCAGTATTAAATATTTAGCCATGACCTATCATCTCCTCTGAGCTTCTCCTAAAATTGTTTCCTAAGATCTTTATTAATTGCCATGTTAACTGGGACAGGTTGAAGAAGATTTTCAACACAGGTTTTGAAAAATTGTTTTAAGTCTTATTACACATCCTCTTCCAAATTGTAAAACATCCTCCCTTCACCCAATACTAGCGTAAGGATCAAAACTTTAGTTTTGTTTAAAATTTGAGTTAATAGCCTTCTTGACTTTGAGGCACAGGGATTATAAAAAAACCATCTCTAGATGTTTCCAGATGGGAGCCTTCTAACGCTATCAGTTCTGAGCACTCTGAGTACTTATTTATGGAGAACCATAAAGACCTGGCTCTAAACACTGAGATAGGATAAGAGTTTAGTCAGAAGGTTAATACTATAGTTGCTTTGGTATCTGGTAAGGGTTGATATCCATCCATTTATTTAAATTTATTTGCAGCCCATCTTGTTTCAAAATGACTGGGTGGCTTATAATATTAAAATCCTCAAAATTACAAGAGATTTTAAAACAAGAATGAAAATTACAATCAAAATGGAATTACAGTTAAAGATGGGGAGGGAGGGAGTAGGAAGTACAGGAAGGAAGGGGTGGGATTGCCTCTTAATTAATCAACCAAGTCCAATGTTGTGCTCCCCCGCAGGGGACCCAAGCCATCTGGCAGAGTCAGGACTTCAGGCCCTTATGGAAGGTCAGAAGGGTGGGAACTGATCATACCGAGGGGTAAAATGTTTCGAGAAGGAGCCACAGCAGAGAAGGCCCTTCTGGTCCCGCCAACCAGAATTATTTCTCCGATTCTGTACTTATTGTATTATAATTCTATTTTTATTAGTTGTCAGCTGCCTAGGATAACTTTGTGGGATAAATCGCCACATCCTTTAAATAAAGCAAATTTTAATTTGAATAGCTAAATCAGTGAGAAAGAAGAAGGTTACAAACTGGGATCTAACACCAGTTCTTCTAAATTAATCTCCAAACTTGAATAAATCTGATTTAACTTGGAAAATATGTGAAATCTGTATCTCTCTTACTAGACACATTAAATTCCAGAATAAATTATTACGTATTTATCCTTTACATACATAAATCTAGGAAATTCTTTGAAGCATCTTCGTGGAATATGAGAAAAAAATACTTATTATGATAGGTTACGATGTACAGGGATTTCATCCCAGTGATGATGTCAGTGCAAATAAATGCCTTTATGCTGAATTTAGTTGCTAGTAGAAATTATAAAAGCCTCAAGTAAGGATTTCTAGACACCACAAAGGTCTGGTGGTTGGGATGGGAGTAAAAATCGTGTGGGATGGACTTCCAAGTGGAAAATACGATGCTATGGAATGTTCACAATAAAGCACAAATGTGGTCATTTCCCTCCTTGACATCGGTGTCGTCTCCTATAATTACAGCACATTTGCTTTCTCCATTAGCCTCCCTCTTTTTTCTCAATCCCTATCTCTATGCCCATGACTCAGTTTACAAATACAGCATTTCATAGTTCTCAGTCCTTCATGATCATGCGGTACTTAGTCTTAAAAATATCCATGATTTTTCTACAAAATGATAAATGGGTAATGATTTATTTACACAGCAGTACCAATCATAAAAAGGTACAGCAAATACATCAAATTAAGAGAAAAAACTTAAACTTATGAAGATGGCACCAAGCAGTCCCTAAAAGCTATGCTTGCAATTTAAAAGAAAAAAATTAAGGAAAGCTGCTATCTCATTGACTTGGTGAGCCACCACAAGTTCAGTACATAAACAACATGGGCAGAATATGGCAAGAGTTACAACTCTGACCTTATACCATATTGTTCAAACTTTTGTCCTGAGTGAAGAAGAATTGTCTTGAGCCACATATAAAATACATAATATAGTTAAATGTGTATAACAAAAATCCTTGTGGACTGCGGTTGGATGTACTTGTATAATAAAAGGGAATTTTGCTGAATTCCAAAGGTATAATCTACATTTAAAAAAACAAGGGTGCAAAAGAAGACCTTGTTCCACTTAGAAATCAATCCACACCACAATCATTTTGGAATATTAAATGATGGATTGCAGGACTTCCTCATTAAAGCCAAGAATAGCAATAGCACTTAGACTTATATACCGCTTCACAGTGCTTTATAGCCCTCTAAGCGGTTTAGAGAGTCAGCATATTGCCCCCAACAATCTGTCCTCATTTTACCCACCTTGGAAGGATGGAAGGCTGAGTCAACCTTGAGCCTGGTGGGATTTGAACTGCCAAATTGTAGGCAGCTGACTGCAGAAATAGCTTGCAATACTGCACTCTAACCACAGAATAGTGCCGGCGTGTCAAACTCGATTTCATTAAGGCCGCATCAGGGTTGTGTTTCACCTTGGAGGGCTGGTGGGGGTGCGTGGCCATGAGGTGTGTGACAGAACTCGTGTCGGGGGCACCTGTGGTGGTCAAGTGCTAAGGCAGGACTTCCCTGAGACCCTCCCTCACATAATCCCTTTTCTTTTTCCTTCCCTTTTCATTCTTCTTCCTTCCCCTCTTCCCTTATTTTTCCTTGCTCTCTTCTCATCTTCTTTGTCTTCCAGTTTCTCTTTTTCTGTCCATTCTCCATGCTCAAAGGCAAAAGGAGAAACATTTTTTTTTAGTTTGTTTTGATAGCCCTTTGCCAGCGAAAACGGAGCTTGGGTGCCCCCGCTCCCCATTTTCAGCCTGGACGGCCTCCTGCAGCCCTCTGCCAGTGAAAATGGAGCTGGGCGGGGGGGGGCGTGCATGCCCTCCTGTGCTCATTTTTCACATGGACGGCCTCCTGCAGCCCTCTGCTATGTGCCCCCCCACCGAGCATTGTTTTCGTTGGCAGAGGGCTGCAGGAGGCCGTTCAGGCTGAAAACGGTGGGGGGCGGGCCTACATTTTCACCAGCAGAGGCTCCGTAAGCCGGTCCTTTGCTGTTTCCGGGCCAGCCCCGCAGGCCAGATCATCGATCCTGTGGACCGGATCTGGCCTGCGGGCCTTGAATTTGTCATCCCTGCACTAGTGAGAGAATACAGAAAAATCATGAACAACTCACTCCTACCAGTGCACATAAACATTTATCAGCCAGAAGACTCAGATCCAGGAAGCCCCCGCTCGCACTTGCATCACATCTGTCCAACAATTTTAACATTGATTCCCGATGGGAAGCCTAATTGGTCACTTTGAGCCCACAAAAAAAGTGTCAGGCTTTGAAATACTATTTGCACCTCACATGGCATCTGCCAGGACTCTGTATAAATGGGGCATAGTATCTTCCCGTCAGTGTGAGTGCAGGTTCCACATCAAACTGTAGATTCCCATTGTGACCAGCTATAAGCTGAGGGCATATACTGGTCCAGTATCTGATTATGGTATTTCATTTAAATGATGCTGTGCTTCAATGGTTAGATGGCATAGACCAAGCCTGCCAAATTGGAGGCCCCAGCCTGTGCATGCCATGCCCAGGCCTGTGCAGGCAGGGGTGGGATTCTACCAGTTTGCACCTATTCGCTAGAACCGGTTGTTAACATTCTAAGCAGGTTGTTAACATTCTAAGCAGTTCGGAGAACTGGTTGTTAGAAGAAATGACTGGCCTAATCCTGTAAGGAAGGCAGGAAGGAAACATTCTGGTGTTGCTTACAGAGACTGCCTCTCCGTTAACCCTAATTATATTCTTGGCAGGACTAGACTTCCTGTCTCAGGAACTTCTCTGGAGTTTATTTTCCCTCCTTTCTTGCTATTTTGCTTGGGTAGAGTGACCATTCAAAGTTACAATGGCACTGAAAAAAGTGACTTATGACTATTTTTCACACTTACAACTGTTGCAGCATCCCCACAATCATGAGAGGCCAGGAGAGGAGATGAGTGTCTCGATGTGAGTGATGTTGAGTTGGCCATGCCCAGCCAATAACGACCACCAAGCCACACCCACCACCTAAGCCACGCCCACAGAACCGGTTGTTAAAATTTTTGAATCCCACCCCTGTGTGCAGGCCATGCCAACCCTGGCTCCACAAAGGCAAAAAACCATGCGATATGTCACAATAGGGCTTGTGATGCAATCGGGTTTGACACCTGACCTAGACATTGTTATTTAAACATAGATATTTTTAACATTTATGTTTTATTGTGTTTGATTAACTTAGGTGAATGCTAGTCCATTTATGATATCTCATACACTAAATAGTGAATATTGCAATGGCTCGCCTTGTTCTCTTTCCTTTCTGGTCTTCTCCCCTAATGTTTGTAAGGCATAAAGAATGGGGCTCCAAATAAACTGTCATAAAACATACAGGAAATTTCTAAGCATGAACAATCTAGTTCTGCCCCAACTTGGGGAGTGATGCACTCTAAGATGTGGGAGAAGAACAGGACTACCACCAAGTTGTTGAACACCTCACTTTTTCCCTCCTCATGTCATGTGCACTTATCGCGAGGCTGGTGAATTGTAGTAAAATACTGTATTAATTTCTGCAGTAAAAATATAAGCAAAAGAGTTTTTGCAGCTTGCCAATCAGTGAATACTGAAATTGTTGGCTAGTTGTCCATATTTTTGTCTCACAAAACTGAAGCTTGGACTTCCAAAAGCCCTGCCAGTCATTGATCAAGTAGAAAGTTATGGAGGAGTAAGTTGTATAAAGCAAGTAATCGGTCAGTGTTCATAGCCAGAGATCTTACTTGGAGTTATCTACTCCCAGGAACTGATCCTCCTGCAATGTTGTCCTTTAGGTGACCATATACAACTTTAGGAGTCTTATTGTTTCTTTTCCTTTTCATAAGGACTCAGAGAGGTATGTAAAGTATATTATTCATGCCTTCATTTTATGAAGTATTACACGACTTCCATCCTGGCCTTGAAGAGGAACAAAACTCTATACACTGTATATTCTAAGGAGTCCTTGGTGCTGTCTGAATTTGGTTGTTTTCTTGCAGATGCCCAAGCTATCATCATCACTATTAATTAGGAGTGGGGTTTGCTCTCAGTTTATAGTATTCTAGTGGCTTGCTCTGCCAGTGTTGGTGGGGATAATCTTAGAGGTTCTTTGGTTGGGCTGTTTACTGTTGGATTTATTTGGCAGCTTCTTGATTTGGGTATTGTTTACTGGATTGTTGGTCTGATGTTAACCTTGAAGTTAATCTATGCTCATCTTGGTACTGATTGCTGGTGGAGAGGTGCTCGGGTCTTTTTACTCCCTTTTTGGCTTGATAATTGTGGTGAATGTGGAAGGGGGAAAGGTGTTGTGGGAGGGAAAGCTTGGCCAAGTAGAGGATGAATACATTCATCAGAATAGGAATTCACTTCTGAAAAAGTAGCTGGCTTGAATGGGACAGTGGGAGAGCTTCATTTTTGTGGCCTTTCCACTGACTAAGCATCTTTTTTTTCTCTGCTTTGCACCTGTTGGAAATTTCATTCTAGCAACGTGAAAGGAAGACAATTTCTTTCTATCAACTTTGATGTCAGATCTGTGTATATGTCATTTCTTCAGTGGAAGAAGAAAAGTGGGGTGGGGGGAGACTGATAAAGAAATCCTTTCTTGAGGTAACTTGAATACATTCAATCTTATATTGAATTTGTATAACCCACACATGATACAATGGAGAGAGGAATCCCAGATGGCCGGGACCTAACACCTCTGAGAGGCACAGCCAGGAGATGAGAAGACCATAAACATTCCAGTGAGATGTATGCTTGGGAAACTGTGGGAAAGATCGTTCCTTCAGAAGGGGTGGGGGTGGAATAAACATACTGGCTTTTGTTTCACAAAATACACATTGAGAGAAGGGGAGGGGTTCTAAACTCCCTTATCTATCCCGGTATGCCTGAGAGACATTAGATGCTGCTTTTAACCCCTACATGAATTGTCTCATCTCAATAAAGGATTCCCTTTTGATACGTTTTGATATGTTTCCAGAAGTTCATTCTAGTTGATTGAATGGGAAAACTTTATAGTTTTATAATCTTTTGTTATGCTCTCCTCTCACAGTGTGTTGCAGTGTGACCTTTTATGTATTTCCTCAAAAGTGTGCCCTACTCCATTCAGTGATTACAGCCTTATTCTTTTCTAAACTAATGTAATTCCTTTAGGATGAAAAGCTCGGGAAAACTGGGTTTTCAAACAGAAATGCCTGAGAGCTAACCGGGAAGATTTTATGAGTTGAGATGAATTGTTCTTCATCTGACTTTCATTGGAATTCAACTGCATCTGTGTCTTTGCACATATTGCCATGGTCTTGACTCTCTGCTACTGCTCAGTATCTGCAATACTACAAATGGAGGGAACCAAGAGGGTTAGTTGAAGTGAAATCCTTGTTTTCATAGTGAAAGACCATCCATAGGATGATCTATGGAATCCACGATCATTTTACAGAAGATTTCATATCAAGCAACATTTATTTGGGCCCAACAGGAACTTGCAATTAGCATAACCCATTTCTTAGTTGACTGTATACGTGCATTAAATTTAACCCTGTTAAAGTCAATGAGTTATTGGAATTTATTATCTATATATTACAGAAACTTTTGTCATGTTTTTAACTGGGCAAAATGGTATATCAATTTCTGAACCAAAATACCTTAAATGGGTTAACTTTCAGAATGTGTCCAAAATCCAAGAGCCATGACACTTGAAGGAATTACATTTGGGAAAGCTGCTTCCTTACTACTGGCTGCTGTTGCGCTGCTGGGCTGCTGCTGAAGTGATGTGATTTTCAGTTCCATAACAGTTTCCCAGCCAGTCTCACAATCCCTCCCTCCCACACCCAACAGCAGCCACTTACCTTCCTGCTGGAAAGAGGAGAAAGGGCAAGGAGGAAAGGAGGGAGTGAGGGGAGAAAAGAACTCCTGTATCCTCTTCCTGGTTAAGCCAGTTTCCTACATGTTTTCCTGACCTGTGCTTGGGGGATGTCCTCAGGAAGTTCCTGATGGGACCCCGCTGGGCAGGGCCACCCAGCTCCCGAGCTGCTTTCCAGGGTCCCCTTGGGAAGAAAAGGGTCCGGTGGGCGGTGGAAGAAGGCGAGCGCCCTCCTCCCGCCCCCTGTCCCGTCCCGTCCCTCCTCTTGTCCCCTCCTCCCCTCCCCGCTTAAGAGAGAAAGATCTGCCTCCCCTGCACCGAGCTTCCACCCGGCGCCGCGTCTCCCGGCCAGCGCGCGCTGCGACTTGGGAACCGGCCAAGCGGACTTTAAAACCGAGCGGAGGCCAGAGATAGCCGGAATTACCCTCCACACCACACACACACAGACACACACACACACACAGAGAGAGAGAGAGAGTGAGTGAGTGAGTTGGCAGCTGTCCATCCCCACCCTTGGAGTCCCGATGGCACGCACGCGGGGCTGTCACAAAGAAAGGGAGAGGAATTGAGTGCCAGCCTGAGAAAGGCGAAGCTGCCTCTCTAAAGCATTTTGGTGGCTTTGTAAGTTTGGGGAAAGGGGTTGGGGGTGTCAATCAAGAATTATATCCAGAATACCCCAAGTGTTACAACTTACCGTATTTGCCGGCGTATGAGACGACTTTTTGCCTTGAAAAGCATGCCTCCAAGTGGGGGGGTCGTCTTATACGGCGAGTATATAACAAAAACTATATTTTGAGTGGAAATGTTGGGGGCTCGTCTTATACGCCCAGTCGTCTTATACGCCGGCAAATACGGTATATCAATTTCTGAACCAAAATACCTTAAATGGGTTAACTTTCAGAATGTGTCCAAAATCCAAGAGCCATGACACTTGAAGGAATTACATTTGGGAAAGCTGCTTCCTTACTACTGGCTGCTGTTGCGCTGCTGGGCTGCTGCTGAAGTGATGTGATCTTCAGTTCCATAACAGTTTCCCAGCCAGTCTCACAATCCCTCCCTCCCACACCCAACAGCAGCCACTTACCTTCCTGCTGGAAAGAGGAGAAAGGGCAAGGAGGAAAGGAGGGAGTGAGGGGGAGAAAAGAACTCCTGTATCCTCTTCCTGGTTAAGCCAGTTTCCTACATGTTTTCCTGACCTGTGCTCCAGCAATGTATCTTCCCCAAACCATGATGCCTCTTATGTGTTTTCTCTGACTTGTGCCCTCCATGCATGCCTTCACCTCTTGCACCCCACCACATGTACCTTCTCCAACCTGCATCCTGCACTCTTTCACCATCCCCATGTGGACCTGTTGGGCATCCCCACAAATCCCAATCTGTGCTGCTCCTCATCCTGTATGCCATCCTGTATGCCACATGGCACCTCTTGCACATTCCTAAATATTCCCAGGCTTCCTTCCAAACCCACACCACACTCCCACGCACCAAACCCTGACCAGCATGGCACCTCCCACAAACCCCTGCAACCCCTATGCATTCTTCTTGATCTGTACTGCCCTCACCATGCATCCTACATGACCTGATCATCGTGTCTTACACACCCGTGATCCACATGCACCATTCTTGACTGGCACCCCCTCATATACCCTATTTGATCCTCACAGCACCTCTTGTGCACCCCTGTGCACCCTCCCCAAGCTATGCTGCACAAAAAGTGTGTAGATTGGGAAGAGTTCTTAGAAGGATCCTGCCATCAGGGGTGGGATTCTACCAGTTCGCACCTATTCGCTAAAACCAGTTGTTAACATCCAACCGGTTGTTAGAAGAAATCACTGACCTAATCCTGTAAGGAAGGCAGGAAGGAAACATTCTGGTGTTGCTTACAGAAACTGCCTCTCCCTTAACCCTTATTACATTCTTGGCAGGACTGGACTTCCTGTCTCAGGAACATCTCTGGAGTTTTTTTCCCCTCCTTTGCTGGTACTTTGCTTATGTGGAGTGACCATTCAAAGTTACAATGGCACTGAAAAAAGTGACTTATGACCATTTTTCACACTTACGACTGTTGCAGCATCCCCACAGTATGAAAGGCCAGACGAGGAAATGCGTGCCATGTGAGTGATATTGAGTTGGCCACGCCCAGCCAATAACATGACCTCCAAGCCATGCCCACCCAGTCACATGACCACTAAGCCATGCCCACTACCTAAGCCATACCCTCAGAACCGGTTGTTAAAAATTTTGAATCCCACCCCTGCCTGCTATGCCCCAATCAGATTCTGGTTCAGAGGAGGAGTTGGAACCAGGACCATCCGAGGGGAATAACACACCTGCCCTGGAATATCTGGAAAGACTAAAGGAATTCAATGCTTTCTTTGGGAGAAGTAGTTGATCGGACAGGGAACTTCCTGCCTTTATAAATGCAGGGAAGGATCTACTGCAGACAGGAAGTGGTGATGAGAGACAATAGATTCCCCTCTGATGAGGACTAGCTGCCTCTCCCACCTGATCTGAGGTCATGGAGAGTGGAGCAGAGGGAAACTCAGGGGAGGTTTGAGAGGCTGCTCATGAGAACGCTGCCCTGCCCCTCCTCACAAAGAACACTTGGTCGGGGTGATTTAACCAGAGGCCAATGGGAGGATGCCTTCATTGGGAACAACCATTTGTCTCAGGATTCACTCTCCTGACCTTTGGAAACCTTGGCTTCTGAACTTCAACTCAAGTTTCAGCTTCTGGGTTTGCATACCTTGCTTTGAGGACTCTGACTTTGGATTGTGGCTTACAGACCTTGTTTTGCAACCTCTGCATCTGGTTTGCGGACTTCACATTACTTCCTGTTTAGGGGCTCGGTTCTGGTGGCTATTGGACTGAGCTGGGGGACTGTGTTACATTGACTGTGGGTGGCTGTTTTTTGGGGAAAAGTGGAGTGAAGTCTTACCAACACCACCCTCATCACCATCTGTCATAATTTAGCAGTGCAATAAAAGACCTCCATTTGTGCCCCCATTTGCCTATGTGAACAGTCCTCTGATGATTTGCTTTAATTTAATCAGTATACTGATGATACTGTATCCTGACTGGAGATGCTGTTGAAGTCTTCTCTTGGACCTGCAGGCTGTGAAGATCTGGATGTGAGAAAACACACATCCATTTAATTCTAGGGTTTAGAATTAAATCCTAGCAAAATGGAGTTGTTCGTTTGTTTATAAAATCCCCAGGGGTATGGAGCGCAGCACCTGAATGAGCAAGCCCACAATTTGGTGGTCTTCCTGAATACATGATTCCTGCTGAAACACCAACTGGAAGTCATGCAGTAGTGGGATTCAAAAAATTTTACTACTGGTTCTGTGGGCGAGACTTGGTGGGCGTGGCTTGGTGGGCATGGCAGGGGAAGGATACTGTAAAATCTCCACTCCCACACCATCCCACTAACCTGCTTTCCAGCTCCATTTTTCTGTGCAGGTGAACAAAAGAAGACCCAGCCAATCAGCTGAGACTCGGGAGGCAGAGAATAGATGGGGGCGGGGCAAGTCAGAGTTGGTATTTGCCGGTTCTCCGAACTACTTAAAATTTTTGCTACTGGTTCTCCAGAACTGGTCAGAACCTGCTGAATACCACCTCTGAAGTCATGGCTAGGGGGCCTTTGCCAAGTTCTGGCTGGTTATGATCCTACTTGAGGTGAAGCTACAAGTCCCAAAGGAGACTTCAGGAGGCAACTGAATTTCCATGTTTTTTCTTTTTTCTTTAAAAAACAACAACAGACTTCTAGCTACAAGTGGCTGATGCCCTGATCACCACCAACATGGATGCTCTACATGGGACTGTCTTTAAAGAGAGAAGCTTCAGCTGGTTCTAGGTGCAGCTGCCTATATGTCAGCCAGCATGTTACATGTCTGCCATGGTCAATGGGTTTTCAGGTGCAACTTAAAGTGAACCTTTGCAACTTACCATTAAATTAGCTTTGAAAATGCATTCTCCCTGTAGAGTTGGACCAATCAGTTCATTTCTGGCAGGAAAAGCTACTGGCAATTCCCCATCTCACTCAACAGTGAATGACTACAACCAAGATGTGCAAGGTCACCTTATGTATCATTAGAGCATAAAGCTCCATTTCAAGAAATAGTAATTGAAGCAAGAAACTTGGATATTTTAAAAGTGATTAGTGCCATGTTAGAATTGTCTAGCTTAAGGCACCAATTTCTTGAGAAAGAAATGGTATGTTTAATTTAGAAGTAAAAGTTGCCCTGGTCTTATGGCTTAGATTCAAGAGCCAAAAGAACCCCAATAGCTAAGTTATGTGTCTTCAGAACTGCTTTTTCAGGTAGGCTACTGGAGTCATTATTCCATGAAATGGGATGAAAATCAGGATCTTGCCAATAGCTTCACAGAAAGCCCATGCTTTAGTAGAGAAACGATTCCAGGCCTCCTCTTGGCAGAGTCAGCTCAAACCCCTGGGTCTACCCTAAATGGGTAAACTCACGCGTGTATTTCTCTCAATCCATTTGCACCACACAGCCCAATTTATTCAGCTCTAACAAGGGAAACAGAAACATTAATTCCTTTTTCCATCCCTCAAACCACCTCCATCCATCTCAGAAAGGGGAAGAAAAAAAAACAACAGACGGGAACCACCCAGTAACTCTATTGGTTGTTTGATCTGTTCCCAAAGAAATTTAAACCTTCAGAGAGAAGAGAAAAGGCATCCCTCTCTGGCCCTTTGCTTGCTTCTCCTTGTGGCAAGTGTCGGCCACACCAGAAGGCTCTTAATAAACACTAGGAAAAAAAGTACATCTCCAAGGTAAGGAAGATTTTTCTCTGCTCTGAAGAATTTGAGGGAACTACTGCTCTCTTTTTTTCTCAGGACCTTCTGTGCATCAGCTTGTGATACACAGAAGGATGATAAGAAGTATTCCTTAACTATTCCTCTTCCTTGCAAGGTTGAACCCATACTCACATTCAAATCTGGTTCCTTATTTTTGAGGGTCAGCATCGATGTAAGCAAGCTATCCATCTTTTGAAAGTTTGTAATGTAGTCACTTGGCATCTATTCTTTTTGTAGATCTAAGGACAAACTGCCAGGTATAAAGGTGATTGAAACTGCATAAAAACATCTGAGATTGTAATTGTGTGATTATCTGGGGTTTGGTTGTAGGTACCAAAGGAGGAATATACTTTAATAACAGCATCCTGGCTTACAGTCTACAGTTTTTTCTCACTCCATTGCTATCTCTTGCTGTTAGTATCTTGCCATGCAGATCTTGCCGGTATTAACGTTCCCTTAAAATTAGTATAAAATTGATCATATTGGAATAAATATGCAGCAATCAAGCAACTTCCTTGGGTTTTTTTTTAAGTAGCTTGTCTGATTCTGATTTAAGCATGAGTACATTTGATTGAAAGTGGTCATCTCAAAAAAACCCCACCAGGATTGCTTGTCTTCTTTCAATTTTTGGCTAATATAACAGAAGTTATTCTTGTTGAACAAGGAAGGATTGTTTCTGAATAAACATACAGGTTCAGAACTCTCTTTCTTGGAGTAGGGTCTGTGTGCACTATTGTTATACAAAATGAAACATTTTAAAAATTTCTCATTGGAGCATTGTATGCTGCTTGTATGTAGTAAGGATAAAAGTAGATTGCATCAAAAAAAAAAATTTATTATTCAAAGTAGCCTCAAACTTAATATACTTTAGTAAGTTAAATCCAAGACCAAAACAACAACTTTGAACCTGTTTGGAATATTTCTCTTCTAATAGCTCCACATTCATTATTTTCCAAATTGCTAATTTCAACTAATATAATTTTCTTAATTTATCATAATTTTGGCACATGTATACTTTCTACCACCTTTATAGTTTGAATTCTTATGTATTTGCTCCGGCATAGTGTGCATCTCATCTTCAGATGATTTTTATACCTATACAGTATTTACTGTAGAGAAGAATTTACTATCTCCAATTTGTGCATAACCTTATAAAATAAAATAACGGCAGTAAACTCCATATTTGAAATGAGGCAGAGGGGATAGCAGATGAGATTCTATGGTATTTATTCTAAAAATTGTAGCCTATTAAATATAAATCCTCTGGCTAATATGTCACTTTGGTTACTAATTCAGAAATGGTTTTGGATGATTTTCCAGAAACGTAAGGTAGCATATGTCACTTTCTCTCCTTTCATAACTGCAACTCTATATTATAGTTGTAGTTTGAACCATGTACTGCTACAGTACACATGAATGATAGAAGACAAATAATTTCTCCCATGTCCGATGCTTTCTTTTATCATAATACAATAATTACAGATGATCCAATAATAAAGCTTCATATGAGGAATTATTGGCTCAATAGTGCTTCACAAATAAAATAGGCTATGGCATAAATTATAATATAATGATAATTATAATTATAACCTTGAAACAGGATTTTAATAAAAACAATCTTTTATTTTGATTGGCTGAAAAATTATTCAGTTTCCATTTTTTAGTGCCATTCCTAAGGCCTGGAATTTGCAAATTAGTTCAAAAGATTTAACAGATTTAACAGATAATCAGAGTTTAGAGTGCTATTAGTACCTCACTTGATCTTGATTGTATCCCCCTGTTAATGCAATTTAGGACTGCATTAGCTTTTTGGCGGCTGCTGCACACTGCTGGTTCATATTTATCTGGTTGTCCACTAAGACTCCAAGATCCCTCTCACAGTTATTGCTAATGAGCTTGGTTTCACCCAGTCTATATATGTACTTTTGGTTTTTCTTGCCTAAGTGTAGGACTTTACTTTTCTCTCCATTGAATTTCATTTTGTTATTAATATAAGATTTGTAAGATAAGTAAGTAAACCTGTAAATCAATTCAAGATCTATGCATAAAGAAAAGCAAGTTGCAGAGAACAATCCAGAGTAGAAGCCGCAGCTGAAGCAGGCGTCTGTCGAGGCGGGTGGCTGCAAAAAGTGGGATTTTTTGTTAAGATTTTGTTCATCCTAAAATATTAATAATTACTTAAATACTGGATTTGTTTGCAAAGTAAGCCAAAAGGTACCTAAAAGACGGGTTTATTTTATAAATGGTTGGAAAATAAAGTAAGAAATTAAATGATATTGTTATAATGATATATAATGTTGAATAGGTTGTAATATGAATGTAAACTTAGTAAGAAATATATACAAATATCAATATGTGCACAAGATATATGTACCCAGTCGACACACTGTATAACTGAAAGATGGATTTGTTTTTTTAAAAAAATTAAAATTAAAAATCTTTTTAAAAAAGACGGGTTTTGTGAATGATTATCAGGAAAAATGAAGACATCAAGGGTATCTGAGAGTTGCTCAGTTGTTGTGAGATAGGTGTCATAAAAATTTAATAAATAAATAGAAATCTGCAGAAAGTGCATGGCTGAAATGTCAAAAGGATGGGCATGCCTCATGTTTATGTAACCTGGTTGAAGTCTTGACCCCTGTCGCCTGGTGATGATGGCTGCAAGAAGGAAAGAACAAACTTAGGAACTTCTTTCTTCTGGTGCTGGTTGTCCTACAGTATATGCAGATTGGGTCTGTGCTATACAGGGACGTCCCTCTGCTCCCATCCCTATTCCAGTAAGCAACTCCTGGGTTTATGTCATGTAAGTCCAATCGGCTTTTAGATTGAGGTCCATGTGTGCACACAGGTAATCAGGGAACACATATGTGACAATTTAGTTTGAAAGAAAACAATACAGATGTTGGCAAAGATACCTGCCATTTTCAATGCAATCCAATGTTCCTCTCTTCAGAGTGGTTCTTTCGTAAAATTATGACAAATAATATTCACATCAACCAATGTACATCCATCCTTGTGGAACAACTAATTTTCAAAAGATTTAACAGATTTAACAGATAATCAGAGTTGGAAGGGACCTTGTAGGTCATCTAGTCCAACTCCTTGCCCAAGTGGGAGACCCTTCACCATTTCTGAGAAATGGCAGTCCAATCTCTTCTTGAAAGCCTCCAGTGATGGCACTCCCACAACTTCTGAGGGCAAGCTGTTTCATTGGTTGATTGTTCTCACTGTCAGAAAGTTTCTCCTTATTT
This sequence comes from Notechis scutatus, assembly GCF_049901735.1. Taxonomy (NCBI): domain Eukaryota; kingdom Metazoa; phylum Chordata; class Lepidosauria; order Squamata; family Elapidae; genus Notechis; species Notechis scutatus. The sequence goes on along the minus strand of NC_142011.1, from coordinate 107,755,750 downwards.
CCAGGTTAAATCTCTTCTTGTTCACCCAATAGGCCTCCTTATTAAGAGAGAATTTTTATGTTATTACTCATTGCAACATGTCCCTTTAATCATAGATTTCTTGGTTCTTCCTGAATTCATACCCAGTGATTCAATGAATTCATTATAATAGGCCTTTGTCCCAAGAAGAAAGTCAGGCCCATTTTTAGGCTATTTAAAAGATGAATTTTACTCTGATGGATTGGCAACAAGCAAAGCTGGAATCAATTTGTGGCCCTGACAAACTCTAATTCCAAAGTCACGCTTGTGGCTGAGAATGTCATGTGGCAAAATTGAAGGAAGGGGATTTGTTTAAAAAAATGAATGACTTGTAATTGGCAGTTTTGGATGAAAAACACTGCCAATAAGTTCATGGATCATCCTTACTACACTTTATTGCAATCGTTTTGGCAGTAAATCCAAAGTTTTGGCATAATGTTTTTCAGTGTAAACTAGGAATTAGAGGCACACTGAGATAACTAATTTCTGTGGTGCGAGAGAAAGTTTGGAAAATAAAATAGTAGATTTTTAGCAATGTCCTTGATGACAGCTAGCCAGCCAAACCACAGGATAGCTGTGAAGATCAGCTATTTCAGAAGAATGGTATGTTGTGAGATGAGAAGGGAAGAGAAAGAAGCATATTTGGTCATCCTAATAATTGTTTTCTCAAAGCTTCTCTCAAGCAGCGCTTCTGGCTAGAATATTTATTAGGCAATCTAAACATTGTTTGGGATTAAATCTTTTTAAGGTAAGATGGAGAAAAAAAGGTGTCATTTTAGCATTTGCATTTGATGATTTTTAAACAATTGCACATTGATTTCATTCTCAACCCTGTCAGTTGATACTGTTCAACAGCTGTATTAAAAAGTTTTAGTAATATAATTATGGAACCTTATTATAGAATCAAGGAAGAAAATTTGAAAAAAATATACATATGTTAGGAAAGTGAGCCAGTATGGTCTAATAATTAAGGCACCAGGCTAAAAACTAGGAGTGTTCTAGTCTCACCAAAATGCAAAGGCAGCAAGGTGACCTTACCAACTAATTTCTCTAAGCCCTAGGCAAGCCACTTCTTGCCAAGGAAATAGCAAGAACGTATCCAGACAGTTACCAGGAGACTATACTAATGTCAAAACTACAAAGTACAAAGAAATGTCTTCATAAACAAACATACATTTATATACAGAATTGCTTCAGTTCTGTATATTATCTCTTATCTCACACCATTGGCTAAACTTTATAATTGCTTTTTTACATTATTTTCCTCTTTAAACACCTTTACCTTATAGATAGTCCTTGGATTACAAACACTCCTTCAGCAACTGTTTAAAGTTTCTCAGAGTTCCAGCTGCTGCAGTGTCTCCAATGTCAAGTGATAGCAGTGATGACCTTGCAGTATGATCCCAATTTCTGATATTCCTTGTGAACTTCTCACAAGCAAAATCAACAGGGAAGCCAAGAGGAAGTCAGAAATTATTCCTACCACTCTCATGTCTTCCCAGACACTGTAGCACTTGCCCATAGTGTGTGCGCACGCACACACACACACACACACACAGAGTACCTATGCACATCCACATTCTGCAGGCCTTGTCTGTAGCACGGCCTGCTTGCCTGGGACTCCCACCTCTTCCCACTTATCAACCCAGGGTTATAACAACAACCGGCACTGGCAGGATTGCCAACGCTAAGTGATATGGTCATGTGATATTGTGCTTTATGATAGCATCACTTGACAATGAAAATTCTGGTCCCAATTGATGTTGTAACCTAAGGACCACCTGTCCTTTGACTTTTTCTTGAAGCTTAGGGAGGAGGGTGGAAACAAGCCCTAAGCTTCTTGGAAAGCTACCACCTTGGTCATGCTTCCTTATGTTGTTACTCTTGATCTATCTTTTTCAAGGCAACTACAGTTGTTTGTCTAGGGCTAGGCACTCCATTCTTCCTTCTTCCTCATTTGCTTGCTCCTCAGTCATACATATATATATAGGGGGCGTGCATAAGCGCACCAACGTGCCTACCATCCCTGTCCTATTGTTTCTTTTATTTTTCTCTTATTTTTCTTATATGTACCCATTTCATGTATTCATAACTATGTATATACTTATACTTATTATCTTGTAAACAATTGACAAATCAAATAAATAAATAAAAATAAAATAAATAAATATACATTCTTCCTCCTGAGTTCCTTTCTCTAACTTGTTGCCTGCTTGCTTCAGCAGGTTTACTTCTTGATCCTTGATGTGTATATTGTACCTCCAATCCATGCAGAAAACATTGCATAAACACAAAACTACTTTGCCTGACAAAGCTTCACTTCATAAATCTTGCCTTACAAGTCAGAAAGCTTTGCTCAGAAGGGTTTTAATTAATTTAGGAACCTTCTGATGATTTATGTGTCACTTTTCATACTTTTGGCAAGCAGAAAAACTTGAACTTTGAGCCAAACTATCATTCAAGCTCAGTGGCACATACATGATTTAAATGCTCCCTTGAAAGCATTAAAAATACTTCCTCCCATACCTACTTCCTACAGATAGTAATCTATTTTTTCCAAACAACGGAGAAGCATACGTTACATGGTGTAAAGGAATGGGTATGTATTTATGTATGAATTTATTATGCAAGAAGCAAAGGGTTGCCAAAGTGCATTCTGAAGGGATAACCAATGCCCAGTGAATCTCTCCTATGTCTAGATCAGCTCTTGATTAATTTCCCAGTTAAGATTGCCAGGAATATTTTTCCTGCACTCTTTATAATATCTAGAAAATAGCTTTTATATTGTTTATCTCATCTTGTTTCCCCAGTTGAGCCTTTTTATTCTTGTATTTACAGAAACACAATGGCCATGTGGATTATTTTCCTGGGAATTCTGATGCACTGCTCCTTCCTGGAAGTCCTAACACAACTGCCTACTCAACCCAAAAACTGCTCTGACCAAAGCCAGAAGATCAGTTTTAGTCACTCATACAAAATTAATGTACCTGAGTCCTTTCAGTTCAATGTGGAACCAGACCCGGGGCCTCTCCAAGACAACAATCACATGTTCTTCACTAATGGCAAAGCAGAGGAGGGCGAAGAGCAAAACATTATATTTAGGCATAACATTCGTCTGCAAACTCCTAAAAGAGACTGTGAAGTCCTTGAACAAGTTAAAGCTTTGCTGGAAAGACTGGAAAATGTAGAACTAGAAGTGGTACATCTGAAAGGGATTTGTAACCCTCAAAAGTGTTGTGGAAGAGGGCAAGGTGAGGAAGCTAGTTTTTGTAGCCTGTTCACTGTATATTGTGCCCTATCATGTGCCTGAGACTTGCCTTATATCACCCACCAAACACTGGCTTGCTTGTCATCCATAGATGGGGACCCAGATTTAGCTGAGCGGACTGTTGAAGTTTGTTATGATATGTAGAGAATAACCCTTGAGTAACAAGGATATGCACATGGAAACGTTTATGAGAGTAGTTATGAATAATTATTCAGTTACACACAGATACACTGAATTGAGTTAAAGTTTACTTTAAGAAATAGCACAGTCCAATAAACAGTCCAGGTCATATACATTTTACAGTCCAAAGAATATCCAATTGCAAAGTCTTCTTACCGGTTGCCTTTTTCATTTCTAGTAAACAAAAATATTTATTTATGTATTTATTTGATTTGTCAATCGCTTACAAGATAATAGGTATAAGTACATACATAGTTATGAATACATGAAATGGGTACATATAAGAAAAATAAAAGAAGCAATAGGACAGGGATGGTAGGCACGTTGGTGCGCTTATGCACACCCCCTACAGACCTCTTAGGAAAGGGGTGAAGTCAATAGTCTAAGGTTAAAGTTTTTGGGGTTTGGGGAAGAAACCACAGAGTCAGGTAGAGTATTCCAGAGATTGACCACTCTTGCTGAAATATCAAATATGAATATCAAATATATATCATATCAAAGTATAAGCACAGCATAAACCTTAGATAGCAACAGAATGTCAGAGATACAGAATGTCAGAGATACAGCATATCAGAGAGCCCGGTACGGCATCAGCTGGCGCCGCCATCAATATTTTGATAAAAAAAAGTGGCTTCCGTGACCTCACGGTGACAGCACGTTTTCATCAACCTTTTCCGGCCGTACGATCAAAAGATAGCGCATCATAAATGCGTGCCTCGGCGCTTCATCAAAGGTGAGCTTTTCCGGTAGAAATGGCTTTCTACCCGGAAAAGCTCACCGAGCGCGCCGCCATCTTTTGATGAAAGCGTGCTTCCGGTGAGCTTTCTACCGGAAAAGCTCACCGGAAGCACTTTTTCATGAAAAAAGATGGTGGCGCCAACAAGCCGCGACCCGGTAGGAGTTGTTCAGCGGACGTGCCGGTCCGGACCGGTGTGTTGGGGACCCCTGCTCTAAACAGTTTCATGGGGTTTACTTATGCAGATTTACCCCTGTATCCAATAAAAATTCAGTCATCATCTTATTATCATCCTTAAAAGCAAAGCAGCAATATTGCACATGTTGGCTTAAGGGTAAAAAGATGGCATTTAGCTCAAGATGCTTTTTGCTTAAAATTGAAGCTCGTGCATGTAAGCAAGGTGTCAGTATTCTTCTTCTCAAGGGAGTTGAGATCTTGGCGCCCATGTGTCTTTGTCTTCCATTTTTTTCTCCTATGTTCTGGACCTCTTGCTGAACAGGGGTGTCATCCTGCAGCGGCCATGGCACTTTCATCCAAGAGATCTGCAGCTGCAACTGCGAGGAAGGCTGGGAAGGGCAGGACTGTTCCCAACCCACGTGCCCAGGAAATTGCAGTGGTAATGGGCGCTGCATTGATGGCCGGTGTGTTTGCAATGCCCGTTATGCTGGTGACGACTGCAGTCACCTCCTGTGTCCTGAGAACTGCAGTGGAAACGGGGTCTGTGTCCATGGGGTATGCCAGTGTTATCAGGAGTTCACTGGAGATGACTGCAGTGAGAAGAGGTGCCCTAATGATTGCAGTGGCAATGGATACTGTGACAGTGGCGAGTGCTACTGTAAGGATGGTTTCACAGGTCTAGATTGCTCTAAAGGTAAGAGCCTTTTCCTGGCTGTCCCCACACAATGTTGATGGACCTCCAAATGAAAATTTCATTGAACGGCCATTCTTTCATTGCTTTTTTAGCACACTCTGTCTGGAACGGGAGGGGGGGGGGGCAGAATCACATTTAACCCACATCTTCCTCCTCCTCATTGCTTGTGTGAAATGCTCTTGGCTGAACACCCAGAAGTTCAATTAAGCCTATTAAGAGATTTCCCTTGTTGCTTGTCTTTCTGGGCTTATTGGGGGCTCTCTGAGCCCCGCAGTGTCTTAGCTAGGGGGTCTCCTCTGCGAGCCCCCAGCAGCCCACCCTTGGTGCTATAACTGGAAAGGCCCATTGTGTATGCTGTTGAAATTTGTTTTCAGGGGACCTGAAACAACTCTTATATATTGAACAGAATATTTATTATTGCTGCTATTATTTACTAGGGCTATAATCTGCCAGAAAGTACTCTCCAATTTCTGTTGCACTGAATTGGGAGCTCTGCTTAATTTGTCATAGGATTTTTGAATACAAATTGCCATACATTATTCCTCATTTCAAGGAGTACAGCCGAGTACTTCAAAGAGTGCCAGTTTCTCTTCCAGTGAGGGTGATGCATTTCTAATCGACTTACTTTTTAAAATGTTATAATGATAAATGAAGTAACATAATAGACTCTTATACTGCATATCAATATTTATTGAACAGTCAAGGATTTTAACTGCCATTCTGATGAAAGTGTGTTTGTTGCCTTTACTTTGATAGTCATGGAAAGACAAAATGCAAAAGAGAAACAGTTCTTAAAGAAAGATAACAGAAATCTACAATATTTCTTCCTCCCCCCTACCTACAATTATTGTACGTTACATCTGGGCTCCTTGCATTTGATCAAACATTTTGCTTGGGGAAAAAAGGAAGTCAACTTAAGTTAATGCAACTTAAAATGGGTAGATTTTATTAGGTGCCAGATCTGCACTTCATCATCTGATGAAGGAATTGTCTGAAGGAATTGGACACTTTGCTGCTTAATGCATGAAAAACAATGTTAGCAAATATTTATTGTCAACACTTGTGCCACTAATTATAAAAAATTGAGATGCTGTGGCCTATACATTGCTAAGCAAATTATACAGACAAAATGAAACATGATATGCCTCGCTTGACTCACAGGCTGCATTATTTTAAAATCTTCCCATTATTTCCCAATAGTGCTTGCCCCATGGAATATCCATCTCCTTAAAACCACCGAAAATTCCCTAACCATTGGCTGGGATAAGATAACAGAAGTGGACTACTACCTCATCAGCTACTTTCCTGTTGGGAAAGAGGCCTTGATGAAACAAATAAAAGTGCCCAAAGATCAGACAAATTATGAGATTCGGGGTCTAATGCCTGGCACAGAATATGTAATCACACTTCGCAATGTAAAGAAGGAAGGCTTCAGTGAACCAGAACTCCTGCAAGGTAGCACAGGTAGGTCACTGCCATTCTCTTTCCATTATCTTTGAACCTGCAGGGTCTTCACATCAACAGAAGACTTTGAAAAACTAATAATGCAAACATTGTTTCTTAAGGAAACAATATGAATTATGGATGAATTATGGATGAAACAATATGAATTATGGATGAATGAACAAATGTCTGAATGGTAGCTATTTCTAATATTTTGCCCAACTTGGATTCTAGAACACTTGGATTCTAGTGTTCTACAAAAAAAGGAAAGTAGCTGTAACTAACTCTCTTTGCAATATTTTTATCTGCTTATTTAATTTATCTTCTTCATTTGTTTCTTTCCTTGGTTACCTCCATAGCCAAAGTGAGGCCAGAGGATACAGACCCTCTGACTGGAGTCACATTTCATCCCACTATGATTTTCTCTCCTTTTTTTCAGAGGTGGGGGAGGGGAATCATGTATACCTCTATGCCATGTCAGTGACAGTTTCCCTCTGAAAAATAACTGTTTAAAGACAAGAATTAACTCTAATTGAATACTGTAGCAGGTGGTGCTTATATTCTGTCTGAATCCAGTTCCCTCAAGATTTCTCCAGAATTTTCATGATCACAGCCACAGCCAAGAATTACACGAGGAGTAAATATCTATGGCCTAAATTAGTTTCCTGGAGGGTTTGAAAGCTGTTTTCCAATGTCCCTTCTCCTATCTCGGGGTTTAGGCAAAAACTCATGAAGATCCTCCCATCCAGTAACATTTGGACAAAGTCCCCACTGATGATCATGGATTGTTTTGATACCTGTTGTATGTATGGAAGCATATTTTTTGGGATGGGGCAATGAATCTCAGGAAAAAGGAGGGATGAAACTTCCACTGCCCAAAACTCATGTTTTCAGTAAAATCAGTATTTTAAAAAGTGAATTTCTCATGTACTGTATGCAGGCTTTTTTATTGTCTCATAAAATATAATCCCACTGGGTACTTTTAAGGAAGAAAGGACCAATTCTCACTCCAGGATCCTCAAAGAAACACCCTCTTGTGCTGCAAATAGGCATTGAAATAATTAATATTGTTTATAAATACTGATTTATTAAACCATTAATATTAGTGAATACTGTACTATTTTAAAACCTACTTGTCATAGTGAAGAGTTGGGGTAATATGCGCAGTATGTCCATTTGTGTGAATGTAATGTGTCTGCATGGTTCTGAACAAGGTATGGGGAAACTGTATGCTCACAGTGAAGCAGTTCTGTCCACTTTAGCTATAGATTAAAGGTGTGTCTGAAAGGGAGGATGGTTAAAAAAAATCAAGATGGTGTCCATGTCCACATCATCATAGCCCTTTTCTCTAATCATAATATGCAAATGTGATTAATGAATATTAATCCTAATCAGTTCAATAGGATGTATTCAGTGAGATGTATTTGTTTGCATACATAAAATAAGATATTAATACTACTTCAGGCTTGACATCCCCTCCTGTGGATGTTCCTGCATGAAAGACTATCTTTGATGGTAGGTAGGCTTTGCTAAATTTACAGAATAATAGAATTGGAAGGGACCTTGGAGGTCTTCCAGTCTAACTATTTGCCACTAGTTGGTTGTATCCCTCTGACTTAAGCCAGGGGGGCAATTGAGTGAGGAGCAATGGACATCAAAAGGGGTCAAGGCTTTGATCACATAATTGTGGCCACCATCCTGATTCCCTTCCATTACGTATGTCTCTAAGAATTAAATATTAAACTTTCCAATATTATGGGTAAGAGGCATAATATAATCGAATCATTTAATTGCTGTTATTGATACCAAATTTACTTTTAGGATAACTATCATATTGCACCATATTTTCTTTTAAACTTATATAAATGTGTATTTTTAATTTATACTGTATTACTGCCTTTTGTTTCTATATTTTATTTTAAGCTCTGGCCTGTAATAAAGCATTTTTTTTGTCTGTCTATAAACTGATGCTACCTTAAGATGGTATTTGGTCCTCAATTACCTATAGTGTTGTGATCTTCCTAAGAAGGAGGACTAACTCAAATACTGACGTGACCCTAATTTATCCTAAAATGTTTATCCTAAAACTGCATGTGTTTTTTTTATACTGAAGAAAGATTTATTTGTACAATAGTATCAATTTCTTAAAGGATCCAAGAGGGAAAATGGAAATAAACATAATTATATTTATAGAGATATATTCAGAGAGTAAGCTTGTTTTTTTGGAAAAGTCTGCTTTGGTCGTTAGAGCAATGCGAAGTGCTTACGGACTTTTAGAAAATGACTGGCATTCAGGTCCCACCCCAATAGCAGAAGCTGTAGGTTAATACCAAAATTTATTTGTATTAGTTGTTGGCTAATACACGAGATTTTGGGAAATCTGCACCCCTCTGTTTAGCATAGCTATAATTTTCTATATTAAAAATGTCCTTATAATCAACACTCTGCACAGAAAAGCTTGGTTGTTGTAGTCTTGGAGTCCTCTTTGTCAATGTTCATTTTAGCCGTTTCTGGCATTGGGCTTATCTGGGTGACGGAGGAGACTGAGAACTCATTGGAAGTGGAATGGGAAAATCCGGCAGCAGAAGTGGATTACTACAAACTGAGGTTCAGTTCTTTGTCTGGAGAGGAGAAGGAAGTAGTGGTTCCCAAAAGTAATGATGTGAAGAGCAGATACCTCATCACAGGTAAGTAATCAATGGGTGCTTATCCAGAATAAGGGCAATTAATCTGTTCATTTGGTACCAAAATGTTGGCTGAGCAATTGCAGGAATGAAAAGTTTTTGTTTTCAGAGTTAGGGTTCTCACCTATTTATATTTTACTTTCTTGTTATGTGCTTTCCATTTCTGGGATAGAGGTCAACTTCTTTGGAAAAGAAACCTCAATCAAGGGCCTTAGACCAGTGTTTCTCCACCTTGGCAACTTTAAGATGGTTGGCTGGTGAATACTAGGAGTTGAAGTCTACACATGGTAGGGAGGCAGGTGGACCCTAAAAGATGTGCTCCAAGTTTGCCTACTCCTGTATTAGAAGCTTACAATGTTTTATATAGCTTAGAACACAGAACATAGTTGAATGCTGCAGCAGACAACCAGAAGCCCTCACACATAATTGGCTTCCAAAGAAGCAGCTTCTAAATGCTTATAGACTTGAAGTCTCTGTTTCCTCCTTCCTGTCCAATTTGAAAATGTTATTTTCTCTTTTACTTTCTTTTCGAACCAAAGGATAACTGCATAATTTCTTCCCTAATGATTGCTAATGCATTTTAAAAACTTAAGATGACTATGAAAACTATAACTATTGGGTTTGCACCCTATTACTGTTGGTACTCCCTTTGGTGTTTTTTTTTTTTTTGCTACAAATGTTCTATTTCTATTTGTAGGTATTTGTATTTTATTATCTTCTCTATTCCTTCTCTTTTATTCTGTTGTCTCCAGGTACTGCCCTGTCCACTAACTAGACATTTTTGTTTTTCTTATTAACAATAGTTAAGTTTGGCAAGTTATGTGTCTGTTTGAATTCTAAAGTCCCAGCAGGGCACTTTAGCTTCTTCATTTTCTATCATTTTCTCTTTTTCATGGTTCCACCAGTTCTTGCTTGCAAGTATTTCTTGCAAATTCTCCAATGCACTGTGCTATTTTCTTGCAGCAGCTACTTGCAATGATCCACTATTTCTTCAACTTCTTTGCAGAGGCAGCATTTCTATCCTCTGTTGACTTCTCAATTCTGGCTTTGTATGCATTTGTTCTTAAGGCTTGGTCTTGTCTAGCCACAATTAGTCTCCCTGTCTCTTCAACTTTTCTGCTCTTAGCTATTGCCAGGACTTGTTGCTATCTGCTTTGCCTGCTATTTTTTTTTAATGTACTGGCCATGTACTGTTTTGTCTTCTGATTCTCCTTTTCTGCTTTTCATTGGTCTTTCTTGTAGGACTTTTGGTCTCTCCAGTGTTGTTGTTGTTGTGTTAATATTATTATTATTATGACATTATAGTTGGACTTAGTTGACTTATTATTGCAAAAGGTGCAGGATAAAATGGGGAGAAAGAGTCATTTTGGTCTTTGTTACTAAAAGCACAACTCTCCCTATTCCTGATCTCTTTGTCCAAGCTGTTTTTGAACATAGGTTTAATACTATTTCAGTGTAGCACTAAACTTATCTCCAGATGAAATTTATCAGCTGATATTTAGGCTACCCCTCAACAACATTTCAATTAAACTACTGGACTAATCAATTGTCAAAAGGTGCTTCTCCAGACCCAACTTATGATTAGAGGGTGACCAATGGATTTTTTTTTTTTTTGCTAGCTGGTAATGTCTGGTTGAAGGGGAGGAAAGAAAAATCAAGAGAACCCACAATTTTCTGTCCTTCATATGTCTTGTATACCACCTGTAGACACTTTGCCTATGAGCATCAGTTCTACCCATTCTGTATATCAGTAAACAAACTTATATTTTATAAAATTCCAGATGCCTTTTATGACCTGCTTCAAAGGAAGCTGAATCTGAGAAAATACTGCAGCCTTTCAGTGCTTTATTAGACTGCAAATAGTCTTAGACAATTTAAAATTCACTAGAATGGAAACAATAGTTGTGATATTACTACAATAAAGGTCTGCCTTGTGCATCTATAAAGTGGGTTGTGCAACAAGACCTATAATGAAAACTACAGATTGCAGCCATAAGACTTTAATAAAACATTTTTTTTCATATGATCTGAAACAAATCATTAAAGCTTTACATCAACAGCTTCCTTGAGCTCAGAAACAGTTGAAAAGTGATGTAATAGTTTCAAGTGCAAAGCAAAATTTTATTCTTCCTCAAATATGATGTCAAAGTATTACTCTGGACATATTATTGAAGAACAGTAAAAATGTATTTTAAAACTTGTTAGTTTTAAATCTTGAAAGTGTTAAATCTTGAAAGAAAAGGAAAGAAAAGTACAATTATGTCTCAGACCATTTTATCATTTCCCTCCTCTGTTTCTTCTTTCCATAGGCTTGAAGCCAGGAACCAAATATAAGATCACTGTCACATCTGTGAGGAATGAGGCTGAAGGGAAGCCATCTTCTGTACATGGTTGGACAGGTATAAACAGAAAGCTTTGTTTGTAGCTTAATGACATCCTTACACAATATCACAGCAAGACCACTATTGGTCTTCACAGCTGTTGCAGCAATTGGCCATACAGCTGGATCAACTTGAGACTGTCAAACCTTCTTTCCAAACTGAAAACTAGTGTCCAGGAAGAAACAATATGTCAGGATTCTGGCAGTTACTCCAATTAAATCATGAGCCTTGAGCCACACTCCCAAAACTAAAGAGAATTTATAGTTGACACAATAAGCATGCCAGGAAGGAAGGGGATTATTCCAGTTAACTCTGGTCCCAACCTCTGTGAGTTATTTGGTTGGTCTGCAGAGTCTTGACATGTATGGAACATGTCTTGAAATGTATGGAACATGTCAAGACTCTGCAGACCAATCAAACAACTCACAGAGGTTGGGACTAGAGTTAACTGGGATAATCCCTGTATATTCCAGAATTTTCAGATAGTAAGGGCTTTGGGGTAATGTCATTTGAGATTAGAGTGAAACTCTATGATCAGAAAGGTCTTTGCACAGATTCATCTTATGGTGCCCTTTCCTCAACTGGGTAGCCTTTACATGGTCATTCATGACCCAGTCACTTCATAACTGGACTATTGTAAGCTTTCTGACAATCTGCCCCTTAATTTCTGTTACAAATATTAGGGACAAACTTCCCCATTCAAAGTTCATTGGCCCTGAATTCTATATTGACATTTTCTCACAGAAAGCCAATACCAAAGGCCATTGTAGGGTTATATTCAGTGCAGGCTCTATGCTGATGATTAAAATCAATGCATGGAGAGAAAAATGTATCTGTGTTAGCAGGTCGAACTCCCTATTGCTGTGTCTTCAGTTACTAGTCTGAAAACTTGGGAGCGGGGTTGTCATGAATACCACCCTTTTGGCCTTCCAGCTTTTGGAAATCATTTAAAAATGTACCAGAGATTAAGGCTGCTTTGACTATTTCAGATTAAAACATCAGGATGTTATGCACTCAGTGATGTTTGTACATTTGTAACTTTTGGTTGGTTCATGTTTTGCTTCTATGTGGGATGGCTACCACCAAGCTCCTGGCTTTGGAGTAAAGAAGACCACAAGTTTGGCTTCAGAATCACCCAAGAATGAATTGCATAGCATAACGTCAACCAGAGGGCAGACTGCTGGAGTTGCAGGTTTTGGCAAGGCAGTCTTGCTTCTAATTGTATAACCCTCAAAAATAACAGTATTGGTGTAAATGAAGCTTTGCTAGCTATTGTTGGTTGATACATTGAAAATGGCTTGATCACAAAATGTCCCTTTGACTGGAGATTTGAATTTGGCAGAAGTCTTATTAGAAGATGTGCTTCTAAGAACATGCAGAATGCTAAAAGGTTCTCAAATAATTAAGTAGCATCAGGTCCCAATCAGAAAAGATTCGTGGTATTGTCTTGATTGCAGATTAAGCTTTACCTACGGTAGCTATCAATAGATAAATGTATTAAGAATTACATAAGACTGAAAAGCCTTACTTTTTTCTAAGCAACATCTTAAAGGTCATGTGGTGTATAGGCCAGGGAGTGTGAAGGCTCAGCAGTTAAAGACACTGAGTTTCTCAGTGGGCAGCCGAACTGAATGCTGTGTGATGGGGTGAGCTCTCATTATTTTCCCCAGCTCTTGCCCACTTAACAGTTTGAAAGCATGCAAATGTAAATACATAAATAGTTACCACTTCAGTGGAAAGGTAACAACGTTCTGTGCATTTCGGTATTATATAGTTATGCTGGCTACATGACCATGGAAGTATTTTCAGACAACACTGTCTCTCTAAGAAACAGAGACGAGCACTGTCCCCTAGAACTGGACATGACTGGACGGGGGAAACCTTTAGCTTTACTAGTATAGATCAGCAAGAAGTTGCCTTTGTCTGTTAACGTAGAATTTCATTTAACTCACCATTGGCCAAGTAAGAAGGAGGCACAGGGACTAACTCCTGCCATTTGCCTCAATGATCAGAATGCTTTTTGGAGGAAGGCGATGATGCTGTCTTCAATATATTTAAAGAAACAGTTATGCTTCCAATGGGATGTTTTCATATGCAAAGTTTTTCTTGAGGTATTTGCAACTATGTAAGGACCAGGAAGGAGTTCTCTAAAACCAGACCTTTGTTTAAAAGAAGTAGGTTCTCTCACAACACACTCCTGCAAACCAGCAAGGTAATCTGAAAAGCTTCACATACATATAGCTGCATCACTATATGAACAAGAGATTGTTGGAATCATTGCACCACAGCTTCAGGATGATAAGCTCTGTAATGATTTGTCAGCCATTATCTTGAAAGCTGGGCCTTATACGTGTTAGAGGAGAGTTGGAAGATAAAGGCGTGTCCTGAACTTTTGATCACTGCAACAATTCTCCGCTCAGTATCTAGTTTCTCCACAAGTAGTTATGTTTCTGGAGTGCCTTTTATATGGGACATTAGCAACTCCTGTCTATTTCTGTTACCAACTTCACTCCAGGATTTGAACAAGTAGGAGAGAGGAGAGCAAAGGTGGGTACAACAGTCTTCCTGCTCTTCACTGCAGTGTGCCAAAAATAATGAGGGATGTCAAACTGAGCTTTTGCTGCTCATTTGTTACTTTCTCGATATTTGCTAGTTTTAATTACTCTTCCAAAGCAGCTCATTCGAAGATAAAATCCTAAAGTCCATCATTGCTATCAGAGTGCTCAGACTGACATCCTTTATCTGCTGGTTGATGATTTGCTGAAGGAGGGGTGGTGGCAACAAATCCAGAGGTCAGAGGAAAAAGCCAATCACTTTATTATGACACCCTCACAAATTAGGATAATACTATTTGACAGTGATTCAGAAAAGACATGATAGATGCCAGTGGTGGGATTCAATTTTTTTTACTACCAGTTCTTGGTGAGTGTGGCAGGGGAAGGTTACTGCAAAATCCCCATTCCCTCCCCACCCCACTAACCTGCTTTCCAGCTTTGTTCTCCTGTGCAGGGCAACCAAAGGAGACCCAGCCAATCAGCTGGGACTCAGGAGACAGAGAATAGATGGGGGTGGGGACAGTCAGAGGTGGCATTTGCCGGTTCTCCAAACTACTCAAAATTTCCGCTACTGGTTCTCCAGAACTGGTCAGAACCTGCTGAATACCACCTCTGATAGACTCATGGTAGGGATTGGCAAATTGTATGCTGGTATTGCTTTCTACCAACACACACAGATATATAAAACTAACAACATGATCTCTAGTTGCCCAAGCATGGTTTTACATACGAGACAGGAAAATATGATCCAACTCCTGAGGAGCAAGGGCTCAGCACAGGCTCTGATCATGGAATTGGCCCTTTACAAGATGCCTTAGGGCAGGCCAATTCTGTGGAAAGACCACACAGACAAAACCTCTGCCAATGGTTAGGTCATTTGAATGTTACTCTACCCGCACAAAAGAGTTGCTCTCAGAAAAGCAGACTCTACATTAACTTGTCTAAAATGACCCCAAATTATACAGAAATCTGAGTAATTATTTATAATTTGAGGGAACTCATGAAACTAGATGCTGGTGATGGTAAACCACATTGATGGTCCCAAGGGAAAGAGGCAGAATACTTGTTCACATTCAGCTAGAATTTCTTCTCTTCCCTCCTTCAATTATTTACAGGTAAGAGCAGTTTGGAATAAACACAGCAGCTACACTCTTGTTCTTGTAAATTGCAGAAGGAATGACCTTGAGGAGCATGAAGAAAAGCTGCTACAAAGCCAATGGTTACATACTCTGTGTCTAGGGAAGAAATGTGACATGAAAAAATGTCTCAGACAAATGTTTTCCTAGTTCTTGCCAAGTTGTAGAGAGGGCGGGAAAGCACATTCAGATATGCAAAATTCTGTTACTATATCTTTATAGTAACAGTGGTATTAGCCTACATGACTTTGGTTTCGTAGTCTGGATTACCTTGAAGTGCTTACAGTTCTTATGCTGCCCATAGACACTAAGCTCTACCACATTGCAGCCCATTTGATTTAAAAAGTCTACCAAAGGTGCTATCAAGTAAATGCATATTTCTTCCATGCTGACCTAAGCAACAAGGCTTTTTAAAGAGAGCACTTCTAGTTTTGTGGAGTTTGTCAGTCCTTTGGAAGAACTGAGGTTATCAACGGTACAGCTGACAAGGAAACAGTTTTTATGAAGAAAAGAATGCACCATGGGAGGAAGGGGGTGTTTGAGCAAATATGCCAGAAACAAATATGATTGAAATATGGGGAATACAAAACACCGATTCTTTGAGGATTCCCAGGAATCAGACTAGCTTGAGGTTTTAAATGTGCCAGAGCTGTCTTGCTGTAGCAAGATGTCCAGCTGAAGACCCTGAATATACCATCTATTTTTAAGCAAGTGAACTCATGAAGGAGCAACTTGAATGCTAGAAATGGGAGGAGGAGTTTTGCTAGAATTCAGATTAAGAATGGGTTGTCTGATATGTGGAATCATGGCCATAAATGATGTATATATTTGAAAGAGCAAGCAGAGAAAACTACATCTCAGTTCCAGACGTATGACCACCACCCCCAATACTCCCTGGGAAAAATCTGAGCTTCAGGCAAAGATTCTTTGCTGCTGCAAAAGAGGAAAATCAAGATATGAAACAATAAGGGATGACCTTGAGCAGGGATGATTCTCAGTGAAAAGATCTGAGTGGGGGAAAGAGGTATATACCACCACTACATGTCAGTCAGTGTACTTGAGAAGACAACACAGATTTTCTAAAACAAAACATGATGGATGCAACTCTGACTAGAGCTTGTGGACAGATATTGTAATTGGCATTTAAATCTGTATTAGATGAAGAAACCAGCAGATTACAAAAACAGGGGTGAATTCTGACTGCTCTTAAAAGAACAGATTGATGCACGTGAGTACCATCCATGGGAAGATTTATTTGTGCCAGCACAAAATCTTCTCAGTTTGGCTTATGCCCTTTGTAACTGGTAGGATGAAGGGGTGCCATGTGGATTGTATACCCCCAAGCACCAAAATGTTCTGAATTAGCCTTGAAAAATGGTGGACAATGGTAAAACTTGCTGGAATCACTGTGTCTAATCATGTCTAATTCCTTCCTAGATATTGATGGCCCAACACATTTAGTAACTGACCGAGTAACAGAAAACACAGCCACCATTTCTTGGAATGGAGCCCAGGCTCCCATTGATGGCTATGTAGTGAGTTACAACTTAGTGGGTGGTGATACCAGACAGATATCCATTGACAAGGACAAGAGAACCACTACTCTTGTGGGCTTGAAGCCTGGCATGGAATACATTATCCACATCTGGGCTGTGAAGGGAGCTCAGCAGAGCAAAAGGGCAAGTACTGAAGCAGAAACAGGTATTTCATAGATATGAAATTGTGAAATCTTCACGAGTTCCCATGTTTTAGTTCTACACAGTGCAGTTCTTTTTAACATGCCAAACTGTACAAATTATATGTGAAGGAGTGTTAGAACCCTGGCAGCAGATGGAAGATTTACAGTCTGCTGAAGAAACCATGTATCTTCTTTTCCTTAGTTTTGTCAAAACAAATCATATTCAGTTTGTGAATGTAGAACCCGAACTATGTCAAGCAAGTACTGATTGTCAAATTCTGGACAGAATGAACTATAAAGAAACCAGATAAGCAAATAACAAATCTTTTAATAATATAGTAATTGGTTAAATATGGCAATCATATGTTGTTATATATCTGCATGTATGCATGTCTGTATATTATGTATGGGTAATCTACAGATTCATAGCATAACAGTGGTGAAAACTTAATTCAAGTCTTAAATTGGGACTAAGAATTATTAAACTGTCATTTAAGAATTTGGGCATTGACAAGCAAGGAGGCTTTTTGTAAATTAGAGTGTTCAGGTCTGATAAATTCAATATATTTCCCGATATAGAAGTTCTTAAGCCAAGGGCTGTAACCCTTATTGGTACAATAATAGATTTCTTTTTCCACAAGCATTATTTCAATCTGCAAGTCCCAATATAGTACTGCATTTTGAATCTTTTTCCAATTGTTTTTCTTCAATCCTAGCACTGTGTGATTTAGCAACATCAATGAACCATAGTTTCCTCTTTTCAGTAATTGTTATATCAGGCATGTTAAGGACAAGATGGCAGAGTTATATGTATAATGCTTCTGATACTTCCTGTCTTTGTTGAAGCTGAATATGATGACAGTTCTGACAAAACTATTCAGAAACAATAAATAAACTTTCTCCAGATTTTTGCTTCCTTTTTAGTAATCTATTAATTTAAATTGTCAGACACGAAGAAACAAGGATATATAATGCTGATATTTAGTTGTTAAAAGTTATGCTCAAGTTTATGCATGGCCATATGGTCTCTTCAGTAAAGATTGACAGATCATTTTAAGAAAATGGAAAAAAAGAATATATAATCCAATGTTACTGAGGAAAAAAATGCAATAAATTGTACCTTGATTCACAGAAATAGATGGCCCCACCAATTTGAAAACAGACCAAGTGACCGAGAACTCAGCCACTGTGTCTTGGAACAAGGCCTGGGCACCGGTGGAACAAAACATCCTCAGCTATACATCTGCTGATGGAGAAACCAGAGAGGTACCCATTGGGAAGGATAACACCAAGACTACCTTGACAAACCTGAAACCAGGCATGGAATATGTTCTCCACATCTGGGCAGTGAAGGGAAGCCAGCAGAGCAAGAGGTCAAGCACAAAAACTATGACAGGTAACTTGAATAGAATGGTGGGAGTGGATTACTGCATTTCTTCACCTATAAAAATATTCTGCAGGGGATCTGAATAACAAGCTGAATGAAATGATGTCCTTTGAATGTCTATGGAGATTCTTAGTCATCCAGGCAATGATTATCCCAAAGGTGCTTTTTTAAGAGGCAAGTGGGTTCTTTTTGGATTTTCTTTGAAGATGTTTCACTTTTCTTTCTTTCTTTTTAACAAATTTTATTCAGTTTTTCACATTAAAAACAAAAATCTCTTTTTAGTGGACAACGTATTTCCGGGTCATCACCTTTACATACAAATATGACAGCAATTATACATTCATATATGCATACTTAATTCTATTATTACCTTTTCCATTCCAAATTTTCAGTAAGGAGAGAAACAAACACATTAATTCTAGCCTCTTTCATTAATCTCAGTTGAAGTACCTTTTTGTTTCATTTCAATTATTTCAAATATAATCCTTTAATATTTATTTTAAAAATAAAGATAAACAATATGTGTTTGCCTAATAATAATAATAATAACAATAATAACAATAACAACAACAACAATAATAATAATAATAATAATAATAATAATAATAATAATAATAATAATAATAATAATAATAATAATAATAAACATTACCAATGTCTCTCCTTGCTTTTAATATCTATATTAACTTATTAATTTATTTGGTTCTTTAGTCTGTCATATTCTCTTTCCATTACACATTCTTTTAATAAATTCTAGATTAATACAAATTTTAACACTAAAAAAACAAACAAGTATAGGTTTCCCCCCTTTTACTGTTCTGAGTGTGACACCTCAATGATTAAAATATATCTTTATTTCCTCATCTTGATTCCCAATAAACCATTATTTTTAAGAAGTTACAATAATAATCATTACATCTTTTCATTTGGATTCCGCAGTATATTTTCCCCGCTTGATTTTTAATAAGAGTTATCAGTATCTATATTACCCTATTTTCTAAATATTTTTAATTGCAGAAATATTCTTATTACCCCTTGTCACCCTGCAGAATCCCCTTTTCAATTCATCAACCATTATCTCTGAAAAAAACAATTTCTTTTCAACATTTTACTATTTCCGTATTTCTTTATTTCATGCACCTGTTTCTTACTGCTTCTCCTCCCCCTCTTTTCCCCATATCTTTTCTCATTCCAGTTTATATCCCTCTCTTTCTTAATATCTTCCTTTCCCCTTTTCTGCTGGGTCTTTCTGCCTTTCCTGACTTCACAGGTATTCCCCCTTTTGATTGCCTTCTTAAATTTCAACTTTTTAACCTTCCTTCTTTCCCCACTTCTTTGTAGTGTTCTTTGTGTTAATTGTCTATTTAAAATGTCTTCTCCTTGAATCGACTCCTCCTCCTCTGAAGTTCTTTCTTCTTGTTCTTCAATCGCCATTTCCATTTTTTCTAACACAGAGAAAAGTGATTTGCCTCTTTCCTGTCATAATTCTCTCATATTTTTAAGTTCCAGTTTTAATTCCCGAAGAGATATCATCATTACACACTCTTGTATTTTATGATCGTTAAAGTCCACAAAAAAAAAAAAAAAAAAACACACCACTTTTACTTTCCTTCTTTCTTCTTTCAATTTTCTAAAGTTCTCAGTTATTCCAGCCCAGGGTCTATACCAAAAACATCGATCAATCCCACAGTCAGTCTTTCCTTGCTTTTTCCTTTATTCTGGTTCTGCTTTCACTTTCTAAGATTCTTACTTTGTTTCAACATTTCTTTAATGTTATATCCACACAAGTTCATTCAGAAACAGGAAGCTTTCCCTTTTGTTTGAGCTCAAGTTTTTGTCAAAAGGTGGCACTCTACATTATACAAAGTCTTCACCTTTTCCCCCTATTTTTTTATTTAGGGTTTTTTGAACCTCAATATTCCAGCACAGTCCAGTCTCCAATTTGTAAACTTTATTATTATTATTTTTTGACAATCTTAAGTCCAGCTTTATTTTATGCCTGTTTATTCCCAAAATATTTTAGTCCAATTTAGTTAAATCTTTAGTTCCGGCTTCTTCCTTTCCCGGTGCGAAGCCCCGCTTAGCTGTTAAAAATATTTTCTTTTTCTTCCCCTGTCCCTTTGTAATTTCGCCGCTCACTTTTCTTTTCTTAAAAATTCCATGTTACCTTAATCCCGGGGTACTTTTGTTTAGTTGTATTGCCCAGTTGTCCCGGTTCAGATGTTATCCACCTCTTTCTTCCCTCCTGCACAAATCTTAATCCAGCTGAGTCCTCCTCTTCGGGGTGGCCATTTTAAACCACCGCTGCAGTCGTCTTCGGGGGAAAAAAGACCAAGCCCAGGGGGGAGATGCGGCTCCCCTCAACCTGGCTTGCGGCTTCCCTTTACTCCGCCACCCCTCCAAGGCAGCTTCAGCCCCTAATCGTAATAATCGGGGCTCTCCAACGAAAGAGCACGGACCATAGCCATAGAGAGTCGCGATCTACGGTCCGTCAGCGAGGAGGCTCCGCCTTCTTCCAAAGATGTTTCACTTTTCATCCAAGAAGTTTCTTCAGAGAGAAGTGAAATGTCTTCAAAGAAAAACCAGAAAGTCCACTTACCTCTTGAAAAAGCACCTTTGAAAATGACAGTGATGTAAATCATACTGATACCAGAGCTGATGAGTTCTATACTATTTTCCTTATGTATTCCAGTACAAATTGTGCTATATATTTTCCAGCTACAGTTGCATGAACAGAGCTGCTTTGGAAATGCTAGGGACAAACCTAGCATATATACAGAGTCCTGCAGCACCCTCTGTTGTATTCTATAAGTATTCCTTTCTCCCTGTTATTGGGATTAAATAGGGAGCAAAATCATAAATATCCAATTAGGTTCTGCTATCTTTGCTACATGTTCAAGAAAGGATAGGAGCGGAAATGTATTATTTGAAAGCTTGTAGACAATGGTAGTACAATTGAAATAAAAGATTCCTTGGTAGATTTGTGTCATAGATCTCCAGCCTTTCAGCTTCACTATTTTGGGACATTAGAAAGTTTCTTACAGAACTGTGCTCTTTTTCCTTTGATATATCATTGCCTCTTTTCCTTTATGTCCCTCCAAAGACATTTATTCAAGAGATCTTTGATTCAGCCCCTTATAGTGCAAACTTACTGTAAATTATATATCACTCTATTTCCTGAAATTCTTAAATAACATGCATAGAATTGAGGACTACAATATTTTACAGGGTGATAGAGCTGGTTGGTCATTCTTCAATATAAAAAGGGACATGCCAGTATACATAGAATATGTATCCTAATATGTACTCTAAACCAGGGGTGTCAAACTGGCAGCCCATGGGCCGGATTCGTTATGTGCAGGCCAAACCCACCCCAGTTCCACGAATGGGAAAAACATGATGGCAATATGACACAGCAAGTTTGACACCCATGCTCTAAAACAGTGGTCACCAACCAGTAGGCTGTGGCCCACTGGTGGGCCATGAGAAAATTTTGGTGGGCCGCAGAGAAATCTCACCTCCAGAGCACCCCCCCCCAAAGCAATTAATCCAGCCTGCGCAGAAACACAAGGCTGCACCGCCCACATGGTCCGCAGGAACCCTCCCCCACTCTCTCCTTACCCAGCAAACTTGCCTGCTAAATTGCTACTTTTCCAACCATCAGCTGTGGGATTTAGATAAGCTAGGAAGCAGGAAATAGTTGGATTTCTTGCTTTCTAGCTAGTCTTTAGATCTTCGGCTCAGTACAGCCTAACCTCCCTTAGGACTGAAGGTTCTGTTATTCAGTGCATATTGGCAAGCAAATTTTATGTGACAGACTGAGCTAGCTGATGGCAGATGGATAGATCACTAAATGATTCTGTGAGCAACTCAATCTGCCTGCCTGCTTTGCCTGATTTTGGGTAAAAGTTGTTCTTTTTTTAATAAAAAAATCAATATTTACATGCATGGCGTGTTGTAAGTTAATTTTGTGAGTTTGCTTGCAAGCAAATTTTATATGATAGACTGAGCTAGCCAATGGCAGATAGATAGATCTCTGAATGAATCTGTGATTCTGTGAACAACTCAATCTGCCTGCCTGCTTTGCCTGATTTTGGGTAAAAGTTGCTCTTTTTTAATAAAAAATTCAATATTTATATAAATATTTATAATATTTACATACAAGCCATGCCCAGCCAGTCACATGACCACCAAGTGACACCCACAAATTAGGCCACACTCACAGAACTGGTTGGTGGTCCTTGGGATCTAAAATTATGAGTTTGGTGGTCCTTGAGGTCCAAAAGGTTGGCGACCCCTGTACTAAACCCTTCTATCTTGGATGAAAGAAAAAAGAAATAACTGGCTTCCCAGATATTACTGATGGCTCTCAGTACCTCCTTGGTATGTGCATAAATTTTCTCTTCAATTACAGATTCTGGGATTGATTCTTTTCTAGCTTCTCTGTTTCTTAGCACACATCCAAATAGCTTTATTAATATGCTACCTTCCAGTCCCTACATTGGAAGAAAAAGATGCCAATATAAATTGTGTAGATGACTCAGCCTTATCCTGCCTCAGCAAGAAGGCCCTTGAATGGTGCCGCCTGTATAGTTTCAATGTGGGACAAATTAAGACAGTGATTTGTGAGACGAGTTGCTAGGAAATTTTAGAGCTGAAAAACTATTCTGGAAATGTCCTTGTTGTCCAGAAAACTACATGGACATGTACTCTCCAAAAGGCAATCTTTTCACCATACCACAATTTGCTTCTTCTGAGACAAACCAAGGCAGCAGTGACAAAGTACATCAAGGTATGCACAGACAATGTAACTGTGGACAAGTGCATCAGAGTCCATAGGAATTGTAAATCCGGATGACTGCTGAGGTACGGATGCTTCTGAGAGCCCGGGATTCTGCCTTTAAAGCAGGGGACACTGACAAATACAAAGAGGCCAGGGCAAACCTTTGAAGAGGCATTAAGATGGCAAAACAAAAATTCAAACAAAAGGTGGAGAACCATCAAGCAGACAACAACCCGAAGGAACTGTGGGAGGGACTGCAGCACCTAACTAACTAATTATAAGGGCAGCACAAGGAAAACGGTTAATGCTGATGCCTCGTTGGTAGAGGAGCTGAACACTTTCTTTGTATGCTATGAGGTGAAAACACCTGACCTTGCTGTAACCCCTGCCTGCCGGCCTTCTAATTCCAAGCCACTCACTGTGAATGAACATCAAGTGAGAGTGGTATTGAAGGCCGTGAACCCCAGTAAAGCTGCAGGTCCAGATGGGGTGCTGAGGATTGTGGTAAAGACTTGTGCCGACCAATTAGCAGAGGTCCTGATGAGGATCTTCAACATCTCCTTGCAAACGGCCAGTGTTCCATCATGCTTGAAAGCAGCCACTATTATCCCAGTCCCGAAGAAAACAGCAATTAACTGCCTGAATGACTGCAGACCTGTTGCACTAATGTCTGTAGTGATGAAGTGCTTCAACACCAGTGGTGGGTTTCCAAATTTTTCCCTACCAGTTCTATGTGCGTGCGTGCTTCTATGTGCATGCAGGGCTCAAATACTGACCTCTGTCAAGGCTGGATAGCTGCCTGAAGTGTTTTTAAGCTCAGCTGGGGTGCAGCAATAGCGCGAATCAGCTGAGCTTCATGTGCACGTGCACGGTACAATTATGGAGCTCTGTCAACCTGGTGAGCTGCCTGGAGTGTTTTTAAGCTCAGATGAGGTGCAGCAATCCACTCTGCCATGCAAAGCAGCTGAGCTAAAAGACAAGGAAATATATGAGAGGTAATGGTGGGTGCGAGTGGGTGGGGCCAACCAAAGGTGATATTTGCCAGTTCTCTGAATCAGTCAAAATTTTCACTACTGGTATGCCAGAACTGGTCTGAACCGTCCGAATATCACCTCTGTTCAACACCTTAGGTCATGCCTCCCACCGTATTTTGACCAATATCAGTTTGCCTACAGGGGGAATAGGTCGACAGACAACACCACAGCTACAGCCTTACATTCTGTAGCGAGCCATCTTGAGAAACCTGGAAACTATGTCAATATGCTTTTCATAGACTATAGCTCGGCCTTCAATACCATTCTGCTGAGCATCCTTATCGAAAACCTGACTGACTTGAAGTTTCCCTCTTCCATCTGCGACTGGATTAAAAACTTTCTGATGGACCGGCCACAAACAGTGAGGGCTGCGTCATTCATATCTACCTCCCTGAAGCTTAGTACTGCCTCTCCCCAGGGCTGTGTGCTCAATCCCTACCTGTACTCATTGTATACACATGATTGTGTATCTTTCAACCCATCCACTGTGATCATCAAGTTCGTAGGTGATACCACCATATTGGGCCTTATTACAGGTGAAGACGAATCAGCATACAGGGGGGAGATTCAGAAATTATCCACATGGTGCTCAGAAAACAACTTGCAACTGAAGACAAAGGAGATGGTGCTAGATTTCTGGAAGAAGAGAGAGGAACCTGTCTGACTCCAAAATGAAGGGGGGCTGTGTGGAGAGAGTCTCTTCCTTTAAATTCCTGGAAGTCTATCTCAGCGAAGATCTCACCTGGAAAAACAACATGATCCAAGTGGCCAGGAAGGCCCAACAGAGACTCTATTTCCTCAGGGTCTTGCACAAAAACAAGGTGGAACAACAACTGATGACCTCCTTTTACAGGTCCACAATAGAAAGCATCCTCATCATGCTATGATATTCCGGCTTGACAGCCACAGATAGAAAGACATTACAGAGGGTGGTGAGCACAGCACAAAACATTATGGGCTGTCCCCTGGTAACACTAGGTGAAATTGCTAGGGCTCGGTGCCTTAGAAGAGTGAGGAAAGTCCTCAGGGATGACTCACACTTTGGTCAGCACTTCTTTACCCTCCTACCATTGGGAAGGAGATATAGAAGCATAGCCAGTCATACAAACAGGCTGAAGAACAGTTTTTATCCATGGGCTGTCAGACTCCTGAATGTGAAATAACATCACAACTACGTAGCACAGGGGCCGGTGCAATGTGCAACATGTTCACCTTGGTGCAATAGGACTGTGTGTTTGTTAATATGATTTATTGGGTTAGGGATTTTTTGTTTTCACTGTGAGTTGTATTGTGTTGGGGGGGTGCACTAAGGGAGGCTCAGTCAATCTCATTGTACACATGTTGTGCTCTGACAATAAAGGTTTGAAATAAGTATTTTAAAAGGAAGAGTAATTGTAGAACAATATAACTGTTCAGGGAAAAGAGGAAGATACATAAAACAAAGAGGAATTTGTTCACCTCCTCTTTACAAAAAGGCAACATAGAATATGCATATAATTTCTTTGAGTTCTCATAATAGCTTTCTGAGTGTTTTCATGCTGGTCACTGGTTTGTCTAGATATTGATCCACCAAAGAATATCCGTGTATCAGATGTGACGCAGTCCAGTGGAGTAGTCACTTGGGTGCCCCCAGATGCTCAAATCAGTGGCTATCTTCTCACCTATCAACATCCAGCTGGCACTAGTAAGGTAAGCCTGACAAATGCACCATATGGGAAATTGGTCAACCCAGCTATTAGGACATGGCAGACTTGCTTAGATCATTTCAGTCAACAGTCACAACAACACATCTAGATTTGCCATAAATTAAGCCTGATTCTAATGTCTTTTTTTGTTTTCTTTTGTACATATGTTTTTATGGCACCTTGTTCTATAATTCTAGGCAGCTCATACTAAAACCTAAAGAATATGCAACTTAACCTGGTACAATTTGTTTAAATAAACAAAACACATCATGTGGCCTTAAGACTTGATAAAATAATATGATTATTTCATTTTTTTTGTAAAAGTTTTTTTATTTTTTAAAGACAAACACTAACACAACACAAACATAAAACCATCTTCCAAAATACAGCTGGTTGGTACATTTCTTTCGTGCAATGTCACAATATCAACAGTCTTCCCCTTCCAAACATACATTCATAATACATAAGTCAACTATATATATTATATTGTATTATTATTGTATCATTATTAGACTCCACTATAAATTTACATAGTTCTTATTGAGCGAATCTAAGTTTTAACAAATCTGGGAACATTCAATTCATTTCATTATGTTCAATTATATAATATCATTACATCATATTATCTTACATATTATACTATTCCTTTTTATAACATCATTTACTTCTCTATTTTCTTATCTAACCATTGATAAAATAAATACCAAATTTTATAATATTCTTGATCTTCTTGCTCTCTAATTGCTAATGTCAATTTACTCATTTCTGCACAATATGATTATTTCAATAGTTATTCACAATTAGAACTATTCTAATTACTTCAAAATAAAAACAAATAACTATTCTATTTACTTCAAAATAAAAACAAATTATAGGGCAGGAAAATAATATAGACGATGAAAAATGAATTCAGGCATTGGCATTCTTACAATAGCAACCAAGTAATGGCTTATAGAAACTAAGCTACAATTATCAGCAAATGATGCATTATGAAAAGGCCCAGCACATTGGAAAACACAACTTTTCTTCCTGTGCTGGGCACTAATGCAAGAATGAGCAGCAAGTTGGATTTTTATGTCAGCTGCAAAAATCTGCAAGGAGGATGTTACATACAAGGTATATGACTACAAGGAGACTGTAAGTTCTTGTTCCATATTAGGCATTGGCTAGTCCCCTTCTCTCAACCCTAGGAAGCAAGCAAGTGACTTCTGAAAACCTTGCCAGGAAAACTGCAGGTATTAATTCAGTCAATCTCCAGGAGTCAAAAACTGACTTGAAGGCACAGATGTCAGGTTCAAACTCAGAGGCAACATAGTGAACTCCAATCAAGTTCAATCCTTTACTTATTTACACTTAATGGACAGAATCTTGCCAAACTAAATAACCTTCTAACCTACTAGGTATATCCTGTGAGATTCTAGGGTGTGGCTGTCTTGAATCTGTTCCCCACTCCCCATCCAGCTTGGGACTGTGCAGTCTCTTAATCCAGGCATCTCTCTGGGGAAACTCTGCTAACCCTGCCACCATTGCTCCTGCAGGTGTACATTCCATCGCACAGACATGCATATGCTGCCAGGCTCTCTCTCTGCAGAAATTCATGCTGTATCTGTGGAGGATGCTGATATCCCTGATACAGAAAAAAGTGTAGGTGTGGCACAGAAAGGCTGAAAATGGTTGTTGCCATGCCTTCATGGTTATCTGTCATTTTATTCATTCATTTATTTCTATCCTGCCCTCATTATTTTTATAAATACTGTAACTCAAGGTGGCAAACCTATTTGTAGTAGAGGGAGGCCCGGAGCTCTGGAACTTCAGCTGAAGGAGGAAGAGTTGGGGAAAGGTTTTTGGTGAAAAGACTTTTGGTGAGAGAGTTGGCTGGAATCCTGAAAGGTGAGGTGGGAGGGGAACATTTATTTCAGACAAGGTTAGAAATTAAGGAATTAGAATTTTTAGTTAAAATAGCCTTGAAGCTTCTAGTGAGGGAGGAAGAGGCGGGGAAAGAAGAAACGGAGGCTCTGTCACGTTTTGGTGGAAAGACTTTTGGTGAGAGAGTTGGCTGGAATTCTGAAAGGGGAGATGAGACTGCAGAGGCGAGTGGACCCAGACAAGTGGGTGAGCGAGTGACCAGAAGGGGCACCAGATATGACAGAGGTGAACTGACCAAGATGAGTGGGCAAGCCAGTGAATCACCAGAAGGCAGAGGCAAGCTGACTCAGACAAATGAGCAGGCCAGCGATCAGAGGGGCACCAGGCACCCCAGTGGACAGTGGAAGTGACCTGAGCTGGACGAGTGGAGGTGCCTGGGCAAGAGATCAGAGTAGACTGATGTCCAGAACAATATATACCTGGCGAGTGACTGTGTAGCGGGAAGAGCCTGGGTACTTGTAGAAAGGGAGGGGGGTAGATGAATCAGGACTCTAGCAGCACTTTTGGAGGTGGTGCTACATATCCAACACTCCTCCCTCTCCTATTTTTCCCAGAACAACAATCCTGTGAAGTGAGTTGAGCTGAGAGACAGCTATTGGCTCAACATTGCCTGGCTGTCTTTCATGACTAAGACAGGACTAGAACTCACAACCTCTGGCTTTCTAGGTGCCTTAGCCACTAGATCAAACCGTCATGAAGCATGAGGAGAAGTTTTTGCCTTATATTCAGTGTTCAATGTTATGCTGCAGGCACACAATGTTTTATTACACTATCAAAAAGGCACCTAAAAATATAAAAGTAAATGAGACAAGCAACAGTGATAAAAACTATGCATTCAAAAATGCAGCAGGGAGCTAAAACCCTAAAGATTGATAGGCTTTGCAAAATGGTTGAGGAGCATTTGTGATTCAGGAAATAAAAAAAGTCCCCTGTGTAAATGAGAATATCAATGCATCCTATTCTATTCACATACTGTCTGCATTTTAATGTTTCACATAGTTAAAGTACAGCATGCATTTTTGTCACCTGCTGTCTTCAGTGATGTTAACCAGTCATGTAAGTTCCTATTCATCACTGAGCTTTGAGGGAAAGCAGCACATAGGAATGGAGTGTTGGTGAAATATAATTTCAGTCTCTTTCTTCTTTGTGGCAGGAAGTGCAACTTGGAGCAAATGTTCAAAAGTTTGTTCTAGAAAACTTGAGTCGTGGTACTAAGTACACCATATACATCACAGCTTTTAAGGGAGACCGCAGGAGTCGAACAGTGACTGCCACGTTTTCTACAAGTAAGCCTTGAGAACTCTCGTACTGTAATATTTTGGTGCTATCTATGTACCTTGTCCTTAAAAGAAGAA
This sequence comes from Notechis scutatus, assembly GCF_049901735.1. NCBI lineage: Eukaryota > Metazoa > Chordata > Lepidosauria > Squamata > Elapidae > Notechis > Notechis scutatus. Next base: position 107,726,630 of record NC_142011.1, on the reverse strand, counting down.
CGAACTTGGAATGAAATTGAACTGGGATGAGTTTGGTCTGGAAGAACTTATAGTAAAAGATGGTTTGGAAATGGAATGTTAGTACGAAAATTATGCAACTGAAAACCACAATAACAAAAATAATACTTATATTTTTATCCCCCAGTATTTCATTATATCATAACAAATACAAAAAGACCTTTAGCCTTAGAATAAACTAAGCAATGTTTGCATTTTCATTTTGTAAGTTAGAACTCCTGTTTCTCACGTGGGGATATTATTGATCTAATAAACTAGCCTGAAAACAGTCCAAAATTGATAAAAGAAATAATCATCAAATTTGAAAAGCAGTAGCTATTCAGAAATAGGATGAAGGTTGGTAGTTTAAAAAATGTCAGCATTTGGAGATTTCTATAGATTTGATAGTAATTCCAAGTGCCATATTCCTATTGTTCAGTTTTAATTTTATGAAATGTAAGTGTGGCTACTGTCCCTAAATTGGTAAATAATGATTCAAGATAATCGTGAGGTATATATATATATATTTAATAGATTAAATAAAGAGCATATAGTAAATGGTCAATGGTCAGAAAAAAGTATTTTAATTTCTTCATATTTGTTGAGGTAATTCCCCGTTAGGAGAATGAGCACATGCAGGGAGACGTAGTGAGAGTAGGGAAGAATAACACACACACAGCACACAGATACACTGTACAGTAAATGTAGGTTTTTACTTCCAATAAACGTTTAAGCACAGTCCAAACAAGCAGTCCAAGTCATTCACAGGTAAGGCAGTCAGTGTTCCGTTCAGGGATAATCCAAATATCAAAGTCCAGTATCAAAAAACAGTTCAGTAACAGACTTACATCAACGATCAGTAACAGTCATTAGGAGGAACGGCAATACTCTCCAACAGAAGGAAACAGAGACTCACTAAGACTCAAACACACACTCCAGAAACACCAGAACAGGAACTAAACAACCCAGGTTTCTGGCTCCATCTTATGGCCATTTGATGAACCACACCCAATTACACTTTTAGCATTCCCTTAAAGAGACAGTATTAAAATGTCTATTCTGGTTTATATATTTTCCAACCCAACTATTAGGTGACTTACATTCCTAACAATATTTATACTTTGAAAGTATAAACACATGAGAAACACATGACATGTGTTGAGGTATTCCCTGTTAGGAGAATGAGTGCACTCAGGGAAACATAGTGAGAGTGGTGTTGAATAACACACAACCAGTACACAGATACACTGAATAGTAAACTGTAAGTTTTACTTCCAGTAAACGAGTAAACAAAGTCCAACAAACAGTCCAAATCATACATGGTTAAAGCAGTTAGGGATAATCCAAAAACAAAGTCCTTTTCTTTACCAGTATCATAAACAAAGTTCAGTAAACAGAGTTTGTGAACAGTTGCAAGACTCACAGCAATTCAAGCAGAATGACGATCAGGCAAAAGGCAAAAGGCAATGCAAAAAGGAACAAACCAGGTTTCTGGCTCCATCTTATGGCTGTTGGAGGAACCTCAGCCAATCACAATTACAACACTCTCTTAAAGATACAACAGTATTAAATTACTATCCTGGTTTATATATTGCCAACCCAACTGTTAGGCGACTATCATTCCTAACAAGATGCAAAGACCATATTGCCACTAAATGCCACTATTTGTGCCACTAAATATAGGAAAATATAATGGGAGAAGAGTCCAGTTCAGTTCACCAATTCAGAATGGAATGGAATTGAATGGAGTGGAGTGGAGTGAAGTAGAGTGGAATGAAATGGGATAAGACTATAAGACTGAATAAATGACAGTTTTGTTATTTGAAATTTAGCCAAGTGTCTTTCCCTGTTTGGAGAATCAAAAGGAAACTTACAGTTAAAAGAGGATACATTTTTAAAAAATAGCACACTTATAAGTAGGAAAGCACATACAACTCTCAATGACCAAATAACAGCTCTCAAGCAGTCTTATCAGTGTTTAGCAGTTTAGACTTGCATTTGTGCAGATTCATGCCTTGCTATCTTAGTGTTTATTTTCTTTTTCTCTGCTGTTAATGAAATTTATCCAAATGTCTTAGTGGCTTAGATAGTTTGGCCTCAGCATTCGTTTGCCACTAGGTTGTTCAAAGACTTTTCTGTATTTCTATCTCATCTTTGAATTTAATAATGTCAGCTCTTATTTGCTTTGCTCCTGAAGTCAGTTTGCATTATCCCTACCCTGCGGACTGCAGCCAAACCCAGCAAAATGGTAATTCTATCAGCAGCCTATATACCATCTACCTGAATGGTGACAGCAACAGACCCCTTGAAGTATATTGCGACATGACCACTGATGGAGGGGGATGGATAGTGAGTGTTGTTTTCATTACTTTCAAAATATTATTAATTTTAGCTACTCCCAGTATAGGTAGTCTTTGTTTAGCAACCACAATTGGGATCAGCAACTTGGCTGTTAAGCAAAGCAATTACAAAGTGAAACTCCACCTGTGCTTATGATCTTACTTCAGATTCGCTTTGCTGTACAGACCTGCAAAATCATAAACACAAGGATTGGGTGCAAAGTTATTTCTTCATCACTGTCATAACTGTGAATGGTTGCTCTCTGAGGCAGTCACTAAATGAGGCCCACCGTACTCTTTGACATTTTTCCTGCATGGTTATCACAGTGCTGATATTGCAACCAACTAATCTGGAAACCTGTGAAGACTTTGATTTTAATTACAGACAGTCCATTATTCGTCATGAACCTCCATTGCTGACCTTCTGTCTTACCTCATGTTCTTCCTGATTCATAGTTTAATATGGAATCTGTGATTATTTGTGTGTGTGTGTGGGGGGGGTGTATTATACACACAGACATACTTTGAATTTTTAAATGGGCGCAGCTCTCTTTTTTCTCATTTTAAAAAACGTTTGGTACACAAAAGAGCATATTAATTAGTTCTCTACATAAACAAATAATCTTAATGAGACCACTTGAGAATACCTTGTTAGTTGTGAGTTGGTGTACTGTATGTGTGTGCTTTTATAGTCATGAAACATGGAAATGAAAAAGTAGGCTGAAGATATGACCTAAAACTGTAACTTAAATGTTTAAAGAATTGGATATCAAAGGAGAAATAAAAATGGATAGCTTACTTGATATTATGATTGCTCCATAAATGAAATAGTATCATCTGGATTTCTCAAATTCAAGGAGAATTTCATGTGTAATATTGTGTAACTTCTTCTAGTCTATTTATATCTGCTAGATTATGAACAGACATACCTTCAATCTTCCTTCTCTGTTTGATACTATATGTAGAATTAACATTCAATGAACCAATTTTTATATGCTTCTGCCTGCTTTTACAGATGATTCAGCGGAGGTCCACAGGGCAGCTGGATTTCTCTAAGAGATGGAAGAATTATGTTGAAGGCTTTGGAAGTCCTTCTGGAGAATTTTGGTTCGGTACTGTTGCTTTTTTAACATAATTCAAGATGGATGTATAGGCTTTTTAGAAGAACCACTATTAATGCAGAAATTCTAATTTAAGGATTATACTTTTCTGATGATGGGTATCGAATCTCCACACTACTCCTTTCATGCCCCGAGTTCTTAGAGTCTCAATACTATAGGAAATCTTCACTTAACAACCAGTTGCTTAACATACATTCAAAGTTATGATGGTCTCAAAAAAAGATTACGACCTATGACCTTTGAAATTGAAATTATGACAGTTGCATGCACCCTTGAAGTCACATGATGGCATTTTAGGCACATTTCAACCAGCTCAAATTTACAACCAGTTCCAGCATTCTGTGATCACATGACCATGATTCGTGACTTGTTATGCCATCCTTTGACAGAAAACAAGAAAAAGCACCCATTGAATATACTGGATTTGCTTAACAATTATGCGATTCACTTACCAGCCATGTATTCACTAAACAACTCTTGTAAAACCAGTTGAAAAATCAAATCAGATTATGTAGTGACCAACTTAACAACTACAAAGACTTATGACCTAAATTCCGAGCTTGATCCTGATTATAAGTCAATCATAATGAAAAGGTTGGGAAGAATACCTATAGTGTGCTAAAGTAGGCTCAGATTCTAAGAGTTTTACTTAAAAAAACATTGCATTTAGTATTATCTGGCTGTACAGTATGTAAGGACTCAGCACCATAGGTCATGCTTTGCAATGCTATAGAGCAGGGGTGTCAAACTCACGTTGTCATGGCGTTGTCATGTGATGTATCAGGACTTTCCCTCCTTCGCTAAACTGGGTATGGGCGTAGCCAGCACATGACGCATCCGGCAGGCTGGGAGTTCGACAGCCCTGCTATAGAGAGTCATAACTTTGTTGAAAATCATTAGCTAAATGGGAATAGATGGTGGTGGTTGGATTGTGATGGAATGCGAACCTGCAGGAGCAGTGGGGGAGAGTTTCGGCAATGCAGCTTGAATGCAGAAAGAAAAGGTTCAGGATAGCCACACCTTAGAACAGGGGTGTCAAACTCAATTTCATTGAGAGCCGCATCAGGGTTGTGTGTGATCCCAGAGGGCCATGTGTGTGCGTGGGGGGGCGAGTGTGGGCATGTCCATGGTGGGCGTTTCCAGGTGGGGGTGTCCATAGTGGGTGTTTGACACAGGCTCAAGATACGTTTTTTTCCTTCTCTTCTTTCTTTCCACAATTCTTTACTAAAACCATTTTCCTATCTCTTCTACCAGATATTACAGGCAATCATTTATTATGTACTCTTCATACTCCATTAAACTTTTTATTCCTAAATTTATACCCCATTGTTTAATAGTAAATTGCTTTTCCAGGCAGAAAAGCTATTTATATTGATGTATTTTTATTATTCAACTAATAATAAAAATACAATAGCACAAATAACATGATAATACAAGATCTAACAGCAGAGGTTAAATTTCTAGGATAGTAAATAGAAATGGCTGTCAATTATAGATTGTTGATTGTACATTAAATGGACCATGGGTCGGTCCTTTGATATTTTCAGACTGGCCCTGCGGGCCAAATTTAAGCACCCTGCAGGCTGGATCTGGCTCACGGACCTTGAGTTTGACACCCCTGCCCTAGAATCTCTCAGGATATATCTAGTAGGCTAGGCGGTTATAGCTTTAGTTTGGCAAGACTCTGTCCATTGGGAATAAGCAAATGAAGGACTGAACTTGATAGGATTATGCTGCGTCATATCTGGGCTTGGCCTGACGTTGCTTTAATGTTCAGCTTATAGTTTTTAAAGTTTCCTACACTAAATGTTATCTGTAGTTCCATCATAAACTTTGTTAGAGAGCATATAAATGGATATATAAATTATAAACCAGTTTTATTATCTTCTTGGAAGAGTATCTTCTCTCTCTCCCTCCCCTCACACACACACACACACACACATTCTTAGAATGGGAAATTGAAGTATTTCTATTAATGAACTGATATAAAGTGACATGCAGTTAAATGATTGTATAATATTTGTTTATTCTATACAAATAGCTCAATTTTTATGGAAGAATTCTTACTTTACTTAAATATGCCTTGAATATAATAGTTTTGTCAGGTCTGCCATTGCATCACCCTGTTTTGTTTTGATGGCATCCTGCCATAAAAGGGAGAGGGAGGAGCAGGGGGATATAGGGAGTGGGGATGAGAGGATGAGAGGAACCAGAGGCGCCAGCCCAGAACAGAGCTTGAGAGATTCAAAGATTCCCAAGACACAAGCTTGGGAATGGAATGGGGAATGCCCAGCCGAAGAGGTGTCAAAATGTGGAGCTGTTACTGAAACACCTAATTTGAACCTTATCTCCAAGATGATCAAGGTGGGGAGGGCTTGGGAGAAAAAAAATTACCAGAACTAAGCGGGAAATCCTCAGATCTGGCTTTGCTATGCTGTAACCACTTGGCATCAGTATACCTTTCACTATAAATAGAAGCGAGGATCTTTCTTTCCTGAACACCCAAGGTGGGACAGGTCTGACAAGTTTGTTTGGCAGCCCACCTTAAATTTGACTCTGGAATGTTTCTTGCAGGTCTAGAAAAACTGCATAATCTCACCAAGTCTGCTCACCTTCCCTATGAACTGAGGGTGGATTTACAGACCCACAACGAGTCAGCCTATGCTACCTATGACTTCATCCAGGTGGGCTCCAGCAGAGATCGATACAAGCTGTCTTTGGGAAACTACAGAGGCACTGCAGGTAAACATTTCTTTTATTTTATTTTTTAAATAAAACTTTATTAAATTTCAAATAAAAAAATAAAATATTAAAAAAAACACCAAATTGGGGTGTGTGTGAAATATTAGAGGGAGAAATGAGAATGGAGAGTGAAAAAGCAAAATCTCACATCCGTCTGAGCAGCAACCAATTTTTCAGGACTTCCTGAACTTATTATATTCAAAGATGCTTTGGAAATGTTTGGAAGTGTGTCAGGGATGTTTTAGCAAGTAGCTTCTGTAAGGAGATTATACGTGCACTAATAAGAAAGCCTAGCCACAAAATTAAAATTAAAAAAATATACAACAAACATTCACCACTTAGCAGCATGTCCTTGCATGCTGCTTACACAGTATGATGGCATCTCCTGTTCTATTTAATATAATTAAGAAACATTATAGTCAATCAAAAAAATTGACTTATCTGGAAAATATCTATACTTCTTTTTGTCTTCCAGGCAAGCAAAAACAATTTCAGAGTTTGAACAACAATATTTTCACTGAGAAATGAAATACTTTAGCCAAGGTCAAGAAATATATTTACATTCCTTTACTCACAAACATGCTTACACCCTTTTTGGCTCCTTCTTTCTCCCCACTCTTGTCCATTCCCTTCTCTGGTTCAAAGCAGATAATGTACAAAAAAATAAATAAGAACATCCTTTGAAATTTTATCCAGCTGTCAATTTCTCAGGAATCAGGAAAGGAAAAAAGGAATCCGATGAGGAAAAGCCAATTTCTGAAGCTGAGAAATTATGCTGAAGGCACATTGGTTTTTTATTGCCTCAATAAAGGGTTGCAGTTAGTCATTTTCCAGTAATTTTAAAACTGGGGAAAACTTTCATGTTGTCAGCTTGATGATATCTGGTGGAGAAAAAAAACTTGGTGCTGAGATACATTTTAAGGCTAAGCCATTCCCTGTCAGCACCATTCAACTTAAGATGTGTATGTGTATTTATAGATATTCTGTATAAAGATGCCAACCTGGTTCATTGCTTTACACTATTTAGCCTAAGGAACATATGCGTATTTATAGGTATTCTGCATAAAGATGCCGGTACTTTGCTTTGCAGCATGCCAGCTTCTTGGTTAATTATTCTTAATAAGACAAATTAGAAAAAAAAAATCTTGATTGGTGCCTGGGGGCAGCAAGAGAGGTGACTGCTGAACATTTGTGCTTATAGGTAATGCACTGAGAAACCCAGGATTAACTCATATTAAATTATGCTCTGGCAAGATTTTATATCTGTACTTTGATTAATTGCTTGCATATTTCTGTGTCTGTGTGTAGAGGCATTGAAAGGTATTTAATTACATTTCTGCCCATTCATGTCAGCGATCAGAGGATTTCTAATGTCAGAAATATCATGATTCTAATGCTCCCTTTCTCTCCTAAGGGGATGCCCTGACTTACCATAATGGTAGGAAATTTACAACCCTAGACAGGGACAATGATATAGCTATTACCAACTGTGCTATAACTCACCATGGTGGCTGGTGGTATAAGAACTGCCACCTGGCTAATCTCAATGGGAAGTATGGAGAACACAAGCACAGTGAGGTGAGTCTGGTACATATCTTTCTAGATTACATGTGATAAATTTCAAGAATACGCAAATTACTGTTAATACTTCTCCTTGTGATAGCTACTAAGTGTTTTAGACCATCTTAATCATTTTATGAAAGGAGAAGAGAACTTTTCTACTATTATTTGATTTTGAAATAATACAAAGAACTCTTTGTATTAATCCTGCAACCTTTATGCATTTTTAACAAACTTCACTGCTTATAGTGATCCCAGTTAATTTGGTAGCAGATTCTAAAAATATTGTAAAAGTTTTTTTCATCAAAATAAATGTGTAAATAGCCAACAATATCTTAAAGGTCATTCCTCCATTTTTTTTTTACATAGGAGGGAATGTCTCTTTTAAAGATATGGCTAATAAATTAAGATTTAAAAATAAAACATTTTTTCAGATCTGTTTTTATTTGCATGGATGATATGTATACACATTTAATTTTAAAAAATCAACTGTAATAATTATATATGTTCAATAACTATTTAATAGAAGAACACTTTTCCTGTAGACTGCTGGAAGAGATTGATCTAGTGCTTCTTGATTAGCTTATATTATAAGACATCTGTTGGGGAAAGTTTATGAGCTTCTATTATTGAAGCTCATAAACTCTGAAGGTGCCTTAAACGTCATCTAATCCATTGTTTCTCAGCCTTGGCAACTTAAGATATCTCAACTTCAATTCCCAGATTTTCCCATTGAGCATGCTGATTACAGAATTATGGGAATTGATATCCACACATCTTAAAATTGCTAAGGTTGAGAAACCATGATCCAGTCAAACTCTTTTCAGTGTGAAATCTACAATTGTACTATTTCCAATGGCTGCTCAGCCTCTGTTTAAATACTGCAGTGAAACTCTTCACCCCATTTTTAGGGTACTTGTTGCAATGTTGAGCAGCTTTTACTGTTAGAAAGTTTCTTATAACATTATGAAATTCACCTTTTGGGTTTTTTTTCCCATTGTTGTAAACCTTGTTCTTCTGAAGCAAGAGATTGGGTCTGTTAGCAATTATATTTTTTTGCTAAAATATAGGACTTCGTAAACTATTTCAGTTGTTTCATCCATTCCTCATAGGTTTAATTCCATTCCTTTATTTTCAACCTTTTCACCATCTTTGTTGCTTTTTTTGAGAACTATTATATGAAAGTATATGAGTATATGAAAATTGTTTTTAAAATGTGTTCAGAAGTAGATACAGCATCTCAAACATGTCCTGATTAAAATCAAACAAAAATATTCTGAATTACCTGCACTTAATCCCAACTGAAGAACATTAATACTTTTAGCTATTATGTCACACTGTTTAATTACATTCAAGCCAGATTTTTCCAGTCTACTGATCTTCATTTGCTTCAGATGCTTCAATTTGTTAAGATACTTCTGAATGTACAATCTGCTTGTTAAATTTTCAAACTTGGCCTTTCCCATCATAGTCTAATATCTTAGCCACTAAACCACATTGCCTTTCTTTGCTGTATTTCAATCATGCATTTTATCCCTCAAAGTCAAAAAGGTGCCTGTAATATCATACAAGATATATTGTAGTCGACAGTCAATTTTTTTCAGTTTGATCCCTACATGCCACTTGTTAGAAGATACTGAAGGTTAAGATGCTCAGACTGTGAAGATCCTATTATTATGTACCCAAAAATGAAATCACAGCTGCTGGTTCTTTAGCTGGTGGTGGCTTTCATATGCATTGAGTGTTATTATTAGGGTTCATTGAACAGTAAACCAGATGTTTAGACTGGATTTGCCATTTTTATCCACCTATCTCAAATATGCACTTTCCTGGGATTGTATGACTGTGAGCCCAAGCAAAGATGCTGCTTCATTAAGAGATACTGATATAGTGGAAAGGCTGCACATCCCTCATCACAAAGTAATTTATGTGAAGTGCCATGTAATTATAGTTATTAGTGGATCAAATGAGACAATTTATCAGTCTGTCTTAAAAGATTTTTATACACAAAATACATATGCAAAACCTACAAAGTCCTAATAGTTGAATATTGATATATTTGTATTATTAGTTTTCTGATTTGTATTATTACTATACAGTTTTGCACATTTGTTTATAGATTGAAAAACTTGATCTATATAAAATAGCTAATATCCTATTTTTTCTTTTCAGGGAATTAATTGGGAGCCATGGAAAGGCCATTTATATTCTATCCCTTACACTGAAATGAAGATACGTCCACGTTCACATAGCTTTGAGGCAGTCCTGAGTAGAAAACGGAGATCATCTCTGGCTGTGAAGGGGAAGGAGACTAAAGTTTAAAAGTCTTCTGGAAATGCTGTGTTTGCCAACACACAGCAATGCATGATCATGTAACAGTGTATCAGGCCTTTTATGCACATTTTGATATAAATATAATCATATCAGTTATTTCAAGCCTTCCTTAGAAATATTTTCTGGTTTGATTTGTTGGGAACACCACAAAATATGCATTACATCTGTATCACTTGCATTAATGTGTCTGCATTACTTATAGAAAAAAGCCCCCGATTCTCAGATACATTCTCAAGTGGTGGAGGAGGTGCTGGTGCTGGTTAAGCTCCCTGTGATCATAATGGCTGCTTGGAACTGCTAAGGTTGAGAACCCTGTTCTGGTTTTCATTATCCCTCTGTATATGATAGCAAAGTGACTTATGCTACTCAGTTGCCTTCACAAGACCAGGTAGGCTCAGGCATTAAGTCAGCTTGTCTGCCTCCTTGGGTGATTCAGTTTTGCAAAATCTAAAGTGAGGAACCCCATTATTCCTTTCAGGAAGAAAAAAAAATCCACCTGAGTTGTTTCCATTTCTAACAGGAATAAAATCATGCAAGTATTGTTTGGAAGATCAGTTTTTGACCTTTCATTGGTGAATCTGCCTTTCTACCATTACAAAATGTAGGTTTAATTCTGAACCTTATTGCAAGTAAAACACGTCATGAAATATTATTTCCCCCATACAAAAAACTGCCCTCTTGAAATCTCTCTCTCTCTCTCTCTCTTCTCTAACACACACACACACACACACACACACACACACACTCAGATGTATTTTTATTATAACTACAAAAATATTATTGATTCAGAGTTACCTCAAGGTAAGATGGGCAGCCAATACATTTTAAAATTAATTAATTAAACAACTACTCTTAAATTAGATGTTCTTCAGGTATTTGGATTTCATATACCATTAGCACCAAGAGATTCAGTGTTGACCATAGATATTGTTATATTTTACTTTATTGGTAAAACTATATTGCCACTATTATGTGTTATAACAGGGGTCCCCACCGTCCGCGGACCGGTGGCACCAGCCGACATGACAAGCCTTACTGGGCGTCATGGTTGCTGGGCGCCATCTTTTTGGTAAAAAAGCAATTTTTCGAAACCATAGATATTGTTATATTTTACTTTATTGGTAAAACTATATTGCCACTATTGTGTGTTATAAGACCCAGTGCTCTTTCAATTTTGCTGGCTGCTTTTGCCACATTAGAACCAACTGGATGGCATATGTGTGACAAAGTGGTGAAAAACTTGATTTTCAATCCAGCAAGAACTATCACAGATGCGAAGGCAGAGTAATACTCTACCATTTAATTCTGCTTCTTTGTGCAAAAACCGAATGTGGCAACCATTTGTGGACAGGGCAAAAATGATGGCTGCCAGACAAACTGTTGTGTTTTGCTACCTTACCAGGGTCTGCACAGTGTTGCAGAAGTTTCTGGACATTGCAGAAGGTTTCTGCAGCATTGAGAGTAGATTTGGTTAAGGCAGCAGAACAAAGCAGTTTGTCTCTGAATCTAGGCCATATAGTAGTGATCCAATTTTGTGGATAGGAGAAAATAGTGGCTGCTTCTGGAACCATGGTATGAAGCTGCACAAAGAAGTAATGTATTTCAGTGCTCTGGATGGATTTGGTGCTTTTCAAAAAGTGAGGAGGGTGTTTGGCCTGGTGGGGAAGGAATCAGGCCTAAAGCCTGGTGTGTGTGTGTGGGGTGGGAGAGACCCAAAGGGAGTGGGACCCAAGGGGCAGGAGGTGGAGCACAGAGTGTTTCGGAGTGTGGAGGAACTTTGGGAGGCCAGGGCAGGTGGCCCTAGCCTGTGCTAGGCCTCCAAGGGCCTACTCATCCCATGAGGTACCCCATTTTCCACCTAAAGACCCTGGGGTTCATTTAATGACTCACTGGGGAGAGCAGGGATTGGGAGGGGGTTATTAGGTGAGATGCTTCACCTAACAACCATTACAACATGCAACCATAGTGGGCAGGCTCCCCTATGATCATATCTCAAGGACTACCTTATTGCAACCCTATTGTTTTTTATTTAGATTTATCATTAAATTCATGAGGTTTACATTTTTTACAGTAGTAATAGATCTAGTACTGTGGGATTGTCAGTTACACCCTAGGCTTCCTCTGTGATGCACGACAATTGGACATGCATCATCCGATCAGTTTAAATCATAATCTCCTTGCATGTCTTAAATTTCTTATATAGAAGACTAAAATTCATAGTCAATAAGGAATAAATTCCAAAGGAGATGGCCATTGCTTATCTACACAACATCTCCAGATTAAAGCTTGAATAGAGATCTATGATAGAAAGGGGGCATATGAGGCACAAGTAGTGTAACATTAAATTAGTGGCACAGATTATAGTGGCAATACTGTGTTGGCATTACTTCACGAGAAATAATGTTGCATGAGTACATTAGTTTCAGAGAAAAAGAGGAGGTAGCATAATAAGTGAAAGTGGAAAACTCACATGTGGCACTTAAAGCAAATATAAGGTTACCAGACCTGGGCTTGTACCACTATATGTAAAATCCATTGACAGCCAAGTCTTCTGTATCTCTTTGCTGCCATTTAATTTTGGACTAGATTTCTGCAGCCCAAATAGGGAAAACCTTCTGAATCAAACAAGGGAAATTTCTAAGTTTTTAGAACAGAACATATAATTGTCATTCTGAGTTCTTTCCACTCTTAACATTGGAAAAAATATAAGAAATATTGAAGCACATATAATCTTCGTTTATCTGTTGATATTTTTGAAGTTCCATTTTATATAAAAAGGTATTTATGTTAGTTATAAGTACGATATCAAAATCAATTATTTGGCCAGTTGACTTAGCATGCTGTTCTTCAGGACAATATAATGGTAAAAAGTCATAGCATATTAACATACTCTATTCATTGCAAGGCCATTCTCACAAGATGCTTAACCCAGGCAACTACACATCCAATTCCTTTAGCAATGGTTTTCACAGTACACACTTCTGACAAGAATTCTACTTGGGGAATACAGATACTCTATCTGTATATATAATATACTCAATTTTTTCAGATATTATTGAATGCACCAGACTGTTGGCAAACTTCATGAACTTGCTAGAGTCTTCCCATTGTCCAGGTACAGAGCAATAAGCTTGCTAGGGATCCAGTCAGGGTATAGGAGGTGTATTCTCTGCTGCTGTCTTCAGCAATGAATTCTGTAATCGAGAGGCTTGCTTTTTCAGCCACTTTATAAGATTTCTTGGAGGACGAAATATAAAAAATGGGTCTGATGACTTGGTTTAGGTCAGGGATTGCCAACCTTTTGGACCTCAGGGACCACCAAACTCATCATTTTAAATCCCACAGATCACAGACCCTGGGAAAATCCCAAAAAAAGTCTGCAGGAAAATTTCCCACCCCATTTTCCTACCTCGATCATTCTTTGTTTGGGATCGCAGGATACCATCGCAAGCTCCGTTCTCAGGGAGAGAGAGACTTTTGGCTTCATGCAAGGAAAGCAGCAGAAGTCTTTCTCTCCCCCAAACTCCGCCAGAAATGAGTCTTTGTGAGACTTGTCGCACTGGCGCAGCCTCTTGGAGCAGGATGCCTTGCAGAGTCCCAAAGACTTATCTTTGGAGTTTGGGGGAGAGAAAGAAAGACTTGTGCTGCTTTCCTTGAGTGCAGCCAAAAGCAGAAGGAAGAAGCAGAAAGAAGCAGCCCGGTGGCCAGGCGAGGCATGTGGGGCAAGTTCTCCCCCTTTCCCCCCTCCCCTCACTATGTGTTGTTCGCAATGCGACACAAATCTTGTGTTCACACAGGCCATGTGGGCGGCATAGCCTTGTGTTAAGCCTGGATTAATTACTTTGGGTGGTGCTTTGGGGGTGACATTTATCTGCAGACCACCAGTGATCCCCGGCCCACTGGTTGGTGACCACTGGTTTAGGTACCATGACTGGGTGGAATTTGTGTAAGCTCCTGGATGATTAAGTGTGTTTGCAGAAGTTACTGACTGGGCCAACAGTTCCCCTTTTGAACTTCTACAACACAATAACTCTAAGTAGGTTATGGGAGCAGAACCTGTGTGTGTGTGTGTGTGTGTGTGTGTGTGTGTGTGTGAGAGAGAGAGAGAGAGAGAGAGAGAGAGAGAGAGAGATGAACTAGAGCATGAAATCTGGAAAGGAAAGCATCTGGCAGTTCTTGGCATGTTATGCACACAACTCTTGTGAGAATATTTTTTTTAAAAAAATGTGGTCGCCTTATTTAAGGCAACAATCCACATTTGACTGTTTTTATTTTTGAGTCAATTGCTCCCCCATGGTCAGAAAAATAACACAAAAATCATTTTCTTCTTTAATTAGTAAATAGGAGAAATCGGAACACAAAATGTAACGAAGCACAATTTATTAAAATAAATTTATTTTTAAATAAAAAGGTTGTGGTTTCTTTTAATTATCTCTAGAGTAACCCTAGAATGCAAGTCTAAAAATAAAGAACAGAATGCATATTGGTAACAAGTTGTTATATTACCCCATTGCTTAATCTAAGCACAGAGTAATAGATTTTTCATGAAAATGCAAAAATATATTTGCAAATGCCTTTACCAAGAGATTTATTATTAACCGATCATAATATGTTGTTCCAGGACTGGAGGGTTTCCTCCCACACCAAATTTTTCACCATGTTGATTGATATATTATTTATTTTTCTACTTCTTGTGGAGTACTAATGCCTCATCTTTCTAATCTTCAACCTACCCCATTCCCCCATTTGGTACATCCAAAGCTGTCAGCATAGCTGGAAGTCCTAAAAACCTAACCCTTTAAAGAATTAAAATAGAGACTATCGGTATGCCAAGCAATGTGCAAAACTTGTAAAATTCTGACTAGTTCAGACATGGAAAAGAATATGAGACATTTGTTAATAAGGCAATTTCTTGTGTTCCCAAACGTTCAGACCAAAGGCCCAACTAACTCAGCAGTTTTCTTCCAAAACTAGCAAATAATCACTAGTCATAGTCTTCTCTTTCATGATATATTTTTTTAAATCACCCAATTCAATACCTTGGCTTACATATCAGTGCAATCAGATTGTATAAGTAAATGTGTATGGTAATATATGATATATACCTACATGCATACAACAGTGTTTGCTTACTTTCTTACTTGCTAGTGCAGATAAGCTTTCAGTGCAAGCTATGCTAGGCAAAGCAAAAGTTCTAGTTTGAATTCTGCATCCTAAGTGCACAAGTTGATTTGTAGAATACAATTTGCTACTGAGTTCATGTAAGCCTATACCTTTGGTGTACACTGAAATAATATGCATTCAGTGGATGCACACCACTCATTCATTCTGCATTGGTGTAATGTTGCAGCTTGCTTGTAAACTGTGTGTCCAACTTGAAAATTCCTAAGCTTAAAAAGTAGCTTCCTTCATGTGGAAGTAAGGCAGGATGGCATGTTCTCAGCTTTATGACGTGGAAGTGAACACATTATGAGATAGGAATAGGAATATTCCTTATACGAAAAGGAAGTAACTTGTCCTCCTGCATTACTCTAAAGTCTAAACCAACGATGGCCTTTTTGCCAGCAGAAGCATTTTGGGCTGGGCTGAAATCCACAGATCATCTTCTTTCTTCTTCTTCTTCCTCAAAATATTACGTCTTCTTTGCCCTTGGATTGGACCACTGCTGCTGTGGCTATTTTTGTCCCTTTGCCGCTGGCCACAAAAACAACAATGGCAACAGATGAAAATTCCAACAAGGAGGACAAGAACAGGTAACCCCATTAAAACAGCGAGACAGATTGTGTTATAGATACCCTCCTGATGTTTTAAGCAGATAAAAGACCAGATGGAATGGAAAAAATTACTGATCTGCTCCATGGCAACTTTTGCAGACTGGAAACAGGTCTGATAGAATATTAAAGTTGCTTTCCTTGACCTTTGCCTCCGTCCTAGATGGGAACTCTTTGTAGATTTTGTCTTTGAAGATATGCAAACGTCTTCAGTTTTTCAATCTCTGCGAAGGTAGAAGATGAAACATAAAAAATGGGTCAAATGAGTAAGGGAAAATGTTTTGGTTAATGCACCTGCTGGTAATGACAAAATATGTTGTGATCCAAATTATATATTTGCCAAAGACCTTAAGATAAGATATACAGCTTTTCCATATTGTTATCTCAATATTCTAATGAAGTATGTTAGAAGAGATGGGTCAAGATACTTACAGCCAAATGTGAACACACCCACCCTTGAACCCCACTGCCTCCATTCAACATTCTAAACCAGGGGTGTCCAACCTTGGCAACTTTAAGACTTGTGGACTTCAACTCCCAGAATTCCTCAGCCAGCAAAGCTGGCTGAGGAATTCTGGGAGTTGAAGTCCACAAGTCTTAAAGTTGCCAAGGTTGGACACCCCTGTTCTAAACCATCATATTATTAACGAAATGTTCGTGAGGATGATAGAAAAGTCGAACTGGAAGTTATGAAATACAGTACTATAGGAAATACCCTCACAATTACTCCATTAAAGTCAGATTAAAATATCAGAGATCAGGCTATATTTTTCCACACTAATTGCTAAAAATTCTTTCTTTGCATGACATGGAGTTATGGGAGAACTCTAATAACAGTGGCAGAATTACAAATCAGGAAAATCCTAATTCAAATATCATCCACATATAAACCTAGGGGTACCTCAGTCATTTACTGCCATTCTACTTCAATTTGTCCATCTGCAATATAAGTCTTAAGAACACTGGTCTAAACTGTCCTAAAATATACATTAAGTGTTTGGTACAACCTGACATGATCAATAAATGATAAATATAAATGTAGCTTCTTCTCTGGTAATATCACACTACTAACTAGAGCATACAAAACATTTGCTAGACCTATACTTGAATACAGCTCATCAGTCTGGAACCCATATCTTGTATCTGATATTAACACAATTGAAAAAGTCCAGAAATATTTCACAAGAAGAGTTCTCCGCTCCTCTACTCATTGCAGAATACCTTATGCCACCAGACTTGAAACTCTAGACCTAGAAAGCCTAGAACTACGCCACCTCCGGTCTGATCTAAATATAGTATATAAAATCATACATTGCAATGTCTTGCCTGCAAATGAATAATTCAGCTTCAATCATAACAATACAAGAGCACACAATAGATACAAACTCAAGGTTAACCGCACCAAATTTGACTGCAGAAAATACAACTTCAGCAACAGAGGGGTCAATGTTTGAAATACTCTACCTGGCTCTGTGGTTTCTTCCCCAAACCCCAAAAACTTTAACCTTAGACTGTCTACTACTGACCTCACCCCCTTCCTAAGAGGCCTGTAGGGGGCGTGCATAAGCGCACCAATCATGCCTACCGTCGCTGTCCTGTTGTTTCTTTTTATTTTTCTAATAAGTATCTATCTCATGTATTCAAAACTATGTTTATTCTTATACCTGTATCTTGTAAGCGATTGACAAATCAAATAAATAAAATAAATCTGCTGTCATCGGGGCGGGGGTCGGAATTGGGGTGTGATTTTTTATTTTTTTCCAGATTTTGTTCTATTGTACTTTATTAATTTATTTCATTCTTTTTGTTAGTTTTTATTGCTTTTTAAAAATTTTAAATATGGTTTTACATTCTGTAAGCCACCTCAACTCACCTTCGCCTCATGGGCAAATAGGCGGCAATATAAATTCAATAAATAAATAAATAAATAAACAAACAAATAAATAAATAATCAGACATTGAGCTGAAAGTAGATCTACAGAAACAATAAGCATTATCATTGGAAGAATGGAATGACTAGGTTGAGGGCAGATAATCCCGGAGAAAAATCTTTCAAGTGAAAGTTGAATGAAAAGCAGGGTCCTTTCTCTATAATTCTGCTTTAAATAGTTACATTTTAGTAAATTAATCTAGAAAGAATTCCACACTTTTTCTATTCAAATAGGTCTTGCCAGACCATTCCATTTCAGATGCTCATGAAAATATTTCTTCTACTTTGGGAAAAGTGACCTGGACTATGTGGTAGGATTCAACTTTGCAATTGCCTTTCGGGTGTCTCTAGATGCAGCACCTTACATTGCCATGCTGCAGCAGAAGTTCCTTCTTGTGCTTCTGAAGTCTTAATTTCAAGTAACAGTTCTGAAACAAGTGGAAATGACCTGCTCAGATAGACAAAGTATAGAGGTTTTTCATGATGGTTTTAAGAAGTTCATTCACTATTGGCAGAAATGTGTGATGAATGATGATGATTATGTGGAGAAGTAAAAATAGGTAACAAAAGTGTTCCATTCAAGGATTATTTTCCTTTTCCATATAATTAAACTAAATTTAAAATATAGTTGTGGAGGCAGAGTCATTTCTTTTTGGCCCTTGTTTGTCAATATGAAATTAATAGTCCTATCAATTTGGCACATCATTATCAGATTTACAAAGGTGAAAAACTGAAATGGATAGGTAAGCAGCCGGCATAAACATTCAGTAGTTTCAATTTACTCTTGCCAAAAAAAAATCAGTAATGGAGGAATGCTGAAATTGATGTTCTGTTGCTATTTCATCAAGCATGCAAAGTCTCTATATTTCTTTTAAAAATGGCAGTATGTTTAATGATGGAAACTCTGGGATATTTCTAATTTGTAGAATGACTCAACAAGAAAGGCCTTGCTGCCATCTGAGATACTTCACCTGCCTGTATCTAAGGTGATTCTAAAGCAAACTCCTGGATCTATTGATGATACTGATTGAAGCACCTTGTCAGCAAATAAGTTTCTGATTTTACTTATCTTTTTTATCACCTTATTCAGACACAAGAATATTTCCCTCTAATCTTCATTGACAGTCCAATCACAGTGATGATGTCAGTCTTGTGACAGATGCATCTTCCTGATAGTCCAGCACCAGCTTATTAGAAACTTAGTTGCAGTATTTAAATAGGTATATGGGCAGTGCTGTTATAACCCACCAGAATTAAGATTTAAATTTGCTTAAAATAAGCTAGTTTAGAATAGCAAGTGTTCCATGCTATTCTCAATGTTGACAGTTAAGGTGATAATCAAATATTTTGTTAAAAGAATCTAAAGACAGGAGATGGTTTAACTGCAGCTGGCAATCCATGAAGTGAATCCTGCTAATTTAGAAAAGTGGTATCTTCCAGGTAATAGAAAGAAGCTGAGAAATAATTGAAACCTGTTGAACTTGAAGAAAATATCTGGGGTCTACTTCAAGTCCTTATTGTCTGCCAAAGGAATAATAGTTACTTCTATTGTGCTTTGTTTGATTAATTTCCCCTCAAACTATTATCTGCATTGGAGATGCTCACAATGAAAAGGAGGGGAATTAAATAATTACTTGGCCTCAGAGATGGCAGCTGTTCCATGATTTAACTCTTTTGGACATGCCTCATACAAGCCAGGTTGAAGTATGAAAGGAAGGTTTATCTGACTAATTATTTTATATAACAAATATTTTGGCATGCAAGAGTAAAATGGGCCACAATTTACAATTTAGAAAAAGTGTGTTTCCTCTCTCAGGAGAATTGAAACTTCCTTGATTAATGTTTAATCAGGTTCTACACGCCAGTAAATTGAGATGTGCGAAAGGAAGGTAGAATAGACTTGGAAATGCTAAATTATGGAATAAGGGAAGCTTTCTCTTCTTTTCCTTTTTAGAGTATGGTTTGACTTATAAGAAATAGGGAGCAAAATACACCAGTGCTGCAGCTGAACCTAAGAGCCACTAACTCTACAATACATTGATGGATCCAGTGAATCAAACTATGCTTCTAGAGCAGTGGTCTCCAACCAGTGGGCCGGGGACCACTGGTGGTCTGTGAGAAAATGTTGGTGGTCCGCAGAGAAATGTCACCCCCAAAGCATCCCCCAAAGTAATTAATCCAGGCTTAATACAAGGCTGCGCCACCCACATGGCCCATGTGAACACAAAGCATTGTGAACAACACAAGGTAGTGAGGGGAGGGGAGAAGGGCAGAGGGGGGGAACTTGCTCCACATGCCTGGCCTGGCCACTAGGCTGCTTCTTTGAGCTTCTTTCTTCTTCTGCTTTTGGCTGCATGCAAGGAAAGCAGCAAAACTCTTTCTTTCTCTCCCCCAAACTCCACCAGAAATAACTCTTTGGGACTCTGCAAGGCATCCTGCTCCAAGAGGCTGTGCCAGCGTGACATGTCTCACAAAGACTCATTTCTGGCAGAGTTTGGGGGAGAGAAAGAAAGACTTCTGCTGCTTTCCTTGCATGAAGCCAAAAATCTCCCTCTGTCTCTCTCTCTCCCTGAGAACAGAGCTGGAGACGGTATCCTGTGATCCCAAATAAAGAATGATCGAGGTAGGAAAACGGGCTGGGAAAATTTTCTGCAGACTTTTTTTGGGATTTTCCCAGGGTCTGTGGTCCGCAGGATTTAAAATTATGAGTTTGGTGGTCCCTGAAGTCCAAAAGGTTGGTGACCCCCTGTTCTAGAAGACTTCTTGCTTTCGGCAGTCTTCTTGCTTTTAAATTTAATTTATTTGCCTACTGCTCCAACGACAACATTTTATTCTGTTACCATTTCCATCCTCCCTTTTAAAAAGCATAGCAAATCCTAAAAACCCTGGAAAAGCACCTTCAGGAATAGCAAAAATATGTATACTAATAGTTCTCAAGAAAGTACTATGTACAGCCAGCTTTTGCTGCAAAATAAACAGGATGGTTTTCTGCATGCTCAAGCTGAAAAACAAAACTGTATGTCAGGAAAAAGTGCCTCCTCAAGCCTCAAATGAAAAACTTCTGTATATCTCCGTAGTCTGCTGCTTGCACGCTCTATAGTCATTGGCCATGTGAGCTGGAATTCTGGATCCTAGCCCCTTTCCTTTGGAGGACTTTAGTCTGTAGAGGTCTCTGTACAGGGTTAGGAGAATTGTGGGGAACAAAAGTGTTAAAAAAAATAAAATAGTATTTGCTCTGGTAAATAGCTAGCTATTGCTAGAAAAAAAAATACAGGTATAAATAGACCACAGTTTAACAGCAAGACCACAGCCATGTTATCAGTAACAGTGGATATGAATGATGATCCTTCCCCCAATTGCTATAATTGAAATTACAATACCCTACATACACAACAAAGAAAACAAGAACAACAAAAGAGCAAGCTCTGAAAAATATATATCAGACTGGCGTCCAAACTTTTTTCATTTTTACTCAATCTATAATCTAGAAAAGACCATATTTTTCCATAATTTCACAAATATTCCAAGTATTTTCTTTGCTATACTTTGACATTTATTTAAGAATTTATTAAAACTGATGTTACACATAGTACATTTTGGCTACAATTTTGGTTTGACTCTTCTCCCCTCAAAGAACACAATTTGAGGAGTCAAATGAGCAAATCAAGAATAAAAGTTGTAATTGTACATAGCAATACACTTCAATGCTTTACATCCCTCTCTAAGCAGTTTACAGAGTCAGCATATTGCCCCCAACAATCTGGTCCTCATATATATCCTCATACATATTTGCTTACTCAAAGGATTCTTTTATATTGTTAATGAAATATCTATAGCAATATGACTCCCTGTCAGGTTTTTATATCAATAAAAATAAGATCAAATGCTGACATGAAACTTAATCCGCTTAACATTTGCTATATATAGCAGAGTTCAATATTACTGAAAGATTAAATTTAAATCTAAGAATTTATTTGACAAAAATTATGCAGATATTCTTAGAAGTAACTATTCATAAACTTGGAAAAATATAGTAGTAAACATGTCAAGATGGAGAAAACTGGAATTACTGTATCTTGGTCAGGAAGAATTGTTGGATTAAGAACTGCAAGAATTAAAATGAATGTTCTACCGTGACTTAACTTTTTGTTCCAAATAATTCCAATAAATATTGAAAATGATGTATTATTTGCTTGGCATAATCAAGTAACATACTATTTAATAAAAATCAAAAATTAAACTCAAGATTGTATAGGATTTGAAAGAATAAGATGAATCACCAGCTCCAAACTTTAAATTTGTTAGTTGTCCAATCTGGCTCACAAACTGGATAGCATCTCTTTATGGCTGAGCTATCTCAGCCATATCTAGGAAGGGAAGAGACAATTATTTTTACATAAACTTTCAATATCTGAACAGCTTCCATCTAAAATAAGTTAAGAGTTTGCTTGCTGATGCAACAATAACTGTATACAGTAAATCAGTGTTTAAAATGTCAGGCAATCCCTACTCTGAATTTATATTTTCAAATAATACTGTACTGCATCCTCCTAGGCTAGGGGATGTTCTCTTTCAATTTCCAGGACAGGGAAGACGGGTTCTTAAAATTTTGCAATGAGATTATTTATGTGCTCATAATCTTTTTACTAACCAGTTGCTGGAAAAATAGGTTTGCCAGTTTTCATTTCAAAAAATCTTGGCACTTTCAGACTATCCCCAAGCAGCCTATATAAAAATGTTTTTTTTCCTATACATCCTTTTTTGTTCTTTTAATTTAGGAGTGGCTTCCATTTTCTCATTTTGGCTAGTTTATTTGCTCAGTAACCATTCTGACATTTTCTTGGACTTAATTATATTTATACATTTGTATGTAAATTAGCCTCAGGGGACATTTCATTGTTAGGAGTAAATATAGGGAGGAGGTCTAAAATCAAGATGGCAGCCACAATTTTGTGATCTAAAACTCTGTCCATTTTTAGGAATGTCACCAATATTTTTTTGTCCTCGCCCCCCCAAATGATTGCCGTTTTAAACCTAAGGGATTCTTATAGAATTCCCAAGCTTCCAAATATTTTGGAGAGCTTTGGCTGCTTTGACCAAGCTATTTAACTATTCCTCTTGTTGTTGTTTTGATGTTTTTTTAGTACACTATACACCATTTTATCTTGACTAAATTATTACCTAAACTGTAATTTTAAATTGAATTAAAAAGTTAACTTAAATTGCACTAAATTATAAATGTAAGCTTTATAAACCAGACATTAAGTTGGCTTAACTACTACAACTGGACTTTAAAGCATTGTTCAGATGTATGAAGTAAATAAATAGGTACTATTTATCTTCTCCTTTCAGAGGTAATTCACAGGCTAATTTGCTTTCTCTGTTTCTCAATAATATAAGGTCTGTGGTTCCTTCTTCTTTATTTTTTATATTCTGAGGAGTATAGAAAGCAAATCTCACCCTTAGGGAAATCAGAATAGGTGTTGAGATAGGGCATCTGCCTACCAATATCATTAGAAATAAATTATGAATCACATTAGACCTGATCAGATATGAATTGTGCTTATTTCATCTCCTTCCTGCCTCAATGAAAAATGCTCAGGTCAAAGGCTAGGAAAAATAGGACTGTCCTACTTCTCTTGACATATTCTTTTTTGATCCCCCATGCGCTTTCGGATCCTGCCTCCCCACTCCTCAAAACCCCACCAGCTGGCAGGAGGGGAAGCAGTAGAACTTATTCTTATTCAGAGTGGAAGTTTGACTGACATACAATAGTAATATAGGGATACACATCATCTTGCAGCCACACTCCAGTTATTGTTTAGTAATGCCTATTTGCTAGGTTCAGCAGCTAGAGTCAACACAAAACAGATTATGTATTTCCTACATATTAATGATTTAATATCCTTTTGATGGGAAAAAACGATTTATTAACCCTGATAATTAAAGCAGACACATGTGGCCTTTGGCTTGCAAAATGCTATATTCAACATTTTAAGGGATTTGAAAGTCCCAAAGTAGGTGTCACTATACCATATATGTGGGTTAGAAATGGTTTGGGGGTTTCTTTGGTTTTTGAACAACAATGTGGTCAATCATATAGCTTCCATGTGTTTTTAGGATACAAATTCCATCAAAGCGGCTAATGAGCAACACAAAAGTCACAAGGAATCATTTTTTTAAAAAAATCATTTTAGGAAGTTCCTTTAGGACAGTTGTTGGTGGCAATGAGGAGAGAGGGGAAGAGTCTAGCATAGCCAAAGTTAGCCTAAATCATTGGCCTGATCATCCTGTTCTGCAACTGGATGTTACTTGAGGTCATTAAGAACTGCATGACTATCTAAATAGACAAAGAAAGCTTCATCACATCCAGTCAATACTACCCACCCACCCCCAGTGCAGCTGGGAATCAAGGAATAGAGAACATGTGAGCTTCTTGAGGTTGCTCAGGAAGTTTTAGGCAAAGCCAAGAACGGAACCTCTTCCCGTTGTGTCTTGAATGTTTTCTTTGCCTGAAGCACAACAGCCTCCTTCTCTAACCTAAATTGCTTCTTCAGCTCACTCGGAAATGCCAAAGAAAAAATAAAGTGGGGGTAGAGAAGTCCTTATGTTATGATCTCTTGCCAAGACAGAACAAGTTTAGAAACTGTTGCTTAGAAGGGAAAGTTTGGAAAATCATTCAAAGAATATGGAGAATGAGCATAGGGGCTTTTCATTCTGACTTCCTTCTAGTTATCCTTGTTCAGCCAAATATTAGCTATGTTCCATTTCCTTTCTCTCACCTGATATCTCAAACATTTAAATCTTTTTAATTAAGGAAATATTCTGACCAATATTTCTCACAGTTGGACCACAGCATGTATTATTCACCTAGTTTACTGTAGATCCAATGTGTCAATCACCTTATTAATGACTTTATAATTTTAAAAATGTAGAATTGCAACATACAGGTACAAACATTTTTTTATTCTGAATCTGTAAACAACTGCCCATAAACAGTAAATATTAATTTCAATTTATTCCACATAAACTATCATATTACAAGGTAATAGGGTAGAACCCTCTGAGACACATAGGTCATCAATTCAGGCACACCCTGAATAGAAGAAGTGAAACCGTGAAAAATTACTCTCAAGAACCAACCCCTCCAGATGATCCTGAACAATACAATGAACAATGATACTGAAAACCAATGAAAGATCTGGGAAAAATAACAATTATATACTCCCCTCTTCTAATTTCTGGCATGTCCAAGTTTTAGCTCAAGCTGTCTCAGGAATATATCCATAATGAAACTCTAATTGAAATGACTCCAGATAATCAATTTCATTTAAAAGCATCTACAGCAGCAAAGCTAACAGGATAACCTTATGCAGAATGGAACATTTCAGATAGGTATAATTATAGAAGACTTCTATGATCAGACACCTCCCCCCCCCCCAAAAAAAAAGCCTGATAACTGACTACTGTACTTTTAACAGGCAAGATCACATTCTACATTCAACATTTACTTTAAGGCCAGATTAACCTGGCCAGTTTTCCTTTTGGTCCCCTTCATCTTCTCATATAACCTGCATCCTCAGTACTAAATTGCAAATAATTCATATAAACATGGCAGTTTGTCAAAGAGTTCCTTATAATTTGCCCCAGTTAGTAGAATTCAAGTCAAGTGAATCCAGTCAACTTTGTTCAAAAAGTTTGGTAAAAGTGGTTATATCAAGTTAGTGATTTGTTCCTCTTCCAATCCTGCAACATATTTTTTATTTTCCATGCTGTAGAATCATCAATCAACTCTGAGTTGCATAGTCTTGCTATGCATAAAGAATTTAAAACACCATAAATAATAAACAATGGGCAATATTACATGATAACGTAGTTCTCTGCCAAAGAATATTTATTTTGTAATGCTGTCCATTGTTTGGCTGTTTTTGGTACACGTTGCACAGTGTAGAAAATTAATACCACACTGTCACGTGCATATACAAGGAAGTGATTGTTTTCACTGCATCTACGACCATGAAGTAGGATTTCTGATGTATCTTAAAAAATTCCTCATTGATATCCAACTTCTTATGTTCAAGAATTCCTCCTCCTGCAATCTAGCCTTCTACTTACCTGATTTTTGTACTAGCAATCTGAGAAACTAAGGTGCTGATTTAGGTGGAAGCTGGTATTTCAGGGTGACAATGATAGCTACCAGCTATGTCCATTTTCAATGGAACAGGCAGGGAATTTTATTGCCCCAAATTGTTATGTATTGTTCATAATACTCCAGCTTTTTCTTGGCCCAGAATTGTACAATGATCTAAGTTGCTTTATATGTTTGGCAAATTAAAATTGCATAGCTTGCATAACTTATTCGGCTCATGGAATTTGAGAACTTCCTGTTATCTGTACCAAATATCTGCAACAATCTCCAAGCTATGCCTCCTGAAAACTTACAATTTCCATTTTTTTTAACTGCTCATGATGATTTATGTTGTAATCTTCTATATTTCCACTAACAGAGAAGTAAACTTTGTATGTGGGATTTCACTTGTGCCAGATGAAATGCAGGGCACAGGATTGAGTAAGCTTAACGATATAGTTAAACCCAGGTGTTGTCAAGTTTGGAGAAGTGATCTAGTCACATTGGCAAGATTTGAATATAACTGGATATGCCTGAATGATTTTTTTCACCCAACGGTAGATGTCTCTTGAGACCAGTCGGCTCTCCTCAACCGTCCCTTTTGAGCTTGTAGTTTTTCAACTTTTCTTAAATTGTGTTCATGGGTATTGTTTCTCACACAGAGATGATAAAATCTACATTATAATATTGAATCTGCCAAGGTTTAGATTATATTTTGCCCTGATTATATTTTTTACCTTGGTGGGATTTATACATTTTAGCTTTTTTAAAAAGTAGATTTAACCCATGAGCAGTCTGCAAAGGGTTTGGTCTGCTTGATTTTCCTTTTAACTTCTTTTTTATTTATCTCATTTTAGAAAATTACCAAGCCAACTGGCATTCAAAGAATCTATTTATATAAAGGATGCATAACTGAGGCTGATCCTGTTTTAAATAGTCTTGGCTTCAACTATATTTTGTTTTTAAGTATTCCCTGTTTTAGATCTATTGCAATGGATCTAAATAGGGATGGGCAATAGGTGGTACCTGACCATGTTTATGTGGCTTTTGCTTAATTTCAAAATCCTTTTGTAAGAAAATAGTTTAGATTTCTGATAAAAGTTGTTTTTCACTTTCCCATAGTTTAGGAGGAAACAGGCTATTAATGGGGAGATTTTTTTTAATGGCGGACCCAACACATTTTTGGCTTTAACTCAGGCACTGAAATCAATATATCAAGGATATCCAACAGTTTAGTGGTAAGAAAATTAAGGTCCTGCACTTAGGCAGGAAAAACCAAATGCACAGGTACAGAATCAGCAGTATCTGGCTCAACAGTTGTCCCTGTGAGAGGGTGTTTGGCTTACTTAAGTATGAGCCAGCAGTTTGCTGCAGCTGCCAAGAAAAGCCAATGCATCAACAGAGGGGTAGTATCAAGATCATGAGAAACAATAGTACCACTCTGTACTGCACTAGTGAGGCCACACTTGGAATACTACATCCAGTTGTGGTCACCACAATACAAAAAAGATGCTGAGGAGCTAGAAAGCAGAAGAGCAACAAATATGATAAAAGGTCTGGAGGCTAAACTGAATGAGGAATGGCTAAAAAAACTAGATAAGTCTAGCCTAACAAGGAGAAGGATTGGGTAACATATTGTTGTCTTTCAATACTTGAAGGGCTGCCACAGGGAAGAGGGGATCAATTTATTCTCAAAGCATTGAAGGCATGACAAGAAGCAGTAGTTGGAAGCTTATCAGAGGAAGACCCAAGCTGGAACTAAGGAGACATTTCTTAACAGTGAGAACAACAAATCAATGGAACAGCTTGATTCCCAGAAATGTGGGTGCTCTATCAGGGGAGGTTTTTAAGAAAAGACCATGCACCTATTTGTCCAGGATAAAATAAGGTATCCTGCCTTGGGCAAGGGGTTGAATTAGACTTCTAAGGTCCCTTCCAGGCCTATGATTCTATTTTTATTTTTCTATTTCTATTGCATCTTTCAGCCCATCAGAAGCTGAAAAAGTCTGCAACAGAAAATCTTGAATCTAAATTAATGACCTCCAAAACAGCTAAAAGTTGACAAAACACCACTTGCTTCAGAATTGTGCTTAAACAATGGAAAACGGAAATACATGGATAATTTCCCAAAGCTAATGTTTAATATTTATCTTTCAGAAAGGTGTTTTTATCATTGTTTTGTTGGAAAGGATTACAGCTTTCACCCTTTAGTGAACTATTTGTTATGGCTGACTGCCATAAAGCAAACAAACTCTATAGCGAAGGCTCTAAGGAATAAACACTTGGTGTTCTCTCTGCAAATTAGTAATCTACCTTATTAAGTATTAGCTTTAATGGCAGAGAACTATGCTAAACCTCTAGGTTATTGGCCTATATTCTCAACCACTGGTGTACGATCCCTTAATTCTATGCATAAAATTGTACCTGAATTCATACTTTAAAAGCATTATAGACAAGACAGAGCTTACAGTAGTGATACTTGATAGGGGCAGATAATTACAATTGATTAGGAGACAGACTGAACTAAAGGGCAGAGCTAAGAGGATAAACCTGATCAAAACAAAAAAATGCTTTCTAACTATTCTGTCATTCATAGGACCCTGAAGAAACTAAAGCATTTACATCCTGGTATATTAATTATTAAAATCAATCCATTTGGGATAGCATGATTTCCTCATTTTTAAATGCCTTTCTGAAGAGCCATGTGATTATTGTTCTCCAAAAATACAGTAACAAGGAGGTGTCCCAAAGACAACTGGACTTTCTGTTTTTTCTTTGAAGACATTTTGCTTCTCATCGAAGCAGCTCTCACTGGATGGTAAGGAATGGGAAGATTCATAAACTGGAAGGATCCATTCCATTTCCCATCATCCACGTCTTCAAAGAAAAAACAGAAAGCCCAGTTGCCTCTTGGAAAAAAAAAAGCACCTTTGGGACAACCATGACCTGGATGACTGAGAATCTCCATAGACATAACAAGGAGGTGGTTTTTTTTTTCTGGGGGATGAGAGGTTGAGGTGAGAAACTGTTCAAAAGGAACAAATTCTTATATGTGTGTGCATTTTATTTGCATGCAAATGTCTAGTTTGACTTTTCTATTTATCCCTTTAAAGAAGAATATGGCTTGAGATGAAATTGAGTGTGTTAAAATGATATGGTTCAAAAAAGGGCAAAGTTAATAGAAGACCAACAGCAGCCTTTATAAGAGGGATTTTAAAAGATGCCTTTGCTTCCAAGGAAAAATAACAAATGGAACAGTTTGTTAAAAAGAACTGAACTGTAACCAGAGAAGTATAAAATCCAGTATCAGGCATTTCCTTGTAAGCTACCTTTGCAAGCTCTTCTTTAATTCCTAATTTCAACTTTATTTTCAATGGAATTGTTTACAGTTCTCTGTCCATGTTCCAAATTGCCGCAGAAGAAAATGACCATGTCCCTCAACAATATCAGAGCACTCAAGGCCTCAGATCATTGGCCGGCTCCTCCCCCTTTTCCTTTGGCTTAACCTCAAAAAGTGAGCTTCAAATTCTCCAGGTTTTTTGTGAAGGCTGCAAAATTACCCTGACCTTGTCATTACAGCTCCAGAAGATGCAGGCTGACAGTAAGTTTAGGTAAGCATGGACCAATAATGTATTACCTCCATTCATTTGTACCAAGAGGAAGGTTTCCCCTTCCTCCTGTCTGATGTGAAAAGCAATAAAAATACTTGATAGAGCCCTTCTGTTGAACACCCCTGGAATATCTCAAACTAAACACTATTGGATTGGATTTCAGATGCCTTTTTAAACACTTAAGAACCCTTGAGATGTATTATGGCAGCAGCTATGAGGAAGAAATATGCCCTCTGCATCTTTTCCCAAATGGATCTTCTACACCTGAAGCTATTGGATCTACCAGGATCTAATAGCTAATATAATAAAATAAGGGGGGAGAGGAGGGGGAAATAGGAGCAGAAATCTGCATTTTTTCATAATCACTTTTTTTGGGGTGAATGATTGGTAGTTTGGCAGATGACAAAATGAGAGAGTTCCTATTCATGGAAAAAAGTAAACATAACTACACTGCTCAAAAAAATAGAGGGAACACAAAAATAAGACATCCTAGATCTGAATGAATGAAATATTCTTATTAAATACTTGGTTCATCACATAGTTGAATGTAGTTGACAACAAACTCACACAAAAATTATCAATGGAAATCAAATTTAGCAACCCATGGAGGTCTGGATTTGGAGTTACACTCAAAATTAAAGTGGAAAAAAACACTACAGGCTGATCCAACTTTGATGTAATGTCCGTAAAAAAAGTCAAAATGAGGCTCAGTAGTGCGTGTGGCCTCCACGGGCATGCTCCTGAGGGAGGTGGCGGATGGTCTCCTGAGGGATCTCCTCCCACACCTGGACTAAAGCATCCCCCAACTCCTGGACAGTCTTGGTGCAACATGGCATTGGTGGATGGAGCGAGACATGATGTCCCAGATGTGCTCAATTGGATTCAGGACTGGGGAACGGGGGGGGCAGTCCATAGCATCAATGCCTTCGTCTTGCAGGAACTGCTGACACACTCCAGCCACATGAGGTCTAGCATTGTCATGCATTAGTAGGAACCCAGGGCCAACCTCACAAGGGGTCTGAGGATCTCATCTCGGTACCTAATGGCGGTCAGGCTACCTCTGGTGAGCACATGGAGGGCTGTGCAGCCCCCTAAAGAAATGCCACCCCACACCATTACTGACCCACTGCCAAACTGGTCATGCTGGAGGATGTTGCAGGCAGCAGAACGTTCTCCACGGCGTCTCCAGACCCTGTCACGTCTGTCACATGTGCTCAGTGTGAACCTGCTTTCATCTGTGAAGAGCACAGGGCGCCAGTGGTGAATTTGCCAATCTTGGTGTTCTCTGGCAAATGCCAAACATCCTGCATGGTGTTGGGCTGTAAGCACAACCCCCACCTGTGGACGTCGGGCCCTCATACCACCCTCATGGAGTCTGTTTCTGACTGTTTGAGCAGCCACATGCACATTTGTGGCCCACTGGAGGTCATTTTGCAGGGCTCTGGCAGTGTTCCTCCTGTCTCTCCTTGCACAAAGGCGGAGGTAGCGGTCCTGATGCTGGGTTGTTGCCCTCCTACGGCCTCCTCCACGTCTCCTGATGTACTGGCCTGTCTCCTGGTAGTGCCTCCATGCTCTGGACATTACACTGACAGACACAGCTCAAATTGATGTGCCATCCTGGATGAGCTGCGCTACCTGAGCCACTTGTGTGGGTTGTAGACTCCGTCTCATGCTACCACTATAGTGAAAGCACTGCCAGCATTCAAAAGTGACCAAACCATCAGCCAGAAAGCATAGGAACTGAGAAGTGGTCTGTGGCCGCCACCTGCAGAAAAGAGAAGGGATGTCTTGCTAACTGCCTATGCTTTCCACCTGTTGTCTATTCCATTTGCACAACAGCATGTGAAATTGATTGTCAATCAGTGTTGCTACCTAAGTGTACAGTTTGCTTTCACAGAAGTGTGATTGACTTGGAGTTACATTGGGTTGTTTAAGTGTTCCCTTTATTTTTTTTGAGCAGTATACTATTGCTTCAGTCAAATTAGCATCTGTATGTTAGTTATGATTATGAGAGGAAACAGAGACTAGGAAATCCAATTATGAATTATTCATGTGAGCAGAATTGCGAAGCACTGCAATTTCTTTCTAACTTAACTAATATAATGCAGGCAGCATGGGAGGGGGGGCGTCGTTAAAAAAAAAAGTCAGAATAGTAGCCAGGCCACAACTACAAAGTCAAAAACCTGCCCCATTTTACATGCATTGCACATAAACATAGGTGGAATTGTGGCCATGATCTTGACCAGGGGTCTTCAAACTTGACAGCTTTAATACTTGTGGACTTCATCTCCCAGAATTCCTCCTTCAGTCATGTTAGCTCAGGAATTCTGGGAGTTGAATTGCACAAGTCTTAAACTTGCCAAGTTTAAAAACCCTTGATCTTGACTCTTAAAAGACTGCCTCAGAGAAGCCTCTAGGGTATGTAATCCTGGAAAAAGAGTCAGAAATTGGGCTTCATAGTTGGCCTGCTTTAATAAATAGCAGGGAAGTGCTATTCTTATGCAACAAATCTCTGAATAATTTCCAAAATATGCTGGGTCCTAATTTAAAACATGTATTTAATGTTTATATAAAAGTTGGTGCATCCAAGCCATGGATGCATGGAGAATAAATAACCAGCCTGATTCCCAGCATGGGGAAACATGTAGGATTCTCAGATGATCAAGGAAACCTCAACATATTTCCTGTGAGTTCTGCATCAAGGTGGGTAATTTTCCCTCAGGGGAAATTTGTTGGGAACCGGGCAACATTCCAAATGATGAACAAATTGATGCAACAGCAACTACAGGCAAAGCATAGGCCATCCTTTCCTCTATGCTTTAACACTTCTTCCTTTCATATATCAAGATGATAGCTACAATCATGAGATCAAAACTCCACCCATTTTTACCAGTGACACAAGGTTTGGAAATCATATAGCCAGAAAGCAAATTTGGTGTACAGTGGTGGTTAAGGCATCAGGCTAGAAATTGGGAGGCTGGGAGTTCTAATTCCATTTTAGGCCCAAAGCCAGCTGGGTGACCGGAAGCCAGACACACTCTTTAAGCCCTAAGGAGGCGGCAATGGCAAATCACTTCTACATTTTTGTAAACTTTTCCAGGAGTGAACTTGAAGGCATAAACATAACATATCCAAGGACACAGGTTGCAAAGTTCTACTCTGGCAAATTCAGACCTAGATGATCAGATGTGTGTACAGTGTGCATAATCTGGGTGTCTCTTCATCCTGTTCAGAGTTGCCCAGTTCTTATTCAGTTTGTGCATTTTTAGTTTCTAGAGCTCAACATCTCCTATCTGTTCTTTTGCCACCAAAAAGATTCTGAGTGGAGAATCTGTCACACATTGCCCAAGTTATTAGATAATTTGCATTATAATCTATTACAAATGCAGTGGTGATGAAACAAAAGTAATGACGGTGCTTTTTCATTGATTGTAGGCTTGCAAAAAAAATATGTTTCTAGAAGATGAAATGGGGATTTGCAACTAAATTATTAGCTTCCATTTCCCATCTCAGCATAACTAAATAAATGCCAGGCAGGACAAACTGATATTGCCTATAGTGTAGGATTAAAAAAGGACCAGTTTCACTTCCTAATCCTAGAAAAATACAGTATTTTATTTTATATTTACATTTTAACCTTGTTTGTTGTAATCACCAAGACAAATAGACTTTGTTTCAGGACTCCAGGAAAAGCCCTGGAAATTCTTGCTCTTTCTGGGCCTGGCACAGCCTGGCTAAGTGGACTGGAGGAGGTCACTCTGCAGCGCACATTTGTTTTCATCCAGGAAATAGTCACAGATGGTCTTCTCTCCAGGTCCTAGCTTTGAGATTTCAATACAGATTTCAGTACCGTTGTTTAAAAGCTATATAATTTATCCAAGTCACAAGAACTGCTTTGCTCAATAGGACTAACAGCTCATGTTGTCCAGCACCTGCTTTCCAACAGCTGCTAAACAAGTGGCCGATAGAAGAGCAACAACTGGGGTGAAAGCAACAGTTATCTCTGCTCCGTAGAAAAATGTCTCTGGCTTCTACCGGCTACTAAAGCAGGATTGGCAATGTTTTTGATGTTTTAAATTAAATCCACTTACGTCAGGGGATCATAGTGGCATTGTTTGGTAATTAATTACAAGGAAAGTTACAAGATTTTCAACCTCCTCGTCCTGCTGTCTAGAATCGACAGCCAGTAACAACTCTCAGCCTCCGAGGGCGCGCGGGATTTCCGGGAACCCGAATCCAGCTGTGGGCAGCCCCACTGGGCAGGCGAGACCCCAACCGATCCAGGCTTTCAAGCGGCTCGTCTGATCCGAATGCACGAATTGGGCACGGCCGACTTTTACAGAAGGAATTAGTTAGCGTAAATAATAAATTGAGCCGCCAGAGTTATTTCCAAATAAGTACGTTTTTGAGGAGCGTCTCGCTAGGCTAGACTCTTCATGAATGAACGGGGAGAAAGTGCCTAACAGAGGAAACACCGGGGGAAGACTGGTCTGTTTGAACCGGCCAGAGCCCAGATTAATACGGATTTTAGTTTAGTTTAAGGCGGGCAAAGGAAAACGGACGAGAACTGAAAGCAAAACTTACCGGCTGCCTCTTAGCACGCGCTGAGCGGCGTCTCCATTTCTCCAGCCGGCTAACAAATTTCCAACCTTCCGGCAAAAAGCAGGGAGGGAAAGCTGCTCCGCACACGACGGCCACGGGAGCCTCAGCATTTCCGCGGGCTGTCAGCCGCCTGGGCCTCCACGCCCCTTTCCTCGGCTGTACCTGGGCGGGACCGGGGCTCCTGGGGCGACGCTTCCTCCCCTCCCGGCTCAGGAACCCGTCCCCGAACAGAGCAGCGCCTTCCTCGTGCCTCACGCGGGGTGGCGTCGCCGCCTTTCAGCCGACCAGGATGCCAGGCTTGTGTGCTCGCAGTCTGCTTTGGCCTCCTCCTGGCGTCCGTTTCCCCATTCCCCCACCGTCCCACGCAGCAGCCCAGTTATGAAGGGGAAGGCGAGTCTCGTGTCCTTTTCGCCTTATAAAACAACAAGTCGTAAGGAGCGGGTCACAAAACAGAAGGCATCCCCCCCCCCCCCAATAAAACAACCCTCATAAAAAAGGTTATGGCTAATGAAAAGGGAGTGAGGATTGGGTGCTTGAATGCAATGCGTTTGCGTTTAGGCTCACACATATAGAACATCTTGAGTTTACAAATTTCACAATTTTGTGTGTGTACGGACACACAAATGGAGGAATTGTGGAACCCTGATTCGCCCTGTGTGACCTTATCTGAAAGGACAGGGTTCTTGGGTTTATAACAGTTGCTTCAGATCGGATGCTTTGAGTCTGAACTTGGATCTGTTCAGAATCTCAATTTATAGACTGCTGATCTTCTTTTACATCTGGCCAGGCTCCACACAGTACCACTATCACAGTGTGGTCGGGGCACGTAATGACAACAAGAAAACATTGTTTTTCCGAACATCTCTGGCTAAAATGACATTTGTGGTAGATGCTAGTCTAGACTGGGCTCCAAACCCCACCTGTGTGACTCACTCCTATGTCCCTGAACTACATAGCTCACAAGAAGAAGTTTCAAGATTACTATTGCCTTAGTCATACTTAAGTCCTCCTGCAAAAGCTCTCCAGCTGGATTTTGGTTACTATGAATGTGGTAACTGTTATTTATTTAAGAATGGTTTTCACTAAAGGCAGCTAAGAACATCTAAAAATAACTGTTGATATTATATTTTTATGATGTCAACATTTGTAGAGACCCGAGGCTATTTTTTCCTGGTAATATTCCTCCCATCCCCAATATTTCCCAGAATCTAATAACTTCTTGAGCACTTTTTTTGTTCTTGATAAAAATACATGTACACTCTTGCCCCAAAGTAAGTTCTACCTGTACCTGGGTGAGATCAAAATGGAGTGCAGGGAAAAGTTTCCATTTCTCTTCATAAAACCCCTGTATTTACTTTTATGGAAATGGATTCTTTGAACAGCATTTGCCTCTTTATGTTCTGATTAATCAATAGCATATAAAGTACAAATGTTAGAGCTGTTTGCAAAATAATTATATTTTCTCTGGATTGTAAAGTTATACAGTATTTTTTCCATCTTGGTAATAATGATCTACCCAGAAATCGGGCAGTTTTACCTAATAAAAAAGTCAGACTGTGTCTGTGATCAACTTATCCTCTAGAGCTGTTTTTGTGATATACTGTCTAACGCATAAATAGTCAGGTTCCTTGGAATGAATAGATTAGCAATAGAGTCTGAGTTTGATTTTCTCTTCTGTTTTTAAATAATTCACCAAAGGCTTTCTTAAGCATAGGCAAAAGTATGTTTGATTAAATTTGAGTAAGGGCAGAATGATAAATCTAAGTGAAGAAATCTGGGTTGGAAGAAAATTCAGAGTGGAATAGTAGAGAGTAGAAACCTGACAAAGGGGCAGTTGGAGATCAGGAACAGGATGAAAAAGAAAGAGGAGAGAAAAGAGACAAAGAGATTTTTCACATGTGATCTAAAACAGTGACTAGTATATAATAAGGACGATACCAAAATGTTTCTGAGTCTCTGAAAGAAAACAGGAAATGGGGGAAGGAGTATACTTTACTAGTGGCTTCCTTTGCTATAAGGTGAGATTAATTATAGCACATGTGCTTTGGCTAAAGACATTTTTTTTTAATCTTTGTGTTAGTTTAAAGAGGCTTTGGTCTCTGAACAAAACTCTAATCCAGATCTCACTTGTAGCTTGCAACAGACCCACAATATCCTAACAATACTAATCTTCCCCTTTGGCCACAAAATATTGCCTTCACTTCACCCATCCCTGAGGGAAACAATCTTAAACAAGTCACTAAACGTTCTGGAATAGTTTGGCTGTGAAATAACTATTATTGCTATAAAATGCTTTATATTTTTTGAAGAAAGCACAAACACATGGGCTGGGCAGAATATGTTGACCCTGTCAGTATTGTAGACCCTGTCTAGATTCTAGATCACTCAGTCTCGTTGATAATCCCCAAGAATAAATGTTCCCATACATTTCATGAGTAATAGAAGCTTGTCCACTTCCACCAGGCCAGTTTTCATGCACCTGATATATTTCTATCAAAGTACCATCACCTCAAATATTTCACATGCTTTGAGAACCATCTGATACCTTTTAATAATATTCTTTCTGCTATTTTTCCCCACACTGCTTTTCTGAATATCTTCCTGAACTTTTAGGCCTATTTTTAATTATATTTTTTTATTGTAATAATTCCATCTTCAGTTGAACAGTGTGTTGTCTGAGTACAAATATCTTTGTTGAACAATAATCAAAATTTGCAATATCATTTGATATTAATTCTACAATATTAAAATAGTAATATTCCACATATTAATTCTACAATATTAAAATAATAGTATTCAACATACTAATCACAATATTTACTTATCTCTTTTAACATATCTTCTTTATTTTGTTTTCCTGTTTCTAACTTTCATTTTTATTATTTAACCATTGATAAAATAGATTCCATATCATATAGTATTCAGTTTGCTCTTTTTCCTTAGTTGCCAATGTTAATCTGCACATTATAATATTTTCCTAATCACATTCTCATCTGTAATATCTCTTCGCTCTTCCAATTTTGTGCAAATACAATTCTAGCAGCAGTTAATACATGAATAAATATGCATAAATAAATAAATATTACTGTATTTTTCAGGTAGAATCCCCAATAGAAATATTTCTGGTTTTAAATCAATATGCTGTTTTATCATTTTTTCCAACCACATATGTATTTTTATCCAGTATTTTATTTTTTATTTTTTTTTGCTTTTGGGCAAGTCCACCACATATGATAATATCACCCAGGTATCTGGTGGCACTTCCAGCATTTAGCCGATTTATCTTTAAACATCTTTGCCAACTGCCCTGGTGCAAAATGCCATCTATAAAACATCTTATACAAGTTTTCTTTGTATACAGTTGACATAGTTAATTTATAGTTCCTATCGCACAATTTTCACCATTTATCTGATTCAATTGTATAACCAATTTTTTTCCCCATGCTATTGTTGTTTCCTTTACTTATTCGTCCTCCAATTTAATGTATAGTAGGTAGCTATACGGTTTTTTTCTTTTGCACCTGTTAGTATCTTTTCCAGTTCTGTTGGTTCTTTATAAAAACCACATTGTTTTGCATCTTTCTCGTATCTAGAATGTATCTGCACTTGTGTCATATCAATCCCTTGATTGCTCAATTCTTGTTTATTTCTGAGCTCCCCCTTTCATTCAAAATATCTTTATATATAACAATATTTTCTATGTTAATGACATTTGGATGAATCAGTGCTTCCATTGTCGAAAGCCAAACTGGTATCTTGAAATAATGACTAGCAATAATGCATTCCTAATATACTGCCTTTGAAAGTAACTATGTATTTTATTTTTCCCATACCACAAGATGGGATGCCAGCCCAATTGCAAATCATATCCCTCCAAAGTCAATAGTTCCTCACTATAATCCATTCTTTCACCCAAGTGAGTACCGCAGCCTGATAACATAATTCCCAATTTGGTAACCCGAAGCCTCCTCTTTTTCTTGAATCTTGCAGCATTTTAGACTTATTTTTCCTTTTTTCCCCTTGCCAGATATATCTTAATATTACTTTATTGAATTCCTCAAAGTATGTTCCCCCCAGTTTTATTGGAGTTGTTTGAAATAAATATAATAGTCTTGGCAATATATTCATTTTTATTGTTGCTATCCTATCTATCAGTGATAGTTGCAGGTTTTTCCATTTCTCCAGATCTATTTTAATGTGTTGCATCCATTTATAATAATCTTCCTTAATAGTTACACATCTTGCTGTTAAATTAATCCCTAAGTATTTTACTTTCTTAGTGATCTGAATACCTATTCTCTTCATTAACTCTTTTTTCTGCATTTTGTGAGATTTTTAACCAATATCTTAGTTTTTTCTTTATTTTCAATCCTGCCATTTTGCCATATTCCTCTATTTCTTTTATTAGTTTAGGCCCTGTTTTTTGTGGATCTTCCAAGATAAAAACTAAATCATCTGCAAATGCCTGTAATTTATATTTTTCTTTTTTTTATTTCCATGCCTTTTATCTCTATATCTTGTCTAATATTTCTATTTAATACTTTCAATGTCAATATGAATAATAGGGGAGACAAGAGATATCCTTGTCTTGTATCTTTTTTAATAGCAACCTTCTCTGTCATCTCCATTTACCATCACCTGTGCTGTTTGCTTGTGATATACCACATTAATCATTAATACATCTCTCCCCAAAATCCATATCTTTCAACTGTGTTAGCATAAATTGCCACTTCAAATTGTCAAATGCTTTCTGTGTGTCTAGGAAGATCAGTGCCATTTGCTTCCCAGGATGTGCTTGGTAGTACTCCAGCGTGTTTAAAATTATTCTCATATTATCTTTAATTTGTTCCTTAGGTAGAAATCCATTTTGGTGTGGATATACAAATTGATTTTAAAATCTTTTAAGTCTTTCTGCAATTATTGCGGTGTATATTTTATAATCCGCATTCAATAACGATATCAACCTATAATTTTTTTATCTGTTGTAAGTCTGAATTCTCTTTTGGTATGAGCGTAATGTATGCTTCTATCCATGAATTTAGTACTTTTGCATCTCACAGTACTTCATTGAACACTTGCAGCATTGGTATAATTAGGATATTTTGCAAATTTTTGTAAAGTTCTGTTGGTAGACCATCTGGGCCAATGTTTTTCCATTTTTTTGTCTCAGTTGCTTCTGTTAGTTCCATCATTGTTATACATTCATTTAACATGGGCATTTACTGTTTCATGTATTTTAGGTAGTTCTGCTTTTTTAAAGTATTGTTTTATTTCTTCTTCTGAAATTGTCTCTTGGTTACCGTATATAATTTCCCATAATAATTCTGAATCACTTTCTTTTTGCCATCATTTTGATGATAAAGATTTCCTTCCTCATCCATTAATTGATGTTTCAATTTTTTTCTTTTTCCTTTTTAAATTTATATGCCAGCCATCTTCCTGGTTTATTTGTATTTCAAAAAAAAAAGTTTAGCATTTTAAAATTTTTGTGCTAATTCTTCTTTATCTATTATATTGAACTTGTGTTTTATTAATTACATTTGGCTTTTTAAATTCTTTTTTGTGGTTCTTTTTGTAGTTTTGTCTCTAGCCTCTTATATTCTTCTTCTAATATCTTTTGATCTTGTTTCTTCTTATTTTTCTTTCCCATATAAATTATGACTAAACCTCTAATATATGCCTTGGCTGTATCCCAAAATAGGTCTGTTTTGAAGGATTTCTTAAATGGCACCTTTCAAACACAAATATATGACACAAAACTATATATTTTTTATCATGACATTAAATGATAACTGGATTATATATTTGGCAATATACTGACATTAATGCTTTGATACATGGTTAATTACTTAATGGAGCTATGTATGGTTAACATTTTCCTGCAATGTAATGTCCTAATTTGAAATGACCCTTTATATTATGCAAGTAGAACGATCTCCTTTCAAAGTGGCCTTTTTGCTAGATCAATTTCTGACTTCAGCTATGGTATTAAGTTTTTTCTGACATAAGACTTTTTTTTTTGTAGCATAAAATTATTCTTAAGAAAAATATTTTTTATCCTGAAGATTTTAAAATCTATGCTAGAAAGGCTGGGAAAAGGCATTCTCGTGTTTTCATACCAGTGTTCTTTTCCACTCTCGTCTCTTTTAACTGAAATTAAAATATGTAATGGAAAATATTTTCTCTCAACAACATTCCTTTAGAATATTTTCTAGAAATGCTTCCTTCACATTCCCATCCCTATCTCCACCTCCTCCAATTAGTCCAGTTAAATTCTAAAAGTAAACTTGGCCAGATGTAGATTGGCTAAAAATAGACCAAAAATTTATTTAAGTTGTTCTTTTAAAAGTTATCACTGCAGCTCTGTTGTGTGCTTGCAAATGGAAGAGGTAAATGGGTGTGGACGACTTTACCCTTTCAAGAAATACAGCTCATTCTTTCTGAACTGGTGTAAATCTACCGTGTTCTGTACCAAAAGTTGGCAAAACAGAGGGAAATGAGCAAACATTTCCAATGGAATCATTTACCAGTGACATTTATAAGCTAGCATTTATTCAAGGTTTTTCAGCTTCGTCCAAGATTATTTTTTCTTGACTATTACAAAAACTGCAAATGGCCCTTTATAGATAATTTCTGTTCCCTCCAAAGTGCAAACATGTGCAATCCAATTGATCTTTGAATTCTTTGGGTAAAATTTCTGCCCCTCCATTAACATCATTCAAATGATATCCTCTTCCTGAACACAGTTATGTGCACAGAGTAATTCAACACAGGTGCAGAACCTTTTGATACATAGTTGTATAGTATGCACACTCATTTCTTTGTGCACCTACATCCTAATGTGGGGTCCCAGCTTGTGTGGAAATACATGCGCAACATTACCAGCATGGTCTGCATTCTGAAAAAGACTTTTGGGGCCTGATGCCATCCATGCCATGTGTTTGGAGGTTTTATTTGTTCCATGTGTAGGTTTTATAATTTATGTGTATTCTTGTTTTGTGTATGGCAAAGAGTCCTGGAATTACTGCAGAATTTGATTAAAAAATTAATAAACTTAATTGATTAATTAATACATTAATAAGTTTGATTAATAAATACATGTTTTTAGAGAGAATGAATTTTAAGAAAACATACAAACGTGGTAATTGGACCCTATTGTGCTATTGCTTTCAGGTTTATCTGATTTTCTTTGACTACTTCTGTATAGTTTCAAGATAAGTTTGATTGCAGAGTACATTGTAGTTTATTTACTGGCCACCAATTACGTTTTGGAAAAGTACTGCTATCAAAATCTTTCATGCATGAAATAGTTTCACTATGTATGTTTACTATATTACCATTCTGACACATACTGTAATTGGACTGATAAGGAGAATTTACAATGTAAAAAAAGTGCAGGCAATGTGTTTCAATAACATACTTGTATTAAAATGACCACTCTTTTAATTCTTATACAAAGGTAGTTAGATACAGTATATTGTTTTCTATAATTGTCTTGTTCATTTTTTTTCTTGATGTCATCGTGTTCTAATTATGGCCCTCTATGAAATCAAACTTTTGCTAGGCCCCAATAATTGTAGTCCTTAGACTGTAAGTGCATTACAGCAGGGGTCGTCAACCTTTTGGACCTCAGGGACCACCAAACTTATAATTTTAAATCCCACAGATCAAAGACCCCCAAAAAATCTGCAGGAAAATTCCCCACTGTCATACTGTGCTCCTTCTAAATCCCAAGAAAGAAATACTCAGACTCCATGGTGTAGAGCAGAATTTATCTTTTACTGGAAAATGACTGGTAGCAACAGAATCAATTCGAAACTAAAATATTGGCGGGTAAAATGCATATACAAAGGGATAGAATTGCTCCCCCTCCAGAGATCAAATGATTCTTCCAATTAAAACTTCTGAATAGGATCATGTGGTCATCTCTAGGTGATGATGAGGCTACTGTCAGTGACCTTGACATATTTTGATAAAAGTTCGCAGTTGCGCATAAAAAGGACAGAGGTTAGTGAGAAATGGAAAGTTACAACAAAGAATCCCCCTCCCTTTCTTTACCCAGCAAAAGAATGCAAAACACCTCCTGCCTTCTTCCCTTCAAGATTCCCCCTCCCACCGTTTTATGACAGCCGAAAGAGAAGTAAAAAGCATAGCAACAAATGAGCCATATTTAGGGGCAAAGATATCTTGATAGGTAGGGATGGATATCTCTTGAGTCTGACATTCGGACCCCTAGAAGAAGGACATTAGTCCCTGTAAGAAAAAACAATCATGTATTAACATTGTCAACATTTCTATGGTTTATCAGGGTATTTGGCATAAAACTTTTTAAGCAAATCAGGGGCCCTAATGTCTTTCTCATTAACCCATTCAGCTTGGGAAGGAGGAAAATGTTTCCACGCTACAAGATATTGGACACGACCCCTCCATTTCCTAGAATCTAGAATTTCTTTAATCTCGAAATGTTGTTCCCCCTCGATCAACAGGGGTGCGGGTGGATCAGACTGGGTCGCCGCAAAGTACTGGTATGTTCTGGTTTCAACAAACTGACGTGGAAAACAGGATGAATACGACGAAGAGTCTTTGTTAAAGTCAGTTGAACAGTCACCGGATTTACAATCCTCTCAATGGGAAAAGGTCCCACGTACCTAGGACCCAACTTCTTCGACTTCTGAGTAGTCTGCAAATATCTGGTCGAGAGGAAAACTTTATCGCCCACCTTATACATCATCTGTGGGGCTCGCTTTCTGTCAGCAAATTTCTTATGAGATTGGTGTGCCTCGTCCAGAGCTTTGTGAGCGACCGGCCAATTTTGTTGAAGCTTAGATATCCAATCGTCCAACGATTGGATAGTGGGTTTCTCGAGGCAGTTCAGGTATGGGCACAAAATCTTGTCCCGTGGCTACTTTGAAAGGAGTAAATCCCGTACTACTGTGTACAGAATTATTATACGCCACCTCCGCAAAAGGCAGTAAATCCACCCAATTATCTTGCTGATAGTTTATATAACATCTGAGGTACTGTTCTAACACCCCGTTTGTTCTCTCACAGGCCCCATTAGTTTGGGGATGATGGGGGAGCTTAGGCTCTGGGTGGAGCCTATCAATTTCAAGAATTCTCTCCAAAAGTTCGAGGTAAATTGGATCCCCCGATCAGAAACTACACGCTCAGGAACGCCGTGCAACCTGTAGACATGTATAATGAACATTCTGGCCAATGATTTCGCTGAAGGAATCTTAGAGCAAGGGATGAAATGAGCTTGTTTGGAAAACAAATCAGTCACTGCCCAAATGACAGTGTGTCCAACACTCTCGGGTAGATCTACTATAAAGTCCATGGAAATTTCCTTCCAAGGTGCCGTTGGCCTGGCCACATTCTGCAACAACCCTGGTGGTTTACCAGGCGGCCTTTTCGCTGAAGCACAGACTGGACAGCTCGCCACATAAGTCTCAATGTCCTTTTTCAGCGAAGGCCACCAGAACTGTCGTTTCACCAAATGTAGAGTCTTCACAAACCCAAAATGACCAGCCGTTTTAGAATCATGAGTTTGTTGTAAAACTTGGCTTCTCAGGATTTGGGGTACATACAATTTTGCACCTATCCAGGCTAGACCATTTCGAATGGTGCAATTATTCGCATTTGCTAGGAACCACTCATCTGTTTTCAAAGCCTCTTTAAATCGTTCCATCAGGTCAGTGGACAAATCCCTCTCCTGGTCTCTTTTTGTGCTCTGGTAATTACAGGAGCAGCCAACTGTGTAGTGGACACGATTGGTCTTACCACTTCTTTTCGGATACTGTTGTATTGAGGCATTCGAGACAAAGCATCCGCCATAAAATTTTTCCCCCCTGGGATATACTTCAACGAGAAATTGAATCGCTTGAAAAACTGAGCCCACCTAACCTGCTTAGGAGATAGCTTTCGAGGAGTCTTTAAAGCTTCCAGATTTTTATGGTCCGTCCATACCTCAAATGGATGTTTAGCTCCTTCCAAAAATTGTCTCCAGGTTAGTAGAGCCCAACGGACTGCAAAAGCTTCCTTCTCCCAGGGCCCATCTCCTTTCAGTGTCAGTCAATTTACGGGAGGTATAAGTACACGGCTGTAGTGTCCCCTTCTCGTTTAATTGAAGTAAAACCGCCCCCACCGCCACATCGCTTGCATCAGCTTGGATCACGAAAGGGGCATCCATGTCGGGTGTTTCAATACTGGTTCTGCAGCGAAAAGTCTTTTTAGCTTTTCGAATGCGGCTTGGCATTCCATGGACCAGTTCAACGGTTGGCTGGGTTTTGGTTTCGCTTCCCCTTTTGTCTTCAGGAGGTTGGTGATGGGCATTGCTATTTTTGCAAAAGACGGGATGAATTGCCGATAGAAGTTGGCAAACCCAAGAAAACTTTGAAGTTGCTTCCGGGTTCTCGGGGGCCCATTCCAATACAGCTCGCACTTTCTCTGGATCCATCTCGATGCCCTCGGGAGAGATACGATATCCCAAGTAGTCGATTTTTCTTGATAGAACTCACACTTGGACAGTTTGGCGTACAGTTTGGCTGCCCTCAACTT
Source organism: Notechis scutatus (assembly GCF_049901735.1). NCBI lineage: Eukaryota > Metazoa > Chordata > Lepidosauria > Squamata > Elapidae > Notechis > Notechis scutatus. The sequence continues at coordinate 107,681,938 of NC_142011.1, read as the reverse complement.
GTGCAACACCGAGCATACGAGTTTCACATGTTCGTCTTTATTCTCCGTGTAGATGAGAATATCATCAAGGTAGACCAGAACCCCCTTGTATAGATGTTCGTGAAGCACTTGATTTATCATTTGCATGAAAACAGCGGGCGCCCCCTGTAGGCCGAAAGGAAGAACGTTGAACTGGAAGCAACCCATCGGGCAGTTGAACGCAGTCTTCCACTCATCGCCTTTCTTAATTCGGATCCTGTAGTATGCCTCCCTCAAGTCCAACTTTGTGAAAATCTTCCCCTTCGCCAGGTGGGCTAGCATGTCCTTCATCAGGGGAGGGGTACATATTCTCCACCGACACGGCGTTTAAGTTTCTATAGTCCACTACCAAGCGTTTTGAGCCATCTTTCTTCTCGCGGAACATTACAGGGGCCGCCACTCGAGGTCTGGCAGGCGTGATGAAACCACATTTCAGGTTTTTGTCGATGAACGCTCTCAGTTCTTCCAGCTCCCCGGTGTCATCAGATACAGCTTCGGTTTTGGGAGCGTTACCCCGGTAGAAATTCGATGCTGCAATCGGTTGATCGATGGGGAGGGAGCTCGTCAGAGGCTTTTTCACTAAACACTTCTCTTAAGTCCCAGTATTCCTTGGTTTTCTCCTCCCCATCCACTCGTTCGACACCTGCGGAAGCTGCTTCGGCCGGAACTTGGGGCTTCGGATGGGGCTTTCTCCTCCCCTCCCGAGAGTGGGGCTCCTCCCTTCCGGTGGGCGATCGGTGCGGATGCGTATCCACCCTTCCCTCCAGTTTATGTGGGGTTCCATTTCCGAAGCCAAGGTAGTCCCAATATTAAAGGCTGTTCCATCCCAGGGGCCACAATAAAGCACAAAATCTCGCGGTGAGTTCCCATGGTCATTTCTAATGGTTCCGTTATAAAGCTTGCCGGGCTACCTCCCGCCACAGATCCGTCCAATTGACAGAAAGCTATGGGCTTTTTCAAAGTTCTCAGTCCGATGCCCATGGTTTTAACTACTTTCATGTTAATTACACACCTCGTGCACCCGAGTCCAACAAGGCCAACATCTCTCCTCGGTCCCGATGTAGGGTCCCTTAACTTTATTGGGATGGTCATGGGCCCCTGGGTAGGACTTACCGGCGTCATCCTCCGAATCGGTCTCGTCGAGTAAGGTTGGAGGTCCCAGCTCCTCCCCGCCGGAAGGGCGACCTCTACAACCTCCTCGCCTTCAGTCCGGTCTCGCGGGGCTTGGTTGGGGTTTACCGGGCTTCGTCCCTGGACCCTGCGTCTTTGGTGGGACCAACTTGACTCGGCACTCCGCCATCCGGTGGCCCTCTTTCCCATAGCGGAAACAGGCTGTGGTCTTGGCTCTTGCTGCCATCCCTCCTCTTTGGGGAGTGGAGGCCTCTTGGGGCGTGGGGGTTTAGATTTCTCCAGCCAGGGCCCCTTCTGCGTCTGTTTCGAGCCAGATCAATATCCACCTCTTCCGCCAGCAAGTACCACGACTGCAAATCACGTGGATCCTTCCGGAGATGCACATGTGGTATACATCTTCATTTAAGCCGTCTTTGTAGGTTTCCACCAGGGCCTCTTGGGGCCAGCCTCGGAGGCAGGAGACCAACTGCCTGAACTCCTGGGTGTAATCTGCCACCGATCTCCCCTTGGGTCAAGGTTTTCATTTTGATTCTAGCCCTTCTCTCTGCCAGGGGTCTTCAAATCTTCTCCTCAATGCAGTCATGAAAACATCGAGGTTTCGCAGTTGGGGGAGTTATCATTGAACAAAGTCACCACCCAGTCTGCTGCCATCCCTTCCAGGGTCCTGGTGACACATCTCACTTTGGCTGCTTCAGAACTGAACTCCCTTTCAAATTCTGCCATGTAGCTTCCCACTTGCACCAGGAAAAACCCCAAGTCTCTGGGATTTCCTCCAAATTTCACATCTAAGGGAGGCGGGGCGCCTTCCAGGAAGCACACCTATTGCTGGGGCTCCCAGGCGGCCGCGGGTGGCTGCACCGGCGTAGGTTGGGCTAGGGGGTGGGGTTGGCTTGACTTCTCCGGGCTGACTTCGCTCCCTCTTCCCCCTCATACCTTTGAGCCGTGCCGGGCTTTTCAGAAGCATCCATAAGGAATCTGCCGCCTTGATCCAGCCTGCATTCCATCTCCTCCCCCTCCTGCCACAGCCGTTCCTTCACACCTCTTCGTCTTACAGTGATTCTGGGAGGAGGGGGTCGTCCGATCTCTCCAACCAACCCCCAACGACCATCTGGGCATCTCAGCTGGGGTTTCTTCCAGAGTCAGGTCGGCCAGTAAATCAGCAGCCGGCATCTCTGGCAGCAACAACGGCTGCCCCCCACAACTCCCTGGTCCTCTTCATCGCTGGCTGGAGCGACATGAGATGAAACCCCCTCGGAAGAAAAGTTGCTGTTTTCTCCGGGTGGGTTGATGTATTTTGAGTTTCGGAATAATGTCATACTGTGCTCCTTCTAAATCCCAAGAAAGAAATACTCAGACTCCATGGTGTAGAGCAGAATTTATCTTTTACTGGAAAATGACTGGTAGCAACAGAATCAATTCGAAACTAAAATATTGGCGGGTAAAATGCATATACAAAGGGATAGAATTGCTCCCCCTCCAGAGATCAAATGATTCTTCCAATTAAAACTTCTGAATAGGATCATGTGGTCATCTCTAGGTGATGATGAGGCTACTGTCAGTGACCTTGACATATTTTGATAAAAGTTCGCAGTTGCGCATAAAAAAGGACAGAGGTTAGTGAGAAATGGAAAGTTACAACAAAGAATCCCCCTCCCTTTCTTTACCCAGCAAAAGAATGCAAAACACCTCCTGCCTTCTTCCCTTCAAAGATTCCCCCTCCCACCGTTTTATGACAGCCGAAAGAGAAGTAAAAAGCATAGCAACAAATGAGCCATATTTAGGGGCAAAGATATCTTGATAGGTAGGGATGGATATCTCTTGAGGCTGACACCCACTCCATTTTCCTACCAATTGATCATTCTTTATTTGGGATCGCAGGATACCGTCTGCAGCTCCATTCTCAGGGGAGAGAGAGAGAGAGAGAAAAAGAGAGAGAGAGAGACTTTTGGCTTCATGCAAGGAAAGCAGCAGAAGCAGCAGAAGTTTTTCTTTCTCTCCACCAAACTCCACCAGAAATGAGTCTTTGTGAGACTTGTCGTGCCAACGTAGCTTCTTGCAGGGTCCCAAACTTTTGACAGAGTTTGGGGGAGAGAAAGAAAGACTTTTGCTGCTTTCCTTGCATGCAGCAAAGCAGAAGAAGAAAGAAGCAGAAAGAAGCAGCCCAGTGGCCAGGCGAGGCATGTGGGGCAAGTTCCTCCCCCTCCCTTTCCCCCCTCCCCTCACTACCTCATGTTATTTGCAATGTGACACAAGCCTTGTGTTCCCACGGGCCATGTGAGTGGCACAGCCTTATGTTCCCATACAGCCTGGATTAATTGCTTTGAGGGGTGCTTTGGGGGCGACATTTCTCTGAGGACCACCAAAAAATTTTCACGGGCCACCAATGGTCCCCAGCCCACTGGTTGGCGACCACTGCATTACAGTACATTCCAAAGCCAAAATCTCATGCTATTCTCCCCATACTTGTGGGTAAATGAAAATGCAAAATTACTCAAGATATTGAGTAATTTGTTAGCACTGGTCTCCAACTTGTTGGAGAATAGTGGATGAATATAGCTATATAGTTTTGATAAATCAACCTGACACAAGTTGATACAGTATGAAAACATGATGTTTAAAGTGTAACCAGAGCTGCTTGGGAGTATTTCTTGAACCCTAGATCAGAATTCTATCTTAGATTCCAAAATGTAGAGGAAGAAAAGGACAAAACTTAGCTGAGATAATGATATACTGGCTGAAGCATATACTAATAGATGAGAGCCAGTTTGGTCTAATCTAGTGGTTAAGGCACCAGGCTAGAAAGCCAGAGATCTGAGTTCTAGATTTGCTTTAGCCATGAAATCCAGTTGGATGATCTTGGGCCAGTTACTCACTCTCAGCCCAACCCACCTCACAGGGTGGTTGTTGTGGGAAAAATAGGAGGAAGCAGGTGTGTTGGATATATCCACTGCCTTGAGTTATTTGAAAAAATAAATAAAACTGTAGGGTCTTGTCTAGTAGTCAACACTGACTTGAAGGCACATGAGCATGCACACATACAAGACTTGATAGTTGATAAATAAAGGACCTTCAAATAATGTTGTAAAGTGGAATCAAGCCATTAGCATACATGTAACAACTTCTTACAACTCAAAAGTTTGAATTGAAAAACATACACAAAACAAAGTTAATCCTTTAGTTAAATCCTTTACTTTTACATCCTGCGTATATTATACACAAATAACTGGTTCTGCCACATGCCTTCTGGGTCAAATGGAACATATGTAGAGTACATGCCCCCAAGTTCTTGCTCTATGTATCTTCAGGCAATAGCACAGTTCCTTCTTTTTGCGGCTTTTAAAAGTTGCATTATGTAGTATTTCCTGTAGAGGTTGTAACTAACTCAAATGTTTTGAAATAGAGGAGGTTGGCTGGGGAATTCTGTAAGTTGAAGTCCACATATTTTAAAGTTGCCAAGTTTGAAAAATACTGCCTCAGAGCAATACCCAAAAAATGAAGAAAAATTTGAAAGACATCAATAAGAGAAGTGGACTAGATATATAAGCAATCTCCAGACGTTGTAGCCTAGTCAGGCCCCAAAGTGACTGGACAAGAATGACATTCACTGAAAACACAAAACCCTGGTCTGATTTTGGCACCACTGATGTAATTCACTTGGCTAATGCCAATTGGAGTGAGACTGAAGAGTCTTATCCGTTAAATAAAATCTGCTTAACTCTCTGCTAAGGAAAATTTCTGTTTATTGAAATTTTATCGTGGGTTGGTTGGTTACTGCCTTGGGTCCGGACTGATTTCCAAAGCAAGTAATGCATATAGTATATGCATGCTAGCTGAGGAATTCTGGGAGTTGAAGTCCACAGAACTGTTAAAAGTTGCCAAGTTTGAAAAACACTGCTCTGGGGCTTTGATTTGGTCCATCCAAACTTCATTCCCACCTAACAGTTTGTAGTACTGTTGAAAATCTGCTGGTGGAAAAATGGCTAAAAAACAAACAAAAAAAAAGAAAGAAAATGCCCCCCCCCCCCAAAAAAAAGAGCAAGAAAAAAAAATCAAGGGAACAATTGGTCCATAATGGGAGAAGATGGTAATAGGCAGCAGAGAGAAAACAGAACTGTTTAACTCATTCTTTGCACCTGTCTTTATGCAAAAGGGAAAAAATAGTCCAACCTAACAAAAATAGTACTATAAAAACATATTAAATAGTACTATAAAAACATATTAAATAGACAAGAAAATGTCACTATAATACCTATCCACTCTAGATGAATTTAAATCACCAGGACCAGATGGATTACATCCTGGGGTTTTGAAGGAGCTGGGAGATGTGGTTTCGGAAGCACTGAACTATATCTTTCAAAATTCCTGGGGCATCAGGAATCTACTAGACAACTGGAAAAGACTTGATGTGGTTCTAATTTTCCAAAAAAAAAAAAAAAGGGGGGGGGGGGAATGGACCCAGGAACTACAGACCAATAAGCTTGGGAAGATCTAAACCTGTGGTTCTGTGGAAGATCTAAGCCAGGATCTAAGCCTGTGAAACTCCACTTCCAACCCTGAGATGGCCTCCAGTAAATCAGGCACTCAGGTTGCTATGCAGGAGGAATGCAACCGAACTGATCCTGCAAACCAAACTTCAGGAACAGAATCTCACACCTGGAAACTTGGGGAGTATAATCCCTAAAGGCCCAAAGACATTGCCAAACAATTCTTGCTACACCCTGCTGCCCTGGTGCCTGGCTAGTGCCAAACACTAAATCCAGCCGGATACATTTCTGAGAGGGAAACTCCCTACTCTGATGTCAGTCAGGTATCAGGGAAGCATGCCAGGTAGACTTTTTTCTCCAGTAAGGTCACAAATGAGGAGGGCCTTGTTGTTGACCAACTGGTATTCATTAGCATCAGTCAAAGGCTCAGGTCTCTGAGTATCTGCTGTCCAAGGTTATGGGCATGAACTTGGAAGAGGCTAGAAGACACCAGCAGTATTAAGTATCAGGGACCTACCTTCTTGCTCCTGTTTCTACCCCTAGCTATAACCACATGCCTCCCCCCCACACCCAGTGAGTAGACTTTTACCTTCAACCCTGACCTCCCCTCCCCACACCAGTAGACCCTGCCATTCTACTAGTAATACCAACTCACCCAACTGTTCAATGGGTAATGGGAGGAGGAATGGCACTTTAACTGTAGCTCTCAGGCTTCCCCCAGCTGGGTTCCTAGAAAAGAAACACCCTTGACTCCATGTGGTTGAAGTGATGGATTTTTTTTACTAAGAATCAGTGGTTGGAGCAAAAGCAGACTAGAACTAAAGTTCCCATGCAAAAGGTTACAAACTTTCCCCCTTCATCCGGCCCCCTTCTCACGGTCACCTCGAGATCCCTGGACTCCTGCACCCCTCCCCCTGCAACTCCCTTATAAGCTTCTCCTTTTCAGTCCTAGAGGAGGCTTTTTGCCACCAGTGTTCTTCAGAGAGTCTGGCCTCACCCTTCAAGTTATTGCTGGCCTCCATGTTTGTTGGAATTTCAGACTTTGTAGCCCCAGCCTGGTTTAGCTAACCCTGGCTCTGTCAAGTGTTCTCCCATCAACGGCCCTGGTCCACCTTACTGGAGGTCTCCAAACCTGTCTCTGGTCTCTGAGCCTTGCACTCCCTCCCACTGGTCTGATCGGGACCACCTACTACTCTGCCTAGGGCCCGTGCTGACTCTCTGGACTCTGGGTCAGTTCTTGTCTCTGGATCCCACCAGCTTCATTGCCCTTCTGACCCGCTTCAGTCCAACTTCAGGCTGACTCTTCTCTGTGTCTCTGCTGGCCTCCTGCCCACTGCACACACTCTCTGCTACAGCCTCTCTGGTCCTCTCTTGCCCAAGAGATTATAAATGAAACTGTCACATTGAGTGCAGAGTGCTCTGTATTTCCTCAGGGTAGGGTGTAATAGGATTGCAGGGGGAAAGGCTTGGAAAACTGGGATTGGGACCATGACCAATTTGTATAAAGGGTAGAATCTGTGGAGGCGGAGATGACAAATATTTTCCAACACTTTCTACTTCTCCTGCTTGGGGTGGGTGGGTTGGACTAGATGACCTACAAGGTCCCTTCCAACTCTGTTAATCTGTTAATTTTGCAGAGTTGGTCCTTTCCAACTCTGTTAGGTCCGCAGCCCCTTCCAACCAAAGATTGAATATCCCCTTTTGATTTTTTTTGTATGCTTCCCAGAGACACAAGTTGTGAGAAGGGTGGCCTTATAAATATTTTAAGTAAATTTATAATCAAACTTTCAATGGAAAGGCAGGAAATAAATTTCATGGAAAGGGATGTTTGCTCTTGTAATAATCCCAATTACCCCCCCCCCCCAACCAAGCAGCTAAATTGAACGTGTAGCTTTCTACATAGAAAAATGCTACTTTTATTTTAAGTAGTATTGCTGTTTACTTAAGGCATAAGAAATGTCAATGCAGTCTGACTGGGCACAATACTCTAATTTGAGGATAGCAAATGTAAACAGAGCTGTGTCTGATTAACCATTTCTCTGCTATCTCTAGAATTTTGGCAAGGAATTATAAAAAAATATTTGGACCCCTTTGCTAAGTCTAGATCTGCTTTTCTAAACCCATTAGAGACTCATCAGGTGTGTTGAAATGTTGACTTCCCAGAATTCCTAACTTCCTAAGGAACTCCTAGTCTTGGACACTGGCTACATATGAGGCCACTATTGGAAGGCACAGCACACATCTGCCAGCTGCAGCTGGCACAGAATGACAGGCAAGGCTGAGAGCCCAGAGAAGTAAAAAAAAAGAAAGAAAAGAAAGTGCCTTGACAACAACAGCAAAAATAACCCTCAATGCCCTAATATATTTAGGCTCTGAGCCACAGCTAGCTATGGGCATCCAATTTTTTTTCAAGATCTGTAAAGTGTACAGGAGAATGGAGGGGAGAATGTCAAGAGAATACCAGGCAGCTGGGAGCACATTCTGCTATCAATAAAGTCTCATTCCAAATTGGAATGGTCTGGGGGGTATGCAGGATTCCTGTGGATAGATGGAGGGTTTTTTTTGGGTGGGTGGGGTGAGAAAGAAAGCAAAGAGGATATCATTTGTGCCAAAGGATTTAGAGGCTTGGAATTTCTATGAAGGGGATGGAGGAGAAACTTATAGTCCCTCCCTCCTCTTTCCTAACTTTTAGGCTTCAAGCTCTCACTAATTCACCTTGCAGCTAGAAAGGTCCACTAAAATTGCCCCATTTGATTTCATTTCTATTACTTAGACAAAAGATGGGAATTGGTGGCTCTTTGTTCTGTTTTTTTTTTTAGAACTTTCTTGGAGGTTGCTTATTACTGTAAAAAAGAAATCAGCAGCATCATTTAGCAGTTGGAGATCAAGTATAAAGTTCTGATGATGTCCAGGGTTCGCTAATTTATCAGGCCAGTTATCATAACATATTGAACTTGGTCTGAAAGAACTGTTGTCATGGGCAACAAGTCTGATTCCTTGTTCAAAATATGGTCCAATATGTTTCTTAACATTGAGGTGATATTGAGTAATGAATTGAACACAGCTGTTAAATTACTGGGGAACCTTATTCTCACAAGACGAGGATATCACCCCTAAAGAAAGCTCCATTTATTGTATGAGATTTAGTAACTGCTTCATTTATTAATTAAGGTTGCAATCCAAATAATTCTTTGCTGAATTAAGCTTCATCAAAATTAATAGGACTTATTTTAAATAAATAAACATAATTTTGAAAGTAACAAGTGCAAAGTTGTCCAGGTGACTGGTTGCAGCTGGTTCCACTTCTTAAAATTCCTTCCAAGTAAGAGAGATAATTGGATGCTTTTTAAATGCTGTCAGGTACTAATAATGGACACTGTTAATAATGACCTGTAATGAAATTTCCCAACATATAAGTACTTCTAAATATTATTTTGACATACAATAGTGGTTTCCATCTTGTAACATTCCTCCTCCTCAATTTTCCAACTCCTTAAATTTTTTTGGCAATTGGATCTTCAGTCAGGACACCAGGGCTGAACTCTAGATGGGAGATGTGATGGACACTTGATGGAAGGATGCCTTCTCTTCTCTTGCTCTTAATATTTAGAGGATGAATCTAACCTCATAATTTTGGCTGAGCAACCTGGTGCTTGAGGAGATTGGAGTTACTTTCAGTAGCTTCTGTGGTGCAATCTTCTCTTTATAATTTTTTGGCTCAGCTACAGAATTCCTTCCTGAGGAAATCCTCCAGCCCCTGCTTTTTTGAGGGGTTGGCAAGAAAAGCCTCTATGCAAAGAACTTTTGGAGAAGCAAAAGTGGAAGTGAGGAAGGGTGACTAGGAATTACCCTGTAGTCAATGGGAAAGGAGAAAGCAACTCCAGGAGTTCCTTCAGGCTTCCTTGTGGCAGAAAAGTATTCTCACACGTCCCCTCCTTTAAATAAAGGGAAGCTTCTGTGCACAGAAAAGGAAGATATTTCAGGGGAAAGTTAACCTAACCTTTCAGAAGAACAAAAACAAACACTGCAGCTAGCAACCAAGGTCAAACAGAGAGCAACCATTACAAATACAGGATACAACTCCTTATAAAGTATGAAAACTGCTTCCTGTCTTTCTCTTTGAAGTCATGGCAGAAAATACCACAGAGGCACAATTTTTAAAATCCTGTAAACTAACATATTATTATTATAAAGAATTGCGGTTCTGAATAACTTTCACCAGTGTTATTTTTTCAAACAGGAAAGAAAATACTGGGAGTTTAGTTAAACAAAAAGAAAAGGCAGGCAAGGGAAAGAATATACACACACACACACAAACACACACACACACATTCCTTTACAGTATAGAAATACAGAATAAACAGGTGTTTGTTTTGCTTAAAAAGGTTGAATTGGGGAAAATTTATATGGAACTTTGGGGGTTTTAGACCTTGGGAGAATGCAGCTTAGTGATAATTAAAAAGTTATGTGGACCCCCACAAGCTACTTATGACCAGTTTTTAAAGTTATGAAGGCCACCCCCACCACTGTGGGTTCTTGAAAGCATTTTGGGCATTTGGTAATTAGCTTGCTTACCTTTATGGTGATTTGCAATATTCCACAGCCATGTGACTGTGATTGGTGACTTTTTTGCTCCTGCTTTTACTTCCAGTTCCTGAAAAAAAATACCAGTTGGGGAAAATTGATTCACTTAAAGAGCATGGCAATCACTTAATGACTGCTTTAAAAAATTGGGTCTGGTCACATGATGCTTCAACTTATGTCCATAATAACTTACAACCATAACTCTGTGTTCAATTAGGATTGTAAGCCGAGGACTATCTGTACAGAAAACCATAGTTCTTTATTTCCAACATTAGTTTCTCCAGTTTTTTGCACTTTGAACATAGCAACTCTAATTTCAAAGGAAGCAACCATAGACATCAGTGGAAGCTTTTATTTTAGATCTAATATCAGATTGGAAGGAATAAGAAAGAAAGGGCTTAATCTCAATTCTGATTGGATGAATTTTTCTCCCTTTCCTCTTGATCAGCTTGAAGGTAAGCAATGATTAGCATTATTTCTCAGGACTTTGAAATCTCCAGAAGTGTAGATGGCACAGTCTGGTTTCATAATGCTTTCTGAGGAGATCGGGGGCAGAGAAACATTGAAACAGTGGTCTGCAAGTATCTTTACTACCCACATCTAAATCAGTGTGTATGCTATTGGGTGGTCCTGTAACAATATCATCTGGGATCATTCTTAGCCAGTTGTAAAGATACCATCAATTGTTTAGAATAACCCTCAGAGTAAATAAATCAATGAATCCCATTTCTAGCAGAGTTAAAGATGTAGTTTATGTGGATTTAGCATAGCAGCTCTACACTAAACTTTCATTGATAATCTTGGATGACATAAGATATTGAAGGCTAATGGCTAAGCACTACTGTAGCACCATTTGGCTATTACACAAGGCCTCTCATAGTCTTCACAGAGTGAATGCCTTTCATAGTCTTCACAGACTGGACTGTGGGCATCTATTACACAGACGTTTCTTGGGAGCAATGTGAAAAACTGAAAAATGAGAATTTAATTGTGTGCATACTTGAAGTTGCCTTACTTTTATTGCAAAGAGGAGCTGAACGTATTGCTAAAATCCTAAGAAACTAAACAGAGAACCCTGAGAGGAAGTGATAACATTTTTTTGAATTTGTGATATCCAGAGGAGGAGGAATGATATTATCTGTGAGTTGATCATATTTGCATGTGGCTACCATTTAAGTGACATGTTTACTGCATGCTGGGATAAGATGGGGTGCAATGGAAATTACCATGCCTCTAGCCCAAAGCAGGAGGCAGGCCAAAGTATGAAGACACGGAGGCTTCTAAGAGAGGAGGTATCAGGTTGACAATCTCGACTGTCCTACTGCATTATAACCATCCTATTCTATATTAGAAAGCCATTCAATAGACTTGCTAAAAGCTGGCTTTAGAAAGATTTTTGGTGGGATGTGGAGGCATGTTATGCCTCAAAACTTCATGCTTCAGAAAGGAGTTTGGCTTATATTTACATTCAAGAATTTCCAAAACTCCAAGCTGGCTGATACTTATAATGTTACACTGTTTATTCAGTACAAACTGAGTGGAAATGTTCAGTTAAACAGTCATGGTTATTTATAATAACACATTTGCTTATAGTCCTTGGGCTCTTTTGCCTAATAGAAGGCATCATCTTTGTGCTAATTTCTGCTTCTTTTGGGTGGTGGGGTTCTCCTTAACATGTAAAGTGTTGGTTCATTGACTTGCTACTCTTTGATTAGATCCCATTTCATAACACCATGTTGCATAGAGATAAGTTTCTTCAGTGCTTTCAATGAAGCAATCTCAGTCCAGTTATACATGTGTACAGTATGTATCTAGTTGTTGCATCTATTGTCTTATTTTGGTACTTATGGTGCCCTATATCTACTTGAATTCAGCTTCTGGGCTTGAGTGTTTGTTGGGTTGATCTGTGCTTCTGAGGTGTGCCTAGTATAGTGCTAGCTGGCATAACTCTTTCTGAATCCAAGTCTTCCTTGTGGACCAAAGCAATGTTTTAGATCAGATCCTTGCCCTTTGGTTGCTTCTTCTTCTGAGAAGCAACTATAGTGGTTATTTAGACAATTTCCATTTCTCAGGATATGTTCCAGCCCCAAAATCATTTGCCTACAGTATTTTAGATATCTGACAAATGCTGTTTCTTTAGCCATATTCTTTGCAAATATTTCTGGCTCTTTGTGTGTTCTTGGAGTTCCTGCAATTGGAGCATGTGAAATGTCTGTTCTGAATGGTTGGCTTCAGGCTGTGGTTTGGTCTCAGAACAAAGTTAAAAAGTAAAAAATCATGAACATTTAACCAAGACTATTTAGATGGGCTAAATGATTTCCCTCTAATTTTCCTAATCTCTTTTACTTCTGAAATTATTATTTTCTGTGGGTTATTTAGGATTTTAAAAGTGTTTTGTTTTATTTATTGTTTTATTTCCCCCATCTCCAATGCTTTTCTGATTTATTTGTAGTCTTTGTGTACTATCCTATGATTCCATTTGACTCCAAGCCACTCACAATATTGTTGCAAAAGCATCCTGCAAAGTGTGAGGTTTGTGGCATTTTGATCTTACTCTCTGTATTTTCCAGATTGTAAGATAAGATAACCTTTATTGCCATTTTTTGAACATTATGATGAACAAGTAAGAATTAAAGTCTTTTGTTTTCCTTCTCTGCAGAAAATTTGTATAGCTTGGTTCTGATTTTGTTATTGTTCTGTCCTGCTCTTACTCTGAATTTGTTTGCTCTACTTTTCCTATTTTCTTTGGTGTATCTGGATTTACAAATAACACTGGGTCTTTAGTATCTCAAAAATATTGACAATATCTTCATATTTTATATTACTGGTGTTTTCTTCACCATAAAGATATGTGGTCAAATAAAATGGTAAATTTCTTAAGTTTAAAATTGATACATTGAGACTCAAAGGGTCACACACTGGTCATCTTCTGTGCAAGACTATGTTGGTGTATACTGAGTTTTCTCTGGTCACAAGTAGTGATAGTAGCGGTGAGAAAGAAAGAGAGGTGATGTGTGAGCTCTTGCTACCAGATCTAGTTTGCAAAAATCTAGGTAACCACAAGATGACAACAAAGAGATATAGAAGTTCCTAACTCTCTGCTATGGTCTAGTGATCATGAGCAAATTTTATATGCAAATTTCATATATAAATAAGTTGCTAATGTGTAGCTCTCTAGTTGTCACTGCAATCTACCATCCCTCACCTTTGACTAAACTTACTGAAGTGACCTTAATTAAAATTGAGCAAGCTCACAGGATCACCCTTTGCTCGTCTTTCCCACCATCAGACAAAAACACATTGATTAGACACACCAAAGTTTCTCCTTTGGAATCTTTTATTAACGTATAGAAAATGCATTAAAAAAGGAACTATACAGAGCCTAAGAGCAATCAGGACTAAAAATACTAGTTAACAATGGTTAACAAGCGTATATCCCATTCTGTAAGCTACGGTTCCATTATGGGATCATCGGGAGGGCAATTGCATTTTTTCCCCTCTCCCCCTCATTCTTTTTCACCGGTAAGATTTAGTCTTTGGAGTCTTTCTGAGGGAGCTTTCACGTCATTTGCTTCTTCTGTCAGAGAATAAGTTCAGTTCTCGAATTATACATATACCAAGGAGAGGGCCCATGTTTTAAAAAATATTTTTAAAACTCTTCTGGCAAGAGGTGCTAGCCCGAATATAAGAACTCTTAGACGGTTCAATATCTCAGCTGGATCTGATCCTAGTTCCCCCAGCTTCCTCCCATCCCATCTATTTTTCCTTGCAGACATAGCAATACCTGAACCAATGTAGCACTCATCCTCCTTTAGGCAGTATTACTGGATTACGTGGCATATAGAACTAAGGGTACAGAAAGTCATCAGCAGAGCACCTAGTGACATCCCTGAACAGGAGAAAAAAAGGAAAAAATGTCTATAGGCAGGGACACAAAATGAAAAGGGGGTTACTGTTTTCAGCATTCTCAGAAAACTTCAGAGTCACAGTGGTTTATCACAAAGGGTTCCTTTTGGCTGGAGAGGGCATTGCTTAATTTAATAATTTTGGCCCATTCTGCCTGTTAGGAGGTTGAGAAATAAAGAATAGGAAAAGATACTATCCACCTAGAGCTTATTGTAAGGACTTTTTAAAAAGTCACACTCCTTCATTGTATACATAAACATGCATTTATCCAAGCCTCTCCTTATCTAAGCCACTGCTATCAGATTACCATGTACAAAGAAGGATCAATTAAGCAAAACCGTGTCTTTAAAGGGAAAGTAATCTGTATGGAGTGATATTATGGATGTGCCTTAGGATACTAGTGGATGCCAGTTTCATATACTATCACAAGAAAAATGACTACAAGCAACCTAAAGTATCTCATCTCCTTTGTGTCATGCATGTATTCCTTTGTGTGGAATTGGATGTTATGTCCAAAATCTGCCTCAGCTGAAATAGTAGAAGGTATGTCTCACTGCAAGAAACAATTAAAGTGGGAGGGTCCGATCCAAGGCTTACATCAGAAAGGCTCCCTGGACCTTAAAGAGTTGTGCTGAAGAGAGAATTTTAGATAAACCGAGTACTGCTAAAATTCCTAGTTTCACACAACTCTTAAGGATACAAAGCTTTGGTCCTCTTTTGTCAATGGGTATTTTTATGGGAAGATGGATGAAATTATTAATCCATGTTGTTCTAGTGATTCCTCTCTTGATGCTCTATGCATGGTCTGTAAGTAGTAGTAGTAGTAGTAGTAGTAGTAGTAGTAGTAGTAGTAAGCCCCCATGGAAGTCACTTTCTCAGAGTGGGGATGTTACATGCTTTGATGCTGAAGACTATGCTAAAGTAGCTGTGCTGCCATAATTTTCAAGCAAGCCAGAGAGTTACGAACTAAGAAACCTGACTAAGTATCTCCAAAACCCATTAATAAAGGTTAAAAACAAGAGAAACTGATTTCCATGCTAGGTTGTCATTACCCAAGTCAACAAGGATTGTGCTGGTCACGATGGCTCTTGGGAATGCAGTGTCAAGTGTGCTAGAGAACTTTGTCCACTTTTCTAGGGCGCTAGGATATAGGAATGCAATGCAGTTAGATGGCAAAAGAAAAAAAACAGAGAGAACTGGGAATATCAGTTCATCATGGAATTATTAGTTGTCAAAGTTAACTATTAAACATTCCAAAAGTAAATGGTTGAAATGTGGAAGCAATGATTCCTGAATTCAAATACAATTGAACAAAAATAATGGATTAACATGATTAGCTGATCATTAGGTGATCATTTCGTTAAAAATAAACTTGTCTCGAAGTAGAACTAGGAATAATTGAGCAGATAATGAAGAATATTTTTGTGGAACTTAATGAAAACCAATGGGTGGTAAATTTATTCTCTGAAGGCATGATAGAAAATGCAATTGAAGAAAATTTAGAAGAATACTTTGACCAAGAAGTATAATAAATAATTGAACAAACAATTGGAAAGATTTTACATAACTGATTGGCAGAATGAATTGGCAAGAATAATAACAATTCAAATGAAAGAAAAGGTATGATTTTCACATTAAATGCAAATAAAAAATGAATGCTTTCACTTTATTTTGCAAGATAATAATATGGTAAGCAAAATTATTCAAACATAAAATATGACAGAGAAAAATAAACTGATATTATTCCAGAATTCTATAAGTCAGGATATTTAGTGAAGGAAATTAAAAAAGAAAATCTGACTTGAACAAAAAGTAAAGAAAAAGAAAATAAAACTTCAGAAGATTTAAGTCACTTAAAGAATTTGAAATAGTGCAGCCTTAGAAAAAAATCAACCATAGTCCTGTAGAGCAGTATAATATTGGTCTTGAGACCATTATAGAAGTTTCAGAAGTGAAGAAATGAATTATGGCAATAGCCCAGAAAAGCGAGCATTATAAAATAGGATTAAACAGTTCAAGCAAAATGTTTCATTTTAAGCAAATTTTATTTTGTAAAAATCTTAATTATGATTGGCCAAAAATTTGAAACAACTACAAGACTGGATAAAGGAAAACTATTTTGTTTAGGAAGGTTTCATGGGAAAATAAAGCAGAATATAAGGTAGAATGAATAATAAAAAATGAAGAACATATTTGAAGGAGAACAAATGAAAGGTATCATTATACAACTGAATTCTTTAACTGCAAACCAAAAGAGTAAAAATTCAGAATGAACCCAGGAAGGGATAAATTCAGGGGTGGGATTCAAACTTTTTAACAACTGGTTCTGTGGGTGTTTATTAGTTGGTGGGCATGGCTTGGTGGTCATGTTATTGGCTGGGCATGGCCAACTCAATATCACTCTCATCTCGACGCATCTCGTCACCTGGCCTCTCATGACTGTGGGGATGCTGCAACAGTCGTAAGTGTGAAAAATGGTCATAAGTCACTTTTTTCAGTGCCATTGTAACTTTGAATGGTCACTCCACACCAGCAAAGGAGGGGAAAAAACCTCCAGAGACGTTCCTGAGACAGGAAGTCTAATCCTGCCAAGAATGTAATAAGGGTTAACAGAGAGGCAGTTTCTGTAAGCAACACCAGAATGTTTCCTTCCTGCCTTCCTTACAGGATTAGGCCAGTAATTTCTTCTATCATCCGGGTCTCTGAACTGCTTAGAATGTTAACAACTGGTTCTAGCGAATAGGTGTGAACTGGTAGAATCCCACCCCTGGATAAATTTTACAGTTTTGGGATTAAATACCTTGCGAATCTATATTCCAAATTAGCAACATAGCTAAATAAGCTTCTGTAAACGGTAAAGAATGAAGAACAGATGACAGTGGGAAGAATCTTTCTAAAATGAAAAAAACTAAAGTGAAAGGCACTAATCCTGACCACTATAGGCCTATTACTTGTTTCCACAAGATTTAAGTTGCGCTGCCGCTTTATCTTTTTAGCAAAATGGAACTTTTAAAAATTCACATGGCACGCAAGACCAGAGATTAATGGACAAGGTGATTAATTAAAAACTTAAAAGAGAAGAAGTTTTTTATTGCTTACTTAGACTATGAAAAGGTGCTTGTCTCACTTCCATGTATGTGGACTAAAAAATGCCTAGAAATTTTTGAGATTAGTAAAACATTAAAGTGTTGATGAATGCATGAAATAAATCTAGTAGCCAACAGTGAAATTTACTGGCAAAGTCAAAACTGAATAATTGATGGTGTACTACCATGTTTCTCATAAAATAAGGCCGGGTCTTATTTTTTTTTTGAGCCCAGAAAAAAACGGCTAGGACGTCTTTTCGGGGGTGACTTAATTTCTTCCCTCACTCATACTTCCACCTAGAGTGCCCCATGCGCACTCACCTCTCCATGAGGCTGCCACTGGAAGTTCCCCAAAGGCAGAGTCACCAGCCGCTTCTATCGGCCGGTAGAGCGGCCTCGGGCAAGCACCCACGCGCACTCACCTCGCCACGAAGCTGTTTCTATCAGCCAATGGAAGCTCCCCAAAGGCAGAGTCACCAGCCGCTTTGGGGTGAGGCGTGGCTTCCCACAGGGTGCTCCTGAGAGGAGCACCCCACGTACACTCTCCTCGAGGCCATTTCTATCGGCCGATGGAAGCTCCCAAAAGGCAGAGTCACCAGCTGCTTCCATCGGCCAATAGAAGCGGCTTCATGGCGAGGGGAGTGCGCATGGGGGAGCGGCTGCAAACTTTTCTTAGCAGAAGGGAAGCAAGCTGAGTTTCTCTCTCTCTCTCTCTCTCTCTCTCTCTCTCTCTCTTTCACACACACACACACACACACACACACACACACACACACACACAAACACCACCCCTACTAGTCCTCGTCCCTGCACCTTCTGGCAAAAGAAGGTCTCAGCATCTGCGGGGTTCCCACTACCGCCCTCCCCAGGCCAGACCTTTTTCGGGCACCCTGCCAAAGTCCCAGGGCAGCCGACCTCCCTTTACCTGCTGCCGCTGCTGATTTGGGGAGCGGGGGGGGGGGCACCAGGGAGGGAAGAGGAGGCAGCAGAGCTCGGCTACCCTTAGAAGGGAGATCGGGTGAGCTCCTGAAAGGAGACGCGGGACCGGTCCTCGTAGAAATGGGGCTGAGGGGTGAGTGTGAAAGGGTCATCGCCACAGCACAGGAGGGCGGGAGGGAGCTGGAGCAAAGAAGGGCAGGAGAGAAGCTAAACCGTCCTTTCTATTGCTCTGGTGAGGGCCAAATATTTGCAGGGGCTGGTTGGAAAGGCCTAATTTTAGTATGAACCTTGAGTTGGGGTGGGGGGAGCTGAATGGTGAAGGCACTCTGCACATGATCCGAGGCAATCCTGCCACAGCTCATGGGTGGCGTTGCTAACAGTTGGGGGGAGTCACCTCCTTTTCTCTCTCTCTCTCTGAGTGCCTGAAAGAGTGCCTGTCATTAACCAATTAACCAACGCCAGTCTTGGAATCCCTTATTTCGGCATAATTCGGGACGAGAGAGGAGCCGTAAAACCAGGGACTTGGCGATGAGGTGCAGGTTCTTTTTTTTTTTTTTTTTGATTGAGTTCAATCACGAGACATTTCTTGATTTCATCAGACGTTGGAGGCGTTCAGAAGAACTTTTGAAAAACTTGTGGGTCTAACTTTGAGAAGCAATGAGTTTGGTCCTCTCAAATGGCGGAGGTTCGGGATGGTCTTTGGAGACCTCCCCTCTTTTAGCTGAGGGAGACCTGGGCGATTTTAGGCTAAAAGCTGCCCTGGGGAGATTGATCAGAGAACGGGCAAGAAAGCAAAAGAAGAATACATTTGGGCTAAGGCGTTTTCTCCCATTCCCTCTGTCGCAATCTCACAATTTTCATCCAGACACAGATACGCGTGTGCTTTCTCTCCTGCCCCACTGGTAGATTCAAAGACAACTAATGCGAGCTCCCCTCACGAGGCCATTTCTATCGGCCGATGGAAGCTCCTCAAAGGCAGAGTCGGCAGCCGCTTCTACTGGCCGATAGAAGCAGCTGGTCACTCTGCCTTTGGGGAGCTTCTATCGGCTGATGTTCTATCGGTAGTAGATCAGGGTATTCTAGCCTAGGCTACCTGCATGGTGCTCCTAAAGGCAAGTTTTCTCCCCCCTTCCCTTCCCATTTCTCTTCACTTCGTGTAGTTCTAACGAATGATGTGAGAAATGGTGGGGAAATGCATGGTTTAAATAGGCCTAAATTTTGGGGGCGGGGCTTAATTTCACCTCATGCCTAGAAATCATGCTGGGCCTTCCTATTGGTGGAGGTTGTATTGTTGGAGAAACACGGTATTAACTCAGTGTCAGTTCTTAGCAACCACACAGATGGACTCCAGTTTAGTCTTTCAGGTCTTCCTGTGGTACACACACTGTCACTGAAATCAAGTCCATTCATCTTGCTGCTGGTTCTTCTTCTTTTATTACTTTCACCTTTCCCAATATTGTGGTAGACAATCTCAAGGAAATATGTTTTCACTTAATATAACCGCTATGGTCATTTGTGTCTCAAATGAGAACTCTGAATTGATTTGTTCCATTATCCATTTGTTTCTTTTCTTGGCTATCTGTTGCACATGTCTTCTCCAACAGCAATGTTCTTTCTATCCTGCTTCTTCGTGTCCAATGTTTGCTTTCAATAAATGGGACAAAAAAGAAATTCTGTGGCTTGCATAATTCTGACATCTGTAGGTATTCATAGGTTGTGGCATCTGAATATTTTTTCTAAGGCCTTTAGACACTCACCTTTAATCAGCATAAAAGTTGAATGAAAAAGGAAAAAATATACAGTCTTGTCTCACTTCTTTGCCACCCAGGGGGCAGTCTGATTTATCATGTTGCATCTGGACACAATTAGTTAAAATTAGAAAAATGTTCCCATCATTATCACAATCACTATTTGTTTTAGCAATAATGCCATCCTCACATTCAAGCAACTCTTAAAACAAGATCTAAAAATAATTCATGAAATGGATGATCTAAAGTTATTTGAAAAGCTAAAGGAAAACTTGAATCTCTACTGGAGACAGTCCATATATTTAGTGAGGATATAAGAATGCACCTTTGTCTATACAAATGTGCAACTTTGAAGATTGAAGGAGGCAACATTGTTAAAGAAGACTGATTACAGCTAATGAATGCAAATGCCATGGAACAATTGACACCAGAAAAAGGTTTATTAAGGATTAATGGGAAGCTTCTGACTTACTACATGAACAATTTTGATTATATCAAACAAATTTTAAAAATTGAAAACAAAATTAGGCATGGGGTATATAATTAAAGCCATAAACACTTGGGCTGTTCCTTTAGTCAATATAGTGTGGGTATAATTGATTGGGCTCAAGCTGAATTAGACATACTTGATTAAAAAACTCAAGAAAATTAATGACCATGCTTTCTACACAGGAGGTGAAATTGGTAGGTCGCCAGAAGTAAAGGTGGGAGAGAATTACTCCAAGTCAAGCAAACAAGGGTAGAAGAGAAATACAGCCTGAATGTTTATAATAGGCACAAAAAAAAGTACTACTGGTAGAAGTTTGTAAAACCTAATTAATGCCTGGAAATGTAAACCTCTTCATACTCAGTATGATATTGAAAGAAAATAAAATCAAAATTTGACTTGGCAGTGGCTAAAATCCTTAAAAAGAAATTGAACAATAATCATGGCAGCTCAAAAGCACAATATGCAAGCAAACATTAATGCCAAAACTGAAGATATTTCAAATGATAACAAATACTATGTAAGATCAAAGAATACCTTATTAGTGGCTTAGCAAAACTAAGCCAAACTGAGTATATAATCTATGGACAGAATTGCAAAAAATTGCCATTGGAATTTATGTAAACCATTTGGTTTCACAAAAGCTATGGAATCATAAACTTGAAAAAGCCTTAGAAAGTGAAGACAGGATTGTGTGAATTATGGATCAGTACATTCTTGAAAGGCAACAAACTATTATTATTAAGAAGAAGAAATATTCCATAAATGTAGCAATCGAAGGAGATACTTGAACAAATTTGAAAAACAAATGGAAAAAGTAGCAAAATATTATGATTTGCAAATTGCAGTGAATTACTTTGGAAGGAAAAAAAATCCCCTAACACCAATCTAATTGCATTGTTGGAGCCATATTAAATAATTCATCAAATATGTGCAGGTTTTAAATTTATAAGACTTAATAGTGTTGACTTTGCCAAAACAAAACAAAAACCTCTTGCTGGGAACTTTCTACATAGTATGACAATACTTCTATGAATTCTAGGCTCTTCGTAAAACCTAACCATTGGAAAGAACCCAATCTAATGATATTCATTGGATTAATAGATGATGATGATTATGATGATGACATACCCCAAAGGAATATTCCATCTGAAATCTAAAATTTGCTGGGCAGATAGGATACTTAAAAACTTTCTGTAAGTTAGATTATGTTTCTACTTTTTTTTAACTTTAGAACAAATGTCCCTAAAACAATGTGTATGATAATTTTACTGTTCCTCCTTGCTTATTGTCAGTTATGCAAACCTAGTAACTCATAAAGTAGTTTGGCTAATCTAAGGTAAAGTGGAGACAGTTCCTTCCTTGATTCCATGCCATATATCCTTGATTGCATTACTAGGTGGTTGTTGTGTACTATTCTATTCTCTTAAAATATCCTTCCTTCCTTCCCCAATAATGCCTTTTTTACCTGGTATGGTGTTGCCAACAGTAATAAACTCACAGCCAAATCAAAAGAACATATTCATTTACTGACCTTCAGCATCTTTGCTGTTAATTTAGATGTTTCCCATGCTTCTGTTTATTTAAAATTCTGTTATTTGATTTCTAAAGGGCAACTATAGATGCATATCCTGTTAAAATGTTTACAAAAATGTCACTAACTTGCGTTGGTTCACTCTGCAGTTACAATCTTTATATAAACTCATGTTAAGAGGGATCTGTTTGGGTTTACAGACACAGTGATTTATACAATGCTTTGTGAGCTAATGGATCACTTTTGCAGTTATGGAGGAGATACACTAAACTGCTATTTGTGAGGGCAAGAACCAATTCAGAGAATTGGTCAGCACATGCAGATAGAAGAATAAGTGTTTGAAATGGATTGGATTAAGGTCTGCTGCCTATCTAATTAGTCTTACATTTTATTGAAAAGGACAAAGCCTGAAACTTGTACAACCTACAAACATGAATGTGCCTTCATGTTCACTTGAATGTGCCTTCATGCCTAACCAACTCACAGAACTTATAAGCACACAAGGCTCTGGGGCAAGATAAGCTCCAGTTCATCATGCTTGTTTTCTATGTGTAAGAGATACATGTGCGGATCTCCCCACCCCTCCACTTGGTATTATGAAGGAAGACAGGTTGGGGACCATGATAGAAAATATAGACATCTATGTTAAGATTTTTATTATTTATAGTGTGGAAACTTTTTTTGTTTTAGAAAAACACAACACGGAGGCTTTTGGGACTGAGGCTGCAACTGCCATGGGCTGAAAGAAGTCTAGAGAGACTTGACTGGGAAAATTACATGGGAAGATGTGTTAAGATAAATACACATC
Organism: Notechis scutatus; assembly: GCF_049901735.1. NCBI lineage: Eukaryota > Metazoa > Chordata > Lepidosauria > Squamata > Elapidae > Notechis > Notechis scutatus. The sequence goes on along the minus strand of NC_142011.1, from coordinate 107,659,213 downwards.
CCGAAAGCTGGTTCAGATAAACTCCTATTTCCACTTGCTGATCTTTCTTAAAGAAAATAAACAAACAGCTACATTTGGGTTCCAGAGATTATTCCCAAGGGTGAACAATATTCCCCAATAAAGGAGGACAATATTTGTGTTTTGGTGATCATGTTGTAACTATATAGTTGGAAGTAATTATATAAAGAATTTGCCTTCTTAAGTCTTGCCTGCATTTCCTCCTAGTCATAGCATGAACAAGCCTTGGCTACCTTTTTTTCTACCATATTTTGCCCGTCTGGTATTAAAATAGACCTTTTGTTCTCCTGACAGTTTCTGTCATGGATACCCTCTGGCATCCTTCACTGATCATTTGGTTGCTGAGCTCAAGAGATGGGATTACTCCAACCCCTACTAGTCACTATAGGCTGCTGTGAGCACAGCCCTTCTTCTATAGTTGCTTTGCACTGCCAGCTAAGGCCAATTTGGCTACGGTTGCAGCATCCTTCCATGTAATGCCATATTGGCACTTGCTGGCCGGGTATTTCAGTGGCTGCTTGTAAATATTGTGGTCTCTTGGATGAAAATTAGTCCTGTACTGCATAGAAGATCAATATAAACTGGGAAACAGATTTCTGCTAGCTATGGTCACCCCTGGATGTATTACAGACTTTCCCCCTTGTACCTACAAAAAAAAGAGAGAGAGATTTCAAGTGATTGCATATTTTACAATTTTTGCTACGTTTATTATTTCTAAAAGGACTTGCACATATGCTACACTTGTTGCCTTGCCCTTTTGAGGGCTAATATACTGCAATTGCATTTCTTGTAGCCATGTGTACAAGACTCTACTACAGTAACTCATGTAGCCTCTGGTGGCAGTGGGGATGGCTGTGTAATTCTGTCCTTCCATTCTGGATTTGGCAGTGCTGGGTTACAATGCTGTTATTATATGGGGGTCAATTCCAGTTGTGGGTTCTCTGTGCCTGGCTACCACCTAGTTTAGTGTACTCATTGGCCATTTTCTGCCAGCAGTGCCCTTCCCTTGCAGCATTAGATAAAGATGGATCTCACTCATTGGATCTCACTCATTAATGTTCCTCTCTCCTCTGCTCTGTGCTACCCCTTTTGCTTTTTATGAGTCAGCTGGGCTATTTTTGAACATGGGTTCAGGTTCTTTCAGAAGAGTGCTAAACTTGTGTTCAGAAATACCCTGAGGGGTCATAGACACAGAGGAGGAAGTTATGAGGATCACTGGGAAAACACCTGTCTACTTTTCCCCATTCCCCACTCTTTAGCACCAACTATTTGCTAGGTAGAGAATTTGATTGATGGCTCAACATACTGTTTTAGGCATCCAACTAAAATGGCCCCTCCATTCCATCCTTTCTAGGAAGACTAATTGGTGATGACACTGGGTGGGAACGGAAACAAGCCAGAGTAATCCACAAATCCCTTTCCTTAACTTAGCCTCTAATAAAAAGAAGGCAAAACAATATGGAGTGAGAACAGTCTAGAAGTGAGGACTTTGCTTCCAAATAGAGTTCAGAGTGTGTATGTCTACACCATTCATATCTATAAGCTAATTTGTGAATGTGAAGATTACTGTTTTAGGAATTATATATGCTTGTTTATGTGTATGCATATATGTTTGTGTATGTATATATGCATATGTCTGTATATGTATATGTGTGTGTGTATCCTTGTTGTCTGCTCAGGGCAAGATGGGATCGACATGAGTTGAAATAAATAGCTCATTTGACTTCTCTTCCTGGCAGCCTTATGCTGACTCAATAGGCATCATTGTGAAATGGGTCCAAATATCTTTAAAAATAGCTCTTTGAGCTCCTCCCTCTCAGTACCCTCTGGTAAAGCAGGCTGGCATATAAAAGAAAGCATCTATAACAGGGCTGAATAGGGCCAACAGATCTAGACTGCAAAAATCTGGATGGCAAAAAAAGATGGAGAGAAAATGCTAACTCTTTCTGTCATCTACTGGTGACTTGGATTTTTGCTGCTCAGATCTAGTGGCCATAACCAACAGTAGAATTTGGGCAAAGACAAAGATCTTAAATGAAGCCATTGACTAATAATTTCAAGAAGGAATGGAATGAAAACCCAAAGAAGTGGGGCTGGGCTGGAGCCCAATAGGTTCCTAGGAATGATAGCAAGCATTAAGGTTGTTCTTTTATCAAAGTTAGTCAGCCCTCTGGGGTATCATGGTGTTCCTCAGCCCTCAGCATGGAGCAGGTTTCTACCTCAGTTTTACTTTTGTTCTTGTCATATTATAAAATGCAAATGCATGACAGAAAAGGACTGCATGTCCAGAAGGATTCCTGCCATTTCACAGTTGTACTGATCGGCGTTTCCTCCCGAGGGAGTTGCGATGGTTATATGGCCGCATTTTCATTTCCACAAAAGGTATGGAGAACTCGTGTCCTTTCCAATGGTACCAGTTAATACCCTGAAGGCCAAAGAGAGGAAAAGGGATCAATATGCTTGGAACCATTTGCACAGCACCTCTTTCCAGTTATGAGATGCAAATATATCGCACTCTTTCAAGCCAAAATATCACAATAATTTGAGTGGGAACAGTTCATAAAAATGACAAAACTTTTATCAAACTTGTCTAGCTATCCTCACCCTTACGGATGTGGTATCACTACTTATGTAGTACCAAACATTTGGACATAAATATTGTGAACAATGAGGTGTTAAACAAAAGACCACTTCGGGCTGCAGATAAAGAGATTATATTTTTATTTATTGTATATAATCTCTCTGTGAGTAGAAAATACAGATAGCCATCTGAGATGGATAAAAGATAATTTGGGCTTGATATTTTAGTTGTTGTTATCACTCTAGAATGCATATAATCCTATTATTTTGTAAGAACCAGAATTAACTAATCAATCTTAAGACACTAAATTTTTTAATTTTTTTTCTCCATATAAATCTCCTCAACATAGAGGCTACTGGTACATTTAAAACAGTGAGACTTTTTTCCTGCTGTGTTTCATTCTCTACAAGGGCTATCCTTTAATGGCCAAAAGGATTGGAATATTCAAATTTATATTTTACCTGGACACTGGTTTAATGTAGTGCGGAATTCTAACTCTTCCAAACTGTTGCCCCATACTCTGTTTTTTAAATATAATATTTTCTGTTTTATTTTAAAACAGTTTCCTAAAGCTCTAAATATAAAAGCTTATGTAATTAATAGGGAATATGCATAACAACAACAATAATATTAGCAATAAACTCCAGGCATGGGGAAACTATAAACTATGACCATACTGATAGCATTTTTTCCATACTGGGGTTTGAACTTTATGCCATGTTGCTTTCAAACTGTAAGTATCCCATAGAAAGTATACTTTGCTGCAGTGGCTCCATCAGTAGATATCTGGGCTGTTAAGAAAATTATGTAGACTGGGGTTAGTTCCAGATGAGTTTCTCCTCCCCATAGATATTATTTGCTATTGTTGTTGTTGTTTTTAAAAAAGCTTTTGGCATTTAGAGAAAATGTAAACTGCCTTTTGTTATTAGTTATGTGGGGTTCTTGGTGCTGATGTTTCATTACCCAAACTAGGTAATATAATCAGTGCTACTAGTTAATTTGATCCCTGAAACTAATCATATCTAAATGACGAACTGACAGGCTTCTCATTCACTCTTATACCCTTGTCAGAAGAATAGGCTCTTTCTTGCAAACAGTACTATATTGATCCTGCTCTTACCTGGCTGTGCCGGGATTCACCATATTTACCATTGAGGTTAGTTCGATGGCAGTTTTTATACCACCAGGCCCCTTTGTATGACATAGCACAGTTTGTAACGGCAACATCATTGTCCCTGTCTTTGGTGGAAAATGGACGTCCCTGATGATAGCTGAGTGAATCCCCTGCAAAATAAGGCATCAATTTAATTTTTTCCATCTTTCTCTCTAGGAGACAACAAAGGATTAATATATCCATGTTGGTTTCCTGAGGACTACAATAATATCCAAGAACTATAAGAAAACTCTGATTCTGGAGCTAAGAATTTAAATGTCTTCACTGCACCTGTTTTGTTTCATATGCTCAGGTGACCATCATCAAACAGTGTTTGCTAAGCGATGTATGAGATTCACACTTACATGTGTGAATCATACAATAGTAATTAGAGCTAATATTTTTTTATCATTTTCTGTATGCATATAAGTCTTAAGAAGACTAGAGATGACTCTAATATTTTGAAGAGTGACATAACAGAAATGACTGCCGAGTTTTACAAAAGTTTACATCAAAGAAGGCAAAATGGAGCTTCTTAAATCTCCTGGGAACATACTCTAACTCTATACCTTCCTTATCCTTCTTTGTCACAACTATTTCTATACTAAATAGTTTTTCTGTCTTTTGGCAGCTGAAATAAGTTTGTTATATAGCTCAAGTATTGTACTATGATGAACAGAATATCAGCCCATATAAACTGTTGATCCTCTGTGATTTCCTTGTAGAAATTGAATCAAATTAAACAGTGGCAACATCAGGATCTTAAGAACGAACTGTTGCATATAAATGGGTTGTACTGTAAACAGACAGCATTTGGTTATTTATTTTTGTAGGAAGAGAGGACAGCTGAACATTTTGACATAAAACAGTAGCTTTCAGAGTCGGTGGCTACATCCTCCAATATACACCTTGTTCCAATACATATGCATATTTTATGCTGGTTTTCAGGATCCTTAGACACTGCACTGTTAAATGAGTAGCATTTTCAGCTTTTGAGACAACTGAGATACTAGAACAACTGATCAAACTTTTTAAAACTTAAAAAACCCCTACCATTAGTTTCTATAAAATTTGTTTTTATAGAAATTGATTATGGAATCAATTTGATATGCAGATGTTAAAGGGTCTAGGTTAACTCGCTGCAGCTGACTCATCCTGGCTGTCTCGCCTCAGCTATCTCATGCCCAGGCAGCTTGCCCCGGGACAACTCCCTGTAGGACAATTCAATATGGGCCACTCAAGAGACGGACAAGAAAATTGAAGCAGGCCTTATCTTGCTTTAAGTTTGGATCTTCTCAAATTAGAAGTCCTTGAGGCTGAGGTGAGCCAGAGCCTGGAATCCCAGAAGTCCATTGGCCAAGCCTGAAGCAAGCACTGCATGCCTGGGTACTCCCTGCATGGATTCAGGCCGTGGTGCATCTGTGAGAGAAGGCCCACCACTGCTGTCATTTCTTCTATGCATGGCCATTGCAAGGACCAGCTGCTCTGCTGACATCCAGGTACTGGTCTTGCGTCTCTGGCCTGGCCAAATGCTCAGGGCTGGAAGGAGAAACGATGGACTTGGGGCTCTCTGGTAGCTTCATTTTAAAAGGGGTTACAAATTTCTCTGGGGATATTTACTCAGCCAGAAATAATTCCTAATTGGTCCAGTAGCATTTTCCTTCCCAGTCAATGAAAGATTCCACAGGGATTCCTGGGATCAGCCCATTTGCTCCCACTCCGCCATAAGGAGTCAAAAGCAGAAAAAAAAGGTCTGACAGCAGCATCCTTCAGGGTGAGCATCTGCTTTTCCACTCCCCAATACTCCCCCTTCTCCAGGGGTGGGTTTCAATTTTTTAAACAACCAGTTCTGTGGGCATGGCTAGGTGAGTGTGGCTAGGTGGGCATGGCCATGTGACTGGGTGAGTGTGGCTTCTTTTTGCAGCACACCTTTTTTTGCCTCCTGGGGCTCATGGAAGCCTCCTGGGGGGTGTTTTTGCTCTCAGAAGGATTCCCTGGGACCCAGGAAGGCAAAAAATGGAGCCCGGGGGGTACAGCATCCCCCGTGCTCCATTTTTTGGGCCTTCTGGGCCTCAGGGAAGCCTTCTTGGGGGTGTTTTTGCTCCCAGAAGGCTTCCCTGGGGCCCAGAAGGCAAAAAACAGAGCACGGGGGAGGTGTCGCACCCCTACCCTGTGACCCTCCCTCTGCGCCCCTTTTTGCCTCCTGGGACTCAGGGAAGCCTCCTGGGTGAAGCTGATCATCAGAACAGCTGATTGTTGGGAGAGACAAAAAAGAAATACCTTAAAGAGTGACTGGGCAGGGGAGAATGCAGTCAGTGATGTCGGGCATGCGCGTGATGTTGCGCATGCGCGGTAAGGACTCACTGGCTGGGGAGGGGAGGGTTGGGCAGAGAGGGGCAGGGCCAGCCAGGGGCACGATTTGCCAGTTCTCCAAACTGTAGAATCACAACAACCAGTTCTACAGAACCTGTCCGAACCAGGAGTATCCCATCCCTGCCCTTCTCCTCTCTCTCAGTCTCAGCTCCAAATCTGACATTTCCCTGCAAGTCTGTTTTTTTAATAGAAGAGCAACAAAGATGATTAGGGGACTGGAGGCTAACACATATGAAGAACAGTTGCAGGAGTTGGGTATGGCTAGTCTAGAGAAAAGAAGGACTAGGGGTGACATGAGAGTAGTGTTCCAATAACTAAGGGGCTGCCACAAAGGGAGGGTCAACCTATTCTCCAAAGCACCTAAAGGCAAGATGAGAAGCAATGGATGGAAAACCTAAAACTATGAAGAAATTTCCTGAGAGTTAGAACAATTAATCAGTGGAATGATTTGCCTCCAGAAGTTGAGAGTGCTTCAACAGTAGAAATTTTTAAGAGGAGATTGGACAACCATTTGCTTGAAGTGGTATAGAGTTTTTTGCCTGAGTAGTGGGTTTGATTAGATGACCTCCAAAATCTCTTCCAACTCTATTATTCTGTTATTTTGAAGAGGAGAATGACTGGGAGTGATGTCAAGGAAGTGGTTCTAAAGGTGAAAGCACATAGATTAGTTCCATCCTCTTCCCCGCCCCCCACATCCTTCATTCGCCCTGCTCCATGAGAGGAAGATCTGTTGAGATGGTCTGGGATGGGAGGAGTAATTCATAAAAGCATACCAGCAGTGCCATTATATTCCCCTATCCGGAGCTTGTAGAGACTCCTGGCGTCTCCAATGGAAAACTTGTTATAATAGGCAAAAGTTGTTTCTTGACCATCTCTCATATCTATCCGCAGTTCATAGCGCCCTTGTGATGTGATCTTGTGCATATTATCTAACCCTGGAGAGAACATAAAGAGAGATTTTATAAGACCTTGTATCTAGAGATCGGTAAACAATGAATAATGGAATTCATATTTCAGATGGCATCGAATTTGGATTGAGAGCAGAATGGATATCTACCCTAGGCCTACTTGTAAAAAGAAATCTCTCAATTTTCCAGGTACACTTCCAATTTTGGGTGATGTGATGGAAGGTTCTAGATAATGGACCTCAGAAATTATCCCTTCCCTTTGAAACATCCTCAAATGTAGTCTTGGCTTTTCACTGCAGATATTTATGTCTTATTTGGTTATACTTTATCAATTTATTATATTGTATTCAGGAAAGAATTTATAAAAATAAAGACCAATAAAATGTAAAAATATTTCATTGGTTGGGCTAAAGATACTAGTTTCCTTGAAAGATCCAAATAAGTCTCTACAATATTTTTTATTACTATGCTGCGTATCTGATTTGGAAATCTTCTCTTCCAAAGCCAACTTGATGAACTTGCTGTATGGGTGTGAAGGCCGCACTTATAATAGAATTACTATTAAAAACAACAACACTGATCCATTTGCATTATTCTTTTGAAGAAGGGATAGTTTTTTTGTTTATCACATCTAGAAACCTTTCATGATGGTTATAGAAAGCTCTTTATACTGAATGTCAAGCTGTTTTCACCCAACTACCATTGGTATTCTCATCTTATATGGGCAAACTACTCAGCATGCACATCCATGAATTTTCCAAGATCATGAAATCCTCGAGATGCAGGGACTATTTAATGGATATCATCACACTTATCTGAACCATTTTATTCCAATCATTTGTTTTGTATGTTTCCCTCACTGAAATTCATGACTATGCTGAAAAACTCTCTAGTGATTCTCCCATCCTGCCCCTTTAAGCACCTTAAAGGAATAGATAGAGGCTATTAACCTCTCTTCAAATGTTTTGCTTCTCAGATGGATTTCCAGATTATGTTTTTTCCTGGGAATGGGTGAGATATGGTGAGGGAGAGGTCAAGGAGCCATGTGTTTTAATCTTCTAGGGAGAAACAAAGAAATCTGACAGCAAGTTAAAGAGCAAAATCCTGCTACCTCAATGAAATGAAGAAACACAATCAGCAGAATCTCTTTTCTGCTACTCTAGGTATAGAAAAGGAATAGTTTGACTCCTTAATAATTTTCTTCTACAGGTCTAAGGAGACAATGAAGTGAAAAATGAAGTTCAATTTTTTTATCAAAATGCTCATCCGGAATACAGTAGTCATAAATTAAAAATTATAGTTGTTGGTAAAAAGGAGCTTTAGGGCTACCTTTCATGATTAAATAACTTTGCCAATTTGGTTCTTTGTTTTATGGAAGAGAAATAGTCTTAAATTCTCCTCCACAGATCCAGGCATATGTATTAGACTAAACTGATACTGAACATTTGTGTACAGTAGATGGCAGCATCTACTTGATCTTGGTTGTTTCTAAGGCAGGATTGAGCCTGGTTAAGGCTTGGAAGAGAAATCACTAGGAAATCCAAAGGCTGCAGGGTAGACTGGGAATTTGGGGGTGGGGTGGGGACGCTTGTGCATTACTGACCAGAAATTTATATAGTCATAATTATGAGTCAGACTCAGTTTGAGAGTGCAGCTAGATTAGGGATTAGCATCTTCTCAACACAGACTTTCTTGGGGTATGTTGTGTTTAATGTAGTACATAGTCTGTCATAGAAGAACAGAATTCTCTATAATAAAGGAATTAATTTAATTATGCCCTAATGATATTTCCTTAGAATGTACTAAGGTAGGGATAGGAATTGTGCTTCCTATACAATTGCCGGTTGAAAGGAATATAAAGTTAATGCACAATAATTCCCAGGCATAGGCTTTTCTTTCAGCAGATACTATAATGCGTGACTGCATGTAATATAATTAAAAATATACATGTGTAAGACAATGATTCCATGCTATCTGAACAAAGAATTTGATCAACACAATCTATGGAAGCAAAAAGGCAATTTGGATTGTCGTGTTACCTGCAAAATAAGGTAGAAGCCTTTCTATGTGCTTTCATAGCATGTGGTTTGTCATTAATAAAAATCAGAACAAAAAATGAATAAAGCTGGCAAGCCAATCAGAGTATTTGTTGAGGCAGAGAGAACAATGATTAAAAAAGGCAATTGGGGGAAAGAGGAGACAGAGAGATGTGTACAGTTGCTATGATAAGCAAATATCTAGTTTCTCCACAGACAGTGTAAGTGGCAAACAAAGTTAGTGATTTGTTACCCAGCCAGAACTCATCCTCCAGGTTTCCAAAGCCAATGCGATAGTCTGCCCATTTGCGAAAGAAATCGGTCAATCCATTCTGTCTTCTCTGGAAGACCTGCAAGGAAAGATCAAGGTGAACGATATTGTAAGAAATAAAAAAGACTTGCAATATGTATTGCAGGAAGATGTGTGATTTTCTAAAAGAAAACTTCAAAGGGAAAAAGTTGACGAGTTTAAAATAGACATAAGAAATTCCAGGGAGTTTCTGAACTGGTTGTACTCTTTCTTTACATTCAGTGCAAAACTTTATTTATCAGATTTTTAAACCGCTGCATTTTTTTTTTACTCCAGACAGTTTACATATCTAAAAACATCTACAACAATACAAATGGAAAAAGTAAAACCATTAAAATCATTACCATTGATTTCAGTAAAAAAAAAAAAAAAAAAAACTTCTGTGTAGAAAGATGGAAAGATTTGGCATTACCCACTATGGAGGAATAAATGATGGAAATGACAGAACTTACTAAGATGAACAAATGAATTCTTTGATTTCTTTGATTATTAACATTAATCTGGAAACCCCTTATGGACTTTTTATGAAAGAAAGAAAATGATTTTGTGGCTTATGGTTTTGATGATTAAAAAGGCTATAGAAAAAAGGAAGTTAGGATGAAATCTTATGGGGATAAGATATTTAAGTTCTCTCTCTCTCCCTCCCTCCCTCTCCCTCTCCCTCTCTCTCTGTCACACACACACGCACACACATATTATCTGATCTTTTTTTGTTTAAAATGTTTTAATAAAAACTATTTAAAAACACTTTAGTGAAGCTATATTAATTAATTACCCACAAATTTTCTGGATCAGTTTTATTTTGACCTACATCTTGAAGACCTGCATGGTTGAAGCAAGCTGTGGCTTGCCCCGAGAGAGAAGTATATCTTCCTAGCCCCAGCTATACCAATGCTGGTAGAGGGAACTATGATATTTTTTCCCATATAGTTTGTATTAGACAGATTAATTCTGGTTGAAGGAGGTAGTCCTGAAGATATGAATATTTAATACTGAATCTTGATTATTATCTCTTTCTAATCTTTATTGCTATACCAGTAGTTCTATAAACATCTAAAATATGATTTCTTCCCCAACTCTTTCAGGAAACCAGGGATGATTTCTGGTTGATAGGATATGTTGCTGGACAACGTCTCAGGTAAATTAACATGATATGCTAGATGGAACCTAAACTATTTCTGCTTAGCTGTTAGAGCAGCAAAAACAAACTTTTTTTAAAAAAAATTAAGCCAATTTTGAAATTCACTCCAACATGGGCAGCTTTATCTGTGAAAGTTTGAATATGAAATTGAATAAGTAAGCTTTAAAGTGGATGGAGTAGGAATATTTTTTTCTTCAGGAATTCATGAAGATTATGTAAGAAATGTTTGGATTTTATGGCCTTACTTGGTTTTACAGTATGTGAGTGCTTTATTGTTACTTTGCTACCTCTGATCTATCTTTTGAGGATGGCTAATACACAATATTGACTGCAATCTAATCCTTTATATGTGTTTTTGTTTATGTGTGAGTGTGTTTGTATCCGTGTAATCTTCCATCTCCTACATATGAAATGAAAATATCAGCAACAAGGCTTTTTACCCATACCTTGATTAAAAATGAAACACATTTCCTTTTGAGATTAAATCACCTTGTAGGTCTTCTGTAGCCTGTCCTGGGTCCACACATTCCCTCTCGCTGCAATATATTGAGCAGTGAACATGGAAATTTCACCGTTGATTAATTTCCTGATAGAACCATGAATCAGTTGCAGCTTCACTCCCAAAAGGAGTTTCAGTGTAAAACCAATCACAAGGAACCTGATTGTAACTATTATTAACTTAGTCCTCAGGGCATGGGAAATAGAGTATCTCAGCAAGACGTTCTGATGTTTGATTCATGTTTTTCGTTCCTGCCTTACATCCTTTATCTAAGAACTTTCATTTAGGTAGACTATACAGTAAGCACCTGTAAGTCATCCCCCACACTTTTGCTTTCCAAAATAAATTTTGTTTTGAAGATCAGCCATTTAAATGGGCCTCAATATACTTTTTTCCATTTACTTGTTCTATAACAACAACCCTTAGAGTTTCACTCTAATAATCTCAAAGCATCTGATGGACTAAAATGTTTTTTCATGATTTAAGATTCTTTTCAGAAAGCTCTGCTCTGCTATCTCTAATTTAAAAGTGAAGAGATGAAAGAATTGTGGGGGGAAAATGAACAAAGGCAGTTATTTTGGCAAACATTCAAAACATAAGTTGGTATTTGTAAAATGAAAAGTTGCACTACACAAAAGTGGTATCATTTATATGCTAGACAAGATGCATTCGTTTTCTTCTACTTCTGATAACTGAACTGGATAACGTGGCATTGTTTATTCACTTACAATCCATCCACCGCCATCTGTAGTCATATCACAGTATACTTGCACTCTCTGGCTGAGATCCCCATTAAGGGAAATGGTGTAAACGCCACTCAAATTGTCACCATTGATCAAATGCTGGGCACAGTCTTGAGGATTCATAAACACACGGCCTCCTGTAGATTAGGGCAATAACAGCAGAAGAGAGATCAGGATTGTTTACATATTACACTATGAGGGATATCATTCATAACTAATTAAGATCAATGAAATAAGTCACATCCTATGAGTTTACTTCAAAGAAAACAAAATACATTCCTTAATATGAATATCACTAGCATTTTTTGCTGATAACTAGGGATGTGATCTAAGGGTCACTTCTAATTTTACAGCAAGAAATTATTCAAAACTATGGCGAGGCTTGATCCATGTGAGGTTACCGGTAGTCCTTGATTTACAACCATTCTTTTAACAACTATTTGAAGGAACAACAGCACTGAAAAAAGTGAATGCAGTTTGTGCACAGAAAACTGGGTGTCAAAGAAGCTCAGATTGTTTTTTAGGTAACAATGATGTTTGAAGAAATTGCTGATGACAAACTTCTGCCCTTTGCCCTGAACAGTAAAAGACATAGGCCATGATAACTCTGGGTGTATCACCTTAGACATTGGTCAATGTTCTCCCATGAAAACAATTGTTTTCCCATGAATCCCAGCAACCAGCAATGTAAACGGGAATTGCTGAGAGGGATGTCTGTGCAACCTTCCTTTGAGAAGGTTAGCTAGAATTGCTGTACAAAGGGCACTACTGGAAACAACCATTGAAGACACCTCTCTTTCCTGCAAGTAGGGACCCCTTTCCCATCTAGACTTCTTCTAGTGCATGATACTCTGAGGTGTACCTTGGAAGAGAACTGTTTTCTGCTATCAGTTCTTTTGACCTTCTGACTTGACCATGGTCTTGAGTTTGCACAAACCTTGACCCTAAGTAGGGGTACAGTTTAGAGTCAGGGGAAAGTAAATGACATTAAAATTCTAGCCACAGACCTAGACTTAATTTGGGATCTTCTTGGTTCAAAACATCAGATCAGTTGTTGCGCTTCTACAGATGGCTAAGATTTTGTAAATAGAAAAAAAATGGTTATGCCATTCTTAAGTACCATGAAGAATACTGCATACACTTATGTATAATTTCTGTACCAGTAAGCAATTGAAAACTCTATCAAAAATTTTGGATTGTGAGCAATCCTTGGTGCTCTCTGAGCTTGATAGTTTTCTTGTAGACATTTCATTATCCACACTAGGTAATATCATTAGTACTAATAGCTAATTTGTGTTGTTTTGCACATATTTTGTTTATCTCTGCTTCTCAAGAAATGGAGCAAGAGTTTTCAGGGCACTGCAAACAGCTCTTCATTGCTTTAATGACAATGAACACATACAATTTGTCAGCCTTCAAGATTTTCTCCCTTTGCTTTGCATCTTTTGGCTGTCATAAATAATGGAGGGAGGAGGGGGGAATGGTTATGGGAAGTGAGCTGGAGGTGTTACAAACCAGAACTGTATAAACTGGGGGTGGGGGGTGGGGGGTACATTCTTGCTTAGGTTTCTATCCTATACTATGCGCAGCTGCAACCCTTTTTCAAACTATGTCAAGGTCAACGGACAGAAGCCTCATCACCACCTGGAGATGCCCACATGATGATATACACAACTTTTAATTGGATGAGCCAATTGAACTATTGTGGGTGGGAACGTTGCCCTCACTTTGTATGTGATTTACACACCCATTTTCTCAGATTCAGAATTCTTTTGTTGCTACCACTTGATTTCCAGTAAAAGATATCTTTTCTCTGATTAAAGGAGTCTAAGTATTTCTTTCTTGGATTTTGAATGGAGCACCAGCTGACAATTTTGCCTTTGGGACCAATATTGCTTATATAATTTCCTTTTTTTAGACTCATAGTTATTTCCAAATCTTTCACTGTGCAAAGAGATATTTACTTTTTACAATATTTAAACCACTTGTACTCCCCAACTCACTTCAAGGGGATTATTTGTTTTCCATTTATATTAATACCTTTAAAACTTTCAACAGACCTTGGAAGAAATGGGTGACATTCAAAATAATGTTTCCTTTGTGTGACTTGTAATGTGTTCCCCCTAAAGGTTTCTATACATATAAACAACAAAGGGCAGATAGTTATTAACAAGATGCAAGGAATAAAAGGCCTCTTTGTTGTGTTTCCAATAAACATGAGCAGGCATAACACTTTCAGTGTACAGGGAATTTCCTTTTTGTTAATCATATCTTATTGTTCTGGAAAGCATTACCAGAATTTAATCAGACTTGTGTCTTGAGACAATTTTTGTTTTTGCTTTTTGTCAGACTGCACACATTATATTGGGAATTCTGTAAGTTGGTCCATACACCTGGAAGCCCAGATTGGAAAAAGCTGTTGTAAAGAGTGTTCAGTTGATCATCTCTATAGTGCCCTTGGAAGACTGAGTAAGAGGAAGTGAAATCTGCATTGGATTGGCTATTGATCCTGGATCCCTATAATATTAAAACCCATGCATCTAGGGATGAAGATTGTTCTAAAATATGTCCCCTTCACAGCATTTCCTTAGTAAACAGAAATTCTCTTAAAAATATAGAAGTTGGTTGTTGTGGTGTAAACCAAAGACACTGAGAAGTGGAAAGATTGCAGAGAAAAGCCACAAAGATGCTAAGGGGGTTGTGGGGCTTAAAAATTAAATCCTCCAAAGCTTATTTAAAAGGAACATGGTGTGTTTAGCTTACAGAAGAGAAGGCTAAGGGGACGTATGGCATCAATCATGTGGTAGATGAAGACGTCACAAGGAAGAGAGTGTGCATTTATTCTCTAGAGCACTCAGGGGTAGAGCACAATGTTTAGAAGCTTTACAGTGACACATTCAAATTTGAAATAAGGAGGAATTTCCTAAATGTAAGGGCTATTAAGCAGTGGAACAACCTACTTCCTGAAATCATGGGTGTTCCATTACGGGAAGATGTCTAGGGGAAAAAAACTGGGCAGCCATACATCCAGGATGTAATGAGGATTTCTGCCCTGGGCAGGGAGTTGGACTAGAAGACCTCCAAGGACCCTTCTAACACCATGATTCTATGAAAAGTGATCAAGTGAGAAGATGTTTATAAGCATGCTATGTCAAATTACACCCAGTGATTTGATAAGCTTTAACTAAGCTGGATGGATCATTTTGAAAACTCTTTTATCCTTTGCAACAAACTTGCTCTAATCCGTTATCCTAACTGAAGTGGAAGGAAGAATAATGTAGCAGTCACTGATCTCTAGCTATTTAAAGCAAGCAGGGTTTGTGTCTGTTGATAGCTACTGTTGTTAACTGACACTTCAAAAGCCTTTTTATTTGTCTCAGTGAAGCATAGGTCAGCAATAGATCCAAGGAATTCCTTTTAGGCTACTAGATATAAACACAGACAGTGAGAATGGGTGGACAGCTCTTTTCCCTTTTGTCATCTCTTCTGAGCACTTTAATACAAATGAAATTGGATTTGACCATTTTTGAATGTGGCTTTCTAAAGAAGTAATTTCACACAGCTATCCTTTTGTTCTGCTCTTATTCACAATGTGTTTACAGCATAGCGTTCTGCTAAAGCGAGATTTCTCAGTAGCACCTGGATTATAACAATGTGTTTCATAAGCTGACACTTCAACAGAAAGGAAACATTCAGATTGTGGAGTTAGATATTTAATTATTTATTTATTTTTAAATATCTTTTCTGCATTGGGAATAAATAGATGTTAGGTATTAAAACAGTTGAGTTTTCTCTATTCATTTTCTCTACCCTGAGGGGGTGGGTGGGGGGGCTTCCTGAGAGGGATGCAGGAGGGGGCAAGAGAATAGCAAGAGAAATGAGGGGAAGAAACTGTTCTTGTCTTATCCTGCAGAGATATTGAGTAGGATCAAGAAGCTGTCCCAGGAAGGCAAGGTGGGAAGGTGGTCACACTATAAACTGCCCACAACAGTATTTGATCTACAGGTGTGTGTGTGTGTGTGTGTGTGTGTGTGTGTGTGTGTGTGTGCATGAATGCATGCGTGCATTCATGTATATACTGTATATTTAGCTGCCCATCTCACATACATGATTCCGGGTGGTTCACAATATGAAAAATAACAGAAACATATACAGAAATATAAAAACTATAGCAACTGGGATCACAACCCACACTCCAGCACAGCAATGGGCTCTCATAACACACATGTTGGAAAATGCACCCCATGTTCAGATTAGGTGCTATGGTATGTAATCTTCAGGGAGTGCATTGAACAGCTTTCCTGTGGGAGGTGGCAGATGAAGAGAAAGAGAACTGGCATCAAAAGATCTGCTTCCCACTTTCTCTTGCTCTGGGTTGCCCCCCCCCAAAGTATATTTTTGCATGCATGTGGCAGAAATGGGAAGGGGGGTCTTCCGCTCTCAATAATTGGACCAAATGAGACATTTGCATCCTACATCTCTTTTTTCTCTTTATTCTTCTTTGGGCAAAAACCCATTCTGGTGTTTCTCTCTAGTCAGTGATTGGACATGTGGGCAGTGCATTTTATACTAGCAAACTTTTCTGCTAGCTCATGGCCTGGAGAAAAGTCATTTTAACACTTTACAGTCCAGATGCACACTTGAAAGCTTTTTGGAAACTCCAGTTAATAAATCTGAATATTTTGCAACAACTATTAAATTAATAGATATAACATGTTATTTTGAAAGACCTATGCTGGCTTGTCAGCCTTGGTGGCACTATTGAAAATGGTATGTGGGAATGACCTTGGGAGACAGGACGAAGAGCCACAGCCTAGACAGTCATAATGCAAAGAGTCCACAGAAGGAAAGGGGGCATGGGAAGCATCTCAGAAAGGACCCTCCCTAGTTTTCTAGGTGGTAAAGGTAAAGGAGAGGAGAAGTGCTTTCAGATCTGCAAGATTCTGCTACTGTAACCTTACAATAAAGTTAGTGTTAACAATCAATTGTGCTTCCCTGTGTGGACCACCTTGAGGAGCTGAAAACCCTCCAGGTATGTTGGAATTGCAATGAAATTATTTGTGTAAAAGCCTATACATATAAGAAACTGCTAAAATTGACTCCCCATATCCAAAGTAAATCAAGCGGTAGCAGTGCCTTTTTAATGAGGCATCCTCTCTTTGGCATTCTTTTTTTCAGACAGATTTTCTGGCATTACCTCTATTCTTTTCCTAGTACCAGTCAAAACCTTTTTTTTTCTTTAAATTTCCTTTGCCTTAAATTATTCTGTGCTGGATTTATATTTGCTAGTGTGATTTTGTTATGTTTCATTTTGCTGTTCCACACAGAAGTCAAATAATAAAGAGGATAGAAAGTTCAATTTTGGAAGAAAATTAAAAAAGGAATATTTTCTGAAGAAGTACATTTATTTTTCCCTTGTGTCATCTATTCATATCCTTAGTTCATTGCTAACTTTGGAAACAGATGACTAGTTTGGAAAATCTCTATCTTGAACTCCTGTGCAAATATTTGCATGGTGGAGCTGATCATTCAACCAGTTCAGTCACTTTATCCCAACAATCCATAAATTGGGATGACTGGGACAGTCATATATCTGCCATTTGTAGTGATTCTGATTGTGTAAAGCAGGCTGGGAGATGCACTTCCATTCCCATTTCCTATCTTCTCCTTCTCTGCTAGATCAGGAATGAATTTCCCACATTTTCCTGTCCCTTATCAATATCCTCACACTTCTGCATAAATGTATGTGTGAAAACCCAAACATTTAGAGACCAAGTGTTTGCTTTTGTTGGCCTGTCTTTCTTGTGATCATAGCAATGCTAGTTCCTACTTCCATGATATTATGTAAACAGGCTCCACAATATGGAGAGGAAGAGAAATAATTTTTGCTAGGAGGTTTAAGCTTAATAATAATAATTGACTGTGCAGGGTGTAGTTATGTAAATTGCTCTGAGTTTGTGATGTTCTGAACCTGAGCACTTATATTGTAAGGAATGATGCAAATCAGACAGAGTTCATTAAAAAACCCCTCTCTTAATAAAACTATGGTGGCTACGATGGCCATATGAAATAGGATAACATATGATGTAGTGCTCTTACCTGTAGTGAAGATAGTGGAGATAGATCCACTCCTCACAGCATCTTGAGCTGCTTGCAGGTACACAGTGTACTCTGTATTTTCAGAAAGGCCTTCTAGGCGGATCCAAGTATCTTCTGCATCCACAATCAGCTCCTTTGTGTGTATCATCAACAAAATGGAAATACAAATATAACAGAGATGAAATTTGCAGAGCTTGGGGTAAGAAATGAGAATGAATGGGAAATGAGGAAAGGGTATGTGGAAATTCCCCAGCACCAAGATTGTTATCTTGAACCTTTGACTCTTGGTAGTGGCTGTCTACCAAGACCTGATCAAAAGTATAGGAGTACGTGGAAAAACCAATTATACCAACACGATACAAGAGCCGTGGTGGTGCAGTGGTTAGAATGCAGTACGGCAGGCTACTTCTGCTGATCACCAGCTGCCAGCAGTTTGGCAGTTCGGGTGTCACCAGTTCAAAGTTGACTCAGCCTTCCATCCTTCCGAGGTCGGTAAAATGAGGACCCAGATTGTTGGAGGCAATATGCTGACTCTGTACACTGCTTAGACAGGGCTATGTAAAGCACTGTGAAGCGGTATATAAGTCTAAGTGTTATTGTTATTGTTATGGATGGGTCTCAAATATAATAGAACAGAATATACTAGACCAGGGGTCCCCAACCACCGGTCCGCAGACTGGTACCGGTCCGTGGAACAAGTCCTACCGGGCGCTGGCTTGCTGGGCGCCGCCATCTTTTTGATGAAAAAGTGCTTCCGGTGAGCTTTTCCGGTAGAAAGCTCACCCAAGCACTTTTCATCAAATCAAGATGGCGGCGCTAGCTTCTGGTGAGCTTTCCGGGTAGAAAGCCATTTCTACCCGGAAAAGCTCACGGCGAAAGCGCCGCCATCTTTTTGATGAAAAAGTGCTTCCGGTGAGGTCACGGAAGCACTTTTTCATCAAAAGATGGAGCGCCCAGCTAATGCCGTACCGGGCGCGCCATAAAAAAGGTTGGGGATACCGGGCCGCGGCGTAAAAAAGGTTGGGGATCACTGTACTAGACTACTCAGTTACTGTCAAAGTTGTAAGATCAGGCTTATTCTCTTATTTGAGCTGTTAGAGAATGTCTAATTGCATGAAATTGATATGAAAAACACGGAAGATTGATTTGAGAAGGGACTCATGCAGGGGAGCTGGGAGGAATTACTGTGCTGAGGAAATGGAAAAGGTCCCTATAATCCAGCTGAAGAGATTGGAAGCAAAGTCAGCAATTCAGGATAATTCATTTCTGCTAAACTGATAATTTATCATTATAATAATTTCCATGACAAACTTTTAAGTTTCATTGTCGCTTACTTTACTGAAACAATTTATATAGCAGCTCATCTCATCAGAGTAACTCTAGATGGCATACAGAGGACTAAAAATCCAAATAAAACAGTTTACAAAATAAATATCCAGAAACAGAAAAAACAACAACAGAAACTTCCAGAAAACATATCAATATTCTCCTTCCATTTTCTTAGATTCAGATACTGGAAAACCTCTGCTATCTACTGTAATCCTATATCCAGTTTTCCAAATCTCTATGACAAGACCTCAAACAGAACTAGAACACAATATCCCTTTTCTACAAGCATTTCTCAGTGACTGATAGTTAAGAATCTTGCTCCAAAAATTGGGGATGGATCTCTATATCACTTCTTGATTATTGGACAGAGGTAAAAGTCTGCATCTATTCTGATCAGCTTTTATCTGACTTGAGGACTTTGTTCTTATATCTAAGAACACTGCAATCAATCAAACATTTATTGTCAATGCACAACATGTGTACAATGCAATGTGAGACAAGAGTATTCTGTTTATCTATTATGTGTGGACTTCCTGGTTCATACTAAAACTTGGAGTTGTATAGACAGGGATTTTATATAATTATTTGCTTGAATTTATTAGCTCAACTTCAATGCAGTGTACAACCTCCCCAAACCCAATAAAAACAGATAAAACAATCAAACCATACAGACAGCCTAGATTAAAGTGATCTTATAAACAACACAAATCAATCAATTGAACAGGCAAACAGGAGACAAACTGGTTATTTTTCTGCCCTTAGTGTATGGCGTCTGTTGATAGCTGCCTAGCAGCCCTGTTTATTATGGTATCAAGAAAGGATGCCTTCTCTGTCACAGCTGCCCCGATCAGACAGAATCCTCCTGGTAAATTAAGGACTACCTGTATTGTTTTTATATTGTTTTGGTGTATGTGGGCCACACAAAGCCATTTGGCTTGGGCACCATTAAATCAAATCAATAAGAAAGCTATACAAAGATGTTGCAAAAAGCCTTTAAAAAGTTGCATACAAGTTTGGATAGAAGTGATATCAGCTCCCTTCACTCTCTGCAGTAGTGGGCAGGTCAACTGATGGAAATTGCTTCTGTGAAAGCTTAGGATGTTTTTAGCTAGGTGAAGTTTATGAAGCTTTTTTTGGATTAAAAATAGTGCATAAAATCTATTTAATAAAACCATGTCTTTAAAAATATCTTATCTCTTCTACAATTTCCCTGCAGTTGGACAAGATATAATGCTATTTCTAATACTATTTCTCTTCAGCGATTACAGTGCAGAATGGCTTGAATAGAAGTGGAGGAATGCTCTGAGTAACAGTGTGAAAGGATTCTCATATGTAAGGGAAGAGACTAGCCAGCTTTGCTTGCTTGCCTGTTGCTTCCTTCCATTACATTTTCATACTGTGCAGGCATGAGTACTATCTTACTGAAATAATAATAATGCTGTAAAACTACTATAGTAGATCATAAATAAAATGATTAATGTTCCTTCAATTTGAGATCTACTCTCAGTAACTACTTAAAGAGGCCAATTTAGTGTTTTTGGCAATAATATAGAAATGGCTTGCTAATGCCTTCTGTGATATTTCAACTTTTCAGTCTCATGTACAGTTCTGGAATTCATGATTGTTTTTATGATTGGTTACTTGGAAACAGAAGTTAGGTGTATGTCTATACAGGTAATCAGTGTTTACAACTTTCTGCAGAAAAAAACAAATAAACAGATCCTCCCATATAAGAAACATTATTTTCTTCTCTAACCCATGATAAAGGGCTCTTTATTTTACAGCATTAAGTAACACAGTGCCAAACAGGAGCACTGAGTTATTTTGTGTGCCACAAGGGAAGGAAGTCCTTCCTTTAAACTATTGCTTTTTTAAAGAATTGTAAGAGTTGGCTTTGTAATTCTGGATTGTCTAGATCAGAGGTGTCAAACTCAGGGCTATGTGGTTGGATCTGGTCTGCGGGGGCATCCTGGTCTACCCAAAGATTAGGCCAACGTAGCTTCCGCCTGGTCTGCCCGGTGCAAAGAGGAAACATGCCAACTGTTTGGGGAGTGGTGTCAAGCTGACCATGCCCACCCAATCGGCCATGCCCACCCAGCTCCCCTGAGCTCAACCACAGCTCTGATGCGGCCCTCAATGAAATTGAGTTTGAAACCCCTGGTCTAGATTGCTCATGTGACCTCATAGCCTTCACTCTTTGCTTTCAATGCTTTCAACAAATAGCCATGTTTATTGTTCTGTACTGTAACAACATCATATTAAATATATGATTCTTGATTTGTAGGTGCACTAAGGATAGTAATGAAATAATGGAAGACACTTCAGAATAAACCAGGGAGGAGAAATGACTGCAAACAATTGTTTTACTATGCAAATGATTCCAGACTCCTTAAGGTCATTACACACAAGCAAAAAAAGAAAAATATCAGAGTGGCATTTTGTTTGATTCAATGACTTATCATTATAGGCCTCAAGTGGCCAGACCTGGCTGCTTTCCAAAAATCATCAATATCAATTTCTACCATTATGAGACATGAAACTCATGAGAATTATAATGTAAGTGTACAGGAAATCTGAAAATAGACTTAACATAGATGCTCCCAAATTATTTGATACAGCCACAAAATGTTGCCACCCCTCATAACAGAGCTAAAAGATGAAGGCCCCACCTTGCGGCTCCCATCAGGGGATCTGTATGTCATGATGTAGTTCTCAATCTCAGCTACAGGAGGAAGCCATGAAAGAAGAGCACTTCGCCGAGTCACTTCACTTGCTATAAGAATTGATGGCGGATCCAAAACTGTAAAGATAGGAAAGGAATAGAGGAAGAGGCCTACATATCTATGTAAAGGTGATAATGATTTTAAAAAATGAGTCATGGAGAACTCAGTTTCCCAGGGGAAAAATGCCTGCCAGGTTCTCAGTGGGACTCAGTTTCCACGCCATTAACTGAAGAAACTAGCCATCTCTACATTATTCTTTATGTTTTTTAGAACAATTCTGAGTAAGAGGAGGAGCAGAAAATGAACAATGTACAATAAGTCACTGAGCTTAACCTAGAAAACATAGATGCAATTGTGGCTTATCTGTATTAAGTAACTTGTAAATTCCTACCAGAGGGAGGAATATACAGTATAATACTTACGAGTAGTAAAGTTGGTGAAGATGGTTCTACTTGTGACAGGCCCATTGATGGCATACATGGTGACTTTATAGCTGGTACTAGGAAGCAAATCAATAAGCTTATATTCTTGTTCGGTCCTGTCCACCAAAATAGTTTCTCCCGCAACTGAAATCAGAGGCAAAAAGATTGAAAAGAACATGAGGCTAAGTGGGATCCAAATGGAAACAAGAATTAGAATTAATTATCAGGCACCTCATTCAATCTTACAAAGGAAAGAATCACACAGTTTTCAGAGAGCAATAGTCCAGGTTTATTTTAGCAAGACCACAATCAGATACAAATTCAGCAAGTCTCAAAAACTGAATTCATGTTAAGTCATAAATCTTGTGCATTTCTAATATTACGATAAACAGGGAGATTCATTCCTATGTCACAGTTGGGAACTTTTTTGTGATTCATACACAACATTGTTTCTTGATAGGGAAAATGTGTAGACACAAATTCAGCCTATATTGTAGGAATCCTGCCAGAAGTAAATAATGTTGAAGAACAACAATAAAGCAGCTCTTACTTCTTGTCCTGAATTAATTACAGTACTTGTTGTTATTTCTGCAAGAGAACAGTACTGAGTCAATGGCTAATTGTCTTATTAACCAACAGTTATCACGTTTAAAAAATATGGTTATACTTGTATCTTTACAAATTTTAAACAAATGTATGCTTCCTTGAGATGGAGCAAAGTGTGGAGATGGAAAGGTCTGAAAGCATAACAACTGAAAAAAAAGTAAGAACAGTTGTCCTTCACTCATCTGTGACTGAGAAAGATGGAGGGCCTGTCCTATATCTGATAGTTAAAGTGTGAGTGATAAAAATATGAGAATAAAAATATTGTTGTAAAATATAATGAAATGTATGCCAAACATTTTTCAGCATTTAATGATTAATATCAACTTTCACCATCAGCCCCAGTCACTTTTGTTTAGCTTAGCTGATTGGTGGTGGTTGCTCCAATTTCATGCTGAATTCTGATCATTACATAAAGACATACCACTGTCGTGGGTAAGCACAATGACGTAATTTTCAGCTTCAACCCCAGGCGGGTCCCACTTTAGCAAGGTTTCTGTTGGGGTAATGTTTACGGCAATCAAATTCTTTGGATGATCCATGGCTGAAAAAGAGGCAAAAAGCAAGATGAGGTAGTCATCAGGATTATGTAGTCATTTCAGCAATTAGTAATGATGAAAAAATAAAACAAAGACAATAGAAAACACAGTAAAGGTTTATGTTTATGCATGCAAAAGTTACACAGGGGAATAATGTTATTTATTGCTTAAATTTATTGCTTAAATTTATGTGCCACCCATTTCCCCAGTAGGGTTACTCTGGGTGGCTTATGAGAACAAAACCCTCATGGAAGTTTTGTAAACCTTCAGAGTCATTGATCTGATGGATGAATGTCCCAAAAAGGTGCTTTTTCAAGAGGCAACTGGACTTTTTTGTTTTTCTTTGAAGATGTTTCACTTCTCATCCGATGAGAAGCAAAAACTTTGCTTTTTGTTGTTGTTGTTGCCTCTTGAAAAAGCACCTTTGGGACAACCATGACCTGGATGACTGAGAATCTTCATAGACATGATGGATGAATGGATGTCTCAATAAATAAATATTTTAGAATAATCATTATCAACAAGTTCTCAACTAGAAATTATCCGTGAAGCACTTGATTGTTTTTTGTCTTCCTTGAAGCTGCTGTATTTCAAGCTTAGATTTTACTGGACTATGAATTAGTAGGTTTAGAACTTGTTTGGATTACATCTTCAGCAATAACACAATATTAATACATGACCAGAGATATTTTATCACTTCTATTCCCTTCTCTCCAAAAGGGAAGATTGAAGAAAATGATGTAAGCTGGAAAGCTGCCTATAAATTTTCAGCATATACCCGAAACTTTGGAATTATTTATTGCTGTATCAGGATATATTCTGAGATAATATCAGATGATGTGAATTGTAGGAACATTTGGAATAGGATAGGCAATTTGTGGACCACATTCTAGTCTTAGCATTCCTCTACTCCTCCTGAATTATCCTTAAGCCCAAATTTTGATAGTATGATTTTTGGGTCAACATTAATATACAGATATAAATACAAGTGAATGATTCTCAAATTGGTCAACATGTTTCGACCTTAGGTAATTTGAAAGGCTTAGCTATAGGTTAATAGTATATATTAATACTGTACATATTGTTTACTATTGCTCCTTTCTTTATAACTCATTTCTCAGTGGGTAGTAGTAGAGCTTTGTCCCAAAGGAAGAATTCAAAATTTATTTCTCAAACATTTGTCTCTTTACTTTGTCAGGGCCAATGCATCCAATAGCTATTTAGTGGAATATTTGAATTTGACTACTAGTTCAATATGGCCAATATAGTCTGAAGCATAGACTTCTGAATAGACCACGACAGGAATTCATTAATATAATTAGACTGAACATCCTTTAGCTTCCCCAAATTTGTTTCTATCGAAAGGCCTGGTTCCTGGCTCATTCAAATTCAGTGGGATCAGTGGGAAACAGGGTCATCTTATAATTAGCTAATAATGCTTGTCCATCATGAGCCATCTTTTCCCCAAATCAACTTGCTACACTTCTATATTTTCAAAGGCGCATCTCATACCTGTATACATGGTATGTAAAAGTGGTTCACTTTCCTCTCTGCCTCTTATACTCTTTAGGCTGATTTCATATTCAGTTGAAGGCTGCAAGTAGTTGAGAGTATATTCAGTAATACCTTTTGCAACAACTATATTGTCAACTCGTCCTGTATGGGTTGAGAAAAAGACCTTGTTATTTTCAGCGAATGTAGGTGCTCCAAAGACAGCCTGACAAATGTAAGGTGGTATCCAGGCAGAGTTTGCAACTTTGCATCCTTAGTTCCATGGAAAAAACTGAAAAAATCAGGTTTCCATCCTTATGATGCTTCTTTCTTTTCTGGATGCAACTACAGGTAGCTCTTGACTTACAACCATTTGTTTAGCAATCATTCAAAGTTACAACAACATTGAAAAAAAGTGACTTACAACCAGTCCTTGCAGTTACAACTAGGTATGTGGTATCCCCAGGGTCACATGATCAAAGCTTGGATGCTTGGCAGTGAATTTACAACAGCTGCAAATGTCCTGAGGTCATGTGATTGTCATTTGTGACCTTCCTAGCTGGCTTCCAACAAGCAGAGTCAGGGGGGAAATTGGATTTAGTTCACAACTGTTTGATTCACTTAACATCTGCTGTGATTCAATTAAGATCCATTGCAAAAAATATCTTAAAATCAGGTGCAATTCACTTAGCAACTGCCTTGCTTAGCCATAGAACTTTGAGTCTTTATTATGGTCATAATTTGAGGACTACTTGTTAAGCATCTAAAATCTGCGAAAATGGCCATAAGAAATCTTCTAATCCATTGGAAGTATACTGATTGGCAGTTATCTACAGAAAATCTCTGGTATTGTTTCACTTCAGACTTGGTGGACTTAATTAAAATGTAACCCAGAAATGTATGGAATAAATTATTGGCGCTGTGCATTGCAATCAAACATGGATTGTATTTAACACATTATCTGAAGAAGAGGGTTCTCCATCATAATTTATCTCATGAAAAAAATTCAGAGCTTCTTGAAATACAGTTTGAGAAGCAATCCAACATTACATTTACAATCCCTAATATTTTTGGAGAGATGTTTATCCATGTTGTGCTGTAAGATTTTCTAAGCATGATAATAGTTCTTTTCTAACAACCTAGACCAAACCGCATGTTTGCTAGATTCATATATTGTGCAAAACAATATTGTAGTTTGTTTGGTTTTGGTTCAAAATATGTTAATTCATCCATTGTGATTTGTAAGCTGTGCTTTATAGTTTAGATTATTATGTGAACTAAGCTAATTGCAACTTATTCAATAAGCTGTGGTTAAAACAATGGTGGCTTATCACACTGTATGAACTCATTTTATACTTGCTTGTGGAAACATATAAAAAAGCTGAGCTGAATTAGGCTGAGCTGAGCGATAATGAGTGGTCCATTAGTGGGATTCTATCTGTGCCACTACCGATTTGGTGGGTGATCATTCCTGTGTACATGTGCCCCTAACACGTCACATGCCCCTAATGCACCAATCAGCTGAGATGATGAAGAAATGAAAAGCTAGGCGTGACCCTCCCACCCACCCATGCGCTTTTCTCTTCTTTTATCCTCTCAGCTGATCGTTGGAGGCTTTTTTTTTACTACCAGTTTGGCTGAACCGGTCCGAACCAGTAGCATACCACCAGTGGAGTGGTCCCTAAGTAACTTGTACATTTCTATGGCTGGGGATGGATTTGAACCTGCGTCTCTCTCTGATCCTGGTTCAATATTTTAAGTTACTACTATAACATATTCTATACAATAAATAGACATATATGCATCTACTCAACTCCAAATTCTCTGTAAACATATAATGCTATTTGTTCCCTATTTTTAAAATGTGCAGTTGCATTATGTAGACATGCTTCCATGTTTACAGCAGAATGTCAGAAAGCAAGGCAGGTGACTGAATTACTTATGCAGTGAATTACTTCTGGGGAATGTGTACTCAAGTAATTAGCAGATGACTTTTCATATAGAAGTAGCCTATTCAAGGTGCTTGTCAAATGCAATGAAAGTCTCTTGCCAAAACATTTACCCCTATTTTATTTTGAGTGCCCATCTGTCTTTTAAAATTAAAATCTTTGGAAGTCTGGAGTATCATTTTATGGAACTGCAATAAAATAATATTTTTTTAGCACATTAAGACTGCTGTTCCAGGCAAACATACCTGGGAATAAACTGTATCCAGTGAACTGGATCTTAAGTCAGCATAAAGGTGCATGAATGGGACAATGTTAGTCTCAAAGGAAAAATTATTCATACAGTCAGTAAGACTCTTAATAATGCTGGCTGAAAGTACCCAGCTGCTGAATAGGTTATCCTGCTGAAGCCTGACCTTTATTTAAATCCATGTATATATTTTCTATTGGAGCCCTGAACTCCATTCACAAACTTTGAGGATGGAGCAGAATTACCTTGGGCAGATTTGCATGAAATCTTATAGTGGTCAAAAGGTGCAATTGGAGGTGCCCAATGGATAGCCACAGATTCTGTAGTAACATTGAGAACGGTCAAGTTCTTCGGTGGATCAATCCCTATGTGAAACAAAGGACAACAGTTACAAGTTCCAAAATTCACATTCTAATGGGAATATAGTGAATAGGTCTTAATGTAAACCACTCCAAATTTGATTGCAGAAAGTATGACTTCAGCAACAGAGTGGTCAATGCCTGGAACACATTACCTGACTCTACTGTCACATCCCCAAACCCACACTCCTTTTCCCTCAAACTAAGCACTATTGACCTCATCCCATTCCTAAGAGGTATGTAAGGGGCATGCATAAGCGCACAAATGTGCCCACCGTCCCTGTCCTATTGTCCCCAATTATTCGTACCTATTTCCTGTATTTATACTTATGTTTATTCTTATCTCTATTATCTTGTAAGCGATTGACAAATAAAATAAATAAATATATAAATGATGAGGATGAGGTCCAGGATCTCTTGATTCTAAAAAAACAAAACAAACCCAAACCCAAACCACCCATAACTGCCATACCAGCTAAAGATCAGCAGGGCTTTTGAGAACCTCCAACCATAGATGTGCTAATTCAGGATTAGCACATCAATTGAGAAGCAAGCAATTTCATTTTCATTTTTGAAAGCTCTCTGTTCCCATTAAAGCAACCAATTTTGGACAGAAGTGTGGTGTGTTTGTTGTGTCAGGGTAATTAAGGAGAAATGGGACCAGTTTGTTTTCCAAAAGCCCCCCTTTTCTATTTCTACTCATATGTCTCAAGGAAACAAACATAATATGTTAATAATTTTGTCAGCCAAAGTTTGGTTGTGTGATACTATATATTGAAAATGGTTTTCTGTGATACCAGATGTTTCTATAGTCCAGCCAAGTGAAGGCAAAGTGGTATACATGGCACTAGCAAGGGAGATGTGTGAGAAACCATGAAACAGGGAACTGGTTGTCTTTGGCACTACATAAAGTCCGTGTTCTCTCTGCCTCAACTGCAGTATTTTACTGCTCCTTACTCCAATCTGAAGTGTATGGCCATAGATTGTTAGCTACTTGTTTCCATTTGGAAAACAAAATACAGCTGATAGTAAGAAGGTTCTCAAACATCAGAGAGCTACAGAGACTATTTTCTAAATTAAAATAGGGAAGCTCTCTTCATTTTTACCTCATAAAGAATAATTTTGGAATCTGCAGAATACAGTAATACTGATTTCCCCTAGAGGAGGAACTCTTGCATTCTGTATTAGTTTCTTTTCCAGCTATTGCCCCTCATCAGAAAATGATAAATCCTGAACTAGACTTATACCAAGATTGAGCTGGCTGAGTTTTTGTGATATGTATTGGTTGCAGGATCCTGTATGGCTTACCAGAATTGTTAATAATATAAATGTATTTCTTGGAACAGACTACTAGCTCTCCAAAAGTTTGGGAATTACAGTACTAAGATAAATAAATTGAGATGGAACATTGATTTTTGGTTAATCCATATCCTACTTCACCGATCAAAAATTAGGTTTACATCATGTTATAATTTTCATAACAATCTTTATGGCCTCACATATCATTCTTAGACTAGAAATGTATTATTCCCCTATTATACTGAAACACTCTACGTTTCAAATATGATCTAAAGAGAATGTTTTGGAATGTAATGAAAGCAAATGGCTCTTTAAAACAGTCACATCTTTTCTTTTTACATTTTGGGGGCATTATTGAAAGCAGATGGGGCTATTTAAAGGAGCTGAACTATTAAAGCAAATGTATCCTAATGTGACTTCTTCAAACAGTATTGAGGACTGAAGCATACAGTTATTTATGTTTTTAGATATTTCAGAAAACTGGACAGCTTATATTAAGTAGGCAATGTAAGCTAGTCTACCTTAAGCTAAATATGATTTTTAATACCCCAAAAGAGTTTAATTTAAATCAAAGAGCATTCTCTCATTTCAAAGATTGCCTTTAATATGCACTTATTTACTTATTAGATTTATAAGGCTTCCAACTCAAACAAGGTGACTTGGACAACATAAACAGAAAAACAAAACAAAAAATAAAGACGCCCCCAAATAAAGCTATGAAGCAAACAGAATATAAATATAAAATACAAAATATGAAGTAGCAACCAAGCACAATAATAAAAACATCCAAATGGGGACTCAACTGGTCCCAAATAACTGGTGGAAAAGTTAGATTTTTAAAAAATAGATAAATACATAGCTTTATTGCAGATCCCAAGCAATTCTCATGTCAATCAAAAGCAGTTTCTACTGTTTTGTTCTCCCATTCCTTCCACTTGCTGTCTGCTTCTTACTTATTTTTTTCAAATATTTTATTGCACTTTTTTCAAGATTACAAATTACTTTTACATTCTTTACAACACTGTGACATTGATGTTACTAATATGTCTGTATACATATATACTTTTAATCCTTATTTCTATTATCTAACCAACTATAACATTTGTCCCAGATGGTGTAATATTCCGATTCCTCTCTGTCTTTCAATTCTAAAGTAAGCTTATCTATCTCTGCACAATCCAACACATTTTTTTTATTACCAATCCCTCGGAAGGGGTGCTGTCCAATTTCCAATTTTGTGCAAAGACAATTCTAGCCGCAATATAATATATTTAACTTTTTTACTGGGAAAAAAAATCTTAACAGTTTAGATCTTAACAGTTTCCTGAAGGCAACCATAATTTTGGTGGTGTTGGTATATGTATGTGTGTTTTGTGTGTGTGTAGAGATATACTTTCAAGGGCAACTACTCAAAAGGCATCTTCCTAAAGGACCTTGTAATCAACTCTCTTGCAGAAGAGATTAAAAAACAGGCATCACACCAGAATACAGAATACTCTGCTCTTTTACCTGTTGTGACCGAACCAACTATTGGCTCAGAGCTGACAAGGCCATGTATAGCCACCAGGGACATGATATACTCTGTGGATGGTTGTAGACCTGACAAAGCAGCATGTCTCTTTGTAGGGTCCAGCATCACTTCCTTGGTTTCCTCCTTATCTTTGGGGCTGTAGGTCAGTATCAGCCTATCAGCTGGAGGTGAGGGGTCATTCCAAGTGATGTTCACGCTGGAGGAAGTTACACGAGAAAAGTGAAGTTGTGTGATTGGTCGGAATCCTAAAAATAAGAGCAGAGAACAGACTTGTAAATGTGAAAATGGTAGGCTGGGGTTTATTCAGCCCCAGGATGTGAAATGTAGTGATAAATTTAGGTGTGCTCATCAAATAATCAGAGGTAATTTTCATTAACATAGAAATAGGGGAGGGCTAAAACCTCAAGGCTATAAGTATACCATAAAACCTTGAGTATGCATATGTGAAACTGCATAATTTATCTTAATACATTAAGGATAATATCAACCCACTTTTATTAATTAACTTAAAATAGGATCAAATGTGCCTCTCAGCTAAGAAAGGTTACTGTTACTGTTAAGATTTTGGAAATTTATCTTTGGAATGGATCTCATGAGCATTCTTGAATTTTAGCTCTCTGTTTTGAGTAATTAAAAACTGTTCTGAAATCAATTATTCTATACAAAAGGATTAATCAAGGTGGGCTGCAGCTCATGAAGGACAGGGCCAGGGGTGGGATTCTACCCATTCTGACCTGTTCTATCCTTGTTCTGTCCTTGTTAACTTTCTAAGCAGTTTGGAGAACTGGTAGTTAGAACAAATCTCCTTTTGTTTTTTTACACCCTTATTACATTCTTGGCAGACTGCCTAGACTTTCTGTCTCTGAAGGAGGTTTTTTTTTAAAAACTTTCTTAAAGGGGAAGGGTTATTTTAAGCTTTTTACACTGCTGTTGGGAGGAGATACTCCCCTGGATATACTTCTAGCCACATGCAACAATCAGCACTTTGAAGAAATAATTGAATAACCAGAAAGGAGCTTTTAATGACAAGGAACCAAGATGAGTGATATTCAGCAAGGCTTCTTGGCTAGCTAGAAAGATTGACATTCAAACATGAGTTTACATACCCTTTCTGAGTTTTGGTCTAAAACTGGTTTTTGGTGAAGTTTAATTCTGTCCTTGGTGACATTTAATCCTGTGTTTATTGATGGGATAATTTTCCCTATTCAGCTTTGTTTGAAAGGAAAAAGGTTAATCTCTGTTCCTGAAAATAAACTGGGTTGAGAAATCTGGCTAGTTCCTGTGTCTATTTGTTCTGGTAATTGGTTTAACAAACAACAGCTACTGTTGTGATTTAATTATTTATATTGTGTTTGAATTTTTTCCTGTCTCATGGTTTCTTTTTCTATCTGGGGAGGGGGTCTTCCTTCACTGCTTTAGTGGTATCTGGCACTGTCCTTTTGGGGTATAGTTCCAAGAGGCAGGATGCAAGCTTGGCAGTTGGCACTGATTTTTTTACTGCCTTTCTGGGGGGCATGTGATCTTTCCTTAAATCTGGATGATTTCCATAGGATATCTTGTGAGATGAGTGAGACCAGCTGGTATCTTTAAGTGGTGCAAATGGTTCTAAGGATTGCTTTTCCTGGGTGTGCTCTTTCTGGAGAGCTTAAATGACCTCTGGGTTTCACTTTATGAGCAACAAGTGGCTGCTAATAGTTAGCATTGCATTTTAACTATTTTAATTCCTCAAGGTGCTCTGGCACCCTGCCTGATTTGTAACTCCGGCTTGTAGATATTTTTAATCTAATGATTGGTACCTAGGGTAGCTTTTTGCAAGCAAAGAAGCTTTTTGTATTTTTGTACAAGTAATCCTTGACTTACAACAGTTCATTTAGTGACCATTCAAAGTTACAATGGCACTGAAAAAATCCAGCATCACCACAGTCACGAGAAGCCAGGAGAGGAGAAATGCCTCTCAACATGAGTGACATCGAATTGACCATGCCCATTCAGTCACATGACCACCAAGCCACACCCACCAACTATGCCACGCTCACAGAACTGGTTGTTAAAAAATTTGAATCCCACCCCTGGACAGGGAGCTGGGAAAAATAAGTGTGTGTGTTTGTGTGTGTGTGTGTGTGTGTGTGTGTGTACATGCACACGGCCATTCAGATGCCCAGTGCATGAGAGAAACCTTCTAAATACTAGAGAGCTTTGTTTAAGGCAAATCATCTACACCAGGGCTTTAAAACTCCCGATCTGCAGGCTGGATGTGTCATGTGTTGGACACACCCATGCCCAGTTTAGCAAAAGGGGAAAAAAAAGTCCTGATACATCACGTGACACCTCTGTGATGATGTGAGTTTGACACTCCTTATCTACACCAACCAAATGTGACATGGAACACTTAGTCATAAAATAGCAATGGAAGACCTTTGAGATTACCCTCAGTATCTGATTAATGTAATCGGATAGTTCTTTAGTACCTGTGAAGGCATCCACGGTGCTTTCCAAGCTTTGCTGTCGGCCCCTTTCAGCAATGACCGAGATAGTGTATTCAGTCCCAGGTTCTAAGTCTGTGAGTGTAAGCTCAGATTTATCTTTAGAGACAGTAACCTCTGACGCCATTCCTGAAGCTTGCATGAAGATGACCCGATAATGATCAATGGGACCCTTGACTTTGGTCCAGGACACAGAGATGGATGTTTCTGTGGAAGCTGTCACAATCAGGTCATGAGGGCTGTCCAACTCTATGGCAGCAGCAGGATATGTAAAAAGACAGAAAGTAACAAGGGCATGGAATGCATTCATCTGCAGGATAAGAACTAACTTAAATTTTGAGTTTTATGCTGAATTGTATTGTGTTTTCATGTCCGTAACATTTATTTAAATGCCAATTTAAACCACTCTGAGCTATTTGAAGAACACAGCTTGAATGTGAAATGATAAATGGTCAGATACACAGACTCTAGAACAACAGATTACACTAAAAAGTCTATCATGAAGACATTTCATAAGAACATTTCCAGTGAAAATCTATATAAATTTGAATATGTCTTGAGAAGTAGGCAGGGGTGGGATTCTACAGGTTCGCACCTATTTGCTAGAACCAGTTGTTAATGTTCTAAGCAGTTTGGAGAACCGGTTGTTAGAAGAAATTACTGGCCTAATCCTGTAAGGAAGGCAGGAAGGAAACATTCTGGTGTTGCTTACAGAAACTGCCTCTCCATTAACTGTTATTACATTCTTGGCAGGACTAGACTTCCTGTCTCAGGAATGTCTCTGGGTTTTTTTTTTTCCTCCTTTGCTGGTACTTTGCCTGTGTGGAGTGACCATTCAAAGTTACAATGGCACTGAAAAAAGTGACTTATGACCATTTTTCACACTTACGACTGTTGCAGCATCTCCACAGTCATGAGAAGCCAGGCGAGGAGACGCGTGCCTCGATGTGAGTGATGTTGAGTTGGTTACGCCCAGCCAGTCACATGACCACCAAGCCATGCCCACCAACTAAGCCACGCCCACAGAACCGGTTGTTAAAAATTTGAATCCCACCCCTGGAAGTAGAATTTTGTATACAGACAACACAGTTGAAACCCTCTATAGTAGCCATTAGCTGTCATATCAATACTTCTGGCTTAAAAAGATCAACAGCTACACTTCTTTCCTGGTCCCAGAGTTGGTCCTCAGCAATTTGTGACCACAACCAATGACATTTTCCCCTCACAGATATAAATAATAACAAAATTAAATTGCTATCATCAGCTGTCCTTTAATTGTGTCTCAGATCTATTTAAAAGGGTGAGTTTGGCCAACATACCCACATACACACAGCAACTAAAAAGTGCTTTTCTTCCATCTTTGAGAAGAAAAATTTCCCACATCTGATAGTGCGCATGTTGCTGTTCTTACAGAATCCAGTGTTGAACACTTCCAGGTCAGTGATTGGTAGCTTCCTGGCTGACCTCCCCCTCTCCATCTAGCATTACCTCCTGGTAGCTAAACAAATCACTTAACAGTTGCCCTGAACATATGCTATTGGGTGAATGTATTCTTTTCCTATCTCTCTGACAAATGGGGAGGGATAATTGCCAGTTTTATAGTGCTTTGTTACAAATGCCCATTTCCCCTTTGTTCTGCTTTGTCCTGCAGCATTTCTCCCCTTAAAATCACTTCCCTTCATGGGAATGGGATAGTTTGTCTTTCTATTCAATGGGATTGGAGGGTCCAGGGCAACCCCAATCTCCCACCACAAATCTCCTATATGTATTGAAAAGGAGAGATGAAAGATGGAAACATTCTGGAAGGAGCCCTGCCAATTTATGAATAAGGGAAGGAGCTGGTGCAGCTTGGCTCTTGTGCCACAGTGCTACTTCCCTTCTGCATATGTCTTCCTCATTGAAAACCTTCCATAGATAAAGAGACTGACAGCTGCTGTTAGTGGGTGGTAGGCTTTAACTCTGTGGCTCCAGCCTCCACTATACTGTATGCCCTCCTGTCGGGAACCCTTTCAGGTAGATGGGAAGGAGCAGTCTTGCAAAGGGCTAGTTGAAGCCCAACAGATTGCTAACTCTGAAGACTTCTCCTCCACTTAGGTCTATCTGGAATGTTGTCTGCCAAAATAACAGGGAAAATAAAACTCCTTGGACCTGCTACAGGGGCAGGCTGCCTGTGAGATCGTGGCTATGTTGTTAGGACATGTCCTCAGTAAACTTAAGTGAGGTGTCTTTGTGTGTTATGCAATGCAAATGGAAGCTTCATTGGCCTTGCTTGTTTATTTAAAACAATTTATAGGATCTTATGGTGGTTATAGCCATAAATCAATAAAACCTATTGTTATTGTTAGTGCACGGCATTGTTACATTAGCCAGGAGACCACAATGCTATTGCAGAGTAGTAGTTTGCTGTCAGTTTACCAGCTCTATTGTACGACATGCTCATGTACTTCCCAAGGCTGGAGGATGGGCTGGCTTTCCCCCAGAAAGAGATGAGTGGCTGTTCTTGCATCATCATTCTAGGCCCTCTCTCTCCCTCAGAGCCATCTCATAAATAGGGACTGCAAATAGGCACTGCAACCAGAGCCAGCGGAAATCTGACTGCCTGCACAGAACACCAGGCTTGTCTCCCCACCAAAACGGTCCCTATTTATCTACTCGTGTAGAACATGCTTTTGAACTATTAGGTAGACAGGACCTGATGCCAGTGATTGGAGCTCACCCTGCCACACAGCGCTAGAACTCAAACCACTGGCACAAAGATCATCTCCAGCATCATTAAGACATTGAGCCACCACACCTCCATAAAACCAATGATAGAAAGACACGTATCCTTTCAAGTCAGTCTTGGACAAATAAGTGCAATTTCCTTCATAACATTTTTGGAAATGATTTGCCAGTGCTTCTTCCAAAGGCAGAGAGGCACCCAAAGACATGCATCTGGCTTCATTCTTAAGGCAGGATTAGAACACACAGTTCCCCAGTTTCTAGCCCAGTGTCTTATCATTACCTCAAACTGGCTCTTAGAAAACATATATTAATTTAAAACACAATAATTATACATGCATAATTATGCACACTGACCCCTGCATTTATGGGCCAAAAGACATCGACAGGTTCTGGATATTAAATCTAAATAAGGAAGGGCAATACTAATGTTTCACTTGATGCCAACATGCAAGTAATACCATTGCCATCTCAGCCTCTGGGAAGGAGCATTTGCAAAATTAGGAGAACAGAGAAAGTCCTTCTTTGGATTCCAGCTGAAAATGATTTACTCAATGCAGGCTTGAGGTTCAGATGGTGTGACCTGAGTTTTTCTGCCTGGTTGGTCAATCAATCAATTTCCCTTCTCCCTAATCTGAAACTGCATTCTTAAAAGCACAGGTCCCTAAAATACAGATTGGCAATGGTAATGTTACAAGCATGCAAAGCAATCAGCCAAGCCTAATATGGAAAAGAAGTAGAGTTGAGTAACATTGATAGAGCAGTTTGATCTAAAAATCAATATTTTTAGATTCTAAGGCAGACGTTGATATTTGCCACACTAATCACTATATAAATATCAAATAAAGACAAAAGCTGTTTGCATTGAATTTCCAGCTGTAAATACTTTCCCATGTGTAAAATGTCAGCTTGCTCTTGGGTGTATAAAAATAGAACATCTTTAATGCTATTCTTCCCAGTATACACAGAAATGGAGGCTAAATCACAGCTCTTCCCACATCTGTATCATTTTATTTTGTACATCTGCTATTAATTCAAAGAGATCAAGAGTTTTTAAAAGCATCCTCATAAATATGAATGACAGAAACTTTGCAGTATTCCTCTTTAAACCTTTCAACTTCTTGTTCCCCTTTGTGTTCTTATATATTTTATTTTTGCTTATTTTTCTTTATGAGAAGAATCTGGGAGAGTGCATGTTGCTATTTTCACACATTCAAAAGCACACATGACTCAACATGGGAGATAGAAAGTTGCAAACATTTGATTCTGTGTTAAACGTAATGTTTCCTTTGCTGAATCGATTATGTGCAATCAGCCATGCTATTTTCTTGGAGCTAAATGGATGTTGTTTGATGCTGCCTTTTTTCTAGCATATTTTCTCCCAGTTATCTGATCTATGGTCCTGCTTAGGTTGAGTAAGTATCGTGAATTGTCTACTTTTAAAAGAAAAAGCTCATGAAATCCATAGCGTATAGATGGTAATCTGAAAACAGTTTAACTGAAAGCTTCTGAGCTTTATAAAAATTAAGTGAAGATGTAGCAAACTCTCAAGAACATGGTTATCATTTTTTTTCCAGAAAAGGAGGGGGGAAAAGGGGGGTAGAGGGAGACTTTCCACATATTTCTTTGTTTTGTTTATACTGCACACTCTGGATTTGTGCATATATGCTCTAGAAATATTGATTTTTCAAATTCTCACTGTTATCTGATAAACAGAAGTTGCTATAGGATTATTGTAAGCAAATGTGTAACAGTCAAGTGGTGCCAGTTCTATGATAGAGACTGAGCCTTTTTCTGGTGCCTTGTTTGTCCCACAGTATACTCCTACCCCCCGGGATACTTTTCCTGCCCCAATCAAAGAAAGCACAAAGCCTGTTTGCTTGACCTTGATGTCCCAACAGTGTAGCATTACAGAATGAGTTGACTTGGAAGTCATTAAATTTGGTGTGTTTTCATTTTTAATTCCAGAAATTATTCTCATGTGGAAGACCAGAATGTGGGACAGATGATTTTTTCTGCTTATAAATCACACTCAGGGTTACATAAGATACACTGAATATTCTCTAGCAGCAACTAAGGGAAAGGAAATATCAATCCCTTGTCTGTGCTAAGTAAATCTATTACAGCATTTTCAACAGGTAGTTTACCCAGCTGTGGCTAACAAATTTCTAACTAAGAAATGCATAGGCTCTCCATCCATGTTTTCACATCATGGCTTGAGAAGGCGGAAGTCCACTGAGATGTATATTCTGTTTATTATTATTTTTATTTATTGAAAGTATTTGCCATCCATCTCAAAACAAAATTACTCTGGGCCAATGATGCATCAACTATTTAGGATATATTTTTATTGACACTTTAAAAGTGAATCAGAAATGTATAGAGAAAAAACATCTAATCACCTTGAGGTGAGCTAGTCTTTTTCTGTTGGCTTAACGTAGATTCCTATGGAGTTCTGGGTCTGCCCTTGTGGCTGAGGGGAGGTTGAAACCCTGAGACATGTTCAGTTGTATTTCTTATTTTATTGAGATCCTTGTGTGTGACTACTTCTCTCAATTTTAACTAATAAAGTAAGTATATAGTTTATTAACTGATATACTTTATACTTTCTTTTTATTGCCAAGTGCAGATAGAGCTGTTCCTCTTCATGTGGCCAAAGTTTATGCTGCAGCATGTTGATTCTGCCAAATGACACTTCAAAGATTGGGTTAGTAATGAGTAATTTAAGCCCTGAGCTGTATCTAGATCTTGCCAGAATGCTTTTCATGCTAATGTTTTGCTTTGTTATGTTTTTACTTTGACAGCTCAATGGCTGTAATAAAATTTTCCTTGTTTGCTTAAGGAAAGAAAACATCAACTTTTCTCTCTCAGAATTTCTAAAGAATGTTGAGAGCAGTCCTTAAATGTAGCTAAGAATCCTGGGGTTGGGCAGAAAATATAGCTCTGCTCCACAGTTGTTTTTAAGTTAAACATATTTCCCATCAAAAATTTATTCAGATTCCAATAGGAATCCAAAACGAATTGCTGGGCCAGGAGCTGTTCATAAACAATTCTTGGCCCAGCAATTACACCATTACTGCACTGTAGACTGAAGGCATCTAAAGATGGCTGCTGTCTTTGTAGCAAAGATAATAATTCTCACAAAACCAGCACCATACATTATTCTTTAAACTTTGAACATGCTTTGAAGCGTTTTGACCTTAATAGGAAAATGAAGTTACAATGATGCCTGCCATTTGGAATTTAGCAGACTTGAAATCTTAAATGCTTTTCAGCATAGGTCTCATTGCAATGGCCTTATCTATCTTCGTGTATGAGTTAAATATCAATTAACCATTCCGCTGCAGGATAATTTCACTCCATGTGATTGCAAGAGAGGGATGGTTGGGCAGATATGTTAGGCTGTAGGTTTTCTCAGCTTTCTGGAATTAACTGCAAAGCTTCACTTTGTTGAGGGCTGGTTTCTGTTTTGCAAGCAAAGAAAGAAATGAAGAGATTATTCTGTGGATCAGAAAAGCCATGTTGCTGGCACTGGAGAAAAGTGGCTGTTAAAAAGCCAAGGAGAGATCCTTGGTAATGAGGTCAGATGGTTTACAGAGCTCCATCAACAGCAGCTGATTACCTTCCCCTGTTTCAGATTAAACAAGTTTAGCATTTATTAAATATGCTTAGTCTTTTCTTCCTGATATTTGTAAAAAAAAAAAGGTTTTTTTTTCTCAAATGACAACAGCAATTTGGACGTTGTATTCAGAATAAATATTGTTGTTGCCTTACAATGTTACTTTTTCATTATTGATTTCCTGGCAGACCTTTATTTAGCCACTATTTCCACTTCTGATAAAATCTCCCCCCACCCCCAAAAAAGCAGTGCAACACAGGTATCTAGGTTCCACAGCACAAATAGTCCTGTTAAAACAGAGCCCAATGGCCAGGTAGGAGACTGGCATATAATGAAGAAATGAAATATTGCCCTGAGGGTGAGCATTAAAACCATTCCAAGCCAGCTTGCTCTAGTGATTAAGGCACCAGGATAGAAACCAGGAGACTGTGAATTCTAGTCTTTGTCTTAGACATGAAAGCCAGCTGGGTGACTTTCGATCAGACACTCTCTGTCAGCCCAACTGACAACACAGATTTGTGGGTATAATTAGAAAGAGAAAGGAGTATTAGGTATAAAAATAATGCAGGTGAGCTTAATTTAAAAAAATAATAATCTAAAGGAGGTGCTTTTTATTATTTTTGGTGGAGTTGTGAGAAAGCAAAGTAATATTGGCCACAGATCCATATTACAATGCAGAAGCTTCTTAAAACGAATGTACAATTAAAACCTTTTAGGATTACTGGATAAGCAGATGGAAAAAAGATTTGTTACTATTATGTTTACTGCAGTGAGAATTCGATATGTGCAGAAATGGAAAGATATATCAATCTCCACACAAGAGGAATAGATGGAAAATGGATGGAACTAGTAGATATGACAACATTGACTATTTTAATTAGAAAAAAAGACCATATTTAACTTTGTTTCTACTTGGAAACTGCTTCTGGACTTTATGCTCAAGACAGAAAAAAAATGAACTCCTGACATTGGGTTTTGTTGATTAATTTAGAAATGGATAGTATAGTACTTGGTGGTAAAGTAAAAAAATTAATAGCAATAACATTTAGACTTATATATCTCTTCACAGTGCTTTACAGCCCTCTCTAAGTGGTTTACAGAATCAACATATTGCCTCCCAACAATCTGGGTCCTCATTTTACTGACTTCAGATGGATGGAAGGCTGAGTCAACCTTGAGCCTGGTGAGATTCGAACTGCCAAACTGCAGGCTGCATTCTAACCACTGTGCCATTGCTGCTACAGTAAAACACAAAATTAAGCAGTAGTTTTGTATTTTATTGTACTAAAAAAGTTGGATTCGACTTCCGGTTTGAAGGGCTTCGGTGACAGACAGAAATCCGCGATTGTGCGCGGTTTCTGTCTGGGCTCGCCGCTGGAGCACCCCAAGCTGGCTGGTTTCAGGGCTAAGCCACCCCATAGAGGTGGTGAAGAGGGGGGAGACTGCCAGCAGGGTCGAGGAGAGCCGCATCTCTCCTCCTCAGCTGGCCATTACTCCCTTTCCCGAAGGCGGTTGCAGCAGTGGTCAGAAATGGCCACCACAAAGAAGAACTCGACCAGAAAAGAATGTGCAGGAGGAAGATAAGAAGTGAAAGTTTTGGCTGACCGGGTTAAATTGTAAAAGCAACAACCAAGGTACCCTGGAATTTAAACTTACAAAAAATAACATTGCTCCCAAAGAAGAGTTGGAAGTATCGAAGGAAAGTGAAAAGGGAAAGGTTTGGTTTTTCTTCTTCTTCTCTCTCCTTCCCTATACTGACAACTAAGAGACTTAAATAAGAAATTGGAAAAATCCGCTTTGACATCAATAGGCAGTTAAGCTGAAAATAAAACAAAATGCCAAAGGGATAATAAAGATTTCTGGACATTAAAAACTTTCTTTTTCATAAGCGGGAAGGGAGAGAGAAAGAATAAGGGCAGGATCTGGAAGAGGGAGGAGACTGCCTGGAATTAAAAAGAATCTAAAGTAAAACTTCAACAAGACTTCTAAAAGATACATTTTAACTGAAACTTTGCAACTAAATAGTAACCCCAGGAAGAGAACGTGAAAAAAAAGAGCAAAAAAGGAACAGCTTGCGTGTATTTGGATTATTTGGTGATCTTTGGACTTTTGGTTATTATATTTGAATGACTAAAATCAATTGGGTGGTTGTTTAAAAATTTATACAATGGCACCATTTCTGGATGAATTGAAAATGGAACTTAAAAAGTACAAAGAAGATGCATAAGAAGGGAAGGGTTCTTTTGGCTTCGTCTTTCAATTCTTAGAAATGGAGATTTGGAACTATGAGAAACAACAAGAAAAGACTGCAAAACAAGAAGACTGGGACAAAGAAGAAGCCATTTTTAATGAACAAGTAATTCTATGTGGGGAAGAAAAAGGAAAGGGGGCAAAGAGAATGGAGAATTTAAGACTTAAAAAAACAACCAAAGAAAAGAAAAATAATTCGAAAAATAAGTATAATACTGGAAAGCAACAGAAAAGGGGAATACAGAAGAGAGAAATAGAGGTAAAGAGACAAGGGGGTAAAAAGGGGAGAGAGAAGAAGAGAGGGAAGAAGGAAAGGAAAAGAAGTTACAAAGGATCGGAGCAAGATAGAGAGAAACAGGACCTATTTAGAGATAATGGGTGAAAATCTAACTGAAAAAGGGATTCTGTAAAGGTACATAAGATTGTATTGTTATATTAGTAATAGAAATAACTTTAGAAAATTGGAAATAATGTATGATTAAAATGAGGGATAAAATAGTTAGTGTAATTTAGTGAAATGTTTGTGAATAAAATAAGTGAAATAAAATAAATGAGAAAATTGAATTAGGAAGGAACGGGAACATTTTAATTAGTTAATGTTTTATAAAATATAAGTGAAGGGAGGGGAATTAACTATGGAAAGCTTATAATTGTTCCCATAGAAGTATGATATTTAATTGAAAAGTAATGTTAACTATGTTAAGACTTTAATGAATATTAATATTAATGATAGAATTGAATTGGAATGGAATGTTGTTTTAATTATATACATTTATAATTTTTTTTCTTTTTTTAAGAATACTGTGTGTAGTTTAAGAATGTACCAAGCAGAATCCGAATAGAAGTTATGTATTATATTGAGTGTTATAACTTTAGGGGAAAGATATAAAGGCGTCATACTCCAATCAGTAACTACAGGAGAAATTTTGTTTAATGAGAAAAGATAATAGATAATTGAAACAGGACAGACAAAAAAATATATAAATACAATGACTTGAATTGAGATGACATAATTAAAATAAAATTGAGACAATTAAAAGAGGGGAGAAGCTATGCAGAAAATGTAAAATAGTAATAAGATATGGAATAGAATATAAAAATGAGCATGAACCTGAATTTGTGTCTGTATGAAGAAATGTAACCTGGGATTATGCTGCTTTCAAAAAAGATGTTTTATTTGTATTTTTTTTTCTCTTTGTGAAAACTCAAATAAAATTTACAAAAAAAAAGAAAAAAAGTTGGATTCCTTTTTTCTTTTCTCCTTTCCCCTATGAGTTCTTTCTTCTTCCTTTCCGTTTTTCTATCTCCGCTGTAATTTTCATTTTATAACGTGATAATTTTAATATGAGCCTTGAAAAAAAAAATCTAAAAAAGAGGAATTTGGCCAGAGTTTGGCATCATTCTTAAAAATGTCAGTCTTAATTTTTGAGCTGTATCCTTCATGAAGGAAAACTATTATACATCAAGAAAACTGCCTGTCTCGAGATAGTATCTAATGAATAAACCTGTGACCTAGACCACTGCAGCAATATTTTCTCTTCTTTTCATTACCTCAGCCTGTTGCTGAGTAAATTTCTTTCATTTGAGGGCATACGCTAAATAGAGATCTCAGCTAAGAATAGATCCTTGTGATGCTAAAACAAACTTATCCTATAAAATGAAGACTTTTCAGAAATGTACAAAATGTTACAAAGGAAAAGAAAAATGAAAAAAAGGGAAAAAAACTGAGGGAGAAAATCCAAATAGCTCAATAAGATCTAAGACTTCAATAAACATAGGATGCAATTCTGTGTGCATGTTTTGCAGGGAAATGTATTTCCTCAAAGAAGGCATCATTAGCCAACTGGAATTTGGAATGTTGTCACATTTTGTTTCATTTTTAATATGGTAAGTAAATAGATTCATTATTGCAATCACGGGTAATAACAATATAGCAGAGCATAAGGTACAATACTGTAAAGGAAAACAACAATAAAAGAAAGTAGAAGATGATAAAAAAAGAAGATGGTTATAGGAAAATTGGATAAACTCAGGGCTACACTTAAGAACTTAAATTTCTGTTTGCTTAAACGACAAGGTAAAGGACCAACCTGACTATGAACAGTTGGAAACACATCTGCAAGAATGTAATTAAACATTTTAAGGGTCCAAGACAGTGGTGGGATTCAATTTTTTTTACTACCGGTTCTGTGGGTGTGGCTTGGTGGGCGTGGCAGGGGAAAGATACCATAAAATCTCCAGTCAGAGGTGGCATTTGCTGGTTCTCCAAACTACTCAAAATTTCCATTATCAGTTCTCCAGAACTGGTCAGAACCTGCTGAATATCACCTCTGGTCCAAGACCTTAGGGACACCTAGCTCCATAAATTTGCCTCGACCTCCTCACAAATGGGACAGTGGAAGACATGGTGAGAAATGTCCTTTGCTTAGTACACTGAGAGATGCTTGTCAACAGGTTGCTTACAAAATCTCCCTTCAAGATATACCAAAGGCATGGTCTGCAGAAGGATGTAACAGCCTTTCTAAGTTTTTTGTAATAATGATACCAGGATGAAAATTTAAATGACTGTACTTAATTGATTCCCAATAAGAAAACTTGGCAAGGTTTGCTTTTTGAAGGCTTTCTAGTTTCTTGTAATGCTCCAATAGAGCAAGACATATTCTAATGTCAATGGAAGGTAACCCTTCCTCCATTCTTAGGTAAGAAGCTGGAATGTCAGGTTTTATATCCAGTTAATCCTCAGCTTACAACCATTTGTTTAGTGACAATTCAAAGTTACAATAGCACTGAAAAAAGTGACCTATGATGGGTCTTTGCACTTATGACCATTGTAGCATCCCCATGATCACATGATGATCATAATTCAGGCACTTGGCAACCAGCATATATTTAGAGCACTTGCAGCATCCTGAGGTTATGTGATGACCATTTGAGACCTTCCCAGCCAGCTTCCCACAAGCAAAGTCAACGGGAGGAAGCTGGATTCACTTAATGATTGCAGATTCATTTAACAACAGTGGAAAAAAAGTTGTAAAATCAGGTGTGACTCACTTAAGTTGCTAAGCAACAGAAGCCTTGCTTAGCAACAGAAATACTGATCATAATTGTGGTCGCAGGTTGAGGACTACCTGTATGCAGTATGTCACTTACCAGTTCTCGCGTTCATGGTGGCTGGAACACTCTGCTTATTATTCATTATAGCTGAAATCCCAATTCCATATTCTGTTCCTGGCACCAAATCTGCCCAAGGAAACATGCAAAAAAATATAAGTGTCTCAGTATGTTGTCATGATTTCCATATATTGTTTCTCTTATTCTTCTTTTATTTTTCTTATATGTACCCATTTCATGTATTCACAACTATGTATACACTTATACTTATTATCTTGTAAACAATTGGCAAATCAAATAAAATAAATAAATAAATAAAAATATATGTCATATTTTTCTTTTTTGTCTGACTTTA
This sequence comes from Notechis scutatus, assembly GCF_049901735.1. Classification (NCBI taxonomy): domain Eukaryota; kingdom Metazoa; phylum Chordata; class Lepidosauria; order Squamata; family Elapidae; genus Notechis; species Notechis scutatus. The sequence goes on along the minus strand of NC_142011.1, from coordinate 107,614,321 downwards.
TAGCCTGATACTTTTTGACACAGCAAACGCAGTTGCCTGGCATTATTATACAGCCATTATTTGAATATTTTGTTAAGATTTGCAGGTGAGATACAAATCATGGAAGAATATAGCAGATAATGGAATGATTGTGCAACATCTGTTTTCTTCCAAAGTAAAGCAATTCAGTAAAGATGTCTGAAACATACCAGTATTTTAAACACTAAATAATTTTAAAAGCTATCACCACATCATTCTTTTCTTTCTTGTACAAAAACTGTACAATGCTCAGAAGGATCTTGATGGCATGGAGCATGTCCAGAGAGATTCTTTCTCTCTCTCTCTTGCCTTGGATAGAAAAAAGCAAAGAGCTTTTCGCAAATCTATTGTAAAACAGAACTGAATACCTTTAGGTATTCTTTGGAATCTGTATTGAGTTTTTTGATAGGAACCTTAGATTTTTCAAGCCAGGTAAAATGTGGCTCCAGGGACTTTAAAAATTTTAAAAAGTATTTCCAGACAATGCTCAGCCCTAGCATTTATTTCCAGCACTGTAAATAAGCATGCACGTCAAAACTAAATTATCTTATCACCATCCACAAACCTGATGCATTGGAGTAGGCTAAACACATAGATAGACCAACACATACATATTCAGACAACAGACTCCAGGATTTGTCTTAGAAAAATGTAATTAATGATAAAGTCTTTGCTGCAATTGTGACCAAATGGCAAAGTGACAATATGAAGAATAAAGACGGGAGACCTTTTAGAATTATTTTTTTTAGCACTTGTGAGTAATCCTGGTCCTCTCCTTGATGTGAAGAGAGGTTTGGGGAACTGATCCATTCACAGTTGCATTTATTGGTTCTGCTCTGAAGATGATTATCTTCAGCCCACCACGGCAGTTGCCATGAAATTATAAATGACTGGAAGAGTTTATGTTATATATGAAAGCAGTGCATTCTTCAAAACAAATTTCAGAAGAAGACTATTATTATTACCTTTATTGTCAGAGTACAACATGTGTACAATGAGATTGGCTGAGACTCCCTTTGTGCACACACACACACACACAATCTAACTCACACTGAGGACAGAAGTCCCTGACCCAGTCCCAATCTTATTACACTATGTGACCTTGGTTGCAAGTCTATCATACTATGTTATAAGAAGTTCAAGCTTCTGCTGTTTATTAAAATAGCCCCTCTTTTTTTCAGACTTCTGGATAGGCCTCAAAAAAAATGGAAATGGAAAAAAGATGCCACTGATTTTAGAAATCCACTCTGAAAGCATTTTTCCCAGGCTAGACCAAATGATAGCTGAAGTAAGCTAAATGTAGTATTTGCTGATTTAGAAGATGCCTATCCTCCTGTCCCCTTGAAAAAGGGGGGGGGGGGGGGGGGGGGCGGGGGGGGGGGGGGGGGGGGGGGGGGGGGGGGGGGGCCTGGGCGGCCGGGGGGGGGGGGGGGTGGGGTTGGGGCAAAAAGAAAAGAAAAAGCCACTCAACACAGCTAGCAATTCCTAGCCTTTGTCTGATTACAAGCATTTGTCTTATCTGTATTAAGCAGTACATATTTTTCTTCATCCACTCCAGAAACAATAGTAGAATTTTTCTAGATTTGAACAATTTTATTGGATTTGAACTCTGGAGGATTTTATCTATGGGTGAAAAGATATTGCCTAGTGCCCTGATTAAGCAATACAAAAAGAATAAATCAATGGTTAGATCTTGGAATATCTGCTCCTAGTCTATCAAACTTTTATAATTATAATAATTCTGGATGTCATTATAAAACTATACAATTCATAGTTTTATTACAATGCACTTAAAATTTAATTATAAAATATATACTTGATTAAATATTTATGTAAATATTTATTACATACCTGAAAAATGGCTGAAAGACAGTATGAATGACAGTATGATCTCCCAACACTACACTTTTGGCCACTGTTTTCACAACAAAAGGTTTGTTGCTAATTCTACAAAAAGTTTATCAATGTACCCAAAATGAAAGGAAGGCTTTAACTTTGGGGCAGAACTTCTTTTTCATGCTCTGTTTCCTCCAAATATGGGGAAAAAAGCATATTCCAATTGGCAATTGTGGTAACTGCTATCAGTTAATGCAATGGATCTGTACCTAAAGGAACTAAGTCAGTAGGAGAGATTTGGGAGAATAGCCACAAGGGTCAGTTGATCTGGTAAATTCCTACAGGATTAAAGTAACTCCAATAGGCAGACATGTAACAGACTTTCCACTATGCCCAAGCCACAACTACTACTGCCTGATGGGCAACAGGAAATGGTTAGTGATGTCATGAGTCTTGCCGGTACTCTCTTGCTCAAGAGTCATGAAATGCTACTCACTTCCTGGAGAAAGATGGTGCAGATTCTATACAATGGTGACTTTTGATCCAATTGGTGCAATTGTTTATTACTCAACCCATCAGTAAACATATCTACCTCAATTAGTGACACACCGGTTAGGTAGGTGGCATAAAAGAGCTTCTCTGTTTACAGCATGATCCCTTCATGGACTTTCAGATTGTTCATTGACACTCAAGCGCTTATTATATATAAAAAATTATAAATGCTACTGGTACTGTTAATGACAACAACAATCCTTTGGGTAGTTTCACTGATCCTTGGGGATTGATAATGACATTTTGGGGAACCCTGGTTTGTAGGACCTTCTAGTTCAAAACAGAACATTGTTTTCTTGACAAACCCTGTGCAATGGTCAAATTTATGCAATAGGTATTGCTGTCAAAAAATATGTAAAACATTCTTAGCAGAGACTTAACAACAAATGCATGTGATTTATAATCCTATATTTTATTTCAGCTTTGCCTCACGCTGGAGAAATTCTTGCAAATGAGCCTAAAACTCTAGGCTCTGTGCCTGCTGAATCTGGTATACAGCTGCTGAGTCTTAATTGGGCTGTTCAAGCTTCTGCTTATATTTATACATTCTAGTACTCTCATTTCTATTTTTATTAGGGTTACCAGCAATGGCTGCAAAGGTTTGGAGGACCACTAGAAGATCATACCAAAAAGTGATGAGTTTTCTGATTCTTATAGCTGTTATCTTATGAAGAATCAGATTTGCATTAGACCACATGTTGGCCAGTCCTAATTTTATTTCTTTGAATAAACCTGTAGAGTTGGTTATGAAATTGGTCCAAAATTACTCAGTGAATTTTTCATGACTAAAAGAACCTCTGAAAGTTTTGGTCTGGAATCTGTGTTATTGCAGAATGTTGACAGATTTTGAAAATTGAAGCTTTTCTGGATTTGCTGCAGTTCATTTGAACATGGAGAAGAGGTTGAGTTTTTACTCAGTTCTGCCAAGTTTGCTGATGGTCCAGTTTCTCCTGGTAACTGATGAGTTACTTACTTCTAAGCTCCTGGACTCTAACATATCACTTTCAGAGGGTTTTAAATGCAGTGGGAGAACAATAGCATGTCACCCTGATCACCCTGAGCAGGTCCCCACATAGTATCTTATCATTATATGGATGGCAATTTATTTCATTTATTTTTGCATAGAATGGGTGAGAAAGAATTATATTATCTTCCTGGGACTAGCAGCGGCAATTGTATGATGTTCTTTTCAGGCTCCCATTAGGCAGAGGGGATATTGATTGACTTGTAATGATTTCTGCATGCCCCCAGGCTTTGGGGGTTGGCAGTGAAGTGAAGATGTCTGCAGATCAGTTTCAAAAAGTTTGGAGGGGAGGAGAAGAGAATAGTTGCAGACCTGTGTGCTCAGTGTGGATTTGAACCATTCTGACATTCTAGCTACTCTATAATTACAGTATGTTTGTCCTTCTTGTCTTGTATTTTTAAACATTTCTTAAAGCTTTACATTAGTCTTGGACTCATGCAATTTTTGAAGAGGAAATTGTCCTCTGTAAGTTAGGGTCATGTATAGCACAGTAACTATACAGTATTATAAGTTCACATGCTTTTTTCAGTGTGTTAGGTGATTTTCTGCATCAACACCTACAGTAATATAGATTCACAGGATATAATAAAAAAAGGTCAAATTGGCACCTGCACCTGGTTTGTATGTGCATTGCAGCCTTTACAGCAACCATCCTGATTTTTTTTTAAAACTACACTTTGTAGACACCCCTGACCTGGTAACAATTAAGATAGATAACTGTGGGTGATCATGAAGAACTTTGGTACTTTTTATGTTGGGTATGTTTCTGAATAAATGGGTCTATCTCAAAGAGCTGGATCTAAAATCTCTCTCAACCTGACATATGGAGATAAAGAATAAAGGGCACTTAGCTAGAGATTATCAATGATATTAAATACTGACTATCAATACAATCCAATATCTATTTTCTGACTAAGTCTGCAAGAAGGTAGCTTCACTTTATCTTTCTTTAAGTAGCGTCACTTTCCCTTCTCTAATAAAGAGAGTCATGAATCACAAGGAAAACTGTACCCTCACTCTTCTTCCTGGCATATCTTCAAGGGGAGGGCATGTAGCAGTGGTGCGTAGTTCAGGTAGGGTATGAAATGTGCATAAAAGGTGCCACGTGGATTTGGGAGGGCATGTGAAGATGCAGCCCAGGTCAGGAAGGGTGTGGAAGGTGCACAAGAAATGTTGCACAGATCTAAGACAGCGTGTTGTGAAGTGTGAGTGACTGGCACAGCCTGAGCATAGAGAGGTTGGGGAGGCTGTGTGGCAGAGAGAGATTTATCCAGGCAACTTGCAACCTTCCCTGTGTGCTTCCTCATTGATGATGTTTCCTGCCAGGTTCCCACAAGCAAAGCTGGAAGAGGGATGGCAATCATGACTGAGTTTACATTTCCTGCTGGCTTCTCCATTCGCTTGTGGAAAGTCAGGGAACATTGGAAATAACCATCATGTGACTGTGACTGATCTCAGTGGCATGTTAACTGGTGCTGAAGCAACCACAACTTCCCCAATTTTCATTCCCATGGAAGTAATGGGTCCTGGGATTGTGTATGTTAGCCCATTGAAGGTACTTGGTTCAAAAATGGCTGTCCTATGAGACATTGATGCATCCAACTGAAGGTTACAAACAGACAGACATGACCATTTGACTTGTGTATATATTCATTGATAGGAGATTTGTTGATTCTGGATACCATTTTAAGCATCTGTGAGTGAGATGGTATCTAAATTTGATAAATAAAACTTTGTCCATTTTAGATTGATAAAATTGGGTGTGTGGGAAAAGAATAACTAATTCTTTATTATTATTCAGAACTGCTGCAGTTGTCTTTTATAATGCTAAAATAGAGAGAGAGAGAGAGAGAGAGAGAGAGAGAGAGAGAGAGAGAGAGAGAGAGACACATCCAGAATGGCTTTATTTGTTACCAAACTGATTTGACATCTAACATTTTCACTTGAGTTTCTTATTTATGAGACATAAATGAAACACTCAATAATTAATGATAGGAGCCAGCTTCTCCCTGCGTGCTGTGGAGCTATAAGTATCCAGCAGCCTGCAGGAAGCTTGCCCTGTGGTTTTTGGCTCATCAGGGGAGACAGCAATTTAGTTAATTTCCAACCAATTCATCATCTATTATCATTATTGTATCAAAGCAGATCCCACTTGCTCTTTGTCCGCTTTTTTTAAAAGTATTTGTTTACTGGATGGATGTTGGCAATTCGTTGGAAGTAGAGAAGTCATAGGAGTGTAGACAATTTTCTTCTCAGAAATGAAAAGCAGCATACATGTGTTTTTAAAATTATTATGTATTGCATTTACATATTGTATTATATTGTATATTAAATACACTATGCTATGGATGAATAGGATAGATCAATACAAGTAAGGAGGACAGGGTGGTCTATGTTAGACTAGTGGGTAGCTTGCCAAAAATCTCTTTCTTGAGTTGGGAGGATTTATGTTTTTGTTTTGTATTACTAAAAGGTAGGTAGAAATCTCTATGTAGTCAGGAATTTTGCTTTGTCAGGCTTCTGAATCTCATAGAGGGTTTTATGCACATTAAATGCATGCAAATAGAAGCTTGCTGTAAATGCCCCTGCTGAACACATGGAAATTAGAGAGAGGATAGGTTGGTGTCTGCAGAGCAATTGGCAAGCCACAAAATGTGTAATGCATTGCAGTTAGGAATGGATGCTTATATGCTGAATGTGATTTCTCACACAGGTTGTTTTTCCATCTGAATGAGGTCTTTCAGCTGGTATTTCAGTCTTGTCTCCTTGAGTTCTACTTATTTGCCTTTTCTCAATTTCACTGACTGCCCAATTTTTAAGATTACAGAATTGGGAAAAGGTTCAATGGGTTTTTCTATGAAAGCATGGATGGATGAATTAATGCAATGCTGTTGAGGTCTGTCTGGTATTGTTTACAGCTTTATAGACTGATATACCAGTGTTTTAAGTTACTTCAGGTAAACACTTTGTCTCTTAAATAAGTCATATAAAATTATTCTGGCAGCTATTCTGATTTAAAAATATAAAGATATGACACTAAATGGATTTTTTTTCAACCCCCCTCCCCGCCCAGTAAATGAAAAACCTTTTCAGTCCTCAAACAACACCAGGAATTTAGCATAGAGGAACAGGTAAGATGTTGGGTGAGGTTTTTTTAAAAAAAAGTTTGTGTTTTATAGTGGACTAGCTGGATACCCGTGCTTCGCTATGAAACTATGTGATCGGGCATATTTTACTGAGGGCAATGTTGTTGAGTGGATGAATAACCCTCCAAAAACAACACTTTTGGCCTTTTTTGAGCTAATATCTCTCCCGCTGCCTTAAGTTCGGAAGCGGCTCCATAGGTGGAAGGTGTAGACATTTTGGTGAGGTAGCAACATTTAGTACTATAAGGAGCCCCAGACCGCTTCTGAGTGAAGGAATGGAATGCCTGCCAGTTTGAACTGAGGTAACGGAATGTGAGGCAACTAGCAGTTGGAACAGAGTTCTTTACTTCAACTTCCAGAATCCCCCAGCCAGGATGCTTTAAGAGGACTTCCACTCCCAGAATCCCAGAGCCGGCATACTTTAAAAGGGGGGGATTTCTTGCTGGCTGGGGGAATTCTGGGAATTCAAGTCCACCTGCCTTAAAGTTTCCAACACTCTTAGAGACTATATTTCCTCCCCAACCTGTTTGTCTATTAACCTTCGACTGTGTAGGTGGGTGGGCTGACTATAACCTGTTTTTCTAGCCCTTTTATTTCTCCTTTTGCCCAGCTTCATTCAAACCTGGGTTCAAAAAGCACCCCCCCCCAATTCCTCCTCCTGCTTTACCCCAAATCTCCACTCAAGATTCCTCAGAACACCAGATTTACTCCAGGTTTTTCCTTCTCTTTGCAAACCATGAGGATCTTTTCCTCTTTAGGGGAGAGGGAGAAATTTGGATTTTTCTAGATTTTATACCCTGCATTGGGGTAGCTTCCTAAATGGGACAGGGAGGTCAGCTCAAGTCTGCCACGGGATGTTGGCATGGTCTTTGCCCGCCTGACCAAGGAAGCCATGGAGAGCTGAGTCATGGTATCAAGTTTGGGAAGCCACCACTGCTAAAGTGAGCCGGATTCTGGCAGCAGAGAGGAAGTTGCTGGACTTCAGGGATCAAAAGACTATTGCTAACCATCTATCCAACCTTCTTAAAGCATCCTGGCTGGGGGATTCTGAGAGTTGAAGTCCATCCCTTTTAAAGCATACTGGTTGGGGGATTCTGGGAGAAACCATCTTAGTGAGTTAATTGTGAGCGGAGAGTAAATTATGGAAACCTGATTTGTTCACTCTGCTGAGATTCCTTGGAGAGAAGTCCTGGTAACTTTCTGAGGATATCGGCTAGGAATTTGTCCTAAGTTAGGAGGATCCTAGCATCTCCTTAGGATGCTCCTAAATCCAGCAGATTAAAAAGATTGTGGTTGGTAATATGAGCAGGGGGTTGGATCGGATGACCTCTGAGGTCCCTTCCAGCTCTATGCTTCTATTGTATTCTGTTCTATTCTCTTTTTTATTCTGTTCCCTTTTATGTTCTGTTCCATTCCCTATTCGATTTTCTATTTTATGCAGTTCTGTTTTCTATTCTGTCGTGTTAATTAATTACTGTATAAGAAATATTAATGATCTGATGGTCATTTAGAAAAATCCTTTCTCAGCAAGCACCTAGAAACATACATGCCAAATTTCAAGTTTGTAGGTTTTACGGTTCTGGAGATTTCATGATGCTGCGTGAGTGGTATTTCGCTTTTATATATATAGATGGAATGGAAACTGCTTTTGGCATCAATGGGAGCTTTTCACTGGAGTTAAACAACAGCCGGGAATGGGAAAAAGAACAGTAGCCACAAAAGGAAGCATTTCTTCCCTCTTCATCATGGTTCTCATTCCCACCATCACAGCTGTTATTAAGGTTGGAAAAATATTTGAGCAGATCCTAGCAGCATTTATTGTATAATTATCTGTACTTTGGCCCTAAAATCAAATCAAGCTTCACTTAGTCCAATTCATATGTAGTAGACAACAGTTAGTGAGTTGTCAGTGTATCAATGTTTTACCAGTACATTACAGTGAAGTTGCATCACAAAAAACCAGCCTGGGGCACAAGGATGACTCCGCGTTCCATCCTTGGTAAAATGAGGATCCAGATTATTGGGGGCAACATTTGTAAACTGTTCAGAGTGCTGTAAAGCAGTGATTCCACAACCTTTCTGGTGCCACAGAACTGCAGCAACAATGGCGGTGGTGGCAACGGTGGGGAGGCGATGCGTTTGCATGTGCAAACACATGAAGCTTCGCACGTTCACCTGCCACTTGTGTGGCCCTGTTCCCAACAGACTGCAGAGCAGTACCAGTCCATGGCCCAGGAGTTAGGGATCCCTGCTGTAAAGCTCTATGGAGGAGTATATAAGTCTAAGTGCTATTGCTATTGGACATTCTTGGACAGTTTTCAACACCCAGTTATCCTGTATTTTAGTCAATTAAAAAAATCCATGGCAAGATACTTAATTTCTATGCTATCCCCTTTCTATTTTTTTCCACCTTATTCTTGGTGCTTTGAACATTGTTTTATTTTTTCTTGCTTGCTGCAGTGCTGAAAATAAACTGAGCAAGGAGAAAACTGCAGTTCAAAGCATGATTTCCTTTGTTGTTTCACAACAAGTAGCAGGGCTTCCTGCTGCACTTATTTGGAGAAATTTGGGGGGGGGGGTGGAATACAATGAAGAAACAAAGAATTGAATGTTTTTCCCCCACCTCCCACCTCCATTTTAAAGAAACATTTGAAAATAATTAGGGACCAATCACATTAGTCACAGTGGAGAGAAGAGGTAATTAATCAGGCCAAAAGCAGCAGGAGGAACCTTGAAAAGAGAAAATAGTTTTTTAAAAATATTATCTACACCAACAGACTTTCTTCTTTAAAAATTGGATTTTCTGCATGAGGAACATATGGGACAATTATTGAGAAATCAAAATCTAAAAGCATAAAGATGGTAATATTATCTGCATATTCTGTAAAATTTGAGTAAAGAGAGCATGACCAATGCACATTAAACAAAGCGTATGCAATACAATTTGAGTACAAGTTACTTTGAGCTCAAAAGAACTAATGTGAACATTACATTCTGAAAACAAAATGTGTCTTGAGAATTTGTTTTGCTCAGGAATCAATTCAATCTGCTATTGTTTCAAGTAGTTGTAGTTTGAAGATTATCTCTTCTTAGAATTTTACCATTTTTTTTAAAAAAAAGTGGTTACTGAACTGTTAATTTTCCCATTAACCAGCATCCTTAAAGTATGTTTGTCAGGGAAATGATGTCTGGAATTGAATCATGACAACTGGACTTATGTTCTTGTTGGTTTGTAATGTTTCACTGCTCGTCTAAGTAGCTTCTTCAGTCAGTCTGAAGAACCTAATTGGAGAGATGCAGTGAAATGTTTCAAACCAAGAAGAAAAAAAGTCCAGTTGCCATGAGTCAACTTTCAGGCAACTCTACCTGGATGACTGAGATTCTTCATTGACAGGGAAATGACGAATTGTTGGAGCAATTCACCTTCTATAGGACAAAGCTTCTTGGCTGGATGTTGCCTTCTTGCTGCTGAACAAAGACTAAGGGTTAGCACTCTTACTTAGACCTCCAGACTACTAGCCTTTGCCTGCTGCTACCAGTATTCAGGTAAGATTGATGGTGAGGAATAAATGCTGTCCCTTAAGCACAAACTTGCCTGTGTAACACATAGGCAATCACTGGCTCACTGGAATGAATCATATCAGGATAAATAGCTAGTTCATGTCACCTAACTCATGGAAAAGATTATGAAGGTGTGTGTGTTGTTCACACTGTATAGAAACCCATTTGGTTTGCTTACAGATCTCTCTAGTAAACTTTGTAACTGCTGTGAGAATCGGTTACAGTCCTCACCTGTCCCCCCCCACCCAACCTTCTCCCTTGTTCCACTCACCTTCCCACATAGTAATGATATTGGTGGGTCCCAGTTATCAATTTGATCAGGAGACAGACTGGGCGGATGCTGAATTGAACTCTATGGATGAGGTGGAGCGACAAGCAAACCACAGCCAAGATCTTAAAAGAGATATATTAGTTTTTCTAAACCACTTAGAGACACTGAAAGTGAGTTGGTGGCCATATAAATTCTCTAAATAAATAAATAAGAGAAGATTGCTTGCTGCTTCAGGTCCCTGCTGACTCCTAAGAAGACAAGCTATTGCAGTTTTAAAAGATTCTTTGCTTTGGGGATGTTTGGGCTTTAATACGGATGGATTTGCTTCAATGTGAGTGCACACACACACATACACACCATTTTTGTTAAAAGTTGAGTGAGTTTTTATGTATATGTAAAAAGTATGTAAGGTACATAAGATGTATCTGAATACATTTCAGGTTGGAACATGATATGGAACGGACATTACTTATGCTTAATGATGTCCTTTGGCAGAGCTTGGATAGAAGTGCTACTATCCTGGCCCTCTTTGATCTCTAAGCAGTTGCAATTCACTGGCACCCCACTGGCTGATTGCAGAAGTGGGAATGAAGAACATGGTTTTATGGTGGTTTTCCTCCTTTGAAAAAAAATTATGCCAGAATTTATGCAAGTTTCAGCCAATATGGACAATCCCTATCCCACCAAATGTTGTGGAAAACATTGGCATTGATACCATATTCCATATTTCTATTATTCCCAATGTCCAGAATATACAAAACATTTCAAGTTTTTATTCTAAAAAAAATAAGGAACATTTAGGATGCTTTTAAAGATATGTTCTGTAACAATGCAGACAGGTATTTTAAGATATGTTCCTTTGAACTCAAAGCAAAATATTTTTCCATTTGATGAACCTATATATTAAGCCTCATCTGTGACTTCTTTTTGAAACATACCCTAAATGTCTGAAAAATTATGTGCCCCTTCACTCTTCCAGCCCCATTTTGAGTATTCTCATTTGTGCATTGGATACAAATCCTATTTGTGGGAATCTCTGTCATTTAAAAAAGAAATTATAATTCTGTTATAAATGAAAATATTTGCTCATTAAGGTATATTTTGCTAGGCCCCAGAGCAAAGGTTGAGCAACTTAATCCATTACAAGAGTGCTGCTTCTTTTAGGCAAGGATTGTATAGAACAGAGTACACTACCTACCCCTCCCTGTTTGGAGGCTATATATTTTTCAGTGTAGAAGGTAGAAGCTAAAAACATGGGAGGGCTGTTATCATCCTGCCCTGCTTGGGAGGCTGTTGATCAGGGGAGTTATTCTTGGGGTTTGTTGGAATAGATGGCCATTAGTCTAACCACTAGAAGGAGGAGATGTTCAAGGGTATTTTAACGAGAACAAGAACAACATATCCATCCTTTTCCCTAGCTACAATTCAAAGTCAAGTGTCCTATTGATTTCATTTGAAGTCCTATTGATTTCAACTGAAGTTATTCAGGTATGTGGTAGGCCTCCCATCGCAGCTATTTCCAGACAAATAAGCTTGTCATGCTATCAATCAAAAGGCCAAGCTTTTTTTTAAAAAAAAGCTTTTCTATGGTAAGGCAAGAAAAGGAATGTGGAAAACATAAGAGGGCTACAAGAAGATACTTCCTGGACCCTTGGTGCAGTTCTGTGAATGAAAAAGGTAATTGCCCAATAGAGACACAATCTGGAATCTTGAAATGCTCCCCCTTCAACCTTGTCAGTGGTGTACCTATGTACCTTTCCCCTCACCTGTACCCTTAATTTCCCAGAGCATTTCTTAGGCAGCAGATGGATTAACAAAAGCAATGGATTGAAGGGTGGGCTCTTGATGCTGGGGATATGGCACAGATCATCTAGTTCATAAATATTTAGATGATACTGTAATGGCATAGAATAAGAAGTTTCATTGGTTATGAGACATCTCTGCCACAAATATTAATTTCAACAAATGGATGTTAATTATCATTAAAAATCTGTTTAAGGCAGCAACACATTAAAACTACTTGGATGTTTCAAGTACAGGTATAGAGACTGGGGTCTATTTAAAATACTACATTTGTGTAGGAAAAGAAGCAGAGATAGACAAAATAAATTTTAAAATCTGCCCAGTAGGGTAAATTCACACCCTTGATTTAAGGAGGCATTAAAGAAAATCTATCTCATGTTCTTAGACTCATCTATGCTTCAAAAGCTATATTTGGAAGAAAAACTGGAAAGAAGTGAGAAACAGTAGTACCGTTTTCTGCTTCAGGGTGCACAGAAGAAAACCTATTTTACTAAAGAGACCAAGGTAAAGTAGAAAAACAAGAGCCTTTGGGAGAGCCAAGGTGTTTACAAATAAACTGACCAATTGAAAATACTTTTTAAAAAAAACTTTGTTAAAGGGAGACACTTTCTCAACTTTTGAATAAGCTGTGGTAATTTCATGAAGATTTTGAGGCACAAAAGAGCCACTATAGATTGAACACAATACAGAAAGAATATCTTAAGGTAGTCATTCCTATTAAAATACTATGCTACAGTATTTTTTTTTGTTTTTTATTTCCTTCTGGGGCTTTTGTAGCCTTAGAAGAGTTGTGTAATAGTAGTTTATTTTAAAATATAAAAAGTGTGGAGGTTGACTAGCATCCAAATGCTGTGCTAATCTTTAAAGTGGCATTATTTTGCAAAGGCAATAAGAATACCAGTGGGCTTTCATCCCAAACTGCCTTTCACATTCTGAGGCCATTATAATAACAATAAAGTTCAGATATAAATGGTTGATCTGTTGGATAAGACTTGAAAGGCCGACTGAATCCTAATCTCAGCTCTCTGGGTGCTTTTGGTCTAGTCATTCTCTCTCGTTCTCTAATTGTTGCCCTTGGCTTATAATTAAATCAAGAAATGCAATATACAGTATACTTTCTTATGTTCCTAGAAGAAAAGTAGAATATAAACCTAACAATTTAATCAAATGAAATATTAGTTTTCTAGAACAGGGGTATCAAACTTGTGTTGTCCTGTGACGTATCATGACTCCCCCCCCTTGTTAAACTGGGTGTGTCCATGGGCAGCACATGATGCATCTGTCCCACGGGCCACGAGTTTGACACCCCTGTTCTAGAACGAAGGGATTATACTGCAACAATACATGCATGTTTGCACTTAAAAGCAATCATGAGGTTTTTTCCACTGGAGTCTCTGCAATAAAAAGAAAATGTCCTTGCAACTTGTCCAAAGGCTTACCAGTGAGGGTGGCTTTGGATGTGGCACCTGCATTGCGTGGCACCAAAACTTCATGGTACTGCTCACCAGCCAGGGTGCTGTATACCACTTTGAAGTTTTCCACTTCTGCCTCACTATTGTCCCATTCAAGATGTAGGCTGTCTGATGTCCGGGAGAGTACACGTAAATTCTTCGGAGCATCAATTTCTGCATTAGAAAAAGAAAGCAAATGATACAATTCCTTTACAATCATACCAAATATACCTCATACATATTAAGATATGTTTGGAAACACATTTCAAAAGCAATTCAGGTGGGCAGGTTATTTATTTTCATGCTATTACTCCAGGAAGAGAGAATTTGAACCATAAGCTGAAAGGAATTGCTAATTATAAAATATCAACAATGGTAACACTATGTAATTGTGTAACACATTAAAGCATGCAAATAATTTCATGATCTTGTCTCATTAGAATTTGGAGAACATTGTTCAGCCAATAACTTAATTTATGTGGAGATACAGATATATTTCAGTTGATGTCAAATCTGCTACATTTAAAATGAAGCCATATATGGAAAATCCAGGGAGTCCGAGTTTAAAATGAAATCAGTTTGCTTCAAATTAAAGCCTACTTTAATTTTATGAAATAAAGGACTCTGTTATTAGAATTGATTCTGTACAGTCTTAGGCAACAAGAAATCTTTCTGAGCGTTTAAATTTAGAAATTGAATCTGAATGTGCTGATGTGAACAGCATTCTTATCTCACTGAGTTTTCTTCTTTCTGTTACATTTAAAAGGAGCATAATGCTATATACGAAGCTGCATTAAGCTGAATCTTCCCTTTAGTTTCTTTGGTCCAGGACTATCTGCTGGGACAGATAGTGGCTCCCACGTTTGCATTTTAACATTTTAAAAAGAAATACTATTGTTTGGCTCAGGGCTCTCTTAACACAGAGGTATGCCCTTCTATCTCACATGAATACATGAGGGACCTCAAACAATGACATTTCACATTTAAATATGCACCTGGTTGAAAAGCGTCAGCCAAGCATGCTTTGCCTATAACAGTGGTTCTTAAACTGTTTGATCCAATTACCCTTTTTCAGGCCTCAAATAATGTCATTAGCCTGCCCACTTATGCACACAAAAAACAAACTGTGGTTTTACACAAGTGTCTTAGCAGTGGCAGTCCCAAATTAGGTTGTTGACTCACAAACAAGCAATTACAAATTGCTGCAGGATATGCCCCAATTATCACCTAACTACAGTCAGAAAAACCAAATGCAAATTGCATACATAAATATTTGTGTAGGTTTGGTTCCTTTTCATCTGTGCACATTTTCATTGTCAAGCTGACAAGTATTCCTGGAACCTCAGTAAATGATATTCAGGGCCAGTATCAGAACTGTATAATGTTGAGCCCAATCTGAATTGCAAATAGCAGAAAGAAGAGAAATGTAATCAGGAATAAAAGGTCAGGAGGCTTTAAAGATGCACAGAAAACAGTGGTTGGGTTAAAATTACAGGTGAAATTCTACATCCAGGCACCTAGGGGGAAACATTCCTGTGTGAGATTTATACCTAAGATGATATGGACTGGAGTATGATGTGGTATGTTGTGGTAGCATTTCATTTTATTAAAAGTAGCAGAGGTTAAACGTTGACTTCAGTGAGGTTGCAGTTCTGCTGATTTGTCTTAATCTACACCAAAAGAAGGGTCTTCAGTAATTTTAAGAAAAGTGAGTTAAGATGTGGAGGTCTTCCTGTTGAAGTTGGTTTGGTATGAGTTTCCCGTTGATCAGTGACATAATCAGAGATTTACAATTATAAGGAATATCAGTGCATTTCAGTGTTATTACTTTTAGTCTGTGGAGAGAAAAACACCCCCTCAAGGAACAAAATGTTTCAAAAATAGCAACTTCTTACCACCTTGTACTTCCTGGCTTGTCCCACCTCCCAAATCATAGGATCCAGTCATAGCAGCATGCTGCCATGAACTGATAAAGAGCCAAAATATAAAAATGCTAGAATGCCAGGTTAGAAGCTAAAAGGCAATAGAGTTTTGCTATGTACAGAAGCATGTGGAAAAACTAGCATTTTTAAAACAAAATGTGGAAGAAGAGAAAAGGATTTGCATTTAGGCCTGCATCTAAGAGGGGATCAACAAGACATTCAATTGCTAGCTAATATACAAGCATTGGTTATTTGACAGTTCTTTATGAACTGTTATTGACCAAGAAGTGCAAGTGCTCATTGACCAGCAGTTCTCTGTGAACTTTGATTTGAAAACATATTGTACGCTTGAAACATCCTGATATCCAGATAAATCTAAAAATAGTCATGGATAAAAAAAAAGGTTGGCTCAATCTCAGGTATATTTTAAATTGGATTCACTGTGCTTTGGAGATGGAAAAGTTAGTGGTCTGGAAGAGTTGTAGCTATCTTTGAAAGAAATTAATCACAGCTATCCTTGTGGAAGAATAATTGACCTGAATGGATCACTTTGTGGTATCCTTCCCTAACATTCTGAGGGTTGCCATGCCACATTCTGGGTACTAAAAACAAAATAAGAACATTTTGTACTGTGTGAAGCAAGAGTAGCAAATACATCATGCACTGGTTTTGCTACTTTATTTATTGTTTTGATTATGACATCTCACCAAAGAAAGTCTAGGAATGAAAAACTCAGCAAATCGATAGATGCACATCCCCCTTTCTCTTAAGTACAGTCAGCGCAATATTATCATAGAGATGATACAAAGCTCTAGTATCCATCTGAAATCTTTATGACAGGCAATATCTAAGCTATAAAACAGTTCCAAGCTCTGCTTTCCATTTCCTCCTTTATGGAGTTGTAAATTAAACTTGCTAGCTGACTGTGGTGTTGACTAAAAGAAAACTGTTCTAAGTTCTTGAATATGATACTAGAATGTACAATACATTTATTATGAGGTTGGTCAGAGTGCCCAGTGTAATGCTTCTCCTTCCACCCAATATTCTATCCTCACTCTCTCTCCCCCATGCTTGCTTTGTGAGCTGGTTTCTTTTGGAATGAATTATTTTTAATTTCACATTATTTTTCTAACTGAAAAAGTTGACAGGATGCTATTTCTCTGTTGCTATGATGAAAGAGGGAAGACCAAAAGGAGCTTATACAGTGAGTGCCAAAGTACTTAGCATGCCTATAGAAAAATGATGCCACATGCCTGTGAGCTGAGCCTGCTTTTGCCTACAGTTTCTCATTGGCTCTTTATGGAGCCATTCATTGATGCAGACTCCAAACTGAACAAACTGTGCTCACTTTTCTGGTAAGAGCAAAGGTTCAATTAGATTCCCATAGAAGAAAGAGAAGGCTTCAGATGGGTTGGCAAACGAGGTAGTCTTTAAAATGTTAAATGAAGAGCTCTGGAAAAAAGAAATTTGGAAATGGAGTTGAAAGCTGGCAGATAATGTAGATTTAGACAATATGTTAAGATGGATGATTGGTTCCAATCCAGAAACAGGCTAGTGATCCTTACAAGGATCAGGCAATGTTTGCTCATTAGCTTTTTCAGGAAAAGGAAGAGGATCCTTACTGAAGTCAAAAAATGAGAAAAGAAACAAACTCTAAAATTATAATTCTCAAATGATCATCAACTGGACCAAAGCCAGTTGCCATATTGTAAGTTCTTTTTGAACCTAGAATTAAGAGTAGGCAGGGATAGACTTGAAATTAACAAATGTTAAGCTTGTATCATTACTTGTACACACACAGAGAGAGGTTTAAAGTTGAGTAGAGGTGAAAGTTAGAATTCAGACAAAATATTCTTACTTTTCTTGCAAATGTACTTGCAAAACAAGTAATTTAAGTGAGCTATTAAATTAAGCAAGTAATTTCATGTAAAAAAGCAAACTGCTTTTGCTTAAAAGGGAAGAAAACCTGGAATGCTGTTTCACACTGCCTCTTTCAGACAAAAGCTTTGGAGCATTAGTCCTATCCTGTGACAGCCTACCTTCCAAAGGACATATTTGTATTATTTTAATCTATTTATTTCAATAGATAGTTTTCCAAGATCTCACACAGAGGTTGATTTTGACGAGCTGAAATATTTTTTTAGGTAGAAATGCTAGCATTTCCCCCCAGATTCTTCTAAATTCTTCTTCTTCTTCTTCTTTTTCTTCAGCGTTTGTCTCGCGCTCTGGCGAGGTCCGCTAATGTCCTTGAGTACTGCTTCCACGCCTCTCTGTCTGCCACGTATGTCGGGTCTGCCTTCGCGATCTCTAGATCGGCCTTGATCGTGTCCATCCAGCTCTTCTAAATGTAAAAAGAATATACCGTAACACTAAGCTATGACTCTTCCTCTACTGTACTGAGGAAGAAAGCATAGGGCCAGTGTTGCGGCAATGAAATATTCAACGAATGCTTGGTCTTACCTGTTACAAAGTGGGTGATTGCAGCATCGCTCTCATTAGCACCACGGACAGCAGAGATAGAGACTTCATATGGCGAGCCAGGTCGTAAAGCTTGCATGGAATACTGCCTCAGTGGAGGCTGCAATCGGAAAGTGGACTTTCCCCCTTCCTCATTCTCTAGGCCATATTTCAGTAGAATATAGTCCACTTTAGCCCGGGGTGGAGACCATTCAACAAAGGCCACAGTGTCAGAGACATCACGAACCAAAATCTGGGTTGGCCCATCAATTACTGGAGACAGTAAGTACATGAACAAATAGAAAGTAAGAAATTAATTGCTTTGATCAAAGGAAGGGACAAAAGTATCTACATTTATGGCTTAGTGGAAACCCCTTGTAAACATTTTGTATGAAACATAAAAATGCATTTATAATTTGTGGTTTTGACGATTAGAAAGAAAAGAACAGAAAAGCTATTACCAATACTGTTTGTGGTAATCATAGAGTAAGAGATAATTTTGTAATTGTACTTATACATGCCTCAAAGGAAACCAGAAGTTTCTTCTATTTTTATCTTCTTTCTTTCTTTCTTTCTTTCTTTCTTTCTTTCTTTCTTTCTTTCTTTCTTTCTTTCTTTCTTTCTTTCCTTTTGCTTCTTGTTTTCTTTCTTTCCTACTTCTATTCTTTTATTAATATGTATTAGTTTTTAAAACTACTGTGTGTGCATGTATGTATATATAAATTACAATTGAAAAAAGGGGATTTGAATATTAGAAGAAGTAATCTATATTCATTGACAAGTTTATTTCCAGAGGAACCTCAAAAAAAAAGAAAAAAAGAGCAGTGACATTCTTGCACATTTTTACTTTTGTGTTTAAATGGTTCAGAGAATGTATATCCAGATAGATTTATTTTATTTTTATTACTATTCAGATTTTTATTCAAAAATCTTCATAGGAACAGAAAACTGCCTTTAAAGTAAGCAGGAAAATAGATTGGATTGATGCTGAGTACCATATCCTTACCCAAAGATAGTTTGCATATATTCACTGTGGTGTTTCACAATGTATAAATGCAGAAGTAGAATATTGCTGAGAACTATGGCTTCTTATTAGCAAAGGAACTTACTTAAAAACTAAGGACTTTTAGGTGGTATTTTGTATATGAAACAGAAGGAAAAACAGTGGCCAAAGGTGCCAGAAACCAGGAAAGTAAAGACAAGGAAGTTAAGAAAGAATTCCTTGTGAAATTGTTACAGTCCTCTAATAGTTACAAAGGGTTTTTAAAAAACTCTGTGTAGATTGAGGTTGAGGCAAATGACACCAAATATTTGTTAGATTCATCCATTAGAACTATACTTAGAATTTCACATATAAATAAGGAAGTCAATTTACATATAGAAAGTACCAGTTTGGTCTAGCGGTTAAGGCACCAGGCTAGAAAGCAGGAGACTATGAGTTCAAATCCATGAAAACCAACATGACTTTGGGCCAGTCATTGTCTCTCACCCAATCCACCTCGGATTGTTGTTGTAGGGCAGGGGTGTCAAACTGGCGGCCCACGGGCCAAATGCATCATGTGCAGGCCATGCCCACCCCAGCTCCATGAATGGGAAAAACATCGCAAAATGTCATGTGTTGGCAATGTGACATGGAGAGTTTGACACCCGTGTTGTAGAGGGAAAATAGGAGGAAGAAGATGTGTTGGACACATTCAGTGTCTTGGATTGCTTGTAAAAATAATAAAGATGGGGCACAAATAAATAAATAAAAATAAATAATTTAGATTCATTCCACTATCTTTATTTCCCTCTAAGACTATAGACGTAGCAGAATTACTCATACCACTGCATAAACCACTGGTTTTGGATTAGATTGTGAAGATACAATTTGAAAAGCAACTCATACAGAGAAGCTGTGCATTTCATTTAAGGTTGTAATCCTGACTAACTCTAACACTAAAGACACTGAGATAGATATCTGAGGCATTCCTCTAAAAAAATTGGTTTCTTTCTTTTTAAAATAATTTTCCTTTATTAAACAAACACAAACACAAATAGAAATTACAATAAAAATGTTGAACCTGGTACAGTCTTCCTAATATCAATCTTTGTCATTACTTTGCTAAATCCAATAATAATATTACATAATTTCATTCCATATACATTAAATAAACATATAATCATTCCTTATTTGCATGAATCTTCCTCATCTCTAGCCAACCATAAAATTTGTCCCATGTTTTATAGTAATCCGAATCCTCCTTATTTTTTAGCTCCTTTGTTAGTTTATCCATTTATGCGCATCTCATGATTTTCCTCAATATTTCAAATTAATTTGGGATATCTTTGCTTTTCCAATTCTGTGCATACGCCAATCTTGCTGCAGTTATTACATGGATTATTAAATATATATTTTCCTTATCATATTTCCTCGTATTGATCCCTAGCAGAAAGAACTCTGGTCTATGTTCTATTTTCATTCCACACATTTCTTCTATCCAGTTGTATAAATTTTGCCAATATTTTTGGGCCTCTTTGCAACTCCACCATAAGTGATAATAAGTTCCTTTTTCTTTATTACATTTCCAGCATATGGGAGAAAGATTTGGATTTATTGTTGCCAATCTTGATGGAGGTATATGCCATTTATAAAATAATTTATACAGATTTTCCTTGAATGGTATAGCTAAAATCATTTTTTAATTTCTTTTCCAAAGTTTTTGCCAATGTCTAAATTAATGCTATAGCCGAAATTTTTCATCCATACCACCATTGTTTCCATTACCTTTTCTTCTTCCAATTTAAATTCCAATAAAACTTGATAAATTTTTTTATCTTCTCCTCAGATCCTAATAAAATTTCATTTAATTTTGTCTTAGTTTTGCTAATTCCCCATGCTTTCTTATCTTGGTTTCTATGAGTCTTTTTTTCCACTCAAGTTGTACAGTGTTCCTGAAAGGTCCTGTCAACTCCTGCTGACATGTTGCTGGCTTTGTCTTGACACCAAGCATACTTTAAGCTCCTTTATTCTTATTCATAAGCCAGGGTCAAAACCCAAAAGAAAATAAAGAGAATGAGACCAGTGATTACTCTAGCAGCTCTTCTATCAACACAGCAAGGGATGGCCTTGCTTATGGACCATTAGGCATCAAAGTCTCTTAAACCAGTTGAAATGGATAATTGCTTCATGTGGCCTATAGGTGTCATTGGTAAGCTACATCCTGTAAGCAGTTCTCAAACACTGCTTTATCTGTAAAGAGAAAAAATGTTTGTGTGCAATAAATGTCTGTATGCACTTGCTCACATGATGAAAGGATAACCAAGTTGTTCATCAAGATTGCGAATTAATATTTAGCATGTTCTCTTTTCTTTAAAGGAAGACCTCCTTGTGCTGTGCAGTATTTATTTTATTTATTTATTTTTATTTATTTATTTGATTTGCCAATTGTTTACAAGATAATAAGTATAAGTGTATACATAGTTGTGAATACATGAAATGGGTACATATAAGAAAAATAAAAGAATAAGAGAAACAATAGACAGGGACGGTAGGCACGTTGGTGCGCTTTATGCACGCCCTACAGACCTCTTAGGAAAGGGTGAGGTCAATAGTAGACAGTCTAAGGTTAAAGTTTTGGGGTTTGGGGAAGAAACTACAGAGTCGGGTACAGTATTCCAGACATTGACATATATATTTTTGCCTGGATCTAAAGTTCATTAATTCTTTATAATTAGCCTTGTTGATGTATCCTGTGTTGAAGCTATTTGCATAGTTTTCTCCCCCACTCCCCAAAATAGATTTTGCTAAGTGAAGATATGTAGTAAGATGACAAGGAACATTTCTAGACAAATTAAATCCTTGCTTCCTAGATGAGAATCTGATTAACCTTATTGTTGATCTATCCATTCCAGTAAAACAGTTCCAACAATGCTCATACAGGTGTTTCTCATGTTCTACAAATAGAGCACAAAGGAGAAAGCAAAAGTCTCCTCTATCATTGCATTTATTATTTAGAAGTATATTGTTCCTAAACATGATGGTTCTTCTTGAAGCAAATGACTTTTTAAATGGTCTTATTCCACCAGGAAAGAAGGCTGATATTAATTCACAAGTTTACATAAAAAAGTCGGTTAGGGTTACTTACAGGTTGAAACACTGGCTGAAGTGGGTGAACTTCGGGCTTGTTCCTTGAGAGCTACAACATTGACTGTGTACTCTTCACCTGGTTTCAGGCCCGTCTGATTGAAGGTTGTCATACTACTGGGAAGTTGAGCAATCACACCCCCTTCATTGTCCTACAGACATTTAAAAAAACTGATTCAAAGTTGAATAAACTTTGAATAAACTTTGAATTGTCTCCTTGGGCATTACTGAACATCATGCTGCTATGCCCTAAAATTTACTTCTCTGCAAAGAAAGAAAAACTTCTATACCTCAGCAAATTGGGAGCTATAGTGAATTTACTGTAGTGCAGTGAATGGTTTTTTTTTGTAGCATGAAATGGCAGTCTGCAGTAATATAAATTCTAATAATGTATGGCAACGAAAACCTTTCAGTGTTCTTACCTCACTTTTCAAAACACAAAAGAGCATATATGACCCCTATGAATAAATCTAAAAAGTGGACAAATATGTATAGGAAATTATATACTTTTGCTAATAAATAAAACTATGGTAAGAATGGATTTTCTTTCAATTTTGAGGGGGAAAAACAATTGTCCCCAATTTTAATAAATAAAAAAGTGAGTATTTACTTAGAGTTGGACCAAATTGCCTATCTCTGGGACAAATATATATGCAGGATGGAGGAATATATAGTAGAAACAGTAAGGAAGCCTATGTGTGTGTGAAAAAGAAAGGAAAAGAGAGAGGGAAGGAAAAATAGAAGATTGAGAAAATGGATAATCTTTTGTGAAACTGAGAAATCTTTTGCTGATACTTTGTCTGTGTTTTTGGAATGCATTACTGTCCCTGAGATTGATAAATAAATTGTTGTAGGTATGTTTATGCTATTATATTAAATGCAATATATATGTGGCAGAATTTTCAGTATTTCCTGCATCATGCTTATATGCTCAATGTTTTCCTGCCTCCACTAATATTTAAAAATAGGTAATCTTTTTAAAACATACAAAAGTGATAGTACTTCCAATCCTCCATAAACTGAGATTTACATGAATAATTTTTATTAGTTTTGTTATCCAAACTTAATACTTAAATTGTGAAGACAGTTACAGAAGTAGATACTAAAACAATTTCTATAAATTAGTTTGAATCCATGAAACAGAATCGAGGCAGGAGAACATTGTTACCATATAACATTTATTAGACATTTTAAATATGATTTCATTAAAATGATATAGCAAACCATTAAAGAAATAAAAGTACCACCTGCTCTGTAAGTTCCCACACACTAGTGGCTGGTAAGCTGCAGATTCAGTCTTTTCATAACATATTTGTGTGAAAAAATCCTTGTGTATCTAATCACACTTGGCCACTTAAACTATTCAATTTAATTCAAAGTATATCATTCAGCTATGACTGACAATGTAGTGGTATAAAATAATTATATATAGTGATACATATAGTTCTTTGCAAAAATATTATGAATTAGAAAGCAGAGTAATTCTGGCTTTCACTATACTATGCGTTAATAATGTAATGATCAAAAAAGCTGCTGCCTTTTTCACAGAGAAGAGGGTTTATAACCACACTCAGCAGCAAATTACAACCAGAACATCAATCCTGTGATCTTCACTCTATAGTGTGACATCAGCAAAAGATGGCCTGCTTTATGCATGTCAGCTTCTTCCACTACTTGCTGCTTTTTATATCTTCTGCCTTTGGTTGATTTGCAAAGCACCGACTTTGACTCACTCTCTTCTAACTTTGTCAATCAAGTATTTCAACTCAAACGCTACTGCCTATCTCTTTAAGGCTCTAACTGGTCCAGGGAAGGGTGTAAAACAAAGCAATATCCCATGTGGTCATGTGAAGAAAAAAAAGAGAGTTGGACACAGGATGCTCTACTGTATTAATCATGTCCAAAGGCTAGCTCTATTGAGGAGAATTCTAGAAAGAAGGATCTATTAACAAACAACCAAGTCAAATTTCTGCTGTAATTCAGGAAAGTGTGAATAAATTGATAATACAGACATCAGTGGAAAAGGAATATATTTGATAAAGATACCAATAAAGGGAAGTTCCAAGATGATAATCAAGAAAATCCCAGTGACACTAAGAACTACAAGACCAAAATATTGCTTCCAATTAATATTACTAAGAATCACTACTCAATGAAACTTTCTGTTGCAACTAGGTGTCTTCAGTTTGATGGTTTAGTGTCCCTCAGTCTCTTTTCCCGAGCAACTTGCCTATACTGGCCTATGAAGAATTAAGCTTTATAGCTCTTGTATGCAGATTCAGTAGATTTCTCTTTTCCAATTTCTCTTTCAAGCAGGTATTTCCCCTTCAATCAGAAATTTAACTCTAAATTCTACTATTAGAACCATTAAGAGTGGAATCCAATTTCCTAGGAATTTTGGATGTTACTTTGGCAAAAACATCCTTATGGTCATGAACAGATTGCAACTAGATAAGACATAACTGTAGTGATTTTCAACATCTCATTGTAAGTGGTTTATTCTCCTTAATGATAGGCTGTCCCTGAGCAATATCCCATCTGCATGCAGGCAGAGAAAAACATTAAGGCATCCACCACCTGAATTGAAGTCTGGAAAATCTCTCATTTCTACCAGTTCAGTAACATTTTCTCTGATAGGGATCATGGCCCCTCTATCATTTTCTAATCTGTTCTCTAAATGCCCCTTTGAACCTGTGTTCAAGCTTAAATGTTACTGCTGAACCTTGAAAGCTTTAACTATTTCAATGTCAACTGAATGTAAGTTGAATAAGGATTCTCTTTTCCTGCTAATGTATGCCCACCCTCAATAAATTGCATATTAAAATTAAAGTTTTTCCTAGGTCTTTGTTCATTTTTTTGTTTTATTTTTTTAAATCTTCCTTCTAGTACTACACACATATATGTTTTCCCAGCCTGTGTACCAAAGACATCATAACATGAGATTTCTCCACATGTGGTAACAACTACTTCTGATGAAAGGATATCTCCAAAGACAAGACAGCTACCTTGGGGATGAAACTGATCTCCCAGCCATCAAAGGGGAAGGAGAAGGGTTCCCATTCCATCTCCACAGTAGTCTCTGTGATAGTTTTGAACTGCAGTCCTCGTGGAGTAGAGAGTTCTGAAATACAGAGATGAAGATAGAGATGGGGAATACAACCTTTCTTTAACTATCCTCCTCACTACATACTCAAATGTCTAGTTTCCATTGTCCAAAGTACATAACTGGGAGACATCCTGCTTCAATAAAACAATTAGAACCCTTATACTGAGTACTCATAGTCCCAGAGAGGGACTGGTGAAAATAAGAAGACAAAGAAAAGCATCTACTTCTTGAAAGAACTCTCTACTATTTAAAAGAATCCAAGTTATTGAAAATGGAACAGTTTTGTGAACAGTAGGGAGATTTTTCCCTAGGGGCAATACTTCAGCATGAATCAAGGATATTTGTAGAAGATTAATTATGTCCACAATGATATCCCAAAAAAACTCTATGGGTCAGTGATGCACTAATGCAAAAGTTAGTTGCATAATCAAGATAATGGAGGCGAAAGAGGCTAACTAATCTCCATATGTTTCTTTCCAAGCTGCGCTTGTTTCATCAGTAGTAGCAGGTTTTCATGAATACACAAGGAGCCTGGCTTTGCTAATGACAAATCCATTTGGCAGAGTGCCACAGCCCTTCCTGACTGAAAGTTCAGAATATTCATAATTGTCAGCTCAAAGCTGCAATTGCTTGTAATTCATACTTCTAAATTTTCAGTTGTATCTTTATGATATCATAGCTGGAAAGTGTTAATCTATTTGTAGGAATGGAAGCTATTTGGTTTTAATCAAGTGAATTGAATAGATGTCAGTTGAGACATTTTTCTCTAGCCTATTGTTTTAATATAAGAAACTCAGCGAGAAAAACATATTGGAAAGGCTTTTGTGAATGCTGTGTGCAGCACCAATAAAGCTGTGTCTGTGTGTATGTGTGTGCACTGCTTCCCTTGTAGTTCACCCACTGAAAGATGAATTTCATCATGATATTTAAGATCAACTGATTTACAATTATCTTAAATCATCTCTCTTTCCTTACAATGGCATAATTTTAAAACATGTGTTAGCTAAGGGCTGCCAACTTTTTAATTACCCCCAAACCACATCTTTAGCAGTCACTTGATGTGCTGACAGCAAAGGTGACTGAGCTTATCTTTGTGATGTGAAAACTTCAATTCCTCTCATTCAAGCTGCTACCATACTCATACAAGCAGGGCATGGCTTGGTGGGCGTGGCAGGGGAAGGATACTGTAACATCTCCAGTCAGAGGTGATATTTGCTGGTTCTCCTAACTACTCAAAATTTCTGCTACCGGTTCTGTAGAACCGGTCAGAACCTGCTGAATACCCCCTCTGACTTTAATTCCCAAGCACTACTGTAAACCAAAATTTGTGAGCAGTTATGATCTGAGATGAAACAGACCTAATTATGCAAGGATGCTAATGTTGTTTCCAGTAGATTTCCAACAACTGATTAACTTTTAAAATTACTAACTCAATATGCCTGGGAGATGAAAAGATTGTAATGGGACTTGGATTTCAATGATTTTGAAAATCACATGAATATCAGCATTGGCTCTCAGTTGAAACTTTTCCGTTAATCCTGATAAATACAACCTTGAATGTGTGCCATACCTTGATTTGTGTTTTATAATGTGATGCCTCTCTGCTAAGATACAGATTGGTTTGATAATGCTATTTGCATTTCTTAGCTCCCCTTTTTGGATATCAGTATAACTATTTTTCTTCCAAATGGAACAATTCATTACTTGCATGGAATTCTGCTGTTTTGTCTTCATGAAGCTCAGGGGCCCAAAGGAAACAAACCACCTATTCATAAACCTATAATGAGGTTTGTTGCATAGAAAATTCCTGGAGGTATTAACTCCATACCCTTCCCAAGGTAGCTAGCCATATAAGAGTTCTGGCTTATTCTGTTGGGTGTTACTTCCTTTGATTCACACTGCCTACTGTGGGATACCCCTGAAGTCATACTGTTGCTGCAGGTAGAAAAAAAACCCCAAGTTTATTATAAATTGGAGAAGGACTCAATGGATACCTCATATAGTGTAACTTCACAGAATGTCTCAGACTGTGACTGAGTCTGACTGACTCAGTCTGTGACCTGGCATTCTGAAGCTTATATTTGTTCCACATTCCTCCCCACCACTCAAAAGTGGCTTTTTTATATTCAAAGCAAGTATTGCAGTTCTGTGACATGAATTTATATTAGTTTGGATTTAACTGGTTGATTGGAATCAGAGCATAATCTGTCCTGCAAACACTACGCAAAGTCGGCCTATCATTAGGGAGACTGGTAGATGTTTCAGCTATCAAATGTGAGGGTTAGGGAACAACATCAGCAGAAGACTTGGAGGACAAAGCTATGGGCATCCAGTAGCCTAGTCTGGTTTGGCCATCCTAACTTAGATTGCTGCTGTCAGCTGCAGAAAAGAGTAAAAGTTTTGTTGCCATTGTCAGCTTGGTTGGGTTCTGTAAGCTATCATTTTTGGTCAGGCAGCAAAATATCTCAATTAGTCCACTTTAATAGGTAGAGCATGACTGTTCCAAGTTTGTACTGTCCAGGTTCCACTTGGATTTAAATAAATCATTTTATGAGGATACATATAAATACTCAGCATGAGCAAGGATTCGTGAATATTTTCTGGAACCAAAGAATTTGTGAAACCAATTTTTCCAGTATATTCAGTGGACTCAGTCCTGTCATACAATATATCTCTGGCAGATTTTATGGGACCAGATCCAACACATCAACACATCTACCAAGCGATATATAGCAAGGAACTCGGGCAAGCAGTTGTAATAAGGGAAGAAAAACAAAATTCTGAGGATATTTGGAAATGTGATGTAAAAATTTGGAAATCCAGGGACCCAATAATCACTGAGATGATTGATTTTACTGCAGGGGTGGGATTCAAATTTCTTAACAACCGGTTCTGTGGGTATGGCCTAATTTGTGGGTGTGGCTTGGTGGTCATGTGACTGGGTGGTCATGGCTTGTATGTAAATATTACAAATATTTATGTAAATATTGATTTTTTTATTAAAAAAAAGAGCAACTTTTACCCAAAAGTAGGTCAAGCAGACAGGCAGATTGAGTTGCTCACAGAATCACAGATTCACTTATCTATCTATCTGCAAACGACTCCCTGAGTCTGTCACATAAAATTTGCTTGCTAGCAAACTCATAAAATTTGCTAGCAAGCAAACAAAATTAACTCACAACACACTATGTATGTAAATATTGAATTTTTTATTTTAAAAAGAGCAACTTTTACCCCAAAGCAGGCAAAGCAGGCAGGCAGATTGAGTTGCTCACAGAATCACAGATTAACTTAGAGTTCTATCTATCTGCAATCAGCTACCTGAGTCTGCACTGAAAAGCTTCAGTCCTAAGGAAGGTTCGGCTCTGCTTTTAGATTAGCTAGAAAGCAAGAAATCCAAGAATTTCCTGCTTTCTAGCTAATCTAAATCTCCTGGCAGAGCAGAACAGCTGGTGATCGGGGGGGGGGGAGGAAAAAATAGCAACTTATCAAACCAGGCAAGTTGGATGGCTCGCATGCCAAGTAAGGAGTGAGTGGGTGGGGAGGGGAGGGGCCAGCCAATGGAGCAATTTGCTGGTTTTCCGAACTGCGGACAATCGTGTGTGCAGCGTTTGCAAGAAATCATCAGCTGTGCTGTCTGGACAGCTGACAAGCGCTGCGCTCGGGTACGCAGCGTTTGAAAATCCTCTTGTTTCCTGCTTTTTCAACCTCAGCTGTGCCACACAAAACAGCCGAGGAGGGAAAAGCAGGGAATAAAGGACAGCCTGGAGCCTGGGCAGGCGGGTGGGCCAAACACCGAACCGGTTCGGTGTCAGCTGCTCTTTGCAGCTACAGGTTCTATAGAACCAGGCCGAGCCGGTAGCATCCCACCTCTGCTTTACTGGTGTTTTTACCAAGCTCTTTTAATTTCTTTGGTATTCTTACAGACGTGTGTCCTGAATGAATTTTTTTCCATATTGATTTAGTTAAAACATGTTGAAACTGACTTCAAATCACTAAATGTTATTATAATCTTCAGCTATAATTAATAAACAGAATAGCCTAGAATGTATTTCATTCTCTCAAAGGAAAACAGAACAATTTCTCCTTTGCTACAGAGGAAGCAGCTTTCCTCAACAATCATTCCATAGGAGTGCATCATATTTCCAACCAATCACCTTCAAACAAAGACATTTTTCTGTTTTAATCTTCAACTTTTTTTAAACATATGAAAAGGGATGGCCTTGAAATCTCTTTTTAAAAAACTTCTCTCAATTGTCAAACCTGAAATAGCAATTCGCGGTGCAGAGTAAGTAGAAAATACTTACGGGTGGCTACCTTGACTCCAACAGGGGCACTGAGCACTTCACTGATAACAGCATAGATGCTGATGTTGTATGTCAAGCCTGGCTCCAACTCCTTCAGAGTGACAGTGCTCCAGTCACCTGGCACCCGCTGCTGGAGCTGCAGGCCCCCTGGTACAGCTGGCTGGTAGGAAATGACATATTCAGTCACAGCCATTGGGCCATCCCATTCCAGGTCAATTGATTGGTCTCTGACTGCAGCCACTTGCAGACTCTCAGGAGGAGCAACTGGAGGGAGGGGAGAGAGAGAGAGAGAGATAATTTTCAAATGGGATTCACCAATCTCCTCAAACTCTTCTTTGACATCTGTTTCCCCTTTGACCAACTCACTGCGATTGCAATACTGAGCACCTTACTTTGGGAGTATATTCTATTGAATTCAATGGAAAAAGTTTCCAAGTTAAATGGCACAATGGCAACATTATTTGTACACGTTCCTACAATCAATATGCATTTGCCTTCATATATTTTATGGAGCCACTATAATTCCTCCTCTCTGATGAAATCTCTTGATGTTATTGTCTTTGCAAGGACATTTTATTTTGTTAAATATTCACTTAGATGTTGATTAAACAAATGCATTGCACAAAGTGGACTTAAGCCTTAGTTAACGTAAAGTATCAGTGCTGTGTTTGTATTTCCTCCTCATAAGGAGACCTTTCAGGTGGATCTTGGGAATTCCTATTTTTAATTCATAGCTTATATTACATCTTGCCATAGTATTTTTTCTAACAGACAATCCATTTAGGCCCCAATAAAAGTCCCAGAAGTTGTGTTTCTTCTTTGCATAGTTTTCTTTGGGGTAGCTTTGACTTTAACCAACAATGCCATTCTCCACAGCTCACTCTTTTCAGCATTCCACTTCTTATATGCATACGTGCAGTATTTTTACACGCATATTTTCTTTTACATAGCATAACATACAAATATTCCAGGATTTCAAACTATTACAGCTAAATCAGTTTAGGACTAGTTGTTTCTACCTCTGTCTTTCATTATTTGTGGCTCTTTGGAAACCGAGCAGTTCTGAGCCTTTGCGGTCCTTGTTCACGTCTCTCAATTTGTTCAGGATGCAAGGGAGCTTCCTATGGTAAGATGTGCTTGCACACACAATTCCCCATCCAGATTCAGATGCAAATGGAATGATAATAACTCATCTTTTAAAGGTATCTTTGGCAGCTATGAAGTTTAGAAATATGCTTTTTTGAAGTGAAAGCTCAGAATTTTGGGAATCCAAATGTAAACGTGGGACAGTTGCCAAGCCTGCGAATCCAGTGGTGGGATTCTACCAGTTCAGACCGGTTCGGGCGAACTGGTAATTTCGGTGATCATTTGGCCCCATCCACTCGCCCCTGTCCTAGTCTGTCCTTTATTTCCGTGTTCTGCAGCTCAGCTGATTCGTGCGGCACAGTGGATTGCTGCACATCAGCTGTTTTACTCACCGGGGCTGCTGTAGAAGGTAAGTATTGGAGCTGAAATGCTGAGTTTTCAAATGTTGCGCGCGTGCGCTCACCAAACCGGTTGTTACACCAGTTGAATCCCACCCCTGCCCAAATCACAATAACGTGATTTCAGCATGCTGTGACAATTGTAAGTGTGGGGTTTGGTCATAAGCAGTGGTGGGAGTCAAATAATTTAACAACCGTTTCTCTGCCCTAATGATTTCTTCCAACAACCAGTTCATCAAACTGCTCAGAAACTTAACAACCGGTTCTCCCGAAGTGGTGCGAACTGGCTGAATCCCACCACTGGTCATAAGTCACTTTTTCAGTTCTATCATAATTTCAAACAGTTGCTCAATGAATGGTCATTATGGAAGACTACCAGTATAAAATATAGCATCACCAGAAGGAAGGAAGATCTTTGGAATTAAGTAAGAAGCCTTCTACTCATCAAGTATTCTTGTGTGTGAAAATGCCAGTGCTAAGAGAGAGATCAGATAGCATATTGTGAAGGCTGTTTGCTAGGATATGGAATAAGTGGAATTGAAATTTCTGTATCTTTGTATTATTTAACTTGCCAGTTTGTACATGAAGTGTGGTGGAGCTTTATTTTCAACCTAAACTGAACAGCTCAAATGCATGGCTGAGTCTGTAAAACTGATACAGAAAAAAAGCTTGCTAAGCCAAAAAGGCTTTGTCTCTATATTTAGGAGATATGCAAATATAGGTAAGTTCTCTTTATTTTAGAAATCATTTAGTACAATAAGGATTAACTTTAATAAGCATTTGAGAATATTAAGTTCCTGCATGCGCAGTCATCCGTAAACAATAAGACAGAAGAGGTTGCCTTTCATGATTCTACCTCACTGGTAAAGGAAGAAAAATATCAAAATGTCACAGTCAATATAGAAACACACCCAAGCTTTTTAATTAGCCAGAGGAAATTGCTTCTATCACATTAACTGCTAAACACTTGACTGTGCTCTTTGTTTGATGATGGCATTGTTTAGTATATTCTTATTTCCCTTTGCAGTGAGGTGCTGGGGACAATGAGGCAAATTTAGTTCATAAGGAAAAAAAAAAAACCCATCTAGGATAACTGACATTAATTTGGATAGGTTAACTGTGACATTAAGTGAACTTGGCTTGAAAACTGGAGGAGGTTTTAGGAAGGACTTTCATGTCTTAGAACAGAGCTTGCATCATCAACCCTATGCAATGTATGCACCACAGCCATACTGCCTATTATTTCATATTCTGGAGCATGGGTGAAATAAAAGACATGGAGTGACTTAGTGATCAATCTGTTAAGAACCAGATAAACCCTTGGCCAGTGAGTTTCTACTTAAGCATGACCTGTGTAACTGCTTAACTGTGGCCAATAAAGATGTTGCACTAATAGCCAATCAGGTTGCTCCATGAGGACCAATCCCAGTTCACTAAAGGCCAATGCCAAGTGCAGTTCGAGCCTACTTAACATAATGTTAATAGTTTATTAAATGGTTTTTGTTAGTCATAACTTGTGTTCCAACAGTAACAATGGCTTTCTCAGTAGTCTCTATATATATGGGTAATAATTAGCTTGGAAACCAAGCAGCTGTTGTGTTATAACAACCTGATTTGCAGAAATCATATCATGAAGCTTTTTGTTACTGTATAATTTGTAGATGGCTACAGCACTGGCCTTAAAAGGAAATAACCAGTAAAGAATTCAAATGACTGAACTCCCACATCTTTGCTTTCATGATGCATCTAGTCTTGGGACTTCTGCAGCAAGCATGGATGAGATGAATAGATTTAACACTCCACTCCTAACTGTTGGTCCAGACTTTCCAGAATAATGGATGGTAGAAAGGGGGACTCAGCTCATTTTGACATGCTAATCTTCTATGCATACAAGCTGTTTTATAAGAACACTTGTCTATCATGTGAGTGCCACAAGCATCTCAAACTTACATTGAACCATTCACTGAGTATATCAAACCACTCATTGGAGGAATTCCCTTTGGGAACAACATATGACTAACTAATATATTTGAGTGAATGAGGTCACTGTTCCTGCTGCCGCCAATAAGGATAGCAGTTCTCCAGTCAGCCTATATGAAAACAAAAGAGATGCCTCAAACATGGCATCTCATAAATGTAAGAGAGTTTATGATTTGTGGGAAGGACCAGGGACATAATCTTTAGATTCTTAGATCATGATTAAATTACTTATATGAAGAGTTTCTGGCAGATGATAGGCTACACCTTACAAGAACTAGGAAGAACATTTTTGGAAAACAAGTGGCTCAGCTTATCTAAAGGACTTTAAACTAAATCTGGAAGGGGGGGGGGAGACCAATGTTTAGGACCTAATCCCAAGCATAAATCTCAAAATATTGTGTAGTGTGAAAGAAGAGGAATCCACATACAAAGCATAGAAATATGTGAAACAAATTTAGGGTCATCAAGAAGGACTCAGATGCTTATACATTAACATTTAAAGTATGAGGAACAGGTAGGGTGAACCAGAAGTCCTAGTATATGAAAGCAGGTATGATATTGTTGCCATTACTGAAACGTGGTGGGATAAAACCCACGACTGGAACATATTATTAGAAAGATTTAAATTGTTCAAAAGAAACAAATCTAACAAAAGTTGAAGAGATGGAATTCAGATGAAACTAGTATTAGATAGAATTATCTAATAAACTGAGAGACAAAACAGACAAATATAAAAAATGGAAAGAGGGTCACATAACTAAAACAGAATACCATTGAATAGCTTGAATCTGTAAGGATGATAAGGATCAGGAAAGCTAAGGTTTAGAATGAACTAAGACTTGCAATAAGTGTCAATAATAATAATAAAAAAATATTTCAACATGTAAGAAACAAGCAAAAAGTGAAGAAAATGATTGATCCATTAATGGGAGAAGATGGCAAGGAGATGATGGATAGCCAGGAGGAAATAGAACTGCTTAATTCATTCTTTACCTCTGTCTTTACACAAAAAGAAAAAACAGACTAACCTATCAAAAGCAGTATATCGTGGAAGACAGAAAAGGAATACAAGTAAAAATAGGCAAGAAAATGATAAGAAAATACCTATCAACTCTAGATGAGTTCAAATCACCAGGACCAGATGAATTGTTTCCCAGGGTTCAGCAGCTGACAGACTGATCTTGGAACCACTGAACCAATATTTCAAAGCTCTTGGAGCACTGGGGAATTACCAGAGGACTGGAAAATAATTGATGTAGTTCCAACCTTCAAAGAGGGAAAAAATGGAACCAGGAAACTACAGACGAGTCAACCTAACATCAATACCTGAGAAAATCCCGGAAAACCTGATTAAGTAACAGATCTGTGAACACCTAGAAAAGAATAAAAGCCAACCGTTTTTTTTTTTTAAAAAAACAAACAGATCAAGGGGAACTCATCAAATTTGCAGATGATACCTAATGGGAGGACTAGCCTCAAGGTAGCCTCAGAAGGATCTTGACAGGTTTGAACACTGGGCCCTATTAAACCACGTGCAATTCAGTGGTGAGAAAAATAAGGTCTTCCACCTAGGCAAGAAAAACCAAAATGCACAGGTATTGAAGAGGGGGTACATAGCTGAACAGTTGTGCCTGTGAAAGGGATCTAGAGGTCCTGATGGACCACCACTTAAGAATGAGTCAGCAGTCTGCTGCAGCTGCCAAAAAAGCCAATGGAGGCCTAGGCTTCATCAAGGATAGCATCAAGACCCCAGAAAATACCTCCCTATACTGCATCAGTGAGCCCACATTTGGAATACTTCATCAAGTTCTTGTCATCACCATACAAAAATGATGCTGAGGCCCTAGAAAGAGTGCAGTGAAGATCAACAAAGATGATAAGGCTAAATCATGATGAACAGTTAAGGGAACTGAGTATGTCTAGTCTAACAAAGAGAAGGACTAGGTGTGACATAGCTGTTTTCCAATACTTGAAGGATTGTTACAAAGAACAGGAGGTCAACCCATTCTCCAAAGCACCTGAGGGCAAGGAGTAATTAAAGAGCATTCCAACCTGACAGGAAAAATTATTCAGTGGAATGGCTTGCCTTCAGAAATTGTGGGTGCTCCATCATTGGATATTTTCAAGAAGAGACTGTCTGGAATGATATAGGGTCTTCGGCAGTTGGACTAGAAGACCTTCAAAGCCCCTTCCAACTCTGTTATTCTCTTATTTTTCTCTGCAAAAAGGAAAGAGGCAGACTTCTGGAAAACGTTAGCAGGAAAGATGCTGTTT
Source organism: Notechis scutatus (assembly GCF_049901735.1). Classification (NCBI taxonomy): domain Eukaryota; kingdom Metazoa; phylum Chordata; class Lepidosauria; order Squamata; family Elapidae; genus Notechis; species Notechis scutatus. The sequence continues at coordinate 107,579,003 of NC_142011.1, read as the reverse complement.
CTGGTCATTACTTCTTTTGCCTCACTCTCTTTGGACAATTCATTTAGCAAGATGAAATTGCCTTGAGTTAGGAAGGAGTGGTCTCCCACAAGACCTCTTCTCACCCTTATTAAGCTTACTATTTGAAATGAGAAATGTGAAACAGCACTTTTCTCCTATTGTTTAAATAGCCTTCTCCTCGAAGCAAAAGTAGAAAAGCCCTTAGGATTACAGCCCTCCTGCTCTTTTGAAAGAAAAAAGAAAAAAAGAGAAGAGACTAGGGCACTGTATTACTTGACTGAGGAATGGTATAAATCACCCAACATGTAGGACTCTTCCAAAAATGCCTGTTATTCAATGTTAATAGCTCTGTGCCACTGAGTAATCCTTGCTGGTTATCAGAAATACAGGGACTGACAACAACATATTCAGATATTAGAAGTGGATTTGATACTCTTAAAGGTTGGAATCAAAATCCTTTGTTCTTCTACAATGCTTCTATCACAGATATTCATGATTCATTTATTTATTACATGTCATACTACTGTAATCTACAGGGTTTCTTGGTGATTAACAATTAAAGAGAGATAATGATTGTAATGTCCACAAAAACAAAACTAATTAAGTTAAATAAAAATTAAAAATGAAGCAACAACAATTAAAACAATAAACATACTATTCTCCAGAAGGGCTCTGTTTTCATTAGTTTCTGGAAGATGTTCAAAAGACTGCTAGTCTAATTTCTAAAGGGAGCTATTCCAAAGGACTGAGGCCATAACTAAAACAAAACAAAACAAAACAAAACAAAACAGCATTTCTGAATTTTACACCCCAACTGCCACCTGAAAATGGGAAATACTAGCAGGTGTTTTTTTTTTGAAAGAATGTATCAAAGAGCTTAATTTTGGGAAAAGGTGGTTTGGCAAGTACCCACCTGTCCAGCCATGCAGGACTTTATAGGTGAAAGCATTTTGGATTGCATCCAGAAACTCACTGGAAATTAATGCAAGTTTCACAGCTCATGGCAACAAGTGTCAGTTAGCAAGCAGGTTAACAAGCATTTTGTACCAGCTACAATATTCAAGTGGTCTTCAAAGGCAGCTAGATTATCTTGAAGGTGAGATCCAGTGACCTGCTGCAAATATGATTAGAGATTGTGCTGGAAGTTGTGGGAATCATGGGTTGCTGCTCTTTCCTCTGGTCACTTGCCAGCATCCCCTGAAGCCCTTGTTATTCTCATGGTTTGCCCTCTTTGTTAGCATTTTATTTCTGGCTTCCTTTCCTACCCTCCACCTCTCCCCTCCTCTGATTTTGCTAGTAACATCTCTCCAGACTTTCAATAAAGGAGAGCAGAGAAGAGCAAAGCTGTCAGCCCTTTGAGATAGGCCAGGTCAAGAAATAGATGCAGCTCATACTAAAATTCACGATGGGATTATTGGGGTTACATGCTTCCTTCTGTCTCTAGAGTATTAAAATCCTTGTCCAAATCTCTCCTTAATGGCTCATTTCTTCCTTCCACCACATAATAGCACTTTCATACCTTGCACAAGGTCAGCTTGATTTTTTTTTTAACAAGAGCAGAAATTTTACTATTTTATGTAGAAAAGAAGAAGGGGTGTAATAATAGTATTTACATAATATTTCATTGACAGTATTTGAGAACAGCAGGTCTCCACTATTTTACTGGGGGAAGAGTGGGTCTATTTGCATAATTCTGCATCAGTATTCTTAAGGGATTGGTGAAGATTTGCCATGAGAAGCTGCAATCACATTTTACCTCACTGTAACATCCAGAATATATAACACAGGTCCTTGAACTGGGGCTTTGTTGCTTATCTGTCAATTTCTTAATATTTGTCAGTTTCAATCTCCCATGTAATAAAAGTTATAACTCAACAGCTAGCCTATTTCAATAAGACCTCTTTGTAAAAACATAGAATCTAAGGCAGTGGTGGGATTCAAATATTTTTACTACCGGTTCTGTGGGTGTGGCTTGGTGGGCATGGCAGGGGAAGGATACTGTAAAATCTCCATTCCCACCCCACTCCAGGGGAAGGATACTGTAAAATCCCATTCCCTCCCCACCCCACTAACCTGCTTTGCAGCTCCGTTCTCCTGTGCAGGGCAACAAAAGAAGACCCAGCCAATCAGCTGGGACTCGGGAGGCAGAGAATAGACGGGGGCGGTGCCAGTCAGAGGGAGTATTTGCCGGTTCTCTGAACTACTCAAAATTTCTGCTATCGGTTTTCCAGAACTGGTCAGAACTTACTGAATACCACCTCTGATCTAAGGTTAAAGAAATTTTGTAGATTATCTAGTCCCTTTGTTCAATCATTAAGTCGTGTCTGATTCTTCACAATCCCTACCCCATTTAGGTAGTGGGTAGGTAATCCCACCCAGTACCCAAATGAATCCATTACTGTAGCATCCCTGCCCCAGAGCTTCCCCACCTCATTTAAACACCTCCAGCAAAAGAAAGTCCACTAATTCCTAGGGCAGTCTGTCCTGTTCCATTGTTCACAGGGTCTTATTGTTGAATTTTTCCTGATGACCAATTGAAATCTACTTTCCTGTAATTTAAGCCATTTGTTCTTATTTTGTCAATGTCCTTCCTTAAAAGTAGTACCTAGAAATAAGTACAATATTTTCAGCATAGTCTTTACACAGAGTAAAAATAATATATTGAAAAGACTATTTGACATCATCTGATCTTTTGCTACCACCCCAGTCATATTGGCCGGTAAAGTTCCTTATCAAGAATGCACAATTATTCTGTGCTATGACTCCTAATCTTTTGTTTATTTAGCTGAGTGACTTTTCTTTGTTTTTCTGCTTCAGGAACTTTACAGAGCATTGGCCTTTGGGTCTACTATGACATTATTTTCCTAGAGACTTCAGAGTCCAGCCTTGAAGTTTTGGGTAGCTATGTTTGATTTGTGGTAAGTCTTCAGTCCTTGAATGAAAAAGGAATAATATTCAGAGAAAGCAGTTCAACTCTTGCAGAAAATGTCTGTTCGCTCTTGGAAAACATAAGGGAAAGATATAGGAAAGATCTTGAGCACTGGTGAGGTGAAGACATGCTCTCTAGGGAAGAGATAAGAGAATCCACAGTTGCACAATGGTCAGAAGCCACCCTCCCTAGCTTCTCAGGCTGCAAATGAGAGAGCAGAAGATTTGTACTTTTAGAGTTGCATGCAAGATTCTGTTAGGTCTTACAATAAAGTACAATTAGCTCATCTGTCTAGTCTACCCAGGAAGGCTGACAAATAAGCACGAGTAGCAAGAAAATAAAACTCCAGGATTTATTTGCATTCAGTTGCATTGCAAAATATAACTCTATATGGTCCCTCTGAGCTAGGCATCTCCTTTCCACTAGGGGTATCTGCAGCAGTATATAAACAAACAGGTGATGCTTAGATTGCACTGTTGTGGCCACCTTCTTGACTTTTTGACCTTATCTGGATCCTCCTCTTTTCTTCTTACCAAATATAGACTAGAACAAAGGTAGCTAACCTTTTGGACCTCAGGGACCACCAAACTCATAATTTTAAATCCCGGGGACCACTAACCGGTTCTGTGGGCATGGCCTAATTTGTGGGTGTGGCTTGGTGGTCATGTGACTGGCTGGGCATGGCTTGTATGTAAATATTATAAATATTTATATAAATATTAAATTTTTTTATAAAAAAGAGCAACTTTTATCCAAAATCAGGCAAAGCAGGCAGGCAGATTGAGTTGCTCACAGAATCACAGATTCATTCAGAGATCTATCTATCTACCATCGGCTAGCTCAGTCTGTCACATAAAATTTCCTTGCAAGTAAACTCACAAAATTAACTTACAACACACCATCTATGTAAATATTGAATTTTTTTATAAAAAAAGAGCAACTTTTACCCAAAATCAGGCAAAGCAGGCAGGCAGATTGAGTTGCTCACAAAATCATTCAGTGATCTACTTGATCGGCTACTTGAGTCTGTCACATAAAATTTGCTTGCCGTGAGTCTGCACTGAATAATAGAAGCTATAGTCCTAAGAGAGGTTCAGCTGTGCTTAAAAGCAGAGCCGAAGATCTAAAGACTAGCTAGAAAGCAAGAAATCCAACCATTTCCTGCTTTCTAGCTAATCTAAATCTCCCAGCACAGCAGAACAGCTGATGGTCAGAAAAAGGAAAAATAGCAATTTAGCAGGCAAGTTTGCCAGGTAAAGAGTGAGTGGGCGGGGAGGGTTCCCATGGGCCATGTGGGTGGCGCAGCCTCGTGTTTCTGCTCAGCCTGGATTAATTGCTTTGAGGGGGGTGCTCTGGGGGTGAGATTTCTCTGCAGCCCACCAAAATTTTCTCACAGGGCTGCGGCCCACCGGTTAGTGACCGTTGGACTAGAAGCTCCTTGGAAGAGAAGCCTCCTCACTTCTAGACTTGTTTTAACAACTTCGTGAGGCTTGCTTCAATAATAAAGTTCTTTCACTAATATACTTTATTACTAGAAGTATGTCTTGCAGTATGGATGCATAGATATGTCTACTTCCTGTTTTGATATGACTGCATATTTAAAGAAAATGCATTTATCCCATGATTTTTCATATTAAAATATTTTCTTTTTTCTATGGTAAAATGCATTCTTTAACATGGATTGTCTTAAGTATGTATTTTATATGCTTTTAAAGTTTATTTGTTGTAGAGAAATGAGAAATTGGAGAGTAATGATATTGGAGATTAAAATTGGAGGTTAATGACTGTCTGTATTTTGAGGAATGCAAATTATGTCTGTTTACTTAAAAATGAGGATTGAGCAAAGTCCTCAAGCATCTCATCGCCCCTAAGTCAACAATGTCCATGCAAAATCACCCTTTTCAGTGTTTTTTTTTAAAAGATACATAATCCACTAACTTCTAGAGGATCTGGTTGTATGTATATACTAGGCCCAACAATTTCCTTGGCAAATGCTCCTTTAAAAAAAAATGCTTCAGATTTCTAAAAATGACAAAGTAAGGCCTGAAGTTTGCTAGGAGCCCTTTGAGCTTTATATTTATCCATTATCTTAACTGTTACAGTCTGGCATACCTGCTGAACAATCCCGTCCTTGGTAACCTTCCTCGCAAGAGCACAGGCCTTCTTGGCAGAATCCACGTCCACTGCAAGCATTGAGGCACCTCAGCTGCCCACAATCTTCCCCTACATAGCCCTCTTGGCAGATGCAAGTCCCATTGGCACAGACTCCCTTCCCTGAGCAGTCCTCTGGGCATCTGAGCTCGTTACAGTCTTCTCCGGCAAAGCCTTCTTCACAGATGCACTCTCCATCCACACAGAGTCCTCGGGAGCTGCAGTCAGTTGGGCAACGTGCCTCGGAGCAATCCTCCCCACTATAATCGTTGTCGCAAATACACTGGCCATCAATGCATACACCCCGGCTAGAGCAGCCAAGGGGACAGAGAGGCTCAGAGCAATTCTTCCCAGCCCAGCCTTCATCACAGATGCACCCACAGGTTTCCAGGCTAAAGTTACCATGACTGCTGCAATGGGGGAGGTAATCCAACTGCCCTGGAATTGTAAAAACAATGATTAATGCTATATCCTTGGCTCACTTCATACCTTCTTAATAATGAATAAAGACCACATCAACTCAGCTCGAAGTGGGATACATTGGGATATCTTCAACCTCTGCAATTGATACCTTTGTTAAATTCATAGTCCCTCCTCCCCTTTGCCCCTCCCAAAAGGCGATTGGTTAACTCTCTCCATTTAGAATTCCCCACAGTGACTCTAATGTAGCATGCAGTATGGAACAAACATGGCAAATAATTCTACATTTTCTGGTATTAATGGAGGAAGGAGTTTCCTTAATAAAGGCAAGGAATGAGAAAGAAAATGAGAGAATGACGGATGTCTGCAATGATACTGACCCAGCCATTACTGAACTTGGGCTATGAGGTTCCTAAGAACATCTGGGTTGATTAGGTAACGTTGCAAGTTCTGGAAACTATTTAATGAACCATTGCAAATAAGTGCGGAACACTATTGTCCCTGAGTACTGGGTGCTAGAGGTCTTAAAGTATTTAAAATAAAGTTATTCAGATGTTCTCATGTCATGCTATGGACCTTTGAGAATATTTCCCAGACTGTGGAATTTAAAACACACCTTCTATATATCTTCCAGTAAACTGTTGAAAGTTTTAATGCAACAGCGTTATAAGATAGACAGGTTTGTATTCCAAGCCAGGTAATATAGTCTTCAAGCATCACAAAGAGAAAGTAGATAATATTAATATATATATATGGCAGACTTTGTTTTGATATTTTTAAGGCTTTCTGTTATGTACTTTCTTTTTTTGTGATGCTCCAAGACTGGCTCAGAATATAAACCTGTCTATCTTATAACTCTGTTGCATTAAAAATTTCAACTATTTATTGGAAGTTTTTCCTCCTGGTATTGATTTTCCAAGCATATCTCAGGGTTGTTGTCATTTTCGTTTGAAAGTATCAACTCAGGTGCTAAGAAGCCCAAGAAATGTGATTCATCATGATGTTTGTGTTCTTAGAATGGATGCCAGGTGGCCTAGAAGCTCCATATCCAGGGGGTGTTTCTGCCACCAGATGGTCGCTCATGAGCATTCTGGACAGCATCCATCACAGGGAAAAGTGGCCCCGAGACACACAATTTATAGGCCACTTAATGTCCTGGTGTCTGCAGGATGGCAACATTTAACATGCTGCTGCATCAAATAAATGGGAAAAGAGAAGTTAAGGAATTGGCTACAGGGGGAATTGGGAAAATCCTGGCAGGTGAAAAGTATTTCAACTACACCAAAAGCCAAAGAGATTCTTCCCTATTCCCGGCAAATTGCAACTCTGTTAAATTCAATCCACAGTTGTGATAACAGAGGCTCCTCCTGTTCCAAAGATAGACTGGTGGTATTAATATCAAGTTTATATCTTATAATTTGGGAGATGGGGGTGAAGAGGGTGGCAGTAAAATGTATGCAGGTAGTCCTTAACTTACAACCAGAATTGAGTCCCAAATTTATGTTGCCAAGTGAGAAATTTTGTTAAGTAAGTTTCCCCCCATTTTACGACTTTTCTTGTGAAGTGAATCACTGCAGTTGTTAAATTAGTAACACTGTTGTGAAGTGATTCTGGCTTCCCCATTGACTTTGCTTGTCAGAAGGTCACAAAAGGGGATCACATGACCCTGGGACACTGCAAACCGTAGTAAATATAAGCCAGTTGTCAAGCATCTGAATGTAAATCACATGACCATGGGGATGCTGAAACGATCATAAGTCATAAGTCACTTTCTTCAGTGCTATTGTAACTTTGCATGCTCACTAAACGAATTGTTGTAAGTTGAGGACTACCTGTATTTTTGAGATTTTATTATGAACGCTACCCCCTCACCTCCCCGAGAAGTGTGGGAGATCTTTTGGAAAACATTACAATTGTTTTCCTTCTAACATTCTTGGTAGATACTATACATAAGTACTCCTTCAGAAAAACTTGTACTGGGGGATGAGGAGGTAATCAAAGGTTTCATTAAAATCCCCCAGCGTTTTTCCCTCCCCAATTTTGGCTCAAATCTAAATCCTTAACCTCACACTTAATCAAAATTAAAAAAATATCCCGAAACATCTAGAATAAGTCACAAGTAGACAAGTCTCTGATGCTGTGGTGGCCACCATGATCTTTTTTGTAACATGTTGAGCCTTAAGGAGGTCCTCCCACTTTTTACTGCCAGCAAGAAAAGAACATCTGAAAGAATTTTACATAGGAAAAAAAAATGGGGGAGTGGGGGGGAAACCTTAGCAAGCTACATGAAAGCTCTCTAATATATTTTGGGGTAGATTTTTAATATGAGTTTGCATACTCCCTAATATTTCATAGAACATCCTCCTTCTGAGGACCACCGCTGGACCATTCCATTCTTATGCATTGTTGTTGAAAAAGTGCACAGCATATTCATTGTCATTCCAATAGCTTAGCTCTACCCCAGTGTCTCAACTTGCATGTCCTGGTTTGTATGTACAGTCTCACTTTAAACATCTAATGGGGCAATGTCAAATTTTGCAATGGAAATGCTGTCTACATTAATCAAAGAGTTTGTTGGCGTATTTATTTATTTCAGTTTCTATGGCCGCTCTTCTTACCAACGTGATTCTGGGCAACTACTCAAGACTTAGGGCCTAAGGGTTTTATTGCACCTGTACAGTCTTTGTGTATTAAATAATGCCTATCACATAAGAACCCCTTGGTGCAGTGGTTAGAATGCAGTATTGCAGGCTAATTCTGCTGACTGCCAGGAGTTTGATTCTCAAGACTGACTCAGCCTTCCATCCTTCCAAGGCGGATAAAATGTGTCCCAGATTGTTGGGGGCAATAGGCCGACACTGTAAACTGCTCAGAGAGTGCTGTAGAACACTATGGAATGGTATATAAGTTCAAGTGCTAATGCTATAATGTCATCATTAAAACAGCAATACTATTCTGCAAAATAATACTATTCTTAGTATTATAATACTATTATTCTTCTTCAAACCCTCAAAACCATCATTTACTATTTGGTATATATCTATGAGTGCACCAAAGTCAAATTACTACAAATGGTAACTTTCAACAAAATGGGAAAAGTCATTTGCCAAGGATAGGTAGAAGAATTGTCCTTAAAAGGGATGGAACATACTGCCAAACTGTGAGCCCATGTTGATTTATCAGGCTCCCCGTGGTTTCTAATCTGAGAATTTGCCCAACTGAAATGCTACTCATGGCAACTTGCTTCCTGATGCTTAGTCAATTCTGGCAAACAGCAAGAATCTACCTGTGATAAAGAAAAGATGCAACTGTTGGACCCATCTTCTCAACTTTATATTACATGGTGAGATGAAGCGGGGGGGGGAGAGAAGGTTGACGGCTGACAACATAGAACAACATCTCATCTCTTAACAAACACTCTCCTCCCATGTGGAAGGAAGGAGAAGATGATATGTGGGAAGGAAACATACATTATCCTCCTTTCTTCCTAACAGGTTCACAACTAAAATACTGCTGATTCTTTTATTGTACTATGTGTTTTGGGGGTGGGGTGTAAGTGTGTGAGAAAGAAGGAAGTCTCTTTTATCTTTTTCCTCCTAATCCCACTCCATACTGAACAGCAGAGAACGGTTTTAATAGAACTCTGCTATCTGGGTTGCAAAAATTCAAAACTCTGGATGACATTAGATACTAGGGAAAAGCTGCAGCAACCTATCTTTGTTGCTTTCTAGTTGTCAACCTCATTTTTGTAGCCATTATTCAGTAGCCCTAGCCCTAACCCTTTGGTGCACTTTCTCTTTTTCAATATCCGTCTGCAGGATAGAATCGTATCTTGCTTTTGTGGTACAATTTCCTCTCCCCATAATTTTCCTTCTTTCTTTTTGCTGCCAGCTTTTTTTTTTTTTTTACCTTTCATATTCATAGTTCAATTACTCCGCTATTCTGTGGGCTTCAAAGTTCATTGATCTTTGAGTGGTTTGTTTTACAGATCTAATTTTTTAAAATCATTTTCTGCTCACAAATACATTACTGTGTACCAGGAATCCTCTGGAATTGCAAAACGGCTATTTTGTTTTTCTTCCTTACTACAAGGAAGTATCTTCACTCTCATTATAGAACTTTCTCCCTTGTTTGCTTTAATGCTCTACCATTAGTAGTCCTGGAAGGAAAGCATAAAAACATCTCCATTTCAGAGCAAATTGTCAGTGTGAAATTCAAACAGCAGTCTCTCTAGCTGAGACATTTCTACACTGGCTTTTCAAAGAGAATCCATACTTTCACCTAATAACTCCCCATGCATTTTATAGACTTTATAGATTTCACTCAATTCTGTTTTTAAACTTGATTTCCTTTAAATATTTTTTTTCTAGATAATCTGATCTTACATTGAAAAAAAAAGCTAAACCTCCACAAGGTTGATTCTTTTTTGGCTTTTGAAGGAACAAAAGGGGTCTGCAATAGAAGATTTTAAACAGAAACAACTTAATTTAAAAACACTAGCTTTTATCTACCAATCACTTCCTGGTTAGGAAAATACTTGTCAGAGGCCTTGCTGTATATTTCTCTATATTTTGAGCCTAACTGAATGATTATTTGAGGTGAGCAAGCATTTTCAGTGGTGGCTCCATATTGTGAAATGTCCTCTTAGGAAAGTTCATTAAGTCTTACCATCTTCCCTTCTTGCTCTTTCAGGGCCAGATCAAACCATGTTTATTCACTCAAATGTTTTAATCAAGGTCAGTTATAATTTAACACTCTGGGGTATATTTTTGAATGATAGATTTAGATATCTTTGTTTATTGACTTCTAATGGTTGTTTTTAGTCTTTTAAAGATTGTGTGTTTTGGATTTGCCATTCATACTAAATGCATACTTAAAATGATTTTATAGAGTTTTATCTTACTCTTTTATTGTGAAGCCCAGGCTATAGCTATATTGATTGATTGAAGACTAGCTCAGTTGTACCGCTCAAGCTTCTCAAGGGGGAAATTAAACAAATGGAAATAGAACTTCTCTTTTGTTTGTTTTCCCTGCCAACCTCCTGTTGCCCAGAGGCCTTTGCCTGTAGATAAATATTACTGAGTGTTCAGTTTTAGGATTCCTAAATTTAATCCTTTAAGATCAATGCAGGTTTGGGAAGGGATGGCTCTTTGGAGTGCCTCACCCATTGTTTCCTCCCTTTTGAACTACCCTTTCTAAATACGGGAAGGATTAGGGATACCTCTACCTTCTTGACAGATACTCTCCTTTTGGGATATTACTATAAATTGCTAAGAGGCTTAATCAGCCCAGGTTCTTCACTCCATCTCCATTTCTCCTGTGTTTTCAGTTGAAGTCTTAACCTTCCTTGTCTCAGTTGCTGTCAGGCATATTCTTCTAATATTCTAACAGGAAAGTCTAGCCTCTCTTGTCTCAGCTGTGTTCTGTGTCAGAATCACAGCTTCTGTCTAATTTCTGATTTTTAGAATCCAGATGCCCATTATTATTCCTTTCTTCCCTCAGTGCACTGGAAAAGACTCAATTCCTCAATCTAAATGAAAGCTGGAAGCATTGAACACGAGAGAATTGCTGGATTATTTAAATATTTAAAGAGAAACCTTTTAAGAGCGTTTGCTGATTACCTGGTAATGATGTTGGAAGATCCTCTAGAAGAAATGGAAAAACTAAAGGATTTAGTAGTGTTAGTTGGTTTTAAAATTAATAAGCAAAAGACAAAGATGTTAACAAAGAATGGAAATGGAAAATGAAAGAATGTTTCTTGCTGGGATTAAGGGACAGTCAATTAGAAAAGAGCTATGGATTTATTCTTAAATACAATTACTGCTATTAGTATACCAGCAAAAATAAAAGACTTTAAAATACACACAAGGGAGGAATGGTTGGTGAAGATGACAGAACTAGCAGAGAGGGCAGTGTAAAGTTGTTTGATTAAAAAAAGATCAACAAGTACATTTATCAGTGACGGGAAACACTTTGGACTTTTTGCTGAAAAAAGAGAAAAATGAACTTGTGATTTATGGATTTGAAGATTAGAAAGGGTAGCTTATTTAAAAAAAGGAAATGATGATGTAAGCTTAAAGAGAGGGGGTAAAATATAAATGCATTTATAACTTCTGTCAAAAAGAATGGAAGCCATTTCTTTATAATTTTTTTCATTTTTCTTTCTTTTCTATTTTCCTTCTTCTTCCTCTTTGTTCTTTTTTATTTTCTTTGTCTCTTTTCTAATATCTGCATTGTTTTTATCTTGTTAAGAATCATATGTATGTATGTATGTATGTATGTATGTATGTATGTATGTATGTATGTATGTATGTTATTCAGCTTTGTTTGGGTATTTTCCCACGTCATTATAGTTGTGCTTTTAAAGTTGTAGCAACGTTTCGGCAGAATCTCATCTAATGAGAGTTTCGGCAGATGAGATTCTGCCAAAAGGTTGCTACAACTTTAAAAGCACAACTATAATGATGTGGGAAAATACCCGAACAAAGCTGAATACCATACATGTAAGTACCCGTGAAAACTTAAGAAAATATGTATGTATGTATGTATATATGTATGTAATGTATATGGTATTCAGCTTTGTTCGGGTATTTTCCCACATCATTATAGTTGTGCTTTTAAAGTTGTAGCAACGTTTCAGCAGAATCTAATCTGCCATCATCAGGCTTCTATATTGTGTTCGTCTGTGAGTCAGACTTTCACAGCCGTTTCAGTTTTAAATTTGGGGCTAGCCTACTGCTGTGCCAGAATGGTTTTTTCTTCATCCTGATTGGTTGGAAGTCTTGGTCTGTGTTTATTGGTCTTGGAGTTTGCTGTGTTCTGCTTGATTGGTGTTTCTAATATCTTCTGTCTGTTTTGTAGCTTTTTTTGTCTTGATTGGCTGGCAACATTGTGTTCATGTATTGGAGGCTTTTAGTGTGGCTTGGCTCTGAGTAAATGGACGGCCATCATTTATTAGGAAGCTAGGTTTCATCTGGGTGCCTGGTTGGGGTGTGTTTGAGCTGGAGGTATCAGGGGGAGTCTGTTTGTGCCCAGGTGTTTGGCTGGCTTGTGGTGTGGAGATTTTTTTGTTTGAGAGTGCAGGCTTCCAGATAATGCACTCCCAACCAATCAGGATGAAATTTAAAACAGCACCAAATTTAAAACAGAAACGGCTGTGAAAGTCTGAAAGAAGCCTGATGATGGCAGATGAGATTCTGCCGAAACGTTGCTACAACTTTAAAAGCACAACTATAATGACATGGGAAAATACCCGAACAAAGCTGAATACCATATATATATACACACATACACACACACACACACTTTATATACACATACACATATACTATATATACACATATATATTAAAAAGAGTACTTATTTCTTTGATGACATTTTCTCCTACCTAGCATATTTTCTGTGTATTACCTATCCTTTTTGGAACTGAGATTCATTATGCCAACAGCTCCCTTCAATAACATCTTAGCACAATGGCCTGCTCTTTCTTAAGTTTTGAAGAACAGATTTGGTAGAATTGACCAAGTGAACCATGTCTTTTGAATGACTAAACTGACAGGTCCCCAATGAATTCCACAAAGCTTTGCCGTCTGCTATTCAGAAAGAACCCATATGAATACTTCTGCTTCCATTGAAAAAGTTGTTGCTGCTGTTGATTGCATTTTAGTTTGCTAAAGATGGAATGTCACAGGCATTTTAAATATGTGCCCTTGTTACATAATCACAAATGATTGAAGGCTGTTCATTAGTAATCAGATACATGATTGTTTGTCTCAATAGCACAGATGTGAACATTGCGGCATTCCTTGGCTCTGTTCAAAAGTTCATTTTCATCATATGAAAGGGGAGAATGAAGCTAGGATTCCTGCCCATCACTCACCATTATATACATAGCTTTTACATTTATGTAGGATTTTCTATTGCAAGGAGAACACATACACATAGACGACTCTACTTTTGAGAAGAGCTGTCCATCTATCTTCTCATTCCAATTTGAAGAAGCCAGAAAGAATGAATGCTAGTTTCTGTCTATCCCATTAGATCTGGCAGCAAGATCCCTTCTGAAAACCATGCCATCTCAATGGGCCTAGAACAAGTGGCTTTCTGTCACTGTAGATTTGAATTGCTCTGACTTGGTTGTCTTTCTAGAAGCCTTTAAAAATCTGATTCTTCCTTCAGGCTCTCAAGTCAGGATGATAACGGAGTCCAACATCTTTGTATTGCTTTTGTATGTATGCTTATGTTTTTAAAGCTTTGGTAGCGTGAATGAATGAATGAATGCTACCATAGCTAGAATGAAAAATCTAGGAAACCACTCAATGGCAGTAAAGAGTTTCTGTATCTTTTCCCTGCTATCTAGTGGTCATCTGGTCTTTTCAGTTCAGGTATATTAACCACAGGAAAAGGGTAAGTTTGAAGGAATTCTCTTCCCTTGATGCTTTGTATAGTTGCATGAGGGAGAAAAGGGCTCTCATTAATATTATTTTCATTTTTTGGAAGCCATAAAGGGGCTTATTCTCCTTTTATAATCCTACAGAGATGGCAGCATACAACTTGTTCTTTTGATTATTATTTCCTGTTCTAACTTTGGTTTCCTTAAAATTTGGGAGCAATTGACTCCTTGTTTCAAAATTGTTAGGTTGCTTATGCTTCAAAATGTGAATACACTTTCTCAAACTCTGGGGATAATTCTCTTAAACTTTCTTTTTCTCTTTGTCTTTTTAAAATATAAGCTCACTCATAGAAATAGGAAAGGATTTTTTTTTTTAATTTTGTCATGGGAGATACAGTCATATTGCAGATTTTCTTGAATTTGTAAACTTTTCCTTAGAATAATCAGGAAATAGCATTATTTGAGAGGAGGGAGGCACAGAATGGTAACTATTGGATGCTTTCAAGCAATACTTCAGGGGCATTCTCAGATGAAGGATACCTGCGACTGCTTCTGCCTATCAGCAGCAATTTTGGACAGTGGTGTTACCAGAGGCAAACCTCTTCCCACAAACCTTTTGAAGTGATTCTGTACCCTCTGAAAAAAAGGTCCATTAACCTGTCCACATAGTAGTAAAAGGAGTGGAACAGAGACAGATAATTATTTTTATAGGAAAAAAAATAAAGTATAAAGAAAGAAAACAGAGTGAAGGAAGGGGAAAGTTGGATATAGTAAAAATTAAACATGAACCTAATCCTACTAATAAAGAGTAAAACTAAAAAGGATGTCAAGACTGCCAAACGTGAAACTCTGAAATTTGGAAACAGAATGGAGTATTCAGTTTGTTGAAGCTTCAGGCAAATGACTCCAAGTTCATCCTTTCACCTTTGACATTTCTTAGCTCCTAGGAGGACCTCATGGCATTAGTTACTACCTGTGGCTGCATTTTCTTGACAGCAATTGGAGTTGCATTGGTCTCGGAGTATAGAAACCTCCCTTTCCAGCATCTCAATCCTGCTCAGCAGCTCTTGTAAGTCCCGGGAGGAGGCGGCACACTTGCAAGTCTGTTTGGGGAGGTTTATCTTGTGGGTGAAGGTGACCTGGCTCTCACTGTCTGAGGTCTGCTCGGTGTATTCCGTCATCCGGTCATCTTCCGAACTCACCTCTGGGTCAGATGAGGCCTCTAGGGATGAGGAGCAGAGGCTGTCCAGAGGCACATTAATGTTGTATATATGGCTGAAGACCATGGGTTGCTCTTTGATAGGGGATGTGTAGTTGGCAAAGCTGCCTTCTTCATCAGTCACCTGTTTTTTAACTCTCTCTGTCATCACTTCCAGGTGGCACTCGAAGGGTCTGAAGATGGACACCAACAGCATTATATTGAGGCTAACCAGAACATTTCTTAGGATCACATTTTCACCATCCGCCCTCATTTTCTTGAGAAGGATAGGGAACTTCTACACCAGCCTTGGGAAGCAATGTTTTAGGAAGACCTGCAATGAATCACAGCAACATATTATTACAAGTAGCTCCTAAGAAAATCTGATTTACAAAGATCAGGGCGGTGTCTCTATGCATGGGAGTAATGTTGCATAGGATAAGGTAGAAAGGTACAAATTAGCCTGCCACAGGGATCCATCCATTTGTAATCCATGCCAATCAAAATATTTTTCTAATCCATAGTAAAACAAAGGGAAACTGAACTCTTGCGGCCACTACTATTTGTGATTTTCCCCATTTGCAAAGTGCTTCATAATGTTAAGACTGTGCAGAACCTTCTCATCTGGTCAAACCAGAAAGCTGCTCTGCCTTTATCCAGTCAGGCTCTGGGCTGCCAGCGCTAAGTAGCTTTCTTGTCTTGCCTTTCTTCAGTCAGGACAAGCAGCAACTGAATCCGAGACCATCTGAGGAAAAGAAGTCTGAGCTGTGCTAATTTCTTTCAATCATAGCTCTAGTGCAATCTCTCAGTCCCGACTGCATGTTGAAATATTTATTTGCCCCCAAATGCAGGTTCTCCCACTTTATCCCTACTTTATTCTCTTTCAAACTTTTGTGAACTTCCTGGTGCTCCGTTTTAGGCTATCAACCCTCTGGCCCAGCAACCTATTGCTTGATTCTCAGTCTTTAAAATTAAAAATTAATTGCTCAAAATAATTACTGCAATAATTATAATTGTTAAGTACTGTGACAATCTGGAGAAGCATCTGGAGTGGCAATATTAATTGGCTGAGGACTGTTTTCTACAGTGCCATGTAATGCCATTGGAAGGAGCCCATTGATTTATGCCTATTGGATCTCTTAAGCTATCTTGGAAAGACATCCATAGTTTTTCAGCTTGGCTGACTGGTTCTAATAAGATGAGTACATTCCACATCAGAAGGAGGAATACTTCCTTACCTTTCTAAAACATTTATTCTGTGCATATTGATTGGCATTGGGGAAAAAAATAATGAAGTATTAAAATACTGATAGTAATTATTTCTAGGATGCCTTCATCTCAGTCCATGTAATGTTCTCGAGAAATGCAGAGCTAGTTTCAGGCCGCTGCATTAAATATAATTAAAAGACCCTGCACAATATTTGGTTTATTTATGTTTCTGCTTAAGACACACAAATACAGCTTATTACAAGCCATTTCAGTTCCCACTTGCACACAGAATGATTTCGTAAAGTGTCTTTATCTGCAACAGGGCAACTTTCCATTTTGGTATTGATTTGCAGCCCCTGGGTGTTAAATCCAAATTCCAAGGGCCAAATTCATCCTGCTAGGAAAGCTGTTTTCTTCAAAGTAGTTAGGCCAAATCTATACTTTGTTCATCAGGGTTTTTCCTTTGTTGTTGTTGATTGAGGATAGGCAGAGGGGGCTGGGAAAGCTATGCATTGATCAACACTTCACTCTAATGCTTTAAAGAATTGTGGCAGAGCGAGTAGGCAGGCAAAATTGTGATGCCATGCCAAAAGAGCCTCATTATTCCAAGCACAGCATTGGGATCAGGGGACTGCCTCATGCTTTCCTGCTGCTGGAAAATTTGTCTTGCATTTAATTTTCACTGGACACCTGTACAATTTGAATGTAGCTTGCTTGCCTCCTTAATTATTTTTATCTATATATTTATGCATTCATTCATCAAATTTCATTCATTCATTCCATCTCTCAAAGACTATAGGTGCAGAGTAAAACTATAACAAATTTATTTAAAAAAAAATAAAATACACAAAAGCTAAGAGAGGACAGCAGAAGTCAAGAACAGTTAAGTATCTTGATAATTCCCTGAGGCTCCCAAGCCTGATGGCGTAACCAGGGTTTGATGGATGAAGCCAGCCTCATTTCAGGGATGGGGGAAGATGTTTTAAAAGGTGAGGGACACAGCAAAGAAGGCCTGCCTCCTGGGACTCATCAAATGTGAAGTCCCTAGCACAGGGGTGGGCAACTATGGCCCTTTTACGAATTATGGACTTCAACTCCCAGAATTCCTGAGCAAGCCATGCTTGCTCAGGAATTCTGGGAGTTGAAGTCCATAATTCATAAAAGGGCCATAGTTGCTCTCCCCTGCCCTAGCAGATGGAATCTGCAACATGCCTTCTCTGCCAAATCTAACGGGATGGACTGATGTAATCAGGCAGAGGCAATCCCTCAGATAATCTGGCCACAGGAGAGTTTTAAAAAACAAACCCAACACCCTGAATTGGATCCAGATGCAGGCTGGGATTAATGCAACTCATGTAGTGTTCTATAATTACACACAAGTGCCCAAACCACTGTATTTTGAACCAGATGAAGCTTCTGCACACTCTTCAAAGGCAGCCCAATATATAGTACATTACAGCGGTCCAATTGGAAGGTAACTAGGACATAAGTGACTCTGAACAGAAATCCAGAAATAGACGTAACTGGCACACAATACAAACCTGTATTGTGGTCATTATCATAATTACACTTGTATTTTTTTATTTTTGTTTGTAAATTAAAAATTCAGAGTATTTTTTCCATGTCCCCAATCTATTTTGTCTTGACCACAACCTTTATGGAACAATCCAGAGCCAACTTGAAATTTCTCCATTTATCCTTGTTTTTATTTATTTATAGCCCATTTATTTTTAATGATAACCCTACAAAGGAAGAGCTGGGGTGAAATTGTCCGCCAGCTACACACAATGGATAGGAGATTAATATTTCAATCTCCCCATTATGATACATTGTATAGCATGTTTCTATTTAAGTTGCAATAATTCTCTTTCTCTCTCCCACCCTTCCTTCCCCCTCCCTCCCTCCCTCCCTCCCTCTCCCCCCCCTCTCTCACACACACCACACACACACACACACACACACACACACACACACAGAGAGAGAGAGAGAGAGAGAGAGAGAGAGAGAGAGAATAGCATGTAAATAAAAAAAATAATTTTTACACTTATATATTTTCTTTTGGTACTACTCATGTGGCAGTGTGCTATAAGATGCTTCCACAACACTGGAATAAGAATAATTCAGATAGCGTACATCCAAGTTTAGCCAGTGCTTGCTATTCATTCTTCCCTCCATGAATTCAGTAATGGGTACTTAGTCTCATATTTTCATTATGTCTTTTTCCATTTCCCAGTTGAAAATAGGAACTCTTATTCCAAGCCCCATTTTAAAGTTCATAACCTAACTCCTATCTTTTATATATGTCTTTTCTGTCTACCGTTGCTATGACAATTTATTTACTAATGACTGTCCTTTGCTTTTGTAAAAATAGGCATTTATTCTTGTTTAATATTGGAGAAGTGGTGGTAGGGAGCAACATTATTATCCTAATATAGGTTTTATCAATTATAGAAAATATAACTCATCAGTTACAAGAATGGGAAATAGCTGCCTATGTATTTTACACAGTAGTTTACATTGGAAAGGAGTTTTTATTTATATAAATTGACATGGCTATTTAGAAGCAAGAAACCAAATCTAGGCTACAAAAATCTGAACCACCACTAGATGGCAGCAAAGATGTAGATTTTTTTTCTGCCTTATATAGACCAGTGGTTCCCAACCTTTTTTGTACCAGTTTCACACAGGAACACTTTTTCAAGGACCGGTTAGGGTTAGTTAGTTAGTTAGTTATTTATTTATTTATTTATTTATTTATTTATTTATTCATTCATTTATTTATTTATTTATTTATTTATTTATTTATTTATTTATTTATTTATTTATTTATTTATTTATTTATTTATTTATTTATTTATTTATTTATTTATTTATTTATTTATTTATTTATTTATTTATTTATTTATTTATTTATTTATTTATTTATTTATTTAATTTTTTTATTTTATTTACTATTACACTATCAACTCACCAAAAATAACCAATGTTGGAGGATTACTAAAAATGTGTGTAAATGCAAGACTAGACTCCAATAAAGTCATCATGATTCAGTTGATCATGATCAAACAAAAATATATGTTTGGCAAAAATATATGTTTTCTCCAAAAGCATTTTGTAAGGTAATAATCCGCAATTCAGATTTTACATTTAGGATGGGTTTGATCTCCCATATGGTCTTCAGCTTTCCACAATCTCAACAATTGTAAGGTGTGTGGGGAATTCAGAGAGTCCAAGTCCACACATTTTAAAGTTGTTGAGGTTCAGAAATCCAGGCATATAAGGAATTCCGGGGATTCATTCCAAATACCTGGAGAGCCCACTTCTTTCCGGATCTCTTTCGCCCCATTTCGCTGCAACCCCTTGGCAAGCAGAGCATTGTCTAGAATTCTTCCAGCTGAAATAAGACTTTCAATTACCTGGGAATAAATCCATATTAAACCAGTCAAACTTTTAGTAGATATTCAGTGTAGCTTGGCTAAAGCAACATTCTGCCCTGTGTGTTTTAGGATTCTCGTCTCTTTCGCTCTCTTCTCTTCTCCTCTCCTGGTTGTTTCAGGCGGCGACTGTCTGCACCCTCGTCCTCCCCCGGCTGATAGCTCCGCCGCCGCTGCTGAGGCATGGCCCCGGCGCCCCTCCGGCACCCCGGACAAGCACAGGGCTGCTTTCGGGGCTCCCGCGAGGGGTCTGGATTGGGATCTGAGCCCCTTCATTCCACCCCACTCCAGCTTTCGGCTCACTCACAGGCGGAAAGAGGCGCTTCGTGGCGGAGCCGCTGAGGCGAGCTTTCTCCCCACCCCGCATTCCTTTCTCCCTCAGGCCACCGACTGGCGCTGCTGAGGGCAGACTTCCCTCGCCCATTTTTTTCACAGCCAAACAGATAGAAATACGGCCAGATTTCTCGTATTTGGCCGGAAAAACGGCCAGATGGCAACCCTGTTCAACGTCCCCTTTTTCTCCAGCCACGCACGGCGTGGAGCTGACATTTTTGGTCGAGGCTGAGGGACAGCGTCAAAACCAGCACTTGATCCAGCATGTCGAAACAAGATGGTGCCCAAGCAAAGTAGGCGGCCCAGTCCAAAATGATCCACGGATTGGTACCGGTCCGGGGACCGGCGGTTGGGGACCCCTGATATAGACTACTCAGATTTGACCAGGTCTGATAACTTCAGGATTTATCTTCATATTGTGCTACTTCAACACAAAGATGTCCTGCTAAGACATATCTTCCTGATGTTGCTTTTGCCTTATCCCCAATGCATTGCAGAGAGGGCAACCTTAATTTATCTTCAACTATTTCAGCTTAAAAGTAGAATTTCCCTCCAATTCTCCTTCACAAGCTTATCATACAAGTCCATAATAGCTCATCAAGAAGACTGGCAATTTATTTTATTAATCAAATTTATGTAGCTGCCCACCCCAACTAAGGCAACTCTGGGTGGCACAAAACAGAAAAAAAAAAGCTTCAAATCGAGGCTGAGTTGTCTTATTGGCTATTTTAAATTGTTATAGGAATTGGCCCCTTCTCTGTTTCCTGACCATTCTTCTCCAAGACCATTTTATTTGATTTGATTTTGGCAACAAGAGTATCTAGTTCTTTCAAACTAACTTGTGATGATACAAAACAAACACAGTCACAGGGTGGGATACAAAACAAACACAGTCACAGAAAACAGGTGAAGCCCCTTTTATTCCTTCACTTTGCTTCCAAGCACCGAATATTCTTGATGGAAGACAAAAAACTCCCACACAAACAGTTATAAGAAGAAGGGGAAAAGCAACACAAACCAGGCAAAATAAGGGCTGGAGGACGTCCACAGATAACACACACTGGGAAGGATGCCAAACAAAAGAGGAACCATAAACTAGAGATATTCCCATGCTTTGTTTCCAGCGCTCGCCTATACTCATGTCCATTCTCTTATTCAGTTGTCACAGCTGCAGCCCATGAAGAGGACCAAGGCCCTCTCCTCCTGAGTAGACCACAACTCTCCCTTATCCTCTCCTCCCTGCGTGCCCTAGGATGGAGAGGAGATGGGCCTGGATCCTCCTTGGACTGCTCAGCCAGCCTCTGTCCTTCCCCTACCTCCTCCACAACCTCCAGAGCCACACTTCCACTCCCTGTCGGCTGTTCCTCCTCTCCCTCAGAGTCAGGCATAACCTTTCCCCTGCACCTGCCAGATCTCTTAACTCTTAAGCATTATCCACAGAAATCCATCCTAAACCCATGCCTGTCAAGGTTTTTGGCCATCTCCCTGAGCCCAGGCAGCAGAACTCCAACCTCTTATTTCTTAGAAGAGTAACAAAAAGGTCAGGAAGAAAGTGATTCTTTTTCCCACTGGTATCTTATAAGGTTGGTGTGTCACCCAGGGCCGCCGAGAGGATTATTAAGTGCTGCAACAAGACTAATATCGGCTCCCTCACCTACACATTAAGTTAACATCTCCCCTCCCCACCACCCTGTGGATTTCGCGTCACTCCCTGCACTGACTTAACTCCTAATCGAGAGGCTCGTTAAAAAAAGGGGGGGCTGCTAGGGCAGCGGAGCCGATCGGGAAGCAGGAAGGGGGTGAGGACGAAGAACGGAGAAGCAGTGTTGGAATCCGTGCAGCCCACAAGTAGATGTTTTTTTTTTCCGACTGGGAGAAGAATGATTCACTCTACTAGAGTGACTTTAGTCTATACCAGTGGTCTCCAAACTTAGCAACTTTAAGACTTGTGGACTTCAACTCCCAGAATTCTTCAGCCAGCTATGCTGTATATAATTAAATCAGATGGGCATCTCTAACTTACTCTATTTCTGATAAAAAAATCTTCCATGAATGTATAAATTGGCGCATATGTGTATGTATGAATGAATGAATGAATTCTTTGTTGGCCAAATGTGATTAGACACACAAGGAATTTGTCTTGATGCATATGCTGTCAGTGTACATAAAAAGAAAAGATACATTCGTCAAGAATCATAAGGTACAACACTTAATGATATTCATAGGGTACAAATAAGCAATCAAATATGTGTATAATAAATATATATTAGATAGGTAGGTAGGTAGGTAGAGGCGGTGGTGGAGGGAAAGCCAGCAATGAACTCACTGGATGGAGAAAATGGGCCACAAAAGGTGATTTTTTTTCCCTTTCTAACAATTAACACCTCCTCATGAAGAGAGTTCATGGAGCTGAGCAGCAAAATAGATGATGGTCATAGACCTTCAATTGTTACTGCAATCACATTTTATTCTGCTGTGGCTTTCTTTAGTGGGGTTCTATCTGTGATCCATTGCCATTTTTTTTCATTCTCAGTTGATTCAGCTTTCTCTTTTCTTCTGTTTCCACTTGCTTGGCTCATTTCAATAACTCATGCTAAATTATTATTTTGTTCTTAAAGAACTTCATTCATAAATTGTGGTTTCTATTTTTCATTGTGTATTTCATAGATACTTTACAAAAATTACTACGTTTCTTATAAACACATAGTGTAACTCCATCCCATATGGCTTTCCTGATAAGTGTCTTTCTCTATGTTAGATATATCAATCAATTTTACATAACCTTACCCCTGGTTTTATGGACCCCTTCAAGGGAATTTTAAAACAATATTAACAGCAGAGCTCCAGTTTCTCCAGGGAATGCTTCAGATAAAAAAAAAAAGTTACAATGAACTTCTCTTCAATTAACACAAGGCCAATTGGGTGGCTTTCTAATATAGCCTCAATGATGTTCTGGAGATCTTTACTCACTTATTTTAGACAATACAGGTCAAAACTAGTAAAGTACAGTATATATGGCATGAGCATGGGAGAAAAATCAGCATTCCTGCAACTGAAACAGTCTTTTTACGATATTATGTTACAGTCAGCCATTAAACTGCAGATCCAGCAGCTAGTTTAGTGCAAATCTGATATGGGAGTAAGTTGGTGTGATTGCCAAAATTAACTCTGCTATAGCATGAAGTGCAGCAATGAAAAAGGCAATTAGTATCCTTCTTTCTCAACTTAAGAATTTGCACCCCTCTCCCAAACAGTAATGATTAACTAATTAATCTTTATCTTAGCACATTGGTTATTGAAGATGCTTCCTTTTTTAAACTGTGCACTAGGAATGAGATAAAAGATTATGCATGATGTCCAGTGTATTAGAAAAATTGAGCTACAAAAATAACAATTATTACGGTCCCAACATTTTTAAACTGCAAGAAACCTTGGTAAGGCAGGGATTGGAATGTAAGCCTGGCAAAGGTCAAGTGATTATGAGAGCAGCAGCAGCTAAATTGGTGAGATCACAAGTTCCCCACATTCTCCTACAAAGCAAGGCAAGAGTGGTCAAAGCCAGACTGTAATTTCCAAAGGAATATGTAATTAAGCGGGCTGTATGGATTGAGCTGTTTTTATATGGCCATGTGGATTTCACATTTGTCTGCTCTGTCATATTTGCATGTTATTCTGCACTAAAAATTTGGCCAGAAAGATTTACTGTTGAAATATTCATTTCCACAAATGACATTTTCACTACATCTAGGTTTTACTAAACATATTTTAAACCGAGGAGCTTTAAATACATGTTAATGTCCCTTTGCGACTGAGAAGTACATTGGGAAAGTCTAAGGATGGAAAAGTCCAAGTTTTTAATTTTCTATTGGACTGGGAAATGAGGGAAATTCTTTAGTCATTCCTGAACAGGTGAGAGAATGAACTTTTTTCCCCATTGCCTGCCCATTTGTTGAAATTGAATCCTCCCTACTCCAGCTCTGCCTCCCCCTAGTTCAGCGCTAGTGCTGCAGCTAAACTAGTCAGAAAAACAATACAACCAAGACACCTTGAATAGTAAAACTGGATTCTGATTATCTCATGCAAATTTTTGTAATGTAGAAATCAGATTCCTGCCTGCTATTTTATACATGCTTTAGCGTAGACACATGACTAAACTAACACAGTCAGTGCTGTTGTCTCATCTAGATTTAATCCTAGAGATTAATCCATTCTATTCTATTGGCAATATGCCTGATACTCAGCTAGTAACATGATCAGAGGCAGCTTGAGAACCAACCCAACTTATATGAAGCAGAGGAACAGAGCAGGCTGGGAGATACTAAGGGCTACATCCTCCCCATGCCCTTTGAGAATGGAGAAACAACTTTGTTCCTATGAAGGAAGGACAAGATAATAGATTTTTCCAGACCCTGTATATCTTACCAGGATGAAGGGGGACCAAGTAGGAATATACTGTATAATACAGCAGTGACAAATGTAAAATTGCTTTATATAACTCATACCTGTTTTCTGTATTGTGTTTTTAATTCCCCAAGGGGAATGAGGAATCTTCTTCTACAACACAATTGTTTACTAGCTTCTTCCTTTTTGCAAAATCATGGCATGACTGAAAACATGCTCAGCATTTATAGCTTTAATTTTTCTTAAAATTGCAGCTGCCTTTTGCTTTCCCCCTTAATCAATGAATAATACCCTCTCCCGGAAATCAAATCAGTGGATGTCATCTCCACCTTTGCTCTATGGGAGAAAGTTTAGTGACAGCCATCTCCAGTTCAGGGGGGTGAAGGTGAGAGATATCCTAAGATGGAACACTTATAATTCTGATGAAATTAGCTGTTGTCCTAAGGGTTGTGAACATGGAAGAGGTTCACTGGATGTTTATTTCACCAATTGGTTAGCATCATTTGTATGCTCCTTATTCATAACGACTCTGATTAACATCTGTTAAAATTGCTACAAAAACATACTACCATATTTTTAATGCTACCTCTTCCCCCTCTCCTC
Organism: Notechis scutatus; assembly: GCF_049901735.1. Taxonomy (NCBI): domain Eukaryota; kingdom Metazoa; phylum Chordata; class Lepidosauria; order Squamata; family Elapidae; genus Notechis; species Notechis scutatus. The sequence goes on along the minus strand of NC_142011.1, from coordinate 107,553,933 downwards.
CCTGCCCTGGTGACTATTGTTCCTCTCCGAAGGGTCTTGGAGAAAGTATAGTCTTTTTCAGAATGCTATCAGGGACTACCCTAGCCCTAGATTTCTTGATTCCTGCCCTCTTAATATGTCATGGCGGTCAATCTGTAGTAGGCCTTTTTGGGCCTTTTATCACCAAGTCGTAAGTGGTTTGGTTTCTTTTTCTGCTGCAACAGTCCATGTGAAAAAGTGAACATCTTAAACATGGGTAGGCATCTTGGTTCTCTCTCATTCTCTCCAAGCAATATAGTCAAGAGCAAGGCATAGTATAGGATGTAGTCCAAAGCATTTGGAGAAAACTGGGTTGCCTAGCCCCTATTTGGGCAGTAATCAACTTTTTCATACCGGGATCCTCCTTGCAGCACACCCTACAATCTATTTAAAAAAAACAAACCCAGTTACATTGCATGCCATTACAGAACATCAATTTCTTATACAGTTTACAGTACTTGGTACAGCATTTCTACTTGTCTTTTTCTTATGCATTATTCCCCTATTTTCTTTTTTCCTCCCCATCCTTCCCACAAACTGACAAATAAATGAAAGAAAATGGCAGGGCCATTGATTCGATTCAGCTGAGGTGGATCTGGCTGAGACAATATGACTTGCCCAAATCACCCATTTGGCTTTCATGGATAATGCAGGACTAGAACTCACACTTTCCTGGTTTCTAGCCTGATGCCTTCACCACTAAACCAAATTTCCACTCTTCTCTGGTAAAATTTAGTCCTTTATACCTGGAAAATATTTTAGAATAGGTTAGGAAGCCGCCACACTGAATCTTCTCAGATTCTCAGACTAGCTATTCTCATGGTAACTAATGGCTTGAAAGAAACTCCACTGGTTTCAGCTTGCCTTCTGGCCTCATACAATATCTCAGATGGTTCTACAACTAAGACTTATTAGTAGTTTCTAATTTCAAGGATTGCTATAGCTGTATGGGCGGGTGTTATTTGGCTTTCCACGAGTGCCATTTTTATATCAATATGTTAGGTGTAAGATAGCAACTCTGGCTCTGAGTAAGTTGAGTAGACAAAGAGCCAGCACTTCAAAGCCAAATTTGTGCATTGTGGGGATGATAGATGTATGAATATGAAATTCCCCTTGTGCTTCTTTCTGTGGAGCTAACTCGATAAAGAACACAAGAGTCACTTTTTCATGGAAAGTGAACAGAAATCGACCAACTGAGGAAATAAGAGAGCAAAAAGCACGTGCAGCATGCAGGGGAAGATGGATGGATAAAAGATAGAGACAGGAGTGGGAGAGAGGAGAGACTAATAATATAAAGGTACCGAGATAATTCAATAAGAAGGAAAGTTGAATGTGATCCTGCAAAAGCAAGGAAAGAAAGATAGAACAAATACTGACTGTATACACATTTGTTAACACTTATAAATTAGAGAAGATAAGAGAACTTGAAAAGATATTTCAGGGATCTACATCACAGATCCTACCCATCTTATCAATATAATTATCATGGTAACCTTCAGCAGCCAAGGTAATGATGTCCTGTGATAATTTATAAGCACTAGATAATGGACTTTTCCGACTGTTCCATTTTGATACTGTGCTAATGAGGTGAATTGGGCACTTTCTGCAGGTAGAGGAATCATACAATCTGACTATCTTCAGCACTTTTTTTCCTACTAAATCTTTGCTGTCAAAGGACAGTAGCTTGATGCTGACTGCTCTGTAATTTTGTAGCTTGCTCTCCATTTTCTCCTCACAAGAAAGACTTCTCCATATTTATCACCTTCTCCACAAAGAATGCCAATGGAACTATTTTGATTGAATCTTACACCAATCCTGCAAATGTCAGTACATGTTTATATTGCTGCAGGAAACAGCAAATAGGAAAGTGGGTTTGGAGGGTAGGCAGAGCAATATTACTCCACTCCAGCCATCAGTGGTTTGACACCTGCATTTGTGTCTGTCATATTTTTAAATCTTCCACTGGGCAGTCTCAGGCAGCAACCAAATATAAATAAAGGAGAATATCTGTAGCTCAGGGTTGAAATGGGGTGTCTTTGGTGCTCTCTGAGCTTGGCTGTTTTTCTTGCAGATATTTTATTACCCAAACTAGGTAACATCATCAGTGCTCAGGACCCCTGACTTAGTTTCACCTCACCCATATATCCAAGATTAGCTTAATGGTACACCTTCTACAGTAGACAGAGCTATTAGGATATGTGAGAAAGGGACACCATTTCAGATCACAGTTTGGAAGCAGTTATTCTGATTACAGGTAAATTGTATGAAGGCTACCCTATTTTTTAAAATCAAACTTTCTTTTTTGAAGCAAAATAAGGTTACCTCTTTGCAATGGTACCTAGTTCAATTGAATGGATACATTAGTGCTTCAGAATAGTGATACTTGGGGGATATCGGTGTGTCAACCTGGCAAAGACAGTGTCATAGTCTGGCTCTTTTTCTATGTATGTTATGGCAGCGGTGGTAGCAGCAGCAGTGGGATGGGGGGGTGGGGATGGTTTCACATGCAACCTCTATATGTGAAATGAAACTTCACACGCTTGCCCACTGATTGTGTGGCCCGGTTCCAATGGTCCATGTACTGGTCCCAGTCTGTGGCCCTGGGGTTGGGGATCCCTTTGTTATAGCATTGTACATATGCCCCAAAGGTGAAGAACCTGTAGCATTGTACATTATTGTAGAGCCACGGTGGCACAGTGGTTAGAATGCAGTACTGCAGGCTACTTCTGCTGCCTGCCGGTTATCTGCAATTTGGCAGTTCAAATCTCACTAGGCTCAAGGTCGACTCAGCCTTCCATCCTTCCGAGGTGGGTAAAATGAGGACCCAAAATTGCTGGGGGCAATAGGCTGACTCTGTAAACTGCTTAGAGAGGGCTGTAAAAGCACTATAAAGAGGTATATAAGTCTAAGTACTATTGCTACTTGCTTGACCCTTCTGCTGAAAGCAGCCAGATTCTGCTTTTGTGGACAACATTGTTTCTAAAGAATAAGGAAGCATTTTCTGCTATGTAATGGCTTTCCTTATTGTGTCTACTGCAGTGGTTCCCAGTGGGCGGTACCGCCCCCTGGGGGGCAGTGGGATGCCTTAGGGGGGCGCTGAGAGGCAAAGGGGCCAGCAGGGGGTGCTGGAGGTGAGTGGCAGGGCACAATTCAGGGGTGAGAAAAAATCCCACTCCCACTGCGTTCAAGGTAAGGCCCCGGAGGATCACCCCATTGGCTTGCACGCTCTGGTGCAAGGAGCTCAATGGGGTGATCCTACGGGGCCTTGCCCCGTACACAGCGTTGGGAAAGGAGAGCAAAGCCAGAGTGGCTTTCCTTTCCTTTTCAAACATCCCGCCACCGCCGCGTTTGGGGCGAGCCCCTGAAGGTCCACCCCATTGAGCCCCTTGCACCGGAGGCACCTGCCCAAGCAAGTCCGAATGGAGTGTTGCATGAAGTCAATGAGGTGAGCCTGAGAGAGGGAAAGAGAGAAGGAAAAAGAGAACGAGAAAAGGGAAAGAAAGAAAAAGGGACAAAGAAAGAGGTGGTATGGAAGGAAGGGAGAGAAAGAAAAAGAAATAAAGAAGGAGGGAGGGAGGGAGGAGAAAGATAATGAGATATCTATTCTAGTCCAATCACCTGCTCCAGCAGGGTTAGAAGGGAGTGTGTATGTGTGTGTTCTCCTTGTAATTTACAAGTACATTTTGGTTTTGCCTTCTTCAGAATTGGCACTGTAATACATTGGGGAAAAGTACCGTATTTGCCGGCGTATAAGATGACTTTTTTGCCCTAAAAAACATGCCTCCAAGTGGGGGGGTCGTCTTATACGCCGGTAAATACATTGTCACTCGGTGCAAGAGCAACGGGGCGGAGCTCCGCAACTTGCGAAGCCCCTTCAAGCCCAGCCGGAGTCTCTTCCTCCTCCTCCCACCCACCCACCCACCCTCCGCCCGGCTTGGGGCGCTTGCGGAGGCCAATCTGGAGGTGGGGTGGGGGTGGAGCGGGAGGGTCTCTGGCGGGGCCGCTCGCCCAGCCAGCCCCGAGCCGCGTAATGGCCCGGGAGTGGGGGGAGAAGGTGGTGGGGGTGGACTGTGGCGCCCCTCCTTCTGGGCAGGGGGGGGGCGGCAATTTGCTCCTCCCGCTTCTCCCTCCCTCTTTGAAAGACCGGGAGGGCTGTGCTTGGGGCGGGGGGTGTCCTCAGGAAGTTCCTGATGGGACCCCGCTGGGCAGGGCCACCCGGCTCCCGAGCTGCTTTCCAGGGTCCCCTTGGGAAGAAAAGGGTCCGGTGGGCGGTGGAAGAAGGCGAGCGCCCTCCTCCCGCCCCTGTCCCGTCCCGTCCCTCCTCTTGTCCCCTCCTCCCCTCCCCGCTTAAGAGAGAAAGATCTGCCTCCCCTGCACCGAGCTTCCACCCGGCGCCGCGTCTCCCGGCCAGCGCGCGCTTGCGACTTGGGAACCGGCCAAGCGACTTTAAAACCGAGCAGAGGCCAGAGATAGCCGGAATTACCCTCCACACCACACACACACACACACACACACACACAGAGAGAGAGAGAGAGAGAGAGAGAGTTGGCAGCTGTCCATCCCCACCCTTGGAGTCCCGATGGCACACACGCGGGGGCTGTCACAAAGAAAGGGAGAGGAATTGAGTGCCAGCCTGAGAAAGGCGAAGCTGCCTCTCTAAAGCATTTTGGTGGCTTTGTAAGTTTGGGGGAAAGGGGTTGGGGGTGTCAATCAAGAATTATATCCAGAATACCCCAAGTGTTACAACTTACCGTATTTGCCGGCGTATAAGACGACTTTTTTGCCTTGAAAAGCATGCCTCCAAGTGGGGGGGTCGTCTTATACTGCGAGTATATAACAAAAACTATATTTTGAGTGGAAATGTTGGGGGCTCATCTTATACGCCCAGTCGTCTTATACGCCGGCAAATACGGTAATGTTTTAGGGTGGAGATCTGGTCCAATGGATCTTGTTTAAGGCCCCAACAAAATGTGAGAGCTTCCTCATAGTCTTGGCCATGTTTCGTCCACAAAACCTTTAATTAATAGAAGCCAAAGATGTTTCAATGTGCTGGCAAAGATGCTGGCAAAGATGTTTCAATGTGGAAAAGGCCCTCTAAACTAGGCCTCATTTCAATCTGATGCATCAGGTCTCTCTCTTTCCCTGTCTCCCCCTCCCCCCTCCATCCCTCCATCCCCCCTTTCTTTGTCCCTTTTTCTTTCTTTCCCTTTTCTCTTTCCTTTCTTCCTTCTCTCTTTCTCTTTTTCTTTTCTCTCTCTCTCTTTCCCCTCCCAGGCTCACCCCATTGATTTGGTGCACCGCTTCATTCGGACTTGCTTGGGCAGGTCCCTCCAGTGCAGTGGGCTCAATGGGGTGGACCTGCGGGGCCGGCACCTAGAACGCGGCAGTGCCGGCATGTTTGAAAAATAGAGCAAAGTCAGAGGTCGGTAATTTTTGCTGCAAAGAATCACAAAAGCTTCTGGGTTGTGCACAAGAAGGGACACACATGTCAATGCAATTCAGCAACATCATATAAAGAAATACAAATAAAACAAATCAACAAGAATCAGCAAAGCATCTCTGATTAGATTTTATTCACTACTAGAATCTAATCAGAGATGCTTTGCCGATTCTAGTCCAATGACCTGCTCCAGCAGGGTTGGAAGGGAGTATGTGTATATGTGTGTGCATGGCTGTCAAAACTCCAAAAACACGTCAAGTAGTTCTGGGGAGGCCAGTCATAAATTAGAATACTTGCTAAGCAACCGGCCATTAAGTGAGGACCACTTGTATTTGGTTTGCCAGTCACCAAACCATGCCCACTGAGTAATGTGACCAGCAAGCCACTCCACCAGTCACGTGACCAGCAAGCCATGCTCACCCAATCACGTGACCAGCAAGCCATGCCCACCCAGTCACGTTACCAGCAAACCACACCCACAAATTAGGCCACGCCCATAGAAATTTGAATCCCGCCCCTGGGTGGGGGGCATTGAGGATGAGTTTGTAGCACCAAGGGGGCGGGGGACTGGAAAAGTTTGGGAACCATTGAACTCGACATACCCAATTCCTGCAACCGTTCTTCATAGCCTCCAATCCCCTAATCATCTTTGTTGCTCTTTTCTGCACTCTTTCTATCTTTTTATATTGGCAACCAAAACTGAATGCAGTATTCCAAGTGTGGCCTTATCAAGGTAGAATAAAATGGTACTAACACTTCACGTGATCATGATTCTATCCCTCTGTTAATGCAGCCTAAGACTTTTTATGGCAACTGCAGCACATTGCTGGCTCATATGTAAGTGATTGTACAGGAGGATTCCAAGATCCCTCTCACAATAACTAGGACTGAACCAGATACCACCTATCCGTATCTAGGTTCTAGGTTCTAGGCATTAGCCTGGGATGACATCCTACCAAAAGAAAAAAAAAGGCAGCACTTCTTATGATCTTACTGGCATGCTTTTGGGCGCATGCATGGAAAAATGGATGTATGGTTTTAGGATGTCATTAAGGAATTAAAATTCAGTAAAGGAATAGGGATTGCAGTCCTATTTGAAAAAGATAAAAATGCAGAATGAACTGGCTAGCTCTTATAATTTGAACAGACAAGAAGCTTGAAGAACGTGGTTCAGGTTTCAGGGTTCAGAGGGATTTGTTATTACCTGCCACAGGTACATGTAATTTGTGCTAATTAGACCCATCAATCAGTTTTGTTTCCAAAAGAAAAATGAACTTGGAGGTCTTGAACAGCCTTTGTTGAAACATAAAAGAAAAACACCAGATCTTTTTTCATTAATTTCTTTTTTTGGCTCTGATATTTTACTGTAATAAACAAAGGCAGACATGGATATAGGACTTGAATCTATTCAAGGATGCATAGTACTTAATTAAAATAAGTGTATAGATAACTGAAAAAAGGGATTCCAGCAAGTTAATAATTTCTTCTCTCTCTCTCTCTCTCTCTCTCTCTCTCTCTCTCTCTCTCTCCCTCCCTCTCTCTCCCTCCCTCCCTCTCCTTCCCCTCCGCTTCCCTCCTTCTAGGAGATACATATACAGGTTAAGGCTATAGTGTACAGGTTTGTCTTTCTTTCTGACCCACCTAAAAAAGTATCAGATAGTAGAAAATACTGAGTGATTTTCTTGTCAGTAAGACACTATTTTTCTTCTTCTAATCTTTATTTTTATTGGAATGTGCGCTACATGGGGTTGCCCTTGAAGAGCATATGCAAAAACAGTGCACGGGCAGGTTATATGTGCCCCTAGAATTGTTACACCCCTGCTCCGTGAGCTGCATTGGTTGCCAATGGGCTTCCAGGTCCAATTCTAGTGCTTGTTTTGAACTTTAAAGCTTTATAAGGCATGAGACTGGATTGTCTGAGGGACTGCCTCTCCCTGATTTCGTCTGTTCATCTCACCAAACCTGCACAGAGGACATGTTTGGGAGGTGGACCTTCTCTACTTGGCATCCACCTAATGGAACATGCTCCCCCTGAAAGTGTGGCTACTCCATCCCTTTTAACATTGAACAAATCTCTTAAGCCCTGGCTATGCTGTTGTCAGTCGGTGCTGAATCTAAGAAATTAGGCGTGCCGATCACATATACAAAGTGATGGAAATGTTCCCACCCCCCATAGTTCAAATGATTCTTCCAATTAAAAGTTGTGAATATGATCATGTGGACGTCTTCAGGTTGTGATGAGGCCTCTGTCCGTTGACCTTGGCATATTTTGATAAAGATTTGCAGCTGCGCAGAGAAAAGAAAGCTAAGCGAGAAATAGAAACCTAAGAGCAGGAATTTATACTCCCCCCTCCCCTCATTTACACAACAGAAGAATGTAACACCTCCAGCTCTCTTCCCAGACGTTGCCCCCTCCCCCCCCATTACTTATGGCAGCCAAAAGATGCAAAGCAGTAGTAGAAGATCTTGAAGGCTGACAGCTGTCAAGCTTGGGGATCCCAGGGGAACTTACCACAGCCATTATCACCCTCTCTGCTTGTATGTTTTCTAATAGGTTTTGATTAGGACTGTTTTTCTGTATTTATTGTTTTCTTTTTAATTCACTATTCTATGCAACCCAAAGTCACAATTTTGGGAGATGAATGGCCATATAAACATGATAGACAGACAGATAGATAATGCCCCTGTATTTAGTTTTTTTAAAATAAATCTCAGATATCAACCTAGGGATCAATCCTATCGGTAGAACCAGGTGTTCAAATCAGATGGAATTTCTTCTGCAAAAAGTGTTAAGAAAACTTTATAGCATTAACAGTATTAAACATGGACACATTTGTAGGCAATGGAATATTGGAAATTTATATGGCTTCTTGTTCAGTGTTTTTCTTTCTCATTAAAAAATGAATATAACATATTGAAACCTGTTCCATTTGGGGCTTGAGTCATGTATTAAAATATCTGTCTTCCCTTCCAAAATAGATTAGTGAATGTCAGATAAGAACAAGAGAAAATGTCCCTTTTTGGTCTTCATTGAATCCAGTTTTGGAATTAGAAGTTTTCAGGTTGATATTTGAGCATAAATAGAAAACCATGTGAAACTTTCTGCTTGGTGCAAGGTGCTCAAGTGGAAATGTATGTAAGACAAGAAGCTGTTGGCCCATATGAAAAGGCTGGAATGCTTTTATTAGTCTCATTTCAGTTTGTGTCAATTTTGTGTTAATGAGTTGATTCTATTATGTTTCTGAATTAATGTGCATTTTTAATGTCCTGTTTAGAAAGTATGCTGATAAACTCCAAATGAGATTTTCTACATAAATGTTGTGTTTGTTGCACAGATTTTCTGGGAAATATGTTAAAATGCATTTTAAAATATGGAATCGACAACAAAGAATATGCAAATAGAACTCTGTACAACTTGAAGTTTATGCTGAGGAAATTGCTGAGAGAGGTTCATTGCATTTTGAAAAATGTACCGGAGAATTGCAAAGGGAGAGAATGTTGAGATAGAACTTTATTTAACTTTTCAATTGTAGACAAGTTCAAGCACTGAGAAATATTTATCCAGCATAGAAGGCTTTTTTTTTCAGGGGTTTCTAATTGTTTTTCCAAGAAGACAGCTGTATCTTGATGATGGTTGTACAACTGGAGGGAGAAAGTCTGGAAAGGTTTCAAAAACCAAGGAATGGAAATAGAACAAGGATCTCCCTCCGCCCTCCCCTCCTCTAATCTGCCTATCATCTGCCTATCACCTTCCTTCCTTCCTTCCTTCCTTCCTTCCTTCCTTCCTTCCTTCCTTCCTTCCTTCCTTCCTTCCTTCCTTCCTTCCTTCCTTCCTTCCTTCCTTCCTTCCTTTTTCCTTTATATTCAGCTAAAATCAGTAGGAAAGGTTTAGTTAGGTTTAAGTATAGGCCTACTGATTTGAATGGGGAGATAATTTTCAACAGATTAGTTCATCTCTTCACCAACATTTACTCCATCCCTATTTGGTTGAGGTTGCTCTTCTGCTTCACATTTTTTCTTTCTTTCATGAAGTATTGCAGAGCACTCTGGAATGCTTCTGGTTTTCTTTTTCTTCCATCCCTGCAGCCAGCACCTTGGCTTCTCTATTAATGATTGATGAAGTCAAATTGGCCAAGGCTGGGTTGGGTCAGGGCAACACTGTACTGCAGTGTGTTCATGTGGTATTTGTTTCTGTTGCTATATTAAGCTGCCTATGCTACCCGTAAAATCCAGAAAATCTCATTTTTGAAAAATAACATATCACTAAGAAGGTCAACAGGCTTGGACTAAAATAGCAGCAATTTGTTGACTACAAGTGCCAGTGTGACAATACTCTAAGAAGGAAAACTTACAAACTGCAGCTTAGTAATTAGAGGAATGTGAATGAGAGCACATATGGTTATAGGTATATTTGGCTAAGAGCTGAATTATTTGTTTGCTATTTTTCAGTCAAAGGATGACAGCGACTTACAGTTTTGGATAAATATATTGGAAAAAGCCAGTTAAAAATACATTGGTGCTTAAAACTTTGTGAACCATTTTGAATTTCCAATATTTCTGCATAAACATGACCTAATACATGGCCATTCTCCACATAATTCTTAAAATTAGCTTAAGAGAACCCATTTAAACAAATCAGTGAAAAAAATGATACTTCTTCATTTATTCACTGAGAAAAATGATCCAATCCATATATACGATTAACAATTCTCAAAAGATATTCAGTTATGAGGGTAGCAAACCTGTTGCCTTCTCAATCTGTGTGACTGATAATGCTGGCCAACCTTCAATTCTGCATTTGGGCAGCATTCCCAAATATGCTGGCATGTTGCTAAGAAAGAGGAGTTGGGAGGTAGGAAAAGGCAAGAATTTGCAACAAGGGAAAGCTCAAGGAAGCATTATGTTACCATTTCTGACGTGACGTTAGCTTACCCAAAATGGCATTTCGCCGTTCAAACAGCACTAGCACAAGGAATAGCAAACCTCTACTGACAGGGCTGCACAATTAAGGGAAAGAAGGTTCATTTCATTTCATTTCTGACCAGCTCAAGGTTGACTCAGGCTTCCATCCTTCCGAGGTGGGTAAAATGAGGACCCAGATTACTAGGGGGAATATGCTGACTCTGTAAACCGCTTAAAGAGGGCTGTAAAGCACTATAAAGTGATATATAAGTGCTATTGGTATTTCAGCACTGTGGTGTTCATTGTGGACTGGAAGACGCAACTGAGGTACTGGACTAATGTGTCCATTTGGTGGTCTCTCTCCCCCCCTCTCCATATGTACACACACACACACACACACTGTGCATCGCCTGCAATATATACAAGTTTTGTCAGTTGAATAATATAAGTTTGAAATTTGATATTCAAAACTGAGACTGCATAGTTTGGTTTAGGATGAGTGACATTTACCATTTTGTATTGAAATGTGAGCAAAAAAAAATCCTCTACCCTAATCTGAGCACACGTAATTGTACGTAGGCCTGTCACTCCCACTTCCAGATTTAAAAGGATTATCTGTGAGAAAGGCTGGGGAATTTTAAAGGGCCACAGATAAGCAGAGTAGATGGACATCTGTGAAAGAACACATGCTTTTTTGCATATATGTTTGTTCAGTTCTCACATGGGATTCATATAATTGAGTGAATAGGAAGATAGGAAACTTTAGCTTTGAAATGCCAAGGGTAGGTATCACTGCAGGATCTAATCTGGGTCGGTCACTGGGACCAGAGGTTTTGTTTTCCAAGCTTTTGGACTCGTGCTGGAGCCCATCTTCAGGGAACTTCTCTCTAGCAGAGGGTGTGCTGTTCTCTGTGTGGTATTTTTATATGGTGCCTGTTGTATGTGGCCTTTTAGATGCTGATTGGGCCGTTCCAGCACCAATCCAAAAACTCAGAAGACAAAACCTCTGGTCCCAGTGACCAACTCGGATTGGATCCAGCAGCATTATTCTGGGACACATATATTTGCCTCCATTCAATAGGTATCACTGTCTGTAGGCAGCCCTGTGACAGATCAACCAATCATCGGACACATTATTAAAAAAGATCCACATAGTGATACTTGGCAAGTTCATCTAGTTCCTCATTTGAACAGAATGCATTCCCTAAAAGTTAGCCACAATTATTTGCAATTTGTACAATTTTTTGTAAAATTGTAAGCATTGAGTTCAAAAAGACTTCCTTCAATATAGAAAGTTTGAATGCTCTGTTTTACCTGGGTATCTAGACTTTTATGTGGGAAACATGATATATAATTAAATTAATTGAAGACAACAATGTCTACCATGAACTACACTGTAATTTTCTCGTATTTTTATATTGTTATTCATGTGTATGATATAATGCAAGAAGGTGGAAATAAGAGTGGCAATGAATGAACAGGTTTTGTTATAGCCTGATGTAGATGAATGACAGGTTTAGCTGGGGACAGAGAGTTTTGACAAGAGAGAAATTGATTCATATTGATTCTATGGTAGGTGGCCATGTGAATCAAACTGATGCGACAAGAACAAGTATTCCTGTATTGTAAACCTAGCCAAAACAAGAACATATAAATATTCATCAGTATCAAAATAGAATTTCCCAGTTTTCTGGAATTGTTTTGGGGGAAAAACTTGTAGATGAACTGTGTAGATTTTGTTTACTACTATAATATTGAGTCACATAGACCTTAATCCTGTTGCATTTCTTAGGGTTTTATTTATTTCCTCCGTGCTTTTTGGCATCAACAGGATTTACAGTGAGTAATTCTAATGTGTTGAAGATAACCACATTTTAGGTTAATTGCCGGTTCAGATAATGAAAAGTGGGTACTGAATTTATGTCTGAAATCAGCAGAGGAAGATGGAAATAAGTGAATGATTCATATGACCATGAGCTACAATTATTTTTGGGTAGGTTTGCATGTTACCAAAACATTAACTTTATAGTTTTTTGGCTGCTGATAGTATTGTCATTAGAAGTCCATGTACCTTCTGAGATATGTAACACTTTCCATTGGGTAAAACTGATGTCCTGGTGATGCTCTCTCAATGGATATACAATGGGTATACAATCAAGGAAATTTGCCTTCATTCATAATCATGAAAACCCTAATGTCTTCTGTGCTGAACAAATATAAATACTTGATAGACAAGGTTGCCTTTATAAATCGTTTAGAAAATCATATACTTATTTATTTAGAAAATGTATAAGGCCACGCACCTTAAATACATAAATCTGGGAAATGAATAATGCATACAAAACAGAAATAAACCCCCAAGACCTTAAAATAACCCAGTGCAAAACCAAAACAAAATGAGCAAATAATCCCAAAATAAACAAAAATAAAAGCAAATTGTTTGGGCAAATGGTCAATAATCATCCGCTTATTTCTATCTTCCCTCTTTAGCTAAATTAGAATTAAATTAATTACACAATTACTATTTAAAAATATTATGCTATTACTCTCTTAAATATTGTGCTCATTGGTAAATTCTGATAATTGGAAAGGGGTTGTTTTCAGCTGCTCCTTATATGGAGTGTTCCTCTATGGAGACTAGATTTATTAGTGGAAATCTGAAATCTTTGGGGAATAATTGAGGATGTTGTAAGTTGACCAGGCCATCTAGAAAACCACTAGTCTTATGTGAATCTACAGAATCTCCCTGGGCTCTGTTTATGGCCCCTATGAAAATAATGGTCACTAGATGTTGAACAAAATGCAGGAAGCTTGAAGACTGATTTTCACTTGTCTTTGGTAAGATCTAAGCTCAAAAAAGTGACACATATTTTTAATACTGCTCCCTGCGTATCCTTGGAGCTAGGCACAAATTGCTGTTTGCAAGATTCACATTCTTTGCATCAGTCAGAGAAACCTCTTGTGCATTAAAAAAAACCATGGTTGTTTATTACATTTCTCTTGGAAACATTAGATCTGTTTACAGTGAAATTGGACTTGAATTGTATCCTGAGAATTTTAACTCCTGCAATGTGCTAGGTATTCACTGAAAAATCAGGCCAAAGGTCATACATTGAGAGATTATTTTCCTCCTATGAAGTTCTGAAAAGCTTCAAGGAGCACTGGGAATCCCCTACTATACTTTTTACTTACCTATCTGTGTCTCAGGGGTAGGGGGAGTGTATGATGGATCATATAAGTGAAAAATAAATCCAATAAACACACCCCTTAAAAGAAGCTAGCAATCTTAGTTGAATTTTGGTTGAAGCATAATAGACTTTAATTTTATGAGTATTTGACCATAGAAAAAAGGTACAGAAAAAGAGATTTCACACTTTTATAAATATGTGAAGCTGTCATACAATGAATCACACAGACAGAAACTTTATTTTGGTCATTGACCATTAAGGAACATTCAGTAGAAGGAACAAAGCACAATTATCTTCTAACAACAATAACTATTGGCAACCATTTGTGGGCAAAGCTTACACATAACGGAGTTATTTTTTGACAAATAGATTTATCTTGGTTAATTGAATCATACAGTTGATCTTTCTTGTTTGAATAGCAATGGTGGTTTAACTGTTAAATTTTATACATAGCTTTAAATATGATATACTGGGATCACTTATAATAAAGAATTAGCATTTCTTCAGTACAGCCTAGCAGCCTGATGGAGCTAAGGAAGCTTGCGTTCAACTTCTTGAGGACAAGAAAAGGTCTGGTACATTCAGTTTTTCAAGGGTACTGTGTATTGTGTATTGGATGTGTATAGACACTGTTGCTATCAAACTTGTTTTACGATGAATTCATACATTTAAGTTGCTTATTCAGACAAGTTGTTAAATCTTTTACCTTAGCCTGATTGAAAACAACTTTTGAGGTTTTTTTTTTCTAGCTACAGTATGTCCTTGAAAAACTTTTAAAATGGGCACATTGCAGTCTGAATCTTGAATATCACACATGCACAGTAGGCATGTCCTGCTACTTTTTGAGCAAAAATTGTTACCACTTAGAACCAATAAAAAGTCATCAATAAGTTTGTCATCCCATGTAATTTTTCCTGAAGCATTCATATTTCTAATTTATTGGTTCTACTCAATAGCAAGGCACCATATGGCTGCTACCATTTGCAGCTTTGTATCCTTATTTTTCTCAGACTAGCTATGTCTAACATTACAAGCGCAAGATGTGAAAGGCAATAGGTTCATGAATTAAAATTTCATTGCTGTTGAGTACATGCACTGTCCATCTGAGAATGAATTTTTGCCCTTTTCAACAAGATAGAAGTCTAGTATCCATTGTGGTGACAGTTGTATTCATGAAGTTCATTCACTGAGACTGAAGGAATATTCCACTGAGTCCCGATGAAAGCCAGCAGAAAAATCTTTGGCATTTACCTGAATGTGAAGGATTTGTTTCACCAGATTAGGTCTTGGAACTTGTGACTTGTGGCCTAGTTAGGGTTTTTCTTAATACTTTGCAGAAGCCACACACAAAGACTGTTTGTTTTTCCCACCAAAAATGTTTTATTCCACAAAGTTAAACTCTTATCTAGTCCTATTCTCTTCTTATTGCTATAAACTTACTATTGTTCTAGTTCTACTGTATCCTTATTTGATCTATACATTTCTATCTCTGTGTTCGATTTCTATGTTCCTATTCCTATGTTAGCAATATATTTTCTTATCTTAACTGTTTCATCTTTAAATATTTTCTTTCCCCCCAGGGTTCCAACCCTTGTATGTAATCTCTAGTACTGTAGAATATCCAGACATAGAGAATAAAAGGCTTGTATGAAAAAGAGAAAGAGTGACCCTATTCCTGAAGGAAGAAATGAAGGTATCAGGATAAAACTGATCATTTGGAAGATTAGAGTCCAGTTTTTGATCATGTATCTTCCCTAGTGAGACTAAATACTGGATTGAAATGTCATACCTTTCAAGATCTAAATCAGTTCATTTTCCAGTCTGATTGATAGCTGTCCCGTAATGTTAAGGATATGAAATCTTAAGAGAAAGGGATGGGGCAGAATCTGAGCCAGCAATCCTTACATGCAGAATCAGTCCAGATTCCAAAGATAATAAATACTGTAGCAACAAACCAAGAAATCTGGAATATAGCTCTTAAAATTTTAAATTGTTTTATCTGGATTTGTATTTACTGTTTGTTATGGGTTTTTTTGGTTTATCTATTATTGTTGTGCACAGAGTCACTTTTAGTAACATGGGAAGCTAAAGGTAGGCCTCATCATATGACCATAATTAAGTCTGGATTTACAGTTGTAAGTCATTGTGATGATTAAGTGGGTCACCGCAAAATCGTGCCCTATTCTACCTTTTTGGCAATTGTTGGTAAGCAAATGCTACGGCTGGTAGCAAACACCATACGTTAAGCAAACACCGTGATCATTAAGTAAATCTGTTTTATCCAATGGCCATTTTTTTTGTCACAAATCAGAAGTAAATGTCAGAAACCAGCAAAAAAATAAACTATAATCTAAAATCATGAGACTGTCAAATACTGCAAAGGCTGAAAATGCAAGCCAGTTGCCAAGTGCCCAAAATACAGTCACAAGATTGTGGGGATTATAGCTGTTGGAACTTCAAAATCAAGTTGTAATACCTTTTTGGGGCGTCCCTTGTAATTTCAAATAGTTCCACACGACTGGTTGCTAAATGAGGACTACTGTACTTGTATATCAATTTGATTAATAAATAATAAACTGTGCAACTATATAGGTCCCATAAAGCAAGAAACTCATCACTTTAGTTTTGCAGATATTAATAGTGGCACAGATATCATTCGCAACTGTTTCCAACAAAACACAGAATTGTGTTAAGCAACCTTATGGCTCCATCAGTGATGACCCCCCCACTGTTCCTTCCTGGGGGAAGATGCTTGGAAAATAATTCTTAGGTATTTAAAGACCATACTTTGTTCCATGTGATTGTAATTTGTTTTTCAGGAATGAAAAACAGTCTTGCCTCTTGTCTTTGTCTCATGCAATTCTTTTCAATAATAAATTTCCAAATGAATATATTCAATATTTGACCCTTTTATTGCTGCTGACCAAATGAATAAATTTAAAAAGTGGGTAAATTTTAATTAAATAACTAATTTTCACTTTCAGATGCTGCTAATTTCCATCCTGTAATTAGCTCTTCAATTCTCTGAGTTCCTGTTCCCCATAGCAGCTACTAAAAGCTTTCCCTATGTGGTAGAGGAGCAGCCTGGAGGACTGGGAAAGGAGCATACTGAAAGCCGCTGTATGAATGGCACAGACCATTACCAGGAGGTACTTTTTTTCAGACTCAGGAGCAAAACTGATATGTAGGCAGGTTGCAGATTCATGTAAAAATTAATAGCACTTAATAGCTTAACTTAGACTTATATGCTGCTTCATAGTGCTTTTACAGCTTGCTCCAAGCGGTTTACAGAGGAAGGATGGAAGGTTGAGTCAACCTTGAGCTGGTGAGATTCGAACTGCCGAACTGCTGGCAGCCAGCAATCAGTAGAAATACCCTGCAGTATTGCATTCTAACCACTGCACCACCACGGCTCTTAAATTAGCTAATGCAATAAAATAGCTTAGAATTAAATCTTGCATGGAGGGGATTTTGCACCTCTAAGCCTACTGACCTCTACAATAAGTTCTCAAACTTGGCAACTTTATGATTTATGCACTTCAACTCTCAGAACTGGGAGTCCACACTCCTTAAAATTGCCAAGTTTGAAAAATACTGCTCCAGGGCAACAAGAATTTAGCTTTGCACTTGTTTTCTTAGCTAGCCTTGATGATGTTACCTAGTTTGGGTAATGAAACATCTGCAAGAAAACAAGGAAGCTTAGAGAGCCCCAAGGATCCCTCACTTGTTTCCGTATCCAAAACACTTATATTCTCAGAACTCGTTCCCCCTTTTTTCCTCTTTTGACCCTTGCAGTTCAGGTATTCTCCTGATTCAGTTTCCATATGACTCTTAGCTGCAAACAGACTTCAGTATCCCATGCTACCACTATTAACTTGCTTTATTTTTCATTCACATAAGCACCAGCATCAAAACAACTTTCTGATAAAAGTTATGTTCCTAACATTAATATTTATCTCTCTGTGCATTGTTTCTGCTGTCTGACAAAGGGTTATGGGCCCAAAGAGAGAGAGATATATATAAAGATTTAAAGAAGGAGAAGGATGTGATTTTGTTAAAAAAAAAAAAAGCAAATTTATCAGGTATGATGGTCATCTATGATCTAGCAAAGAAAGCAGACTCTACTAAGATACTGAATGACAGAATCCATACAGGATCATCCTTTCCGGTGAAAAAGTTGCTGATACCATTAGGTTTATACATATTCAAAAAGAACAATGGCCAATAAAAACCAAAAAGGAAGAAGAATGGGCTTCTGCAAACAGAGAAGCCATAAGATATTTTAAATCAGAATGTAAGTGATTCACTACAGATTCACAATGGGGACATGAATTCAAAGATGTTTGGAATAAATTACAAGGTTTATTTCAGCAAAGCAGCACTGTATGACTTTTCAACTATGTTTAATATTGCAAGTATGGCACAAAAACCTAAAGCTGAAAATGAATTGCCAGCTCAATAGGTTACTTTTTGTAAATTTTAAAGCAATCCAAAAGCCAAAACATAACTTTACCAAAAGTAGCTAAAAGAGTTGCATTCTTAACAAAATATTAGATGATTATTAATATTCTTTAAATAAAAGGCAACTTGAGTTTTCTTCAAGAACATTTACAGTACTAGAATATAATCTCAGAAAGCAAGCAGAAAATGAAATAGACCAAGAAGGAATAGGTTTTGAAAGTTGAAAAATAAATAAATTTAAAATTAGCAGGCAGGTAATGCTTCTCTTCCAGACCTAATTTACATCTGAAAGAAAGCTGCCTGGAGTTGTCAAACTCATAACCATTGGAGGGATTAAATACAAGAGGCAAATGCCAGAGAATCAGTCACCTACGACAAGGCAGGTGATGACAAAAGAAAAAGGAAAAAAGGAGGTTGGGGAGCAAAGCCAAACCACCTATTGATAGAGAGAGAGAAACTGTGGAATAAATCTTAATAAAAGTCAGTTGAGTCAAATTCATCTGCACAGTGATGCAACCGCCCACTATTTCAATAATTATTCTGCTGAATTAATTAGGAGTTTTAAAGAACCTGCACACTTTGCAGATGGAGAAACTGTAGAAGCAGAGGAAACAGGAAAAGGACCTTTCATTTGTAAAATTAGTAAGACACAAATGTATATATTTTATAATATTTATATATCTATATAATACTGTATATAAACTGCTTGGAAATCAGTTTTCTGAGCATTAGTTTACATTCAGTCATGTATATAAAGCTACTGTTTGTTTTTTCCTGACAACCAATTTTTCCTAAAAGCAACACTGGGACAGAATTTTCTATATACAACATACATCTGAGAAATCATGCAGTCTAAAAAAGTGTTCATACAATGACTGCATGAAACTCTGGCACAGGAGATTAGAGCACAGAAATATAGACTATGAAAGGCATGCCTAAGGAATTGAAAATAAAACCTTATAAAAACACATTAAAACAAATGTGTTAAGGCAAATTTGACTTGGACCATTTACTATCTCATGGTAGTTAGTAGAAATACATAGGATTCATTCAGATTGATGTGGATTTTTAACCCACATGCCTGGAAATCTTATTTCCTGAAATTTATTGATGATTTTTTTTTTTTAAAAAAAAACATGTTTTAACTTACCCATTTAACAGAAAAGGAGATATTTTGGAAAAGCTATAATAATACGCTATACAAATAAATAAAACAAGGAATGCAGGATTTTTGAGCCTGCTACTGTGGACTGTAAACATACAGATGGTAGATTATTTTGATGAATGACAATAGCCAAACAGTGGAAAAAATATCAGGGCTTCATTTAAAGATCCCAATTAGGGAATCAGTGGAGCAGCATCCAAAGCAGGAAGAAACTATGATCCTTGTTTCTTGAAGACAAGATTCAGAAATAATTGCACAGCAACTAGAATCAGAGAGCTTCAACCAACAGTAAGATGCTAAAAGACTTACACTATTTATCAAAGAGTAATAAAAGAGAATATCTGTAGCTCAGTGTTGACATGAGGAGTCCTTGGTGCTCTTTGCCTGGGTTTTTTTTTTTTTTGCAAATATTTCATTACCCAAGCTAGGTAATATCATCAGTGCTAGTCACTGATGATGTTACCTAGTTTGGGTAATGAAACATCTCAAGAAAACAAGTAAGCTCAGAGAGCACCAAGGATTCTTCATTTATCAAAGAAGATAAGAAAATAAGTCCTTCCACAAAACAACAAATAGAAGGACTGCAACATACTGACAAGGCAAGTGGCTACAACTAGCTAGAGAAAAGACTGACTCTCTACACAAGAATAAAACACAATTTCTCAAATGTATAAAGGAATATCAAACCAGTGTTGGAAATGTGAAAGGGAAGCGGGGACCTTCTATTGTACATGGTGGACCTATAAAACAATAAAGAAATTTTGAGTACAAATCCAATGACAATGAAACCAGAATTGGATCTATTGGATCTCCTGGACGCTGAATTAGAAAAGACATATGGGAATTCATTTTTGCATATATGGCAAAATTACTGTATGCACAAAAATGAAAGAAATAACCATAGTGGAAAATCTATCATCTGTCTATCTATCTATCTATCTATCTATCTATCTATCTATCTATCTATCTATCTATCTATCTATCTATCTATCATCTATCTTATGGCAGTGGCAAAGTTGACCAGTTTGGTCCGAGAAAAATATGGGAAAGATCTTTTGGAAAGATTGGCAACTTTATATGGCTTTTTGTTGAAAGAAGAAAATGTTGTGGGTTCTTTATTACTGGAGCTTTTCAAAAATAAACCTTGGACAGACATTTGTTGGGAATGGACAAAAGACTCCTGTCCTGGGTAGGGGGGGTTGGTCTAGAAAACTTTCAAGGTCCCTTTCAGCCCTATGATTATATGAAGATGGTGAACTGAAGATGGCACTGAAGATGGTGTTTGATTTCGTTTGTACGAGGTGCAATGACAATAAAGAAAACTAAACTAAATATGATTTATGGATCTTGAGATTAAAAAAGATTAAAAGGGAAAGGAAAGGGAATTAAAAAATAAGAGGAAAGAGATAAAACAACTGGATGGAACCTCTCCTTACCTTAGAAACTGGATTGAAAGAGAAGAAAGAGGAAGAAGGAGAAAAATGACAGATCTCATAGAGTGCCTTGGATTGATAAAAACCAGTGAAGTACAGATGCCCATAGAGACACATTTCTTTAAAGACCAAACATCAGCATGCTTCTACTAGACAACGGCTATAGGTAAGATAGATAAGGACAGCAATAAGTAAAATCTTGTCTATATCAACAGTTATTAGTCCAGACATATCAGCATTAGGAATACTATGCAGGAAGGTGGATGTATCAACAAAGACTGACTGAGTTATAACCAAGAGAATACAGATATATCTAAAGAGAACACTAGACCTAAAATTAATGCAACTTGTAGACAATAAACTTCAACTACTCGGTTATATGGGTACAAACTGAACAGAAGAGGAAGTAAAATCAATCAATAGAAACATTTATTTATTTATTTATATTCTGCCTTTATTACAAATAACTCAAGGCTGTGAACCAGTGGTGGGATCCAAATTTTTTTACTACCGGTTCTGTGGGCGTGGCTTGGTGGGTGTGGCAGGGGAAGGATACTGTAAAATCTCCAGTCAGAGGTGGTATTTGCCGGTTCTCCAAACTACTCAAAATTTCTGCTACCAATTCTCCAGAACTGGTCAGAACCTGCTGAATACCACCTCTGCGGTGAACATATCCACCTCCTATTTCCCCCCACAACATCAACTTTTATGAGGTGAGTTGGCTGAGAGAAAGTGACTGGCCCAAGGTCACCCAGCTAGTTTTCATGGCCAAGGTAGGACTTGAACTTATGGTCTCTTGTTTTCTAGCCCAGTGCGTTAAACACTAGACCAAACTGGCTCTACATTTCAGTTCTCTTGATGGAAGAGTAAAAATTCAGAGTAAGAGTCTAGAATCAATGCAGAGAATGGCAGGTTGTTGTTGGATGATTTTCTGCTCTAAAGTTTAATCCGTTGCTTCATCTATGTATCCCTCATCTCATGTTCCATTTTATCTGTTTTTCCAACTGAGTATCTTTGTCTCATCCCATTCAGATTCTCAGATTCTGGTTCTTACATATCAGACTGTGACTATCAAGGAATTCAACAATACAACCTGGTTAGGAGGACTCAAGGGATGTATTGCTCCCATGTTTATCTGAAATTAGAGAAATTCTACTTACTAGACATTTTCTAAGGATTCAATGGGGCAGAATGAATTGTGAAACCAGAATTAAAAATGACATAGGACATAGGTAAGACATAGGTAAAACGGCAAAAGTTTTATATGATCTGAAGAGAAACCAGAGCTTCAAGGGACTTCAAAAACAGAATAAACAGAAAATAAAATTCTCGTCAAGAATATGGTTTTTCAGGCTTATGAAATATTGACCAAAAAGCCGGGTTTCAAGGTGGAGAAAAAGGTGAAATATCTTGGGTTTACATCAACAAATACAAATTTTAAATTATTTCAAACTTTTAATTTATGGAATGATATCACAAAAGACTTACTAAGTTGGAATAATTTGCAATTATCTTTATTGGGTAGAATTTTTGTAATTAAGATGAATGTTTTTCCAAAGATGTCATTTTTATTTCAGACTTTACTGGTATTTAGAATTGACACTCCATTTAAACAATGGCACAGGGATATTTCCAAGTTCATATGACAAAGAATACCCCCATCAAGAATTAGACATAAACTACTGCATGACGCTAAAGAAAGAGGAGGTTTGAGTTGACCAAATTTCAAACGTACTTTGATGCCTGTTGTTTTGTCTCAGTGAAAGAGTGGCTGAATGTCCAAAACAGTATGTGTGGTATCTACTTAAGAATGAAAACAAGGGTAGGTATACTGTACAGTAGCAATCAGTTTTCTTGGACACTGAGTGTAAAATAGGCTCATAATTTTATGGCTTGAAAAATGATCTTTCTTTTTGAGACCCCATAATAGGTGTGCGATGGAGTGTAAAGGGAGCAGCAATATTCTCTGTATAGATTTACATAACATTTCAAACTGACAGCACTTTGCTTTGTGGAATGCTTATTTTTTTTAACAGGGGCATATTCTTTAAAGGATTAAACTGTATGCATTAATAACACTAATTTAATAATCAAAGGTTTGGACTGGCTGTACATTACACAAAAGCAACACTCTGCTATCAGTCAGAATTTTTTTCTGTTTCAGTCGGGAAAGACCCAAAGGCAGTCATAGATACAGATATAAACAGGAGTGGGATTCAAATTTCTTAAAAACCGGTTCTGTGGGTGTGGCCTAATTTAACAGATTTAACAGATAATCAGAGTTGGAAGGGACCTTGTAGGTCATCTAGTCCAAGTGGGAGACCCTACACCATTTCTGACAAATGGTAGTCCAATCTCTTCTTGAAAGTCTCCAGTGATGGCGCTCCCACAACTTCCAAGGGCAAACTATTCCATTGGTTGATTGTTCTCACTATTAGAAAGTTTCTCCTTATTTCCAGGTTAAATCTCTCCTTGATCAGTTTCCATCCATTATTCCTTGACTGGCCTACAGGTGCTTTAGAAAATAGCTTGACCCCTTCCTCCCTGTGGTGGCCCCCTCAAGTATTGGAAGACCTCTATCATGTCTCCCCTGGTCCTTCTCTTTACTAGACTAGCCAAGCCCAGTTCCTGTAACCGTTCTTCATATGTTTTAGTCTCCAGTCCCCTAATCATCCTGGTTGCTCTTCTCTGTACTTTTTCTAGAGTCTCAACATCTTTTTTATAATGTGGTGAACAAAACTGAAATGCAGTACTCTAGGTGTGGTCTTACTAAGGCTTTATAGAGTGGTATTAGTACTTCCCTTGATCTTGATTGTATCCCTCTGTTAATACAACTTAGGATTGCATTAGCTTTTTTGGCTGCTGCTGCACACTGCTGGCTCATATTTAGCTGGTTGTCCACTAGGACTCCAAGATCCCTCTCACTGTTATTGCTATTGAGCCTGGTTTCACCCAGTCTATATGTGTACTTTTGGTTTTTCTTGCCTAAGTGTAAGACTTTACTTTTCTCTACATTGAATTTCATTTTTTTAGATACGGCCCAGTGTTCTAGTCTATCAAGATACATCTGAATCTTGAGCCTATCTTCTTGGGTGTTAGCTATTCCTGCCAGCTTAGTATCATCTGCAAATTTGGTAAGTTTCCCTTCTACTCCCTCATCTAAGTCGTTAATGAAGATATTGAAGAGTACTGGGTCTAAGAAGGAACCTTGTGGCACCCCACTGCTTACTTCCCTCCATGTAGATTTATTTATTTATTTTTATTTATTTATTTGATTTGCCAATTGTTTACAAGATAATAAGTATAAGTGTATACATAGTTGTGAATACATGAAATGGGTACATATAAGAAAAATAAAAGAAGAATAAGAGAAACAATAGGACAGGGACAGTAGGCACGTTGGTGCGCTTATGCACGCCCCCTACAGACCTCTTAGGAAAGGGGTGAGGTCAATAGTAGACAGTCTAAGGTTAAAGTTTTTGGGGTTTGGGGAAGAAACTACAGAGTCGGGTAGAGTATTCAGACATTGACCACTCTATTGCTGAAGTCGTATTTCCTGCAATCAAGTTTGGTGCGGTTAACTTTGAATTTGTATCTATTGTGTGCTCTTGTGTTGTTATGGTTGAAGCTGAAGTATTCATTGACAGGTAGGACATTGCAATGTATGATTTTATATACCATGCTTAAATCAGACCGAAGACGGCGTAATTCAAGGTTTTCTAGTTCTAGAATTTCAAGTCTAGTGGCATAAGGTATTCTACAACGAGTAGAGGAGTGGAGAACTCTTCTTGTGAAATATTTCTGGACTTTCTCAATTGTGCTAATATCAGATACATAATGTGGGTTCCAGACTGATGAACTGTATTCGAGTATTGGTCTAGCAAATGTTTTGTATGCTCTGGTTAGTAGTGTGATATTACCAGAGAAAAAGCTACGTAGGATTAGGTTAACAACTCTTAATGCCTTTTTGGCTATGTAGTTGCAGTGGGCTCTAGCACTTAGATCATTAGAGGTGAGTATTCCAAGGTCCTTTACAGAGCTTGGGTCTTCAACAAGATCTTGACTATTCAGCTTGTATTTTATTTTCTGATTTTTTTTGCCAATATGTAAGACAGAGCATTTATTTGTTGAGATTTGAAGTTGCCATTTGTTTGACCATTCTGATACATAGTCAAGATCTTTTTGTAGGGTAGCAGTATTGTCTGTGGTATTGAACAGCTTTACATCATCAGCGAAAAGAACGCAATTGCTCTTAATATGATCACAGAGGTCATTTATGTAGAGTATGAAGAGAGTTGGTCCTAGAACACTGCCTTGGGGGACACCACTATTGACAGGTACAGAATTTGATAGGATGCTCCCAATTTTGACCATTTGTTGTCTGTTTGCCAGGAATGCTTCTATCCAGTTATTCAGTTGTCCAGAGATACCATAGGATTTTATTTTTAGGAGTAGTTTGTCGTGTACCACTGAATCAAAGGCTTTACAGAAGTCTATGTAGATTGCGTCTATTGCTTTGCCCTGGTTTAGACCCATTAAGGACTACTCGTTGAGTACGGTTTGCCAGCCAGTTGCGAGTCCATCTAGTGGTGGTGCTATCTATTCCACTTTTTTCTAGCTTACTAAGAAGTAGGTTGTGGTCTACTTTGTTGAATGCTTTGCTGAAATCTAAATATATTATGTCCACAGTATTTTACTGGTCTACTAATTTAGTCACTGTGTGAAATAAGATTGGTTTGGCATGATCTATTCTTAACAAACCTGTGCTGACTGCTAGTTATTACTTTACTTGTTTCTAGTTGTTGGCAGATCTGTTTTTTAAAATTATCTTTTCCAGTATCTTCCTGGGTATTGATGTTAGGCTTATTGGTCTATAGTTTCCTGGGTCTGTTTTTTTCCTTTTTTGAAGATGGGAACCACATCAGCTCTTTTCCAGTCCTCTGGTAGTTCCCTGGTGCTCCAGGATTTTTGAAAGATATGGTGCAGTGGTTCTGAGATGACCTCTGCCAGCTCCTTTAAAACTCTGGGATGTAATCCATCAGGCCCCGGTGATTTGTTTTCATCAAGATCAGACAGGTGTTCTCTTACTATTTTTTTTTGCTTATTTTAACTTTTATTTCTGGTCTGTCTTTTACAGTTATGTTTTTGGTGGGTTGAGCTATAGTTTCTTTTTGCGTGAAGACGGATGCAAAGAATGAGTTAAGCAGTTCTGCTTTCTCTCTGTTACCCTGTTACTTCCTTGCTGTCTTCTCTCTTTAGTGGACCGACTGTTTCCTTGAAAAATAGCAACTTACTGAACCAGGCAAGTTGGATGGCTCGCATGCCAGGTAAGGAGTGAGTGGGCGGGGAAGGGTGGGCCCAGCCAGTGGAGCGATTTGCTGGTTCTCTGAACTGGGGACAATTGTGTGTGCATCGTTTGCAAGAAAACATCAGCTGTGCTGCCTGGACAGCTGACAAGCACTGCGCTCGGGTGCGCAGCATTTGAAAATCCTCTTGTTTCCTGCTTTTTCAACCTCAGCTGTGCTGCGCAAAGCAGCTGAGGAGGGAAAAGCAGGGAATAAAGGACAGCCTGGAGCCCAGGCAGGCGGGTGGGCCAAACACCGAATCGGTTCGGTGTAGCTGCTCTTTGCAGCTACAGGTTCTATAGAACCAGGCCAAACCGGTAGCATCCCACCCCTGGATGTAATTATGGCCAGACTGGTTGGTGAAGTACACAGAAGGATGAGATCTTTTCCTCAAAGCGTGTGTTTGTGTATGTGTATTTATATCACTGATTTAAAATGAGAAGCAGTGTTGATTTTTGGGGCTGATTTGCACATTCTTTTCTGATATCTCAGTAAAAAAGTCACAAAGTAATTTCTGTGTAGCTGTTTTCACACTATTAAGGCTTCTTAGGGTAGGCACTAACACAGTGACTGTGTTTATAGAGTTGCCATATTAGGAAAGGGCAAAGTTTAAGAACAAAAATGTGAATTTGTTCTCAGTGGTTTATGAACAGATTTTTAAGAGATCAGAAAAATGAAAATGTACTTTGTTCTTTTTTTAAAGTTAGGGAACTGCCAAACGTTCAGTACAGTAAGTGGCTAAGTCACTAATCCAGACTTTCCAGGTGTTTGTGACTGGCCAAGGGAATAGACTCTAACTATTTCTAAGCAGAATTCCATTCCTGTTTTCTGACAGGAAACACAAAATAGTGACTTGATCACATACAGTAGAAAAATCTTTCTGTCCTGAAATTGTTTATGTCAGGATTTAGGAATTTGAGCTCTGCCAAGCAGCCCCCAAAATTTGCTTTTGCTGATTTTGAGCTAGGTTGGCTACAAACTCGAGGGCCAAAGCTCTGAATGCCCTACTCCCCTTGACTGAAAGCACATCCCATTGGCTTAATTATTAAACTTACTGCTGTGATGGTAGCTATGTGTACTGTCACTTTTATAATATATTCTTCCTGGTATTATTGAATTTTGCACCACAGTTCAATAAAACTCTGTTTATTCCCATATGACGGAAGTCAGTGGCTTAATAACAAAGGTTCTGGGTGATTTAATTTCATTGGTGCTATAGCAGGTAAGAGAATGCAGTTCTTGATACCAATATTCAAAATAGTTTGTTAGCTTGCTCTTCTGTGAATCATTTCTACATTTCCAAGAATAAATAAACTTGCAGCGAGGTTATTAATTTATGAGTGGCATTATCCAAATTTATGTCAGCATTTGTTTAGCCCCTAATAAATGACTTCACTGCTTTCATGGATGCATATCTGCAGATAGTGAAATACAAATTTAATTAATAAACTAGGCTCATCACATACTCAACATGGCCTCATCTCATCACCAAACCTCCACAGATGCAGCCCAAAAGCTGGTTTTAGCTATATTGGCATTGAATAAACACCAGGCCTCCTACCCAGATATGGATAAAAACTCTAAGAAATCTGTAATCTGCTAGTCTTGCTTGCTTGCTTGCTAGGCTTGCTGCAGAAGTGCTCTTCCTGGTCCCCTGCAATGCCATTCCCATAAAAGAGTATGTGTGTGTGTGTGTGTGTATCTATATCTATATATCTATATCTATCTATATCTATATCTATATCTATATCTATATCTATATCTATATCTATATCTATATCTATATCTATATCTATATCTATATCTATATCTATATCTATATCTATCTATCTATCTATCTATCTATCTATCTATCTATCTATCTATCTATATAATATGCTACAACGACCTACCTGTCAATGGCTACTTCAGCTTCAACTGCAATAATACACAGGCAAACAATAGATACAAACTCAAAGTAAACTGCTCCAAACTCAATTGCAGAAAATACGAGTAGTCAATACCTGGAACTCACTACCTGACTCTGTATTACATCCTCCAAACCCTTTAACCTTAAATTGTCTACCATGGATCTCACTCCATTCCTAAGAGGTCTATAAGGGGGCGTGCATAAGTGCACCAGCATGCCTACCATCCCTGTTCTACTGTTCACATTTATCCATTTATTTGTACTCATTTATTAGGTATACACTTATACCTGTTTATATATTATGTTTATATGTTGTGTTCATACATACCTGTTTTCTCATACATACTTGACAAACAAACAAACAAATAAAATAAATATATGCAGCTTGAGTTGAACTGTGGAGTCATGGATGCTCTCTGATCTCAGTTGTTCACTTTCATTGACAGACTAAGTAACGTCTTTAGTGGTAGGAGGAGTGGGGTTAATAAACAGAGAGCAAACATCACCAAGGACTTCAGAGTGCCATGCTCTGCTTGTTGGGTAGCAGTAGTCAAGGAAAGGAGGACTCCCAGGGTGGTAATAGGAAGAAAAAGAGAGATAGGTGCATGAGGAATGGTTGTTTGAATAATGGAATATCATTGCCAACACATTGTTAAGCAGCTTAGTTGGGCTGCTTGCAATGTTGCCAATCCTCCAAAGAGGCAGAGAATAAAGAAAGAAGAGAGATGAGGGAGAAAAATTCCAGATCCACCTAAATCATGGGAACCTCTGGATGAAACTAAAACTAAGGCAACTCAGGCTGGTTTGGACTGATGCAGCCTAGATGACACTCACATACTAGTGGGCTTCATCCTTTCCTCCACCTGCCACATAATATCTGCAAAGGAGGAAAGTGTGTAGGTTGGAGGGCATGAGAGATTAAAATTGGTGGAACATGGAGGAAATTGCTGTTCTGGAATGAAAGGAAGATCTGCCTTTCTCTTGGGGCAAAGGAGGGAGTGCTTGAAATTATGGAAAGTTCTTCACAAAAGTTCTACCTCCAAAGGTTTATATTCCTATGGGTAGAACTTTCCTACATTTCATGAGGTCAGACAGGAAAGGCATGCTTTGGGCTCCATCATCTAGCAACATCCAGGAAGCAGACCCTTTCTGTCATCTCACTACTGTCATGCCTTCCTCTGTCATGTCATGCCTTCCCCCCACTTCCACCCTATCCCCTAATTCATTTGACTTTGACCTTGCTAGCATTTCAGAAGGCTTTAAAACCATGAGTTATTAGTCACATGGAACAATACTTGATACAAATGAACAAACTACAAACTGTTGTTCATTTGTATCAAGTATTTAACCCTAGGTGAGCCACCCAGATTTGCTACAGCAAGATAGACAGCCATATCAATCAACCAAATAAATATTTTAAAAATGTATTTAAAAGTCCATCCATAATTTATTAGCTCCAGCTAATTTTACAGGATTTGCCTTCCCAGGATTCACTGGTCTTGGGAAACAATAGATTGTGACTTGCCAGTCATTACCGAAGCTATCCAATAGTCAACTGTATATGACAATAGCAATGACTGCACTTGTTCCCAAGGCATGGCTAGAGTAGTCTATATGTAGCATTTCCAGTATCAACACACTTCCTTGTCTCAGGAATGGTAGAAAAGCCCATATGTTGCTGAGTGGATGAACTTAGAGCCTCTTAAGTCAAATGAAAAAAAAACCCTACTGTACTTTATATTGTACTTATTGTATGTGCATATAAGTTTCAAGGCTTTGATGACCATGCTGTGGACACTACTCGCCCTGGGATGAAGGATCACCAGTAAGCTGATAATACCCTGTTATATGTCTCTGTCCCAGAACCAGACTCTATAATAACCCAGACTCTGCTATTGGTGTAGATTGCTCCCCCATCTACACTAACAGCACCTACACAAGAGCACACCAATAGGTATATACACAAAATTAAAGGATGTGATTTATGCCAGCATCTGCAGTAATGATCCTCTGGATTCTACATGGGATAAATGGGACAAACTTTGTGCAAAAGAATTAATAGACACACATTTGACATTAAGACTCAAAACAAGGACCAAGTAATATCAGAGATTTTAACCTCCCAAGACAATCATGGCAGATCTTAAAGTGACATTGCAGATGTTAAAGCTCCATTGAACAAGAAATAGTTGAATTCATATACACTGAAAGGTTTCAGGCAATCTGAGAAGGCCTCAACAAAAACAATGCATGTTCATGTGTTAATTGAAAAGATATTTGTATTATATATATTTGATATATAACTCTCATCTGTAATGTAGTCTGTCTCACATAACTTTTATCTTCTCCACCCACCCACCCCTGCTGCCTTCTTCCCTCATCCAATTATTTATATCCCTTTAGCCACTCTATGCATGAATGAGCTGCAACTAATGAAAGCTTCTGAATAAATTTTGTTAGTTGGAAAAGTTGCTATCATATTATTATTATTTTTGCTATAATAGACAAATACGCTGTCCTCCTACAATTTGCATCTATTGTATCTTTTTATTTATTTTTTAACAATCTTTTTTTTAAATCTTGTAATTGGTATTCAGTTTATGTTTTTATACATGTCAACTCGTGAGAATTTCCACAGATTGTGGAGTATAAAAATACTATATGAAGAGAGTTGGGGAGGAGGGAGAGAGCAGATTGAACTACCAAAAGCAAAAAGTGACCATCCAAGTGGCAAAATTCTCTTTTTGTAACACTGGATTGAAATAATGTAATACATATAATTTTCTATCAACAGGACTTATTTCAAAGTTTAGTACCTTGAACAAAAGAACTTTCTGCAATATCATCAGTCACTTTCTGTCCAGCTCCAAGGCTATTTCTTAAGTGCTGGTCCATCTTCAAAATTAAAGTTAAACTAAAGCGACAGTTCTTGTTTTAAATTGTGTGGCGTCTAAAAACTTAGGGCATTACATTTCTCAGTGGGATTCTTTTATGATTGAAAGGAAAGGTCTAAAATTTGATCCACTTTAGTTTCAGATTCATGCATCTGAACTTCAACTTTAACAACTGGACAGTGATTTGTGTGAAATATTCACTAATGCATACAGTTAAATGTCCAGAACATCAGGCAGTGTCTATATTTTTAGATCAAACTAGGAATGTGTACTTGATAAAATGAAGTTAAAGATGAGCAATTAATGTTTATAGCATAAACAGTTATAGGACTGAAATGGCTTGCTTTAACTGAGTGACTGCATTTCATTGCTTAATTCTAATATATAGTCTAATAACATTCAAAAACATGCAGTTTTCTGGTAGCTACTGTACAAGTAATTATGGACACTGAGAAACACTCTCCCAGATAGCGAAACTAAAAATAAATAAATCATGTCATAGATATATGTCTTAAAGCAAACATGAAAGCAAAAAGAGAGCATCCCTTTATCCTTAATAAGAAGGGCTTTTAAATATTTGTATTATAAATTCTAAATAGCATCATTCAATGAAATATAATTTCTGAATATTTCCCCTCTCTTTTTTAATATTAATTTCATAAGTTCATCCCTATTTCTTTTGAA
Organism: Notechis scutatus; assembly: GCF_049901735.1. NCBI lineage: Eukaryota > Metazoa > Chordata > Lepidosauria > Squamata > Elapidae > Notechis > Notechis scutatus. Next base: position 107,522,494 of record NC_142011.1, on the reverse strand, counting down.
ACAAGCACATGTCAACTATTGGCATCTATCCTGTGGACAGCCTAAAATGACAAATGTTTGGACATTAGATAACGGTGAACTTGCAGACTAATTCTTTAGAAATTTCCCACACCTTTGTTTATTATGCATTTCTCCAATTTTTGGAAGAGAGAGTTGAAGACATTCATGATAAATTCACATAAAGCAAGTTAGGCAAGTCTTAAGAAAAAGGGACCTACTATGCTTCTGGCACCAATTAAAGCCCTAAACAATTATGGTTTGTGGGACAAATGACTCAAGTGACAACCTAATCACCAAACTAATCTTACTGTAGCAATCAATATTAGAATAAGAAACGAAGACTCTTCATGCTCTTTTTCCAATGAAAGCCAGGCAATTGTCCCTTTATGTCTGAAAGACTACATGAAAATGTGGATTATTTTTTTTCTTGGTATGAGATAATTTAAGGTACTATCAGAGACAATGTAGGCTCCTGTGATAGAATATTGTATTGAGTTACAGAAGTGGGGAGTAAAGAGAAACATCAGCCTTGAGTTGTTATGCAAGAAGCAGCACAGAAAGGGTCCTCCCTAAATTATTCACAGCAGATCTCTTTCTCCCCTTTTCTCCTCCCTCCTATCTATCTATCTATCTATCTATCTATCTATCTATCTATCTATCTATCTATCTATCTATCTATCTATCTATCTATCATCTGTCAGATGGTGCTCCATTCAAAATCCAAGAAAGAAATACTTAGACTCCATTCATTAGAGAAAAGATATCTTTTACTGGAAATCAAGTGGTAGCAACAAAAAGAATTCTGAATCTGAGAAAATGAGCGTGTAAATCACATATACAAAGTGATGGCAACGTTCCCACGCCCAATAGTTCAATTGGCTCATCCAATTAAAAGTTGTGTATAGCATCATGTGGGCATCTCCAGGTGGTGATGAGGCCTCTGTCCGTTGACCTTGGCATATTTTGATAAAGAGTTGCAGTTGCGCATATCATAGGATAGAAGCCTAAGCAAGAATCTCCCCCCCCCCCAACTTATACAGTTCTGTTTTTTAAAACCTTCAGCTCACTTCCCATAATCACATCCCCCTCCTCCCCCCATTACTTATGACAGCCGAAAGAAGCAAAGCAAAGGAAGAAAATCTTGAAGGCTGACATTCGCCCCCCCTGAAAAAGAGGCGTTAGTCTTCAAAAAGAGAAAGAATAAAAGATAAAAGAATAATATACATATAACATCATAATACTAAAGTTCAGGGTTTATCAGTATATTTCATACGAAATCCCTTGACAAGCTTAGGAGCTCTAACATACTTCTCATTCACCCATTCGGAATGGGAAGGAGGAAAATGTTTCCAAACCACTAAATATTGGAGTCGACTCCTTTGTTTCCTAGATTCCAAGATTTCTTTAACTTCAAAATGTTGTTCACCTTCAATTAGCAAAGGCACGGGGGGATTGACCTGAGCCAGTCTCAGGTCGGAGGTATGTTCAGGTTTTAACAAACTAACATGGAAGGCAGGGTGGATTCGTCGGAGGGTTTTTGATAATTGCAGTTGGACTGCCACAGGATTCACAATTTGTTCAATTGGAAAAGGTCCAACATACTTAGGTCCAAGCTTTGGGTTGGGTTATCCACTCATTCAGTGACTGAATATTAGGTTTCTCCTGTGGAAGCTCGGGTATAGGTACCAAGTCTTGTCCCAAAGCCATTTTAAATGGAGTAAACCCAGTACTACTGTGTACCAAATTGTTATATGCCACCTCAGTGAATGGCAATAGGTCAGCCCAATCATCTTGCTGATAATTTATATAACATCTAAGATACTGTTCCAATACAGAATTAGCTCTCTCACAAGCCCCATTGGTTTGTGGGTGGTAGGTGGAGCTTAAGCCTTGGGCAGAGCCCAATAACTTCAGGAACTCCTTCCAAAAGTTTGAGGTAAACTGCACAACCCTATCTGAGATTATGTGTTCAGGAACCCCATGTAACCTGTAGATATGTAAAATAAACAGTTTAGACAAGGTTTTCACATATGGGATCTTTGCACACGGTATGAAGTGTACCTGTTTGGAAAACAAATCTGTTACTACCCAAATAACTGTATTCCCCCCACTTTCAGGTAATTCCACTATAAAATCCATAGAAATTTCTTTCCATGGGGCAGTTGGCCTAGCCACATTTTGTAGCAAGCCCGCTGGTTTACCAGGTGGCTGTTTGGCTAAGGCACAGATAGGACAACTAGCCACATAAGCCTCTATGTCTTTTTTCAAGGTAGGCCACCAAAATTGCCTTTTAGCCAAGTGTAAGGTTTTCATGAATCCAAAATGTCCAGCAACTTTAGAGTCATGAGCTTGCTGTAATATTTGGTTTCTCAACTTTTCTGGAACATATAATTTGGCCCCCACCCATGCCAATCCATCTCTAATGGTACAGTATTTGAGTGAGCCAAGAACCAATCATCAAGTTTCAGAGCTTCTTTCAATTGGGAAGATAAATCATTTGATAATTCAACTTCCTTCTTTTTCTGGGCTCTGGTAACCACTGGAGCCGTCAACTGTTTGGTGGGGACAATAGGCCAGACCACTTCTGGGCGGGCACTATTATATTGAGGTAATCAAGATAAAGCATCCACCATGAAGTTCTTCCCCCCTGGAATGTACTTCAATGAAAAATTAAAGCGTTTGAAGTACTGCGCCCAGCGAACTTGCTTGGGAAACAGTTTCCGAGGCATTTTTAAAGCTTCCAAATTTTTATGATCCGTCCACACCTCAAAAGGGTGTTTTGCCCCTTCTAGAAAATGCCTCCAGGTTAACAGAGCCCAGCAAACTGCAAAAGCTTCTTTTTCCCCAGATGGCCCATCTTCTTTTGGTCTCAGTTAGTTTATGGGAAGTATATGCACCCCCCCATCTCGTTTGCTTGTAGTAATACCACCCCGACTGCTACGTTGCTCGCATCGGCTTGGATTACAAAAGGGGCGTCCATGTCCAGGTGCTTGAGCACTGGCTCAGCAGCAAACAGTCACTTCAGCTTCTCAAAAGCAGCTTGGCACTCCATGGACCACTCCAGGGGTTTACTAGGTTTCAGTTTCAATTCCACTTTGGTTTTTAGGAGATTTGTAATAGACAGTGCAATCTTCGTAAATCACATATACAAAGTGATGGCAACGTTCCCACGCCCAATAGTTCAATTGGCTCATCCAATTAAAAAGTGTGTATAGCATCATGTGGGCATCTCCAGGTGGTGATGAGGCCTCTGTCCATTGACCTTGACATATTTTGATAAAGAGTTGCGGTTGTGCATAGCATAGGATAGAAGCCTAAGCAAGAATCTCCCCCCCCAACATATACAGTTCTGTTTTTTAAAACCTCCAGCTCGCTTGCCATAATCATGTCCCCCCTCTTCCCCCCATTACTTATGACAGCCGAAAGAAGCAAAGCAAAGGAAGAAAATCTTGAAGGCTGACACTATCTATCTATCTATCTATCTATCTATCTATCTATCTATCTATCTATCTATCTATCTATCTATCTATCTATCATCTATCTATCATTTATCTATGTATCTATCTCTATTCTATTTCTTAACTGCCCTTCTTCCCTCAGACAAGGGGTCAGGACTGTGTACAATATAAATTATCATAAAATTATACAGAGTCTGCTACAGTCTGACAAGACACTGTCTGTATAGGCAAACAATAATAAAGTAGTTACGGTGAACTTTTATACATGTTGTTCTTGCTTCCAGTGCCTGACAGTTCCACTAAATAAGCAATTCTATCTTAAAAAAAAACACATTTATTTAGATTATAGAATAAAATACGAAAGCAAATTGGAAGACACAGTGGGGGAGGGGAGGAAGAAGGGGAAAGAGAAGTGAGGGGGGAAGGGAGAAAAGAAAAAGTGTTGGCTTCCGACTCCCTCTGTTGCAGTAAAATAAAACATTAACATCGAAACACAACTTTTTACTTTTCCATAATAATATAAGTTAGCCATTTCTATAAAAACAAATCAATTTAATCCATAAAACCCAAGATCAAAGTTTCATTTTTTCCCCACCTCAAGCACAAAGTCCAGAAGTGGTCTCCATGTAGCAACAAAACTACTTGTATTCTTTTCTTTAATCAAAAAGTCAATTTAGCCATTTCTGCCAACTCCATCAGCTTCTGTAGCTATTCGTCCATAGTGGGAATTGAAATATTCTTCCATTCCAGTTCTATCTTAAAACCATCTCTGCACCTCAACTCCATGATTTTCTTCCTAAACTTTTTCCTTTAAACCAGAGAAACTTGTTTATATCTTGGTAAGAAACCCTGGAAAAATGTATGTGTGTGGGGGGGAGGGAGAGAAGAAGAAGAGAGTTGTGGTAAAATTGTAGTTTTTGTATTATTCTCATCTTTTGATTGTGGTTCCTGGTATGTGATTTAGTGGTGAAGTCTCAAAAAGGTTATTTTCTGCTATAGAAAATAATGAGCTAGAAGGGTCATTGACCAGACTACACATGTGGAAGTTCCCTATATCTTTGTTTCTATGAAGACTGCCAAATGGTTAAGAGAAACAGGCCTTTTTGGGGATCTCTGTCACCAATTAAGGGTGTATTTGAAAGAAAATATTTCTTTTCTCTCTCTCTTGGTTTTTTATTATTCCATGCAGATAAAAGTAACATGGCCTCATGCCTACCTATGTAATACATACTTGTCATGTTTCATTAGGCATTTTAAGGTATTGTGGACCTCTGCGGGGCCTTTCCACTTAACTCAGATAGTGTGCTTCTTGTCAGAAGTAAATTACTCTGCTCTTGCTGCCTCCTTCCAGTTTCTATCAAAATACTATCATCTATTATCCATATACAAAACACATGCTGTGTCAGCTCAAATCTAATAGCATGTCTCAACTTTTTAAAAAATGTACAGTAATGTACAAAATGTACTGGAAGTAACAAAAACACCACCTATTATTGCTATAATAGTAACACAGAAACATGGGGAAATCCAAATGGGCTGAAGACAAGTTTTGAATGGGACCAAATTAAGTGGGGAAGGGCCACCTTTGTAGCAGGTGACTGTAGCTCTCTTCCCACAGAGCCTTTGATGCCTAAAGTTTCCTAACAAATATAATTTATTTATTTGAAAGAAGGGAAATCTATTAAATGTGTGACAACTGATCAAATTAACAAATTTTAATTTACTGGATTTGAAATTAGTCAAATTATATTTTTGTTATATAGTCATCCCTTTACCTTTATGGGAAGATATTCACAGGCCTGTATGCCTCTGTCAGATTTATCCTTCTATCTACTCTCCTCCAGTTACTTTATCATGCTGTCCTGTCTCCTGTGTGACAGACAAGCATGCACACAAAGCAGAATGGTTCAAAGATTTTATTCTAGTTGAGTAATTACAAGAGCAGCAGGCGGCATATGTACACAGATGCATACTCTGTCTTAAATAGTCCCAAACACCTTGGAAAATTTACAGACAATTCCTAGGAAGCAGAGTTTTAAGCAATGAGCAGAAACAACATCAGGGCACAGTCCAGAGAGTGTAGAATTATGGAGCATAATTCATCAGCTGGTATAGGTTTCAAAGAACAGTTTCTACAAGCAATATTCCAGGATGCAACAAACAGAGGTTAATTCTAATGAAGAATTGCTAACTGGGGTAGCCCTAAAATAAAGTCTCCACTAGGCGCAAACAATCACTGGTGCAAGACTCTTGCCTTGCAAGAAGCTGGACAGACCCTATCCTGGTTTAGGACAGGGAGGAGGTTGTGGACCAGACACCTCATTGTCTGCTGCTTGCAAGTACTCTACAGGCTCTACAATCAAATCAGCCACAGATGTCTCCCTGCTACTCTCTCCAAAGAGTCCTCTGAAGTGACCTCATTCTCCTCAGAACTCTTCCTCAGAGTCAGAGCTGGACCTGATGCTTGCTGGAATAAATCTTAGATTCGTCATCTTCTGATTGGCAGTTCTACTTCTTGCAATTTTTCTACTAGGATCATCCCAAATATTTATCATGCAGATTAGGGTAAAGAACTATATTTCTGTCCTGCCTATACTTTCCAAAAGGGCCTTTAACGGTTAATGCTTGAAATTTTGACAAAAATGAGACCAAGTCTCTGCTGTTAAGTTCAGGCTCACTTAACTGCTTTCTAATCTACCCATAATATTTTGGGGGTTTGGCCTCTTTGTGAAATAGTTGTCAAAACATAAAGTTAAAACAGCCATTTATAATATAGACATATCCCCTTAAAGATCTGAATGGCTCCTGCCCTGTTACATTCAGAAGCTACTAAGGAACCCCTTTTGAGGTAGGGATGTCTTATGTATTTACTGTTTGGGTGCGTAGATTATTTTTGGGCTGTTATAATTTTTTTTGTATTTCTGTCTTATTTTTAATTGTAAGCCACTCAAAGTTATTGGGGGTTGGACAGCCTAAAACTGAGAGAAGGGGGGGGGGGAGTTTGAATATACCCACCCACACCTTAAAGCTATATTCATTTATACTGCATTTTTTTTCATAAACTCATTGGGATTTTTAACCTATTGATTTATGTCCCAATTTATCTAAGAGAAACAGCCAAAAAAATTTATATCTAAAAACAAAAAAAAAAAACCATTCTTGCAATAATAATTATTTTGAGCTATTTGAAACACTTCATTCATGAACTGAAAGTCCATTTTATTATCAATTTTTATGGATGTTCGTTAATGGGAAGAATGAAGTAACCTTGCAATTTACCAAATGGCTGTGGTATATCAGTCCAGTTTGATATGGAACATTCACAAAAATATAAACATCATCAGCATATAATAACAGGATGTGCTCAACTCAAACTGGATTGGATTGTTTAATAAAAGTGAATGGTTCCAATATAAAATTAAAAACAAGAGAAGAGAAGGAGAATCCTTGGTGAGTTCCATAAGACATTGATGGTAGTAGGTGAAGAGACCATTCCATGGGCAATAAAGCCGATGAAGGATTAGAGAGCCATATTTTAGTCCAATTAATTGTACTAAAGAAGGAAAATTCATGTTTGGCCAAAGTTTACTCTAAACATTTTAACTGTACAACATCAAAGATCTTTTCTGTATCCAGCAAAACCACCGCTATTAACTCTATTTTTTGACTACATCTGAAAACAACATCTAGCAATCTCAAATCTAATATTGCATTATATCTTTATAAAATCAGATTGAACAGGAAATAATTTGAAGGTAATTTTGATTGTGATCTCTTTGCCTGGGTTGCATTCAAAGAAATTGAGCAATAGCTTGCACAATCAGAATATTATTTACCAATTTCAATTTATATTTATGTTAGCCTCATTAAAAGAAGTTGGAAAAAAAACTTTATTCAGAAAAGTATCATTACGAACTTCCAACAATATAGAACAGAGAGAGAGGGAAAAAATCTATTTATGCTTTATGCCATTCAGTAGAATAACCATTAGGATTACAAAAGTTAATGAGACATCTAGAGGCTGTTTTAGACATGAGCAAATTCTTGCTTTATGCCAGGGGTGTCAAACTCGCAGGGTCACATTGTCATCATGTGACGTATCATGACTTTTCCCCTTTTGTTAAAGCGGGGGTGGGCCTGGCCAGCACACGACGCATCTGCCCCGTGGGCCGCAAGTTTGACACCCCAGCTTTATGCAATTCACTTAATATTCTGATTCAAATGCATAGAAGTTATTAGCTCCAAATTAGAAGACGTAATCTTGCATTTGTGTTCAATAGTGTCTCAACTTATATTTTCCAAATTTTCTTGGAAATTATATTTAGTAATATATACAAATATATTACTTAAAATTATTCTAATTAAGTTTGTAGAATACCTGCTGTTAAAACAAAATTCAAAATCTTGATTCATCTGTCATAAAGAAGATAATGCTTTAATAATGATGTATTTAAATACCATCTTGAAAAAAAATGGAAACTTAAAATAATAATTGATAGTGTTACTCAGCATGAAAAGATATTAAAACAGGAGCTATATTATATAAGTTTATCTTATCAGTTGGGGTTTGAGATACAAAAAGTAATCAGCTCAGGAACAAATGTGATGCAAAGTTGAAAAAAAAAAGTATATTTTTTATTGTATAGGATTTAGAAGTCTATCCATCAAATTAAACCCCAACATTAAACCTTTCCATGTTAAATTGAAGTGGAACAATATTCTGATCTTACAAAGGATCTAAAACTTGACTAAAATTTCCAACCATAATTATTTGGTTCAGAACAAACTAAAAAGTATTCAAAATAAGTACAGTATGTAAAAATGTAAAACACCTTAATAAAGCCATTATAATTAATACGTGAAATGAATCTTTTTCATGAGGAAGAATATTTAAATTACCTAGTTTAGTAAGTTCTATTTTCTCTTGGATCTTTAATATTCTACACACACTAAGATGGTATAAATTAAAAACAAACAGCACGTAAATCCCTTTTCCCATATGGTCATAAATCAAAGAAAAGAAAAAGAAAAAAAGAAGTTTATTATTATAATGAACTTAAAAAATACAATAAATTAAGAAAAACTCAAATAAAAAAATAAAAATGTACTGAATAGATGTTTATTCTGTGAATAGCAATAAAGACTTCTGAAAAATAAAGATTATGAAAACAATAGAAAAATAGCTAAAACTAAAGAAAAAGTAAAATAGATAAGCAAATTTATACTATAGAGTGAAGACAGTAAAATATAGTACAGAAAATGGCTTCAAGGTAAGGTGACCTATCTTCTGAAAAACATAAAATGAAATCTATTAAAAAAGATTCTTTGCTTCAAACAATCTGAAACTAATAAACTTTTTGGGGGGAGACTTTGAATCAAATAAGTCTTCAAACCAAAATCCAGTAATAAACAAAATGATTAAAAAAAGTTTAATCTTCTATTTTGCTGCCAGTAGTTTTTATTGAAAAGCACATGATTCCAAATGCTTTTGTAGGCAGATCCAGAAACATCCTTATCTTTTTTGCATTCCATTCTAAAGATACTAACAGCTAAACTACTGCAAGATATGATTCTGTACAATTAAACTTAAAAATCAGATGTCAAAGGATTGAGTTCCTGTACTGAAATGGGAATAGGAAGCTACATAATAAGAAATTTCAATTTCCAGCTTACATGTTGGCTGCAGTGAAAAAACATTCATTTATAAATATCTCCATAAAACTTGCTATTAATTCAATCGTTCTGAACTATTATATATCAGGAGAAAGAGTTTTTAAAGTGTTAAGCAACACCTCATAATTTTCTTTTTCCATAGTTCAGTTCTACTTTCTTTTGTAGGTCAAAAATATATTAAACTCTCAACTGTTCTCTATTTCCAGGTGATCCAGGAGGAAGTGGTGATTCTTATTTTACTTGTCTTCTTTAATTAATCATCACAGAGCAGACTTTAAATTAAAAAAAAGACAAAAGGAGATTTCTATCTACCTATCAAAAGGTGGGACAATAAATCCTTACATTGGCAGAAGACTAAGTTTGTAATTTCAATATACTGATATACCGACTGGAAATTTGATCGATCAGTTAGGGATGGGCTGCTCATAGCCTCCAGTAACTGAGTCATAGTTCCATAAGATTGGAAAATCAAAATGGGCAAAATTCATTAAAACTATAATTTTTCATTTCTTCTTCAAAATTAGAGTGAGAATAAGAATGGCAAGTCTCCTTTTCCCATTTTCACTCTCCAACTCCATAAAAACCACAACGAATAATTTGGCAGTTGTCTCTCTCCCCATCCCTGAGTTTTAAAGTTTAAAATGAGAGAGGGAATGTTAAAGATAGAAATGAAAATAGGAATCCTCTGCAAGATTCTGAAAAGAATTCAATTTAGAAATAAAATTTGAATTAAAGCAAGAAAATTTAAGGGAACGGTCTCAGATGTGAGACATAATCAGGAAGAAGGAGTTTCCTTTAGGAAATTACAGTTTCATCTTCACCAAAAATATTTAATTCAGGACACCAGATTTGATCTGCAAAAGTCCAAATAACACTAGATAAAAGCAAGGAGTGATAGAAAATACTTACTTTTTATTACTATCTACTGGTTCTCCATATTTTTGTAGTTGGAATCTGGCAGCCCTAATTTAGACAAAGGTTGGCTTGTTATCTACTAGGGACTCTACAGCAGCAGCTGTGATGATCCTTTCAATTTCATTGTACGTGCATATTCTCACAGGACTATATTCAACTATTTTAACATTTCAATTATATGAAAACTTTAATAATTTTCCTAATTTCTCTGTCAGTCACACTAGATTTTATTTAGAAAATCTCTGTTTATGTTCTCTAAGCATGATGGCGAACTGGAAGTGACACGCAGAGCCACTTCTGCTGGCACACGAGAAGTCGCCCTAAAGAACCCCACTGTGCCCACCTGACAGCTGATTGTCAGGTATCTGGCATGCATGCATGGGGTGCGGGGATGCATGGGAGATGCATGCGCAGAGGTGCGCAGAGTGTGCGGGGGTGTGTCATGCGCATGTGCAGAGATGCCTGGCGCACGCGGGGTGTGTGTGTCTCACATGCATGTGCAGGGGCATGGAGGGCCCTGCGTGCATGCATGGGGAGGGGCCTGCACGCATTGTCTTCTGGGTGCTGGCCCCACAATTTTCAGCATGGGAACCAGAAAGGTTAGCCACCATTGTTCTATAATTTTATTTTTTTAATCATTTATTATAGCTGGAGAATTATTGAAATAAATCATTTGATTCAAGTCTGACATAGGGACTGGAAAGCTTGATGGTACTGGAGGTAGTTTAGTTTTTAAAAAGGAGAGAAGAAAAATATCCATTCACATCAATCAGATATGAAAAACTTTTTAATTCTGTCTCTCCCATGAGAGCTTTTCTTCTCTCAGCATAACCAATGAGAAAACATTCCTTGTGTTAGCCTAATAGCAATAAGCAGCTGGATTGTCTGTGCCTTGTAGCATGTAAGCAGAACAAAATTATCTGTTAATCCAAACTTCATTAATTTGTTTTCTGAATTTTTATTTACACATTTATGCAAATATTTGAGACTGATACAGGCTCAAATATTGAACTTGAAAGCTGTTAGGATCTCAGTGTTCATTGAATGCATCTCTTTTTTTTTTTGTATTAATACTAGCTCTTAATACTAAAAACTTTTTGATATAAAAGTTTCAGTCATAGAAATTTAGCAGTTGAAGATTTATCCTAGAGAATTTTTATACTTTCATACTTTATCCCAGAAAAAAAATCTGTTTAATTTCTACATGTCAGCCAGTTGTTGAAATCCCCCCTCCCCCAGTGTATTGCTAAGTTTAATTTGTACTATGATGGGCATCCAGGACTTGACCAGGGATAATTAAAATATAATCTTAAATAAAGAAGATAGCTGAGACCCATTGAGCATACAATAGGTTGACTGACTCTGTGCTTAATCAAAAAAAACCCTGATCCAGAAAAAGGATGAGAGCTCTCTTTGAATTAACTAGAACTGTAATGGCGAACCTATGGCACATGTGCCACAAGTGGCATGCAAAGCCATTTGTGCTGGCACGCGAGCCACAGGCAAACTTACCTCACTGCGCATGCATGCGCCTCACAGCTGATTTCCCCCCTGGTTAGTTTGAGGCCTTTTTTGGCCTCCCAGAGGCTTGGAAAAAGTCTCTGCAAGGCTTTTCAGGACAAATTATAGGCCCGTTTTGTCACTTCCTGTAATACTGGAAGTGATGAAACGGGCCCATAATTCGTCCTGAAAAGCCTTGCAGAGGCTTTTTCCAAGCTTCTGGGAGGCCAAAAAAAGGCCTCAAACCAGCTGAAAAATTAGCTGTGAGGCACAGTGCAGGTAAGGGGGTGGTGGTGGTGATTGCATGCACATGTGCAGGGGGCATGGGGAGGAGCGTGGATACTGCATTCTGGGTGCTGGCAGCCATTTTTGGCACAGGAGCCCCAAAAGGTTAACCACCACTGAACTAAAACAAGCAATGAAGCGGTGCAGACGAGCGGCAGCTCCGTGAAGTCCTGCCGATTTCTTCAAGCGCTGAGGCTCTTAGGAGCTGAAAGTCACCCTGGACGGGTGGTAAAGGCAGAGGGATGCTTCAGTGGTCGTGAGGAGAGGAGAGTCTCCTCAACTGACCCAAAGAAAACCCCTCCATCTGAACTAAAAAGAGAAGCGCCAGCATGGCTGAATCGAAGCTGGGGAGGCAGCTGAGACGGATGTGAAAAAGAACTTGTAACAGCGTGCTTAGTCTTGGTAAGAATCACTCCAATTTCTGCAGTGGAATTTTCCTTGGAAAGTGGGACTCGAAGGAGGAAATTAGCTGTGATTAACGATTGGGAGTGACTGTCAGATTTAGCAAAGAAAAAAAAGATATCGCAGCTAGAAGTAACTTTAAAAGTAAAGGACAGATTGGATTGGTTAACCCAAATTTCTGGACTGTATTTTTACTACTATTCAACTTGAAGAACTTTGGGAAACTATTGGAAAACAATCTTATTCAGAGACATATTGATTGTAGTTAAAGTGTTTTAATTCAGCGAGTTTTGCTCTCTTTCAATAATCCAGCGTGCTTTTGAACATCCTGTTACAGCCTATTGTTTACAGCGTAATAGCAGCAGCCATCGAGCAATAAATTCCTCCCACCCAGTAAATAACAGCTGCTAGTAAAACAATTAACCCTTTTCTTGCAGACTCTCAATCCTACCTCATTACTTTAATCAAACACTGATTAATTCATTACATCAAAACTTACAACTTTTCTACCTCATTACCTATATCAATGATTAGATAATCAATTTCTATAAAATAATTTACTAATGGTTTAATTGATTTATTGTTTTAATTGATTAGTGTGATTAGAGTGTTTAGTGCAAATGGTGTGATTACTGATTAGTTTAAAAGATCAAGATTCATGTAATTTAATTGATTAGTAAAATTAGTGATTTAGTGAATTTAATTGAACTGCTGGGGATTACCCGAGCAAATGATTCAATACCTAGAATCATCCAATGAGTTTCCATATATCTGCAAATCATGCAGACCCAAACTGGATCTGTTTGAAAGAGTTGATACCATAGAAACATGAATAACATCCCTTGACACCATAGTAGCATCCCTGGATGCTTTAAAAGAAAGATTATCCAACCTTGAAAAAAAAAGACACAACGCAAAAACCTGAACATCCAATAGCTACAAACCACATCTCTACCCAACAACCACAACCCAATCCACAAAAAACATAAATCAGACCAATAATGATATCCCAATCCTCATCAGAGAAGCTGTTGAGCGCAAAAGGAAACGCCCAAACACCATCTTATTTGGTCTAGAGGACATCAATGACAATGATGACATCACAACTGTCTGAAACATCATCAGTGATTATCAAGCATCAACCATCTCCCCTGATGAAATACTTGACATTTCCTGCATTGGCCGAGAGCTCAAAAACAGAGACGGCTCTGTGGCCCCACGCTTCTGCAGGGTCATTTGCAAAAATGAATCAAACAAACGTAAATTCATTTATACTATAAATTTACTTGCAAAAAGCAACACCAACCATAAGAACCTCCGTTCTCACCCTGACCTAACCATACAGCAATGTGCCTGCTCCCATGTACTCCGCACAGAACTCAAAAAACGTCTAAACAATGGAGAGAAGGACCTGTACATTGACTACCGTGCTAACTGTATCAAAAGTAAGTCACACAACCCGCCACTCAGCTTTAACCTTCAACCACAATCCTACTTCAACCAATCTACCATCACCCAAGACTAGGCACGCATGCCCCTAATTACCTCAATTCCAACTACAGCTGGCCTTAAATGCAAGCTACTCAATGCAAGAAGCCTTGTGAATAAAATACCTGAATTTCTCCTCTTACTAAATATGGCTAAATTCGACATCATATTTGTCTGTGAAACATGGCTCAACGCATCTCTCCCTGACTCCATCACCACAGTAAGAGACTATCATGTTTACCAATCAGATCATGAAATTTGTAGAGGAGGTGGTGTTGCTATCTTCTATAAAAAGTCCTTACATCTAAAAAACATCCAAGTTACCCAGAAGCTTGCTCTTCCTGAGACCATCATCTGTGAACTATCCTTAAATATCACATTTCGATTCTTACTATGTTACAGAGCACCTGATTATGACATTGAACATGTGTAAACACTACTAACATGGGCAGCATCCTGCCCACACACTTTTATCTTTCTTGATGACTTCAATCTACCTTATATTGACTGGACCCTAAATGAATGTACAACTGAACCCATACATGCAACCTTCTACAATGCTGTTACAAATCTGGGACTGGAACAACTAGTAACCAACAATACTAGACTTAACAACTGCCTTGATCTCATCTTCTGCAATAGTTTGAATTTAATTTACGGAATACAAACTAAAGAACGCTTTTCCAACAGTGACCACAATATGATTGACTTTTGTCTCAACATACGCCCATACAAAAATCATCACAATGACAACTTCCGGTTTGTCGGCTTCGCTAGCGGCAGGGATTTGCGATCCTGCGCGATCCCTGCCGCGCTAGCCACTTTGGTGCCTCCGATCCACGGATCTGGAGGCTAAGGCTGCCACGAAGAGGCAGCCGAAGATAGGGGGAGCTGGTGAGGGGTTTGGGGGTGTTGCAGACCCCCTTCCCAGCCAGCAAAACCCCCCTCTCCCAAGACGGTCGAGCGGCGGTCTGTAATGGCCGCCTCAAAGAAGCCGGCAGCTGGGTAAGACTGAGCAGGAGGAAGAGAGGAGAAAGTTGTTAAGAGAAAGTTTTTGTGGCTGACCCAGGATTTTAAGAGGCGTTTAATCCTGAGAACTATGGTTTTCTGAATAATACTTCGTTTCCAGAGGAGGATTTCAAGTGGCAAAATTGAGTGCTGAAAGGGAAAGTTCACTCTCCTTCCTTATGGAATCAACAAATGGCCATTGAGAAACCTGTTGTTTTTTTTATAAAAGGTAAAAACTTGGCTTCTTGTTATAAGTGGGAAGGAAGAGGACAATATATATATTAAGATTTTGTTGGAGGAGATGCCTTGAAGATCTTGAGACCAGAAATTAATTGCAACAAGGCTTTAAAATATAGATTGGAGGTTTTTTCCTTTCCCTTTGATACCTCACCAGGAAGAGAAAGTGAGAACTTTGTGTTTTGTTTGGACTGATTGACTCTCTCTGGAACTTTGGGGAATTGCTCTAACTTTTGAAACATTTTGGTTGCTTTAAGAAGAAGAATAAAGAATGGCTTTATCTGTTGATGAACTTAGAGAATATGAAGAAAGAAAGGACTCTGTGAAAGAAGCCTTCCTCTTTTTAGAAATGGCGCTTGTTAATTATCAAATACAACAACAGATGGAGGAAATGGAAGGAGAAGAAGAAGAAGACGCCATCTTCAATGAATCTAAAAATTTAGTTAAGAGAGAAAGGAGAAAGAAAGGAAGGAAAATGAAGGACTTCAGATTTAAAAAAATACTTAAGAAAGGAGAAAATAAGATGCAAAACCAATTCAATGTTAATGTTACTGAGCAAAAGGAGAAAGGAATACAACAGAGAGGGGAAGCTGGAGGTAAAAAGGTTAGGTGGGATAAGAAAGGAAGGGAAAAGGGAGGGAAAAGCCACAAAGGTATAAAACAAGATGGGAAAAAAGGAATTTTTTTAAGGGATAAAGGGTAATGTATAATTTCTTTAAAAAAGAAGATTCTGCAAGGTACATAAGATGGTATGGTAGTATTGTATTAGAAATAGAAAATTAGAATGTTATAAGAATTAACAAAAGACTAAAATATTGAAATGTTTAGTAATGATAGATTTTAAAATTTAATAAAAGATTAAAAGGAATGTTTAAAATATTGAGTTTAATTAAAAAGTTTAATTTACTGTTGTTTTGATCTTATTATAAACTCATTATTGTAGCACTTGTTTCTTGAAATAGACAATTGGAATGCTATAAGATTTAAAATTTAGATTTATTATTTAATTATATTAATTATTATGGACTTATTATTTTCTCTCTTTAGAGGTTAGTAGGTTGAATGTACTAAGCAGAATCAGATTGGGTATTAGGTGTTATTTTAAATATTAATTTAGGGGAGGATAGAAAGGCATCATACCTTGATCAGTGAATTCAGGAGAAATTCTTTTTTTTTACTTGCTGTAGGGAATGAGATAAATGGATAATTTGGAAAGAATGGACAAAAATATAAATACAATGATTTAAATTAAAATGAATTAAATAAAATAGAAATAAGAAGAGTGAAAAGCGGGGAGAAGTTATATAGAAGATATAGAATGGTAAATAAGATAGGTAATGGTATATAAGATGAGCACGAATTTAATTGAAGTCCATACAAAGAGAGGTAATCTGGGGCCAAACTACTTTCTTAAAAGAAGTTTTATATTTTTGTGTTTTGTGTGTCTATGTTTTCTTTGAGAATTAATAAAACCTCGGAGGAATGTTGGATGAGAATAATGTTAAACAAGACAGAGAGGAATGAAGATGATGATTATAAACTGGATAAATATAGAAAATTAATAATAATTAATGAAATTGAATACGAAAAGAGAAATAATGAGATATGGTTATCTATATGGTTATATTAAAATGGTGAAAAATAGAATTATGTTGTATAAAATAATATTTTATTTGACTTGTAAAATTAATAATGGAGAGGTTTTATGTATTTAATGGTTAACGATGGTTTGTTTGTCTTTAAAATTAATAAAATTTGTTTCAAAAAAAAAAAATCATCACAATGATGTAATTCCCAATTATAACTTCAAAAAAGTCAACTATGATCTTATAGACAACGATCTCGCATCCCTTGATTGGCAATCTCTATTCACTGGATGCAATACTGTTGAAGACCATTACAACATATTTTTATTTGAAGTCAAAACAGTCATCAAACTATATGTACCAATAACAACTCCCAAAACAAAAAAAACCCAACCCAAATTACCCATAACAATAAGGAAGTTTCAATCCAAAAAGAAATCACTTTGGCGGAAAAACAAATCTGGTCACGTTGCCAACTTCAAAAGTCAATACAAAAATTTATGCCACCAGATAAAGACTGAATGCATCAATTATCACATTAAACAAGAAGAAAACCTTCTACACACCAATTCTACCCACGCTTTCTACAATTTTGTAAACAACAAACTAAAAGATTCAAGGTCCATCCCACCCCTGATAGGACCTAATGGTAAAGACGGACAACGACGACACCATTAAAGCCAACATCTTTAACACATTCTTTGGCTCAGTATTTGTAAACAGCAATGGATCATGCCCAGTATTTCCTAGCCGAACCACAGAAAACTACAATGATCTAATACATATAGATTTTACAGAAGACAATGTTGAAAAAGCACTATGCAATCTAAAACCATCTCTATCTATTGGACCAGACAGAATATGTGCCTACTTCTTAAAAAAGCTATCCACTGCCATAGCCAAACTTCTAAGCATAATCTGTGAAAAATCTTTCAGGACCAGCTCCTTGCCTAACCTATGGTCACAAGCCACAGTCATCCCCATATTCAAAAAGGGAGACCCAAGCCTAGTTGAAAATTACAGACCAATCTCCTTATGCTGCATCACCTGTAAAGTCATGGAATCAATTATTAACCAATCCATTATCCTCCACTTAGAGACAAAAAACCTACTCCCTAATAAATAATTTGGTTTCAGAAAAAAACTATATTGTAATCCGCAACTCTTACACTGCAAAAACATATGGACTACACAACTCGATCAGGGCAAAACAATAGATGCAATCTACATAGACTTCTGTAAAGCCTTTGATTCAGTGGTACATGATAAACTACTCCTAAAACTAAAATCTTATGGTATCTCTGGACACCTGCATAACTGGATAGAAGCATTCCTGTCAAACAGACAACAAATGGTCAAAATTGGGAGTGTCCTGTCAAATTCTGGACCTGTCAATAGTGGCAAGGCAGTGTTCTAGGACCAATTCTCTTCATACTCTACATAAATGACCTCTGTGATCATATTAAGAGCAATTGCATTCTCTTCGCTGATGATGTGAAGCTGTTCAATACCACAGACAATACTGCTACCCTTTGAAAAGATCTTGACTATGTGTCCGAATGGTCAAACAAATGGCAACTTCAAATCTCAACAAATAAATGCTCTGTTTTACGTATTGGCAAAAAAAATCAGAAAATAAAATACGAGCTGAATAGTCAAGACCTTGTTGATGATCCAAACTCTGTAAAGGACCTTGGAATACTCATCTCTAATGATCTAAGTCAGTGGTGGGATTCAAATTTTTTTGACTATGGGTTCTGTGGGAGTGGCTTGGAGGGCATGGCAGGGGAAAGATAGTGTAAAATCTCCAGTCAGAGGTGATATTTGCTGGTTCTCTGAACTACTCAAACTTTCCGCTACTGGTTCTCCAGAACTGGTCAGAACCTGCTAAATAGCACCTATGATCTAAGTGCTAGAGCCCACTGTAACTACATAGCCAAGAAGGCATTAAGAGTTGTTAACCTAATCCTACGTAGTTTTTTCTCTAGTAATATCACACTACTAACTAGAGTATACAAAACATTTGCTGGACCAATACTCGAATACAGCTCATCAGTCTGGAACCCACATTATGTATCTGATATTAGCACAGTTGAGAAAGTCCAGAAATATTTCACAAGAAGAGTTCTCCACTCCTCTACTCGTTGCAGAATACCTTATGCCACCAGACTTGAAATTGTAGAACTAGAAAACCTTGAATTACGCCGTCTTCGGTCTGACTTAAACATGGTATATAAAATCATACATTGCAATGTCCTACCTGTCAATGAATACTTCAGCTTCAACCATAACAACACAAGAGCACGCAATAGATACAAACTCAAGTTTAACCACACCAAACGGAAATACGACTTCAGCAATAGAGTGGTCAATGTCTGGAATACTCTACCCGACTCTGTAGTTTCTTCCCCAAACCCCAAAAACTTTAACCTTAGACTGTGTACTATTGACCTCACCCCTTTCCTAAGAGGTCTGTAGCGGACGTGCATAAGTCCCTGTCCTATTGTTTCTTTTATTTTTTTTATATGTACCCATCTTGTAAGCGATTGACAAATCAAATCAAATCAAATCAAATCAAATCAATAAATAAATAAATCAATGCTTGAAATTGTAACTTTTTGTCTGGTCTAACTTTATACTGACATAGCAGGTTTATTCATAACTTGACTGTAGTTCAGCTATGATGTGAACTTTTCCTTGCCTTTTCCTCACCTCCCTTTTCACTCTTCTATTGGTATATAATCCTTCGGTCCCATATTATTAAGTAGCTTGAAAACTGACAGGGATTCATCCTAAAGTAGCACATTTTTGCTGGGGCTGCATCTTTAAACTAAAAGCTATTTCTTCATGTTTCTCTTCTCGGGGAAATAATATTCAGTTTGTAAGAGTTAAATTTGTTTAGATTTTCCACTGTCTTATTCCCTGGAGTAACTTAATAGCATGGGTACAGATTTTGCGTTATTGCCTAAATTAAATTTCAGATGCCAATCATTTTATAGCTTTTCTGCTCAGAAAACCTCTGGAAATCTGTCAGTAATAATTAGCCTGAACATTTGATTGCCCTCAATATTATCCAATTGAGTTAACTGGTGTGGCATCGAGGTCAGGTTGAAATCAATAGCATCAAGCATCTCAGTTGGTTTTATAGTTTCACATAATATATTCAGAATAATATACAATCAGAATATATTTATTGTTTTAAAAAGTTCAAGGAAATTCAATAATCTGTTCTCAATCTCAAAACCTGGAAATACATACAGGTAGTCCTTGACTTACAACCACAATTGAGACTGGAATTTCCATTGCTAAGCAAGGTGGTTGGTAAGTCAGTCAAGCCCCATTTTTACAACCTCTTTTGCCATGGTTGTTAATCAAATCATTGCAGTTGTTAAGAGAACCATGTAGTCATTAAGTGAATCTAGATTCCCTTAGTGACTCTTTTTAGAAACCACATGGGAAGGTTGCAAATAGTGATTATATGAACCAGAGGGGGTATTTGGCAGGTTCTGACCAGTTCTGGAGAACCGGTAGTGGAAATTTTGAGAAGTTTGGAGAACCAGCAAAGACTGGCCCCGCCCCCTTCTCTTCTCTGCCTCCTGAGTCCCAGCTGGTTGGCTGGGTTTTCTTTTATTGCCCTGCACAGGAGAACGGAGCTGGAAAGCAGGTTAGTGGGGTGAGGAGGGAATTGAGATTTTGCAGTAACCTTTTCCTGCCATTCCCACCAAGCCATGCCCACCAAGCTACACCCACAGAATCAGTAGTAAAAAATTTTGAACCCCACCACTGATATGAACCCAGGATACTGCAATTGTCCTTAACATATGCTGCTTGCCAAGCACCCAAATTTTGATCACATAACCAAGGGGAGGCTAAGATTGTCATAAGCAGTGGTGGGATTCGATTTTTTTTACTACCAGTTCTGTGGGCCTGGTTTGGTGGACATGACAGGGGAAGGTTACTGCAAAATCCCCATTCCCTCCCCCACCCCACTAACCTGCTTTCCAGCTCCGTTCTCCTGTGCAGGGCAACAAAAGAAGACCCAGCCGATCAGCTGGGACTCAATGGGAGGCAGAGAATAGATGGGGGCAGGGCCAGTCAGAAGTGGGATTTGCCGGTTCTCCGAACTACTCAAAATTTCCATTACTGGTTCTCCAGAACTGGTCAGAACCTGCTGAGTACTACCTCTGGTCATAAGTATAAGTAAAGGTTGTTAAGTCAATTTTTTCACTGCTATTGAACTTTGAATGATCACTGAATGAATTATTGTAAGTTGAGGACTACCTGTAATTAAGATCTTTGCAAACATTCAGAACTGCCCTAAAACCTTCCTTCAAGTTCTTATGAAACTATACAATTAAAGAAAAGTCTCTGAAGAAGAGATTGTGAGTTCCATTAAATGATGAGCTTTGGCACAGAGGTAATGAACTGAGATCCTATGAGATCTCTCTGCTCTGTCTACTTCTTCCTGCAAGGATAGAAGAACCCCATTCCATTCTGTTTTTTTCCAACATTTTAATCATCTTTTTTTTCTGGGTAAGCCACAGCGAGAGAGAGAGAGATCATATCAAGAGGAATAATTGAAAATAGAAGAGAAAATTTAGTACTGTGGGAAATTTGATTTCCCATTTGGTTGTGAAAACCTTCTAGCTTCTAATGAGAAAAGGCCTGGTACAATCAGATTTTGCACTCAAGCCACTCCTGAGTTGATCACTTGCTGTGGACTCACCCGAGCAGAGGTTGTGAGACAGGATAATGGTAAGACTAGGAAGTATTCGAAGACCATTCCCCCCCTTTAACAGATAACAGATAATCAGAGTTGGAAGGGACCTTGTAGGTCATCTAGTCCAACCCCCCGCCCAAACGGGAGACCCTACAACAATTCTGACAAATGGCAGTCCAACCTCTTCTTGAAAGTCTCAAGTGATGGCGCTCCCACAACTTCCGAGGGCAAGCTGTTCCATTGGTTGATTGTTCTCACTGTCAGAAAGTTTCTCCTTATTTCTAGGTTAAATCTCTCCTTGTTCAGTTTCCATCCATTATTCCTTGTCTGGCCTACGGGCACTTTAGAAAATAGCTTGACCCCTTCCTCCCTGTGGTGGCCCCCTCAAGTATTGGAAGACCTCTATCATGTCTCCCCTGGTCCTTCTCTTTACTAGACTAGCCAAGCCCAGTTTCTGTAACCGTTCTTCATATGTTTTAGTCTCCAGTCCCCTAATCATCCTGGTTGCTCTTCTCTGTACTTTTTCTAGAGTCTCAACATCTTTTTTATAATGTGGTGAACAGAAACTGGATGCAGTACTCTAGGTGTGGTCTTACTAAGGCTTTATAGAGTGGTATTAGTACTTCCCTTGATCTTGATTGTCTCCCCCTGTTAATACAATTTAGGATTGCATTAGCTTTTTTAGCTGCTGCTGCACACTGCTGGCTCATATTTAGCTGGTTGTCCACTAAGATTCCAAGATCCCTCTCACAGTATTAATATAGCTATCAACAGTAGGTGTTTTGTCTGTGGTATGTAGATGTTCCTTAGAGCTCAAAGTTATGTTGTAGGCAGAAGTTAGAAACCAGTATTTATAAGCAGTAAGGAAAGAAGGATGGAAGGAAGGTATGGATAAAGCACATGTTTGTAGATGCAAAGTTCTAAATTCAATCCCCCTCCCAACAATCTCATCTATTAAAAATAGTAGAATTAGATGGACCAAGAATCTGATAGTTAAAGGAAGGATTTTATGTTTAAATTGTCAGTATAAATTGCTTTCAGCAGTTCCTTTACTTAAGTGTTTCTCAACCTGGGCAACTTTTTAGATGTGGAGATTTTAACTATCAGAATTCCCCAGCTAATACGCTGACTGGAAAATTCCAGGAATTGAAGTCCCCACAACTTAAAATTGCCAGGGTTGAAAAACTTTGCTTTACCGGGAGCATATGCCTTTTTCTTTGCTTAGATGCTTGATATTGGGCAGAATTGCACATTTCCCAAATTAGATTTTAAAATGCATGATCTTGTGGGACCCATTGTTTTCCTGTCTCCTGCTTTGATCATTCTCTCTCCACCCCCAGTGCTATAATTTCTTCTTAGTCTTAAATGAGATATTTATGTGAAAAGGTCTCCAGTCAGGGTTTATGTAATCATGAGGCTATATCAGCACTATAGCAGAAGACCTGCTATGTTATTTATATTATCATATCATATCAAGAACAAGAGAAACAAATGAGTGATCATTTTCTAAAGAGATGCTGATGAATTATAACACAGTTAATGTACTCTCTGGGCTGGCAGAAATAGATCTCAAATGATGATAAGCAGACAATAAGATTAAAAATTCTACAAATGACAGTCCTTGAACAAAAAAGAGGGACATTTCCTGTCAATGCCAGTTATGATGGAAGCGCCTGCTTATGCAGTTTGCCTTCTGGCCCATGAAGAGGCATTTTTGTATTGAAAATAAAGTATACTCATTTGATAGATATCAGCAGGATGTGGTAAGAAAAAACCAAGGTGTTTGCCATGATGGTAAGATTGAAGCTCTGCCCATTAAAAAAAAAACAAACAAACATTAATTCATTTATTTCATTCAATTTGTACCCCACCCAAGCCCCAATGATCCTGGACAGTTCACATAAAATATGAAAAACTATACAGGAATAAAAATAATACAGCCATAAAAGAAAAAGAAAAGATGGCAAAATTGGAGACCAGCCAATAACACCCCTACACGCACAGGAGAGGGCTACGCTCATGCCAGCCAGAGCCTTGGCTGGAGGGTCAGATCTTTTATGTTTATTGTAAAAATAGGCAGAGGTTTAATCGCACTATAGAGGCCACTATGTTTTTTTTTTTAAAACCCAGCAGACATTTTTGTCATATCTTGAAATATAGTTATAGCTGCTGTGCTTTAAAGCAAATGCTGGGCTATGGTTGTTATGTTTTTTAAAATATGCCAAATATCGTCTCCTTTCCCTTTGTTTATTTTACACTGGCAGCTTTGGGTTGCTGCTTCCACAGCTGCTCAGGGCAGGAGAAATATTAGGCTTTCTGGTGTTTGGAGTTTTTGCAAGAGGCATTCCATTCTCATCTCCCAGCCCATGTGTTGCTCCTTTTGGACACAAGGGTCACCTTGCTCCAAGGAACCATAAATGCTGCAGGAGTAATGTCTCTTCCCCAAAGTATAGTAAATTGTTCTTTCATCTTCTATTGAAGCAGCAGAATAAAGAGGAAGAAGGCTTAATTTGTGGTGGATTGAAGAGAGAAAATAAATTGTATTCCTACTGCAGAGGCCTCAATTGATAAATAATGCATATAGAGTTTGCAGTGATAACTACTCTTTTCCAATTCAGCTGGTTATGATATATTTTGACACAAACTGTATGTATTTCTTACAGGCAGTGAATGATTGCAGCTTATTTCAAGTTATGGAAGGGAAAAACAGGCTGTTAACATTCTGGATCATGTCAGATAGGTTAATCTGGCATTTTACCTGGGGATGTAATGTATACAGAGAAAGCAAAGACAAAGTGTTTTTTCCTCCCTTTTATAATATTTGGGATGTCATTCAGAGAAATGAACCAACACTCAACTCCATGTTCATCCCCAAAATTCCGTAATACAAATGTATTCACTTTTTCATATGCTTTCTTTAAACCCATAAACTTCCTTTCTCATATCCATACACCTTTCAGTGTCTTGCAGAAAAGCACAAATCTGGTCTGCACATTGCTTGCTTAGCATAAAACTTCATTGTTTTAGTTTTTCTAAATTTTATTCTCTGTCAGCCTTGGTATCCTTTCACTCTTAATTCTGCCAAACCTAGTAAAACCTAGTAAATGAATCCCTACTGAATTTTGTATTCATTTTTTCCACCTTTCCCGTTGCATAGGAGAACAATTTTTGAAGCACCAGGCATTGATTCAGCCACTTCACATACTCATTAAATGGGTCACATGATCAATCCATTAGCAAACCACATCCTTATTTTAACATTGTTCCAGTTTCATCACCTACAACTGCAGCTTTACCATTTTTCAATTTTCTGATAGCACCAATTTTTTCCTCAGATATTTATATCATTTTTTCAATTCCTATACAAATCTCTAAAATATTTAAACCAGTATTCCTTCACTTCAGCTTAATATCGAACATCACTTTTATTATTTACATTGTTAGTATCATCACTCTGCCAGAGGCTCCTTGTTGTCCAGACTAGAAGCACAATCAGAAATACTAGGCCTATCTTCATTGTAAGGTTGCACTAACAGAATCTTGCACGTTTGAAAGTGCATCTCTCCCCTCTCATCTTTACAACCAAAAAAAACTAGAGAGGCTCTCTTCTCTTCTGAGAGAATTATCATTGCCCCTGTTCCTTCTGGGGACTCAGCTGTCTCTTATCAGACCATTTTCTAGTTTGTGGCTCTTCCTCCTCTCTCAAGTTAATTCCCATGTAGCATTTCACTTGTTTAGCCTTTTTCAACCACTTCTCAACCACTTCCATAGCCTATTTTACTTCATCATTCAACCAAACATCTTTTTTTTTTCATACTTATTATTATGAGCACAGAAAGTGTATGTGTCAGTATGCTGTGCATTCAGGCTTTTTTCTCTCTGCCCCCCTTTTATGTAATTTCCAAATCTTATCATGGTGAGCTGTTGGACAATTTTCTTTGGTAATGTACAATGAAAGCAGGAATACAAAATGTCATTTGTTTTCAACTGTCTTTAGCTACACTGTGACCCAATCATTATGCTTCATTTACTCCATTTCTAAATCAAGAGCAACAGCTCACAGAGGTTCTGAGGATAACTAGCAGTACATTGTGGATATCTAATTCTATAATTTTGGAAAAATAAAGATCTAGGTTTTCATTTTGTTTTTCTGTATAAGCAGAATATTTGGGAAATATTTGCAAATATGGATATGAACTGACTTCATCTGCCCTTCCAGGACAAAAATATGGCTCAACTGAACAACTTCCTCACACACCTCAACAGCCTACACCCCAAAATACAATTCACCATGGAAACAGAAGCTAACAATCAACTTCCCTTCCTAGATGTCTTAGTTCCAATGGCTCCCTAGGACACACCATCTACCAGAAGAAAACACATACAAACCGCTATCTACACGCACTCTCACACCACCACCAAGCACAGATCAATCCGTAGCTGAGACACTCATCTCCAGAACAAAATGCTTAGCCGACGAACAACACCTAAAAACCGAACTACACACTCTCACCAACGTACTAACAGCCAATGGATTCCAAAGAAAGAAGATTACCCACCTAATCCAAAAAGAAACCCCAACCAAAATCCAAGACAGAGAACAAGAGAACGTCAAAACCCTCCTCCCATATATAAAAGGCACTACAGACAAAACCAGCAAGATCCTCCAAAAACACAACATTAAAACAGCATTCTGCACAAACAGAAAAATATCCACCATCCTAAGAAACCCTAAAGACAAAATTGAGTTAGAAAACCAAGGAGTATACGAAATCCCTTGCACCGCCTGCCCCACCACATACATTGGACAAACTAACAGAAGAATAAGTGCAC
This sequence comes from Notechis scutatus, assembly GCF_049901735.1. Taxonomy (NCBI): domain Eukaryota; kingdom Metazoa; phylum Chordata; class Lepidosauria; order Squamata; family Elapidae; genus Notechis; species Notechis scutatus. The sequence goes on along the minus strand of NC_142011.1, from coordinate 107,496,389 downwards.
GCATTGAAGAACACAAGAACTCAATCAAAAAAGAAGAACCGACCTCTTCCCTGGTCCAACATCTCAAAGCCACAGGACATGAGATTGACTTTAAAAATACCAGAACTATTGCCAAAACGGAACACTTCAACAACAGAATAATCAGAGAAGCCATAGAGATAGGAAAACGCCCACACAGCATGAATAAACGAGATGATACCTCCCACCTACCAGCCATTTGGAAACCCGCCCTCATGAACAAACGAGTACCTAACATGAAGAATGACACCAGACCCACACCCACGAGGGCCACACAAGATGCTACCACCACACTTCCACGTAGAAAGCAGACTCACACCCACACAGAAGATGAGACACGACCATGGACCAGAAGCCGTACCGCAGCTGCATCACTACCCACTTCAAACCCCTCCGACCCATACATGAAGCGAACTAACACCCACCATGAAGATGCGGCACAACCACGAACGCGAAGCCAAACAGCAGGATCACAGCTCACCAGTTCAAATCCCCCAGCAGCTAAGACTAACCTGAGCACAACCAAGCCCCCAGCTGAACAGAACACACCCCCAGCCAATCAGAACACAGCCAAACCCCCAACCAATGAGAACACAACCCCACCCAATCAGAACACAGCCAAGCCCCCACCCAATCAAGTCACACCCCCACTAGCAGTTAAAAGGAAGAAGCAGCTGCAAGCTCACATCACTCTGAGAAGCACAGAGTTGAAGACAGAAGCCTGAAGATGATGAATGAGACTTCATCGAAACGTTGCCCAGATACTTCCAATCTTACGTGGGAGAAAACCCGAATAACCAAAGATCCACATACAAATACCCGCGAGAACCTCAGAATATATATATATATGTTATGTCCCACCTTCTAAAAATAAACAGTTAAGGCTGAAAGCAGCAGTCCTTGTAAAGAAAGGCAGCAAACAGGAAAATGTTCACAGATAGCTCCAATAAGTAAAAGTTCCCACGAACTAAATCCAAAACTCAACAAGATTCTTCAGATCAAAATCCTTCACAAAATAATTCCAATAAGTAGAAGTTCCAACGAATTAAATCCAAATCCCAACAAGATATTTCAGATCAAAATCCTCCAGACTGTGCTTTTCAGTTCTCTCTTGCAAATAGACACTTTGTTCCGGACAAAGTGCAAAGTCATATCTCTCCCTTTATAGAGTAACTAATTAGTCTAATTGCTGGTCTGCCCTCCTACTGTATCCTCGTTGGTTCCTCCTTGTCAGGAGACGCTTGTCCTGACATCTACCCAGCAATCATCCAAATTATCATCTTCTTCACCTGAAGATATCATCTGTTCCTCATATCACCGTTCCGGCTGACCACCTAATTGAAGGGTGAGGAGTTTGAAGGTAGCAAATCAAATGCATTCATCTCCTCCTCATCGTAGAACTTGCTGATTCATATAAGTCCTCCTCGCCATCATCAAAACCTGTGAGAGAATCACAACATATATATATATATATATATATATATATGCTATGAGTCATGGCTGTGAAAGTCTGACTACATATATATATATATATATTCTTAAGTTTACAGAAGCCTGATGATGGCAGATGAGATTCTGCCTTAAAGTTGTAGCATTTGAGCTACAACTTTAAAAGCACAAGTCTACAATGACGTGGGAAAATACCGAGCTACTAAAGCACTGAATGCCATACGATATATATATATATATATGTATGGTATATATGTTTTCTGAGGTTCTCGCGGGTATTTGTATGTGGATCTTTGGTTATTCGGGTTTTCTCCCACGTAAGATTGAAAGTATCTAGGCAACGTTTCGATGAAGTCTCATTCATCATCTTCAGGCTTATGTCTTCGGCTCTGTGCTTCTCAGAGTGATGTGAGCTTTCAGCTGCTTCTTCCTTTTAACTGCTAGTGGGGGTGTGACTTGATTGGGTGGGGGATTGGCTGTGTTCTGATTGGCTGGAGGCGTGTTCTGTTCAGGTGGGGGCTTGGTTGTGCTCAGGTTAGTCTTAGTGGCTGGGGGATTTGAGCTGGTGAGCTGTGATCCTGCTGTTTGGCTTCGAGTTCGCGGTCGTGCCACATCTTCATGGTGGGTGTCAGTTCGCTTCATGTATGGCTCGGAGGGGTTTGAAGTGGGTAGTGATGCAGCTGCAGTGCGGCTTCTGGTCCGTGGTTGTGTCTCATCTTCTGTGTGGGTGTGGGTCTGCTTTCTATGTGGAAGTGTGGTGGTGGCATCTTGTGTGGCCCTCATGGGTGTGGGTCTGGTGTCAGTCTTCATGTTAGGTACTTGTCTGTTTATGAGGGCAGGTTTCCAAATGGCTGGTAGGTGGGAGGTATCATCTCATTTATTCATGCTGTGTGGGCGTTTTTCTATCTCTATGGCTTCTCTGATTATTCCGTTGTTGAAGTGTTCGGTTTTGGCGATAGTTCTGGTGTTTTTAAAGTCAATCTCATGTCCTGTGGCCACCCAGGCCACCACCCAGCACAGATCAATTCCGTAGCCGAGACACTCATCTCTAGAACAAAATGCTTAGCCGACGAACAACACCTAAAAACCGAACTACACACTCTCACCAACGTACTAACAGCCAATGGATTCCAAAGAAAGAAGATTACCCACCTAATCCAAAAAGAAACCCCAACCAAAATCCAAGACAGAGAACAAGAGAACGGCAAAGCCCTCCTCCCATATATAAAAGGCACTACAGACAAAATCAGCAAGATCCTCCAAAAACACAACATTAAAACAGCATTCTGCACAAACAGAAAAATATCCACCATCCTAAGAAACCCTAAAGACAAAATCGAGTTAGAAAACCAAGGAGTATACGAAATCCCCTGCACCGCCTGCCCCACCACATACATTGGACAAACTAACAGAAGAATAAGTGCACGCATTGAAGAACATAAGAACTCAATCAAAAAAGAAGAACCGACCTCTTCCCTGGTCCAACATCTCAAAGCCACAGGACATGAGATTGACTTTAAAAATACCAGAACTATTGCCAAAACCGAACACTTCAACAACAGAATAATCAGAGAAGCCATAGAGATAGGAAAACGCCCACACAGCATGAATAAACGAGATGATACCTCCCACCTACCAGCCATTTGGAAACCCGCCCTCATGAACAAACGAGTACCTAACATGAAGAATGACACCAGACCCACACCCACGAGGGCCACACAAGATGCTACCACCACACTTCCACGTAGAAAGCAGACTCACACCCACACAGAAGATGAGACACGACCATGGACCAGAAGCCGCCGCAGCTGCATCACTACCCACTTCAAACCCCTCCGACCCATACATGAAGCGAACTAACACCCACCATGAAGATGCGGCACAACCACGAACGCGAAGCCAAACAGCAGGATCACAGCTCACCAGTTCAAATCCCCCAGCAACTAAGACTAACCTGAGCACAACCAAGCCCCCACCTGAACAGAACACACCCCCAGCCAATCAGAACACAGCCAAACCCCCAACCAATGAGAACACACCCCCACCCAATCAGAACACAGCCAAGCCCCACCCAATCAAGTCACACCCCCACTAGCAGTTAAAAGGAAGAAGCAGCTGCAAGCTCACATCACTCTGAGAAGCACAGAGTTGAAGACAGAAGCCTGAAGATGATGAATGAGACTTCATCGAACGTTGCCCAGATACTTCCAATCTTACGTGGGAGAAAACCCGAATAACCAAAGATCCACATACAAATACCCATGAGAACCTCAGAAATATATATATATATATATATATATATATATATATATATATATATATATATATATATATATATATATATATATATATATACATATATTTTCTTAAGTTTTCGCAGGTACTTACATGTATGGTATTCAGCTTTGCTCAGGTATTTTCCCACGTCATTGTAGTTGTGCTTTTAAAGTTGTAGCAATGTTTGGGAGAATCTCATCTGCCATCATCAGGCTTCTGTATTGTGCTCGTCTGTGAGTCATGGCTGTGAAAGTCTGACTCACAGACGAACACAATACAGAAGCCTGATGATGGCAGATGAGATTCTGCCGAAACGTTGCTACAACTTTAAAAGCACAACTACAATGACGTGGGAAAATACCCGAGCAAAGCTGAATGCCATACATATATATATATATATGTATGGTATATATGTTTTCTGAGGTTCTCGCGGGTATTTGTATGTGGATCTTTGGTTATTCGGGTTTTCTCCCACGTAAGATTGGAAGTATCTAGGCAACGTTTCGATGAAGTCTCATTCATCATCTTCAGGCTTGTGTCTTCGGCTCTGTGCTTCTCAGAGTGATGTGAGCTTTCAGCTGCTTCTTCCTTTTAACTGCTAGTGGGGGTGTGACTTGATTGGGTGGGGGATTGGCTGTGTTCTGATTGGCTGGAGGCGTGTTCTGTTCAGGTGGGGGCTTGGTTGTGCTCAGGTTAGTCTTAGTGGCTGGGGGATTTGAGCTGGTGAGCTGTGATCCTGCTGTTTGGCTTCGAGTTCGTGGTCGTGCCACATCTTCATGGTGGGTGTCAGTTCGCTTCATGTATGGCTCGGAGGGGTTTGAAGTGGGTAGTGATGCAGCTGCAGTGCGGCTTCTGGTCCGTGGTTGTGTCTCATCTTCTGTGTGGGTGTGGGTCTGCTTTCTATGTGGAAGTGTGGTGGTGGCATCTTGTGTGGCCCTCATGGGTGTGGGTCTGGTGTCAGTCTTCATGTTAGGTACTTGTCTGTTTATGAGGGCAGGTTTCCAAATGGCTGGTAGGTGGGAGGTATCATCTCGTTTATTCATGCTGTGTGGGCGTTTTTCTATCTCTATGGCTTCTCTGATTATTCCGTTGTTGAAGTATTCGGTTTTGGCGATAGTTCTGGTGTTTTTAAAGTCAATCTCATGTCCTGTGGCCACCCAGGCCACCACCCAGCACAGATCAATTCCGTAGCCGAGACACTCATCTCTAGAACAAAATGCTTAGCCGACGAACAACACCTAAAAACCGAACTACACACTCTCACCAACGTACTAACAGCCAATGGATTCCAAAGAAAGAAGATTACCCACCTAACCCAAAAAGAAACCCCAACCAAAATCCAAGACAGAGAACAAGAGAACGGCAAAGCCCTCCTCCCATATATAAAAGGCACTACAGACAAAATCAGCAAGATCCTCCAAAAACACAACATTAAAACAGCATTCTGCACAAGCAGAAAAATATCCACCATCCTAAGAAACCCTAAAGACAAAATCGAGTTAGAAAACCAAGGAATATACGAAATCCCCTGCACTGCCTGCCCCACCACATACATTGGACAAACTAACAGAAGAATAAGTGCACGCATTGAAGAACATAAGAACTCAATCAAAAAAGAAGAACCGACCTCTTCCCTGGTCCAACACCTCAAAGCCACAGGCATATACGAAGTCCCCTGTGCATCATGCCCGGCCACATACATTGGACAGACCAACAGAAGAATAAGTACCCGCCTGGATGAACACAAAAATGCAGTCAAAAAGCTGGAACACACTTCCTCACTAGTCCAACACATGGAAGCCACAGGTCATAGCATCAACTTCAATGGCACCAAAACCCTAGCCACTATAGAAAACCCCAGCCACAGAATCATCAGAGAAGCCATAGAGATTGAAAAAAGACCAGAAAGCATGAATAGAAGAGATGATTCCACCAGACTGTCAATCATTTGGAAGCCTGCACTCACAAACAAAAAAATCTCCACACCACAAGCCAGACAAACACCTGGGCACAAACAGATCCCCCCTGATACCTCCAGCTCAAACACACCCCAACCAGGCACCCAGATGAAACCTAGCTTCCTAACTAATGATAGCCATCCATTTACCCGGAGCCAAGCTGCACTAAAGGCCTCCAATAAAGTAACACAATGTTGCCAGCCAATCAAGATTCAAAAAGAGCCAAAAAACAGACAGAAAATATTAGAAACACCAATCAAGCAGAACACAGCAAACTCCAAGACCAATAAACACAGACCAAGACTCCGAACCAATCAGGATGAAGAAAAAACCATTCTGGCACAGCAATAGGCTGCCCCAAATTTAAATCTGAAACCACTGTAAAAGTCTGACTCACAGATGAACACTATACAGAAGCCTGATGATGGCAGATGAGATTCTGCCGAAACGTTGCTACAACTTTAAAAGCACAACTACAATGACGTGGGAAAATACCCGAACAAAGCTGAATGCCATACATGTAAGTACCTGCAAAAACTTAAGAAAACATATATAGTTATATATATATAGTTATATAGTTATATAGTTATATAGTTATATAGTTATATAGTTATATAGTTATATAGTTATATAGTTATATAGTTATATAGTTATATAGTTATATAGTTATATAGTTATATAGTTATATAGTTATATAGTTATATAGTTATATAGTTATATAGTTACATAGTTATACAGTTATATAATCCTAAAATAATTTCCAACAAGTTTTAAACTGAATGCCAATATACATTCCCATGTGGTATCCCCCTGATACAATCCCTAAGCCTTATCTCTAAATCTCGAAACTTTATCATTCCTTTTACTTTTGACTAGGTTTCCTTTTTCTAAGTTTCCCCAGTCTTCTTTTTTCCTTCTAATTTTATTTTTATTTCCCTCAGCCTGTCGGCCATGTTCCCCCCACTTTTCAGTTCTCTTTTTTGGGTTTTTCTTTTTCTTTTTTCTTTTTCAGAGAACTTCAATTGTACTTTATTGTTCTATTGATATAACTGGACCCAGTTAAGGATAAACTATTTCCCATCAATACAAATAACTAATTGTTACAAATACAAATTGGAAGTTGTACAGGAGGAAACACTGCATAAGTGGCTGGTGATTTGAGAAGGGCAGGAATTAAATATTCCTACCCATTTTCTAGTTCTACTCATCCCTTCCAGCAATATATATTCTTCTTTTAAAATGCTTATTAGGCTACAATATGTCTGCTTATAAATCATGTGCAATGCACGCAAGTCCAGTTAGTTTCATAAAGACAAAGAATTTGCTATATTAATTTCCAAAATATTAGGTCCTTAATTTAGAAATTGTAATGTAATTCTGAAATTACTGTCATAAAACCTCTTCAGACCAGACTTATGTATCAATGTGATTTTGCAGAGCAGAAAGTAGAAGATTGAATTACTGTAGTATCTTAAAATTCTTCTCCTAATGAAAAAATGACACAACAAAATCAGATTTTGACAGTCTCCAACATGCAGAAATAGATATGCCAACAGCTTAGGAGATCTGTGTCTTTTAAGTTAGCAATATCATTAGACCAAAAAGGCCCTTTTAAAATTAAGGCGTAGGCTTTTGTTCTCAAATGGTTGCAAGCTATTTCTGTTTTTAAGAAGTCTTCAAAGTCGGTTCGTTACTTATGATGTTATTCACTGCTGTAGAAATACTAGTTACGTATATATACCATGGGAAAGGTGGGTAAACTACAAAATAGGCCTTAGAAGATAAAGAATCTTGAATAATAAACAAAAATAACCTCCATTTATAACCAAACTTTTCCAAATTCCTAGGAAATTCACAGCTTGACACTAATGCTTGAGCATTCCAACATAGCTCATCTAAAATCTAGGATGCATATATATCACAAGAGAGATAAATGACCCTAGAAATAGTTCTCTACTAAGACTTATCTCAGAATTCAAGAACCATGTTTTTTTCTGAGATATATTTGGCTGACAGTTGTTAAATCAAATGCTTAAAAAAAGCTTTCTGTGTATTTTACTAATTTTTAACCTTGTGGCCTTTTTTTCTCTCTGTCATTCTGAATGTTATATATTTGTTAAATGAGGTTTTTTTTCCTGACCATCGGAGTTACTTAATGGATGTTGCTTGCATCTGTACATCTTCCTGTATTTTCTTCACTGTATCAGCAATCAAATTGCAAACTTTCTTGTGCTTTTGCCAGTGGTGCACTTGACACTCTCGTTTGCAATACCATTCATTCCTACAACGGGAACAGCATTTTGTGGCCTCAAACCTTCTTATGTATTCTCTTCTTCTTCTTCTTAGTTTTGAGCGTCTTATCTCTTTTTTGAGCGTCTTATCTCTTTTTATTGTCTCTAATGTCGATGTCTCTGTTTTAAGTCCTTTTATGTCCTTTGATAATGGTCTTTGTTCTTCATGTTCTTCGAGGCTATTATTTTCCTCTTTTAATTAGTCCTCTCTGGGCTTCCTTTGTTCTTCCGCAAGCTGTGACGCCATTACTTTACTCAGCATTAACTCCACTAATCTAATTCTTTCTTTAAACATCTCTCTCACATTTTGGAACTCCAACTTAAATTCTTTGCTTATTTCTTCCATTTCTTTGGTCTATTAAGTTATTCTTTATTTTATTAAAAGTCAAATTTTTCTGTTATAGAAAAATCAGAAGTCTCAGTTTTAACTGTAATCCCCTCTTCTTCTTTTTTTTAAATAAAGCTTCTGTGGATCTTGTTATATACAACCAGTAATTTTCCATAGAAACATAAAAGAAGGAAATATTTAACCCTTAGGTGGTGCTCTATATCATTTTCTTCTTAGAATTCTTTTATTTTTAATTAACTTTTCCATAGTATTAATATTAGATTTAACCAATTCCAAATAAGTCCAGCATTTTATCCAATGCCTAATTAATGTCCAATTCTGTATGTTATTCCAAATGTAGTCTCTAATCACATATAATTCTTTTATTTCTGGTTTTTTCTTTATCTTATATTTTCCTCTTATTTCTCGTTCACCGCTACCACTTTTCCAAATGAGGGCTCTTTCTTTCTGCTTTTCGGGGTTATCAAAAAGAATATTCAAAGTCTTTTATCCAGTTACATGCCACTCACCACTTTCAGTCTCCAGCACAAAACTTGTGTCCCGGCAGCTTCCTGTCTTCAGGGCAGCCATTAAAAGACTGCCGCTTCTCCCTGTCTTCTAGGGGAGTTTGCCAAGCCAGGCAGGGGAGATGCGGCTCCCCTCAACCCAGCTGGCAGTCTCCGCCTCTTTCCCCCACCCCTACGAGGTGGGTCAGATGGATCCAGTCCTTTAAGGCAGGGGTCCCCAACCACCGGTCCGCGGACCGGTACCGGTCCGCGGAACAACTCCTACCGGGCGCGGCTTGCTGGCGCCGCCATCTTTTTCATGAAAAAGTGCTTCCGGTGAGCTTTTCAGGGTAGAAAGCTCACCGGAAGCATGTTTTCATAAAAAGACGGCGGTGTTAGCGCTTCGTGAGTTTTCCGGTAGAAAGCCATTTCTACCCAGAAAAGCTCATCGAAGCTAGCGCCGCCATCTTTTTGATGAAAACGTGCTTCCGTGAGGTCACCGGAAGCACTTTTTCATAAAAAGATGGCGGCGCCCAGCTGATGCCGGTACCGGGCCGCGGCGCCCAGCTGATTCCGGTACCGGGCCGCGGCGCCCAGCTGATGCCGGTACCGGGCCGCGGCGTCAAAAAGGTTGGGGATCACTGCTTTAAGGACCCCTCCAACAGGGTAAGCATGGATCAAAGCCGCGCACAATTGTGGTCTCTGATCCATCATCGACCAGAACACCACCGGAAGTCGGTTGCTTGAGTCTTTAATCAACATTGATGCTATCATACTCTGAACATATGAGCAGTTTCTCCTTGCTTCTTTACCAGCATTATAATTTTATCAATCAAATGTATTTACAGTACTTTTTTTCCTTCATCCACAATTTACATGACATACCAATCATATTTAAGCAGTAGCTACTGCAACATTAAAACCATCCTCTTTCTTTTGTTTTAATATTACTAGACCAAATGTGCATTAAAGCTGATTATAAAGCAGGTATGGCACTTCAATAGCCTCATCAGCATTAGTCATTATAAATAATGAGATGCAGATGGAACGATACTTTAAGAATGCAGTAGAAATTTAAAAGACCATTGTGAAAATTAAATAGGCCATGTTCTCATAAAGCTGAAGTTTTAGGAGAAGAAAAATGAGCATGAGGAGAGGCCTGAATAAACCAATCCACTTTACTTCTCTTTAGAACCAGCAGGCAAAACCAGTTGTTTGTGTCTTTTTAGAGGGAGGAAGACTCTGTAGCAGAATTCAAGCTTATATCAAGAACATTTTCTGAGGACTAACAAATTATCTTAGGACATAATGTTTTTGGAACAAAATATGCACTGTAAGTGGGTAAATGGATTGTGTTCTATTTTGTGGGAACACCAAAAAGGAACATTGGTCCTAGTCAGGTAGATTATGTGTGTGTGTGTGTGTGTGTGTGTGTGTGTGTGTGTGTGTGTGTGTGTGCTTTCTGGTACAGGAGATACTATCTTGAGAGATGAGATGATATGGAGACAAGTGGTGCTGGGTAAAGTTCAAGAAACAAGTGAGATGGAGTGCAATTATATCTCCTTGAAGGGAAAATATCTGAGGGGAAAGAGGATTAACTGAGACCTTGGAGTGCTATTGCTTCTTTGACTCCCTTTCCCTTTCCTTTTTATGTCTACTCTCTGTTTATTTTATGGGTAGGAATTTGTGAGTAAAAGCATCCAGCGAAGTCATGTGAGTCCTCACCTGCATTATGACTGACAAAACCCAGCTCAGAAAGCAAAGCAAATCTCTCAGGAACCTCTACATTAAGCAAAAAAAGAAAACAGTCAAATCCTGTTAAGAAAGATATGCATACCCTTTCCTTGGCCATTATTCCTTCTTATCTGCAAATTACCTCAAGCCATTGGGGCGCTGGTAGAGTGTAGGGTGCCAAGAGTGTAGATTTTGTTTAACCTTGCAAATATATTTTAAAACAACAAGAAAGAAAGAAAAATCAAAGGGAATCAAAACTAGTGAATTCAGAAAATGTGCATAAACTCCCACCCTCCCTATTTCTCCTTGTCCCTTCTGAAAGACATTTTTTTCTAAATAAGGAGTCTCTAACATTTTGGGAATTTTAGAAGCATTCTCACAAGTTCACTGCCAATACAAAATACCATTTCACCCAAAGTCAAGCAGGGGAGTATGGTCCTCATCCCAGGTTTGAAGTTCTAAGATGCTCTACATCTTCCTTCCTCTCTCTTTCTCTCTCTCTTTTTCTAGGAAGAGGAAATAGTTTTCAAACAAAGCACTGGACAGTAGCCACTTATTTCTTTTGCTAAGAAGTCTATGTAGGAGCCATTGGCATTGCTGGAAAAACACCGCCCTATTTCTATGCAGTAATGGTTGCTGCTCTTTTTGTACTGATCCAAGATTTTCCTCTCCTTGCCTTTACCCCACCCTCCCATAGAAAAGGTATTCAGCAGCTAGCAAAACTGCAAATCCAGGAGCAAGCTTCTTTCTGAATTTGAACTAAAAGGACCTTAATCAAGCAGTGTTTCAGGGAATGGCCTTAATATTTTTATCACAACTTGGAATGCTAAGCACTGAAGCAATTGAGATGAAAATATCTTTGTTAAACTATCTTGAGGAAGAACTTTGGCTACCCTGCTCCCCACCCCCCACCCCAATGGGTAAGCCACATTCAGTTTATGGAAGTTTATTATAGACAGTAGAAGTTGCCTTTTGCTATTCAGCCTGGGATGGGATAATGGGGTAGATCAACACTGAGGAAATAATCCATAGGGAAAGTCTTCATATGCTAGTCTTATTAAATAACATGGAGCTATTCAACAGCTTTAATTACAGTTACACTTGTTCCATTACTAAAAGGTGTGTAAAAAAAAGAGAGAGAGCATGGAGGAAAGAGTATCTTCAGCAAATAAGACTAGGAACAAGTTTAGTGGAGAAATCAATACTAAAAGTTTATTAAGGATACAAGATTACATTGGAGTTTTCATGTTGGATGGTAAAATTCATCTAGAACAGGAATGCTTCTATTGTATTGTTTTTCTTGCCCAGAAGGAAATAATGGCCAGCTTGGCAAGTCAGAGACCATTTAGTGTTGGCCGGGGTTTCAATAAGAAGACTGTCAGCCGCAGTATAACGGCTTAACATGAGGAGCAGCTGCCCCCAATCCATGTTGCCCCCAGCAAAAACTAAAAGCCCAAATAAAAGTCTATGGAGAAGAGGTGGGTTTTGAAGGACTTAGAAAGAAAGAAAGAAAGAAAGAAAGAAAGAAAGAAAGAAAGAAAGAAAGAAAGAAAGAAAGAAAGAAAGAAAGAAAGAAAGAAAGAAAGAAAGAAAGGGAAGCAGCTTTAAACCTATATTTTTAGAGGCATTGGGCAAATGGAATCAAATGTACAGAAACATTTAATATTACAAAATATATGCAGACAGAAGAAGATTGGAGAGTTGGAGAAAAAAGTCATAGGCAATTAAATAAAGGGGGATTAGCACAAGAGGTCTTAGGTGGAACATTAAAGTTATTTATCCTGTTCCTATTCATTTTGTTGAACTTTCATAAGAAAATTTCCTATGAATTATATGAATTAAGTTCATTAATTCTTCTCCTAATATAAATGTTTATCTGATTGATGCTCAGTGTGATGTTGTGTGACTGCTCACATCCCTGCATTTGTGGACAAGAACATAGGCACAACTATAACTCTTTTATATTAAGTAAAGAGGACTTCTGTTTCCTTTGACCAGTAAGGATGTAAGTGTGACAACTGACTGTAACTTTAAATCAATCCCAATATGCCAGGTTTTCAAAGAGGATTTAATTTTTTTTAGAACCATTAAGATTAAATCCTCATCTACTTCAGCTGGTGCCATCCAGAAATTGCCTGAGGATTTTGGGATATCAGAAGGTCCACCCCCATTATGAATACTTCTGAAAACTCTTGAAAAGCATGATTATTTCTGGGCAACAGCGAAAGATTCATTTGGTTCCTTCTGCAAAACAGATAAGATCATGGATGTGAGTTTATATTCTCACAGAAACTTTGTATATAGTTTGCTCAGTACAGTTACTCTGATTAGAATTAAGGAAAGGAGTGCTGAATATAAATATCACCCAGTTGGTACTAAAAAAATTAATAAGAGAGCTTTGACAAAATATTTATGTGATGTGTTTCAAGTGACTATGTAATGTCTTCTTACCGCTATTGCAGGAAAATATCTTTTGAGTATTCTCCAAGCTTTTCACTTCACTTTCCTTTTCCTGCCTTTCCTTCTTGAAGTTTGACTGTTTGCACTGTTTCCCAAGCCACATTTTCTGTCTTGTTTCTCTGAGATTTTTTTTATTTTTCAAATCCCCAATTGTTTATTTCTCTCTTTAACATTTGTATTCTTGGGCATCAAGAGATTTACTACAGTCCCTATTAGACTACACCTATAAGGGCTTTTTGAATAGACTTGGCCCCCAAATTTCAAACCCTCTCAGGAAAGTTCTAAAATCTCAGAAGGAAGGAAGAAAATTGGGATTATTACAATAATAATTTTGAAGTTTACTCCTGCAAAATCCATAGGCGTCAATCTAAGCTCCCTCAGATTCTGTTACTTCATCATGTAACACTGCAACCTACATAGGTTTCTGCCTAACCTGAGTATTTTCTGGGCATGAAATGCTGATATAAGAAATTTAATGACTCATATTGGAAAAGAGAGCAAAAAAGAAATCTTAAATTCAACAATTGAAAAACATTAAGGATTAGTAATTCTGTCCTGCTTCTTGGAAACTAGTAAGAAAAGCTCCTACTGATTTCAGAGAGAACTTTACATCAAGGAAAATGAAGAGAATTTGAAAAGCTGTAATTCCTGGTTGTCAGCATTTACAAAGAATAAAAATCTTCACAATAGGGCTATAAAGCTTTCCCTTCCAAAAATTGTGGTAATGACCAATAATTCCATCTCAGTGAGTAATGAGGTTGCTGGCTTTTGTTGAAGGCTAATAGAAGCAAAGTATTCAGCTGCCATACAGTGCCTTTTACAAACCATTTCCCCAGAATGCTTAATATGGAGTTGAATTTACTTCACCATTTACTGAAGTGACAGATAAAAATATAGGAATGCTTATTTTGCTGGCTTCAAACAACAGGGCATTTAGGACATACAAGGAATGAGCAAGCTAGGGTTATAGGCAACTTGGAAAAATGGAGTCAGATCAAGTCAGTAAAAATGTGGTGTGCTTAATTTACCATGTATTTTAAGAAATAATTAATTTGAGTCTCTTTTTACCTCTTATTCAGACTTTCTACCTTTAAAATGAAGATGCTATGGGCTCTGAATTCAAAATTCTGATGTGTGGAGTTTTAGTTTCTCTCCATTACTCATGTAGCCTTGCTATTGAGAAGAAACCGATGTACATCTGACTGATTCTTAATGTCTGTGAAGATTCTCAATCATCCAGTTCATGGTTGCCTGAAGAAGCTTCTTGGGTGAGAAGTGAAAGAAAAGAAAAAATCCAAGAAAGTTTAGTTGCCTTTTTGAAAAAGCACCTTTGGGACGACCAATTCTCATGGAAAAATGGATGTGAAGTCTTATTTAATAAAGGCAAGGGACATTTTTACTTTGACTCAACTGAAAGACAGTAAATAGATTTTTTTTCTTTTTCTTTTAATATATGGATTTGGAAGAGGAGATGCAAATATGGAGACAATACCAATGCAGAAACCAAAACAGCAGAGAAGTTGTACATCAAAGAATATAAAACTATTTTGCAAATTATATTTTATCTGGCTTATTTTCTTTTTAGTACTATATCTCTGATTCTCGGGAAGCAAGTGGGGGTGCAATCTTAATATGGGGTAATGAAAATAAATTAAGAGTGCATTGTATTGTTTGAAGTGTTGCCAATGGCATGAAGTGTACCCTTTAAAAAATGTACACCATAGAATGAAACAGAGAAGGGGAAGGCAGGCAAGCAATGGAGGCACCTATTAGATATATTGATTTTGTTACATTATTAAATGACTTATAGAGAGTCTTGAATAACTCCTCCTCTTCCTCCTTCCTCTTTCCTCCCTCCTCCTCCTCCTCTTTTGTATATCTCTATTTTGTATAACTCAAGGGGGCTTCCATAATATTCCCACTTTCTCTTTTCTCCAATCTCGTGAACAGGGTTGGACTGAAAGATGGGAACTTGTCCAAAGTATTTCAGTGCGGATTAGGGTTCAAAGTTCTCATTTTTAATTTAGAATAAATCCAAAACAGCAAACAGTAGTTTGCATCCCACTCCACTTTGGATCATATTAATGAATGAGCATTGCCAAATTTGTTGAAGTACCCAGAATTCTTGTCACTCCCTGTCCAAGTGGAAGCTATTTTCTGAAGTTTTTTGTGTCTTTATGGTTCATTCTGAATATACCTTTGCTCTGTAAAGAGAAATTACTTTTATTCAGAAGAATGTTAAATCTTTGCACCCAAGACAGCACTTATCTGTCCGTCCACCCACCCATCCATCCATCCATCCATCCATCCATCCTACATAGAAGTGTTGGTAAATTTTATGGCTGAAGTATATTCTTAATCTAGAATTTCCTGAATTAACTCGGAATTTAATTTCAATATAATTATATTCTGTAAAAAAACACCTGGGCCTTGATTCCATGTAAAACCATAATAGGGTGACATGGTTTTGAGAGAGGCAGTTAAACTGTTGTAATTAATATTCTATATATACAGTTTCCTTAAATTGGCATCTCATTCTGGAGAAATCTGAGTATCTGCAAAATGTCAATTTTTCTTCTTATGAAATTTATAATTAAAGAAAAGAAAAGAAAAAGAAATAATAAACAAATCCTGATTTTTATATATAACTATATCAGAAACTGACCTGTAAGTAAAAACAGAGACAAATTCTTCATTTCTATGCATAAAAAAAGCTGAATAGATTAAGAAGCAACTCAGAAAGCTCTCTCAGGTAGATCTCATTTTCCAGAGGCTACTTTGTTTAGAAATGAGAGAAAAAATATACCTGTGGTTAATTACTTAATAATTTAATGAGCCATTTGGTTTGATTCCCATTTTTCTCAACTAGCTGGTCCCACTTATGCAGCCTGGGGGCTGTATTTTCTACAGGAAACTGTCGTGGCTTACAGTGCTGTCAATAGTCAGTCAGTCAGTTGGAGCGAAAACATCCAGCAATGAAGTCTGTGGAAATCTGCCTGTTATACTACAAAATAAGAACCCTCTGTTTCAGCTTTTCTCTGTAGAGAAACAATGGAACTCTAATAACTACAACTATCCTAGATTGTGTAAGCACTCAAGTGGGCTATCAGACTCTCCCAGAAGAGTATCAACTAAGCAGAAGTTTCCCTGAAACTTAGATAACAAGGATGGGAATTACATCTTTTATCTGGTGTTTTGAAGCAGTCACCATTGCAAATTATGAGTGGAGACTGTTCCTATGCTTGCTTTTACATAATGAAGCTTGTCTTTCTTTTCTCAGACTTGCTCATAAATGCCCACTGCATGTTTATGTTCACTGCATCTCTATTATGAAAATCTCTTGACACTAAAAAAAAGCTCTGACAGTGGATCCAGATGATCTTGAAACAAAAGTGAGTCTAATAATATTTTGCATGCATAGGATACCTATGGATATATACATAGTTTTCAGCTTGTGACCATTTATTTAATAACTGTTCAAAGTTACAACGGTGCTAAAAAAAAGTGACTAATGACCAGGCCTTCCACTATGACTGTTTCAGCTTCCCCACAGACACAAGATAAAAATTCAGGGATTTGGCAACTATCATGTATTTATGATAGTTGTAACATTCCAAGGTCATTTGCATACCATTTGCTGGCTTCCCAGTGGCTTCCACCAAGAAAATCAGTAAAATCAGGTGTGATTCAATTAAAGATCCAATCATTTAGCAATGGAAGTTCCAATCCCTATTGAGGTTATAAATTGAGGACTGCCTGTATATATGGTAGTCTTTCAAGTTTGAAGAAGAGCAGGACCCACTTGTGCAGTTTTTCCTGATGTGCTGTTTAACCTTGTTGTGATACAAAAATGACTCTGCAGTCCTACTCTGTCAGGTGTAAAGTATCAGGACAAGATTTATTGTTCAATATACAAAAGAATCTAGTCAACTAAAGTTCAAATCTGAATCAGTGCTAGGAAAGGGTAAATAAAATTCAAGAGGGGTTGGACTTGGATCGTTTATGGCAACATAAGGACTCTAAGCTGATGACACATTTAACTCTGCCCCCCTCCCCCACTTTTTTCTTACAGAATCTAGTACAATGGAGGCACTGGGTATCCATTGTTGTAGAAACTGTGGGTGTTATTCTATGAAGCCACTCGTGATTTCTGTCAGTTTTTGGCAGTACCTTTTTTCAATTCATGCACATAAATACATACATAGATATACATATAAACCACTGTCTTCAACTGTTTAAGGGGTTCAGGAGGCTGCCTAAGGAATCCCTGAGAATGGCTGATATTTACAATTTCAGGGATGTGCTACTGAACCATTGCCAACAATAAAAATAATAAAAATGAGGATTGAAAAGATGAGAATTTGGAACCAGTAACCTTCCAGCCAGCTGAAAATGCCAGAATACATTGTTGTCCAACAAGAACTAATAGAACTATTTGGCAGGGCAGAAAAAGCCAATTATTTACTGTACATTGACTGACAAGGGCTACAATAACATCCAAACTTTGCAGTAGAAGCATATCCCATCTCATCTGTACAAGTTTGGCCATCAGTAGCATGATCAACTAATGGTCCAGTTTTAGAGATTTTCCATATTTAACACTTTTTGGGGGTACACTACCTCAATCAGAGTTGTGTAATTTGGCGGTCTTTCTGTACTCTTGGTTTCTTCTTGAAGAGAAAGTAGGAGTTATGGCCAGGGGTCTTTTATACAGGTTCATCTTGTGCATCAATTGTGCTCATTTTCGGATAGGAAAGCATTGCTCATGGTGACTCATGCCATAGCCACCTCCCATTTGTATTACTGTAAAGCACTCAATAAGGGGCTGCCCTTGAAGAGCACTTAGAAGTTGCAGTTGCATCCTGAATGCAGTAATGTAGTCAGTTTTTGGCATTTCTTATTACTCCACTTTACTTACATTACTTATTACTCCATATACCAACACTGCTCTGGTGAGTTCAAGGTGCTAATCATCATCTATAAGTTCTCCATGACAAGGGATAGGCTACTTGCAGACGGCCTTTTTCCTATTGTTTCTGCATGCCTCACCAGATCTAACAGAAACAGTGTGTTCCAGATTCCATTTTTGGGGGGGCAATGTAATCTTGCTGACCCTGAACCCATGCCTTCCCAGGGGCAGCACTTCCCTGCCAAACAGCATCTCCCTGGAGATTTGTCGGGCATTTGTTATCCTTGGGTAAGGTATTGCAGACCTGGGTCAGATGGTTAGATGAGTTCTGTCATTATTGATGGGAGTGGTGTTACTGTTTATCCTTGGGCACCAGGGGCTCTGTTTGATGGATTTGTGTATTTAATCCTGTAAACTGCTGAGAGTCACTCATGTGAGATGGGTGACTATACAAATCCTATAAGCAAGCAAGCAAACAAAGAGTTTTATATATGGAAGCTTGCTCAGTTCTTAGCTGGTCCCACTGAATCACAAACTAAGAACTCAATGCCAGCATGCAGCTGACCTGCTTTTTTATTTTTATTTACAGTAGAATAAGTATGTGAGGAGCAGCAAACACCAGTGGAGAAAATTTAGACTTCCAGCCCTAGACAATGGAGGATGTTGTTTTTCTTTAGAGCTTTTTGTAAGGGAAAAGTTTGTGAATTAAAGTGGAAAGATGTATGGCTCCCATGGTCTCAGTCTGGATTGCCGTCTGCTTTTATTTATTATATTGACAACATCGTATCAAACTTATATCAAACCTTGCATATACTGTTTTCTTTTTAATACTGTAAATAAAGGTGAGAAAAGCAACTAGTTTGGTTAAGTTTGCATGACATTTAGCTTAGCAACTACACAGCTGAGAGTGTGAAAATTCTATTTTAAATAAATAAAAAGCAAACAAACTCTAACTTCCCACTCAAATATAATTGAATATTTTGTCTATCATGCTGGAAAATGGAAAAAAAAATTAGTCAAGTTCCAAACTCTCTTATCCCATCCCTTTGATTTTTATGTATATTAAAAAAGTGCTGAACAGAGTCTGCTAACATAATTAGACCATCTTAGCCACTAAACCTTGTCTCTGTCTCTGTCTCTCTCTTTCTTTGTGTGTGTGTGTGTGTGTGTGTGTGTGTGTGTGTGTGTGTGAGAGAGAGAGAGAGAGAGAGAGAGAGAGAGAGAGAGAGAGAGAGAGAGAGAGAGAGCTAAAATGATTAATCAGACCAGTAAGTCATGAGGGGTTGGGGTTGTTTTTTTCCAATCACTTAGGTGTTTTTTCCATCTCTTCCCTACAGTGTACTAATTCATCATGACCTTCTAAAACAAATGGGCGCATCCTCCATAAGACCGCCCAAGGGAAAGGAGTCTCCAACAAGCTGCTAGGGTTAGAAAGAGGCAACTGTTGTCCCAACCTTTTCCACTAAGAAAACCGCACAATACCTGGGCCTAAGACCTATTCCTGTGCCATTTCTCATTCTTCCATATTTTATATTTCCTTGTGATGGGAGCAAAGAATCAAACCTGCATTCTGTATGTAGGAAGAAAAAATGGTTCTCTGCTCCCATCTCATCTGTTATTTGTTTTGCACCATGATTCCAGAAACTGCATGAACTCTACTCTCCTGATAACTGTATGTCATACATGTGTCAATAAGTTCTACCAAGAGATTATTTCTGTGACATGCATTATCCTGATTGTAATGCTGGTTTTTCTGAAACTTTTTAAAATTTTGAGCCCAGAATTTCCCCCTTTTCCATACCATCTAACAACTGCATTTCTTGGAAAGTGTACAAATCTGTTTTTGAAAAGTTGCACTCAGGTTAGAATCTGAAGGCCTATGTGTCAATTTCAGACTTCCTAAAATGCATATATTAATTACTCAAAAACAGCACACTCTAACTTTCTAAAGTATGCATGATTGTGTGAGAAATGAATGGATTGACAACCTGTTGAAAGAAAAGTTTAATTCTTTCTTGGCTCATTAATTCCTTTGCCAGGCCTATGAACATTGGAGATGGGGTGAAAATGTTAGCTTGTTTGCAAGAGAAAAATAAATTATTTAAACTGTGAATGGTACAGACTGATCTTTAAAGATGCAATAGATTCATTTTTCATAAGAAATGAATTATATAAAATTATGGGGCAGAATTCTGCATAGAAATACTTCAGTCACTTGTTGCAGCAGTGAAGACTTTTTTACTTCTGGAAAGAGAAAGAAAGAAAGAAAGAAAGAAAGAAAGAAAGAAAGAAAGAAAGAAAGAAAGAAAGAAAGAAAGAAAGAAAGAAAGAAAGAAAGAAAGAAAGAAAGAAAGAAAGAGATTGTATGCCCTATCCAGTGCAAAACTTTTGAGATAAAGTTACTCTCCATGGAAAGATATTAACATTCATTTGCTACTTGACAACTTTTTAGTATTATGTAATGTTTACTTTATTGGAATGTGATATTCTGTGACTAGGAGTTGGCAGTTAATTATGTCTTCATTTTTGTATACATCTTGTTTAGCATCCCTGAAATCTGTTTGTATACTTTGCCAAGCAGTTACCTCAAAATTTACTTCATTTTTTTTTCTTCGGAACAATTCAGAGACAATGTTGCTTGTCACTCAGGATAATTCATTTTAAGAGGTCATTCATTTTCATTTCCCACCACAAGTTGGTGGACAATCTGTTCTGGAAATAATTTTATTATGCTGTCATGAAAAGAATACTGTTACTTCACATACTGTCTCTTGGAAATCTAGCTTAGGATTGTCGTATCGGAACTTTTTTCCCCTTCACAAAACTGGGCAGGGGCAGGGCCAGCCCACGGGTTTGACAACTCTGATCTAGAGGAATTACCAAGGAAATTTAAGTGCTTAATCCCCTCACTACAGAGATGTTACTCTGAGATAAAGGCAATCAAACATTTCTTTCCAGAGGACCCTGAATATTGGTCTCTGGCTTCCTTCTGCCAATACACAGTCCTCAATTTGGAAGGTCTACCTGCAGCCTTTCAAGCCAAAATGCAGATGGAAGAAGGACACTATGCCAAAATCCACACAGCTACAAAAGGCATGTTCTACATGCACTAATGTTGGGGCAATCCCCTTTCTGAGGTAGCCTCTTGAATCCTTTCAAACTCTTCCTAAAATTCAAAGTATCATTTTTGAACTCCATTACATATTGGACAAACAGCTACAGCTGGAACAGAAAAGAAAAGCAACGCTAAATCAATGAGTTAATTTTATGCAATACTCTACAATTATGTAGACATATTATTCCATCATGAATATAGTAATTCATTAATGGAAAAAATAAGCTTCTCAAAGCAGCTTTCCTATATTTCTTTTATTGATCTACCAGTAGCACTTTAGAATTGGCTAGTAGTCCTATGAATTTGGATAACAGGAACTATATTCTGACAAGTGGTTCTATATCTGAAAGCTTGGAAATGATTTTCTGTAAACATGCAGGCTTCCCAGCCCAATCCATATGGAAAAATTAAAAATTATTATATTAATAAAACTTTAAAAAACACTACTCTGAAGTACCTTCCTGTTTTAATAAAATAAAACTCAGAATCCTCTGTTAAAAAGAATTGAGCTACTTACAGGTCTCTCTTTGCAAAAACCAGTTTCATCTATTTTCAAAATGCTTACAATGATCTATAAGAGTCAAGACATCAGCATGGAAAAAAACTACCCTGGCCCAGATTAATTAGCATTCAATCTCTAAAATTTGTATTTGTGTTGAAAACCTCAGAAAAAAAAACAATAATAAAAGGATGATATTACTGTACATGGATTATCAGAAGGTAGGGAATCCTGCAAAGGAACCAGTTCAGAAGCATCACTTTCTGTAGAAAGTACAGTATTTATCAACATAATGCATTATATTACTTCTCAGCAAGAGCCCTCATCTTCTAAAAACTGTCATGTTGCTACTACAGACATAGTGAAATATCTGAGAGCATATCAAATAACCAGCACAAAAATTTGCTTTCCAAATAGTTTTTTGAAGCAATATGCTTTAGGACAACAGGGTATTTCTGTCTTCTACTTGAGATCTAATGAGTCTAAATAGCAGAGAAAGATCTGTAGGGGACTGCATGAGGAAGGACAGGTTGGCTTTTTGATCTGTCAAAACCTTAGGTAAAGGTAAAGGTTTCCCTCGCACATACGTGCTAGTCGTTTCTGGCTCTAGGGGGCGGTGTTCATCTCCATTATAAAACTGAAGAGTCAGCACTATCCGAAGATGTCTCTGTGGTCATGTGGCTGGCATGACTAAACGCCAAAGGTGCATGGAACGCTGTTATCTTCCTACCAAAGTGAGAATTTTTTTACTTGCATTTTTACATGCTTTCGAATTGCTAGGTTGGCAGAAGCTAGGACAAGTAATGGGAGCTCACTCTGTTACGTGGTACTAGGGATTTGGACCGCCAAACTGCTGGCCTTTCTGATCGACAAGCTCAGCTTCTTAGCTATTGAGTCACCGTGTCCCTTCTACAAAACCTTACAGGTCTCCTAGTTGTTCTCCAGGCAATCAAAGTGACCTGAAATAATTGGCTGGTGATCATCTCAGACCTATATAGTTGTAACACAAGCACCACTTTTTAATCTATTTTATGTCACATGTTCAAAAGAACCAACTTTCCCTTCCTCCCCCCCCCCCCCCCCGAGGATCTAGTGGCAATGATGCAATTCATTTCAGAACAAATCACAGCACAAATGAGGAGGGAGTGGATTTGGATTGGAAAAGAATGTTCGTTTAGAACTGGTTATCTGATTGGTGCAGGAGATGTTTTCTTCATTCCAATGATTGTTATTTGTTCTTACTGACATTGGCATAAAGTGAATGGAACTGACTACACAGAGAATAATGCCACCATAATTAAATGGGATTATTTCATGAAAAAGGAAGAGTTGAGGGGTGTTTGTTTTGGAGAGAGAAATCCCCTTCACATAATCATTAGTGATAAAACACAACTGAAGTATTTGGTTTAAGACTAATCAGATGAAGGTTGGTTATCTCGGTACTGATTGTCAAATGTACATATGCAATTCAGTGTGAAAATACAGTCAATGAGAAATGAATACATGTACACCGGTTATATATCTGATCTGAAAACTGAATGAAAATGAGGTGAGAGGGAGAAATGTTTCCAACCATCTTTGCTCCAGATAAGTGAATTTATTCCATTGATTTCAACGTAGTCCATAGCCCCTGTGATATTTTTGCCCTTTTGGTATATGGTTTGTAGACCCGCCATAAAGAAAATATGTAATACAGATGAAAGAAAATTTTGAAATGAGAAATTTTCAAGACTTTATGCTCTCTTCTATGAACCACTTGAGGGAAAAATGGTACTGGTTAACAACTAAAAAAGTATTTGCATAAATGTAATAGAATTGCAAACTGTTTTTCATTGTTGCTTTTTTGTGTTCTGCACAGAGTAAAAATTAGAGATATTGACAGATCTCACAGACATTTTGTAAAAGGTGAGTTTTATTAGAGAGTAATGTATTTTTTTTAAAAAAGGACTCTAATTAATTACTCATCTCTTAATCAAAAGATTTGTAAAGTTTCAGGAAAAATAAGTTGGAATTTATGCCAGAAAAACAAACTAGAGCCAGTGTGAATACAAAAACAACATTTCTACACTCTTCTTGCTGACCCTGAAAAGTCTTATAATGGTGTTTGGAAAAGAAAAACCAAGAGAGACATATGGCATGCAAGTTTTCCATTCAGAATAAGGAAAAAGTGTTCTTAAAATAAAAGTTGCAACAATAAGGTTTCTTTTTTCCATGAAATAAATTCAACTGAACTCAATGGCATTCTTTTAAATACAATTTAATAAGTAATATTAAAATAGTTAAAAATTTTCTGTAAATGTCAATATAGTAATGACAATGTATGCCAAAAGAGAAATAGTAATAGCACTTACATAATAGCTCCAGAGTGCTTTACAGCCCTCTCTAAATGGTTTACGCAATCAGCATATTGCCCCCCAAAATCTGGGTTCTCATTTTACCAACCTTGGAAGGATGAAAGGCTGAGTCAACCTTGAGCCAATGAGAATCAAAATAGACAAAAAAATTTACAGTGAGGAGAGAAAGCTATAGGTCTCTAAATGCTAACAATAACACTTCAAATGATATGAAACTGTTATTTTTGTTTGCTACTCATCTAGCAATATTAATTGTAATCTTCATCTGATCGTTCTGCAGCCTACTTTTTTTCAAGGAAAAGATTAGAGATTTTTATTTATTTCCTCCTCATCCCCACTTCAAGTAGTGAAAAAGCGGTTTGGGAAAAAGGATTCTTTACAGAAAAATAAGGGGGAAAGACAGTTTAACAAACTCTCTCCCTCTCCCCTATTTTTTCCTCAGTTTCCAGTTACACAGAAAGATCAGAGACAAGCAGTAGTTTCAGTACAAAAGGGTTTATGGTAGAAATTCACATTGTGGGTAGTACTGTGGAAAGCTCCAGGTAACACTCAAACTAGTGATAATCTATTGTCTAGACTGAGAGGAAATAGAACTATGGTTCTGTCTAGTGGGTTAGTTTTGCCTTGCTGAAAGAAATGTTTTCAAGATGTAAAGTTCTTATCTTTTTAAAGCAAATGTTGGGAAAATATGGCCTTGCTTTGTTTTGAGATTGAAATCCTCATATTCTGAAGATCGCAACACCATTTCCTCTGGCTGGGAAATATTATCTAGATATATTTCAAGTATGTAGTGACTTCTGGGGAAGTGGGAAGAACATATGCAGAGGTAATTTTTCTTCTATCAATTCTTAAAGGTCATGCCATACTATTATCCCCTAAACACAAACATGTAAATCTGATTGACAAGTACTAATATTATTGCATACTTTGAGCTGTAGATGAGGATATTAATCTTTCCTTTTTTGCCCTTAACATTTCTATATAGATTTGAATTTGAAATCTAAAGTATAAAGACACTGAAAAATTCTTATGTACTTCATGAACTTTAAAGTGAAAGAAGTGCATTTTTAGAACAGCTCAATGACTTTTATGGAACAGGTGGGGTTTTGAATATTATAAATGTTAACATGTATGAAATATAAAATGGTAATATTATATAATCATGCTAGAAGGAGGAAAAAACCTGGAAGTGATTTATTAGATGGCTCAAATTTGTGTGCAGGTTTTGAGATACAAAACCAAGGCAAGTCATTAGGGGGTTCCTGTTTCAATATTGCTTCATAAGCAGTAAACAAACAGGACATTGCAGATGATTTTTCATATGACAAATGCCCTAATGTTATTGTTCCTGACACACAAGAAAATTGGGGACAAGAAGGGGAGAGTGTTTTTGGAAATTCTGAATAGCAAAAGAAAGGATTTGTAAACTTTCTAAAGTTTGATCTAAGCATACAGGTTCACTGCAGGAAATGGTATGCTATGCTATCCCTCCCAGATAGCTGCCCATCTCTGCTGGAAGACTTCAATTAGGGGGCCTTACTAGCCTTCTAGATAATTGAGTCTGCTTTTAAACTACTGCAACTAAAGTGTTTCTCTTAAAACCAATTCTTTTGTAATGTCAGCACAGAGCTTCTAGTTCTGTCCTTTGGGACAGCAGAACATTTCCACTTCTGTATGGCAGACAGTTAAGTATTTGAAGTATATTCAGGCCTCAGTCTTGAGGCCGAAAGTTCCTTCAGGTTTTCCTCATAAAATTTGTTTTCCAGATTTCTTGCTTTTTTATATTGCTACCTTCTGCTGACCCTAACTCAGTTTTCCTATATGTTTCTTGAAGTATGAATCTCAGAACTGACAGTGTTTTTTAGATGATGACTGACTTGAATAAATCAAAAGGACTACTATTCCCTTTCTTTTGGGAACTATTATACTATTAATGGTGCCCAAGGGCACATTCACATTCCATATCACATAAAAGATTCTTTTCACACATATCATTATCCACATAGGTGTTCCCATTCTACATCTGTCCTTTTTATTTTCCCTTCTTAATTAGGAATATTCTATTGAGATAATTTAGGTTTCCCCCCCAGATTTCTTTGCTGCTAACTAGTGCCTCATAGGATTCTTTGATAGGGACCCATTGACTATGCCTTGAATACAGTTTTTAATTAGATGTGAATCCCCATGAAGATACAGTTATCTAGCTTGCACATAACAATTTTGCTAACCGTAAATTATGGGGAACTTTACTGAATGGTTTTCCAATATTAAACTAAATTATGTGCATGGCATTCATAGTTCACATATTAGTACATTTATTAAATGTACATCTTGTCTAGCCATTAGAATTAGTGCTTGAGGCAGCCAACAATAACATACAAATAAATTAACAACATTATAATTAAACACCAAAACTTAGCAATTAAAAACTCATCAAATAAAAAGATATTATACAAGATTTAATTTGGGGCCTCATTTACTTTAGAAAATAATCCTCTTGGGCTGTTTAAGAAGCTGCTTACTTTAATTCAGGGGATAATTCTTTTTCCTTCCTTCCTTCCTACCTTCCGTCCTTTCTTCCTTTCTCTCTCTCTCCCCCTCTTCCCTCTCTTTTTATTTGTATTCTTAGTTCTACCTCCTACAGGAGTAAATCCTAAATGTTATCTAAAGGGGATCTTTACAAATTAAGGATTAAGTGGAAGAATTAATTAATTCTTAATTCTATTATTTGGTAAACAATATTAATAAAAACTGCAGGCTTTATAGAAATATTATTCAATGAGATATTTGCATATTTAGAATAGATACATGAAGAACTTTGCTATATTTGTATATAATGAAACAATGTTTGCAGGAAAGACCACTATTCAGTAGAGCTATGAAAGCCATTCAGAAAAAGGTCTTTGGATGTTGCTTCAGCATAGCACTTCTCTCTTATTAATTAAAAAAGTCCAAATGTTTCCAATATGAACTTGAAAAAATGGCTTTCTTGCATTAATCAAAATTAATTTTAAAATGTCAAGCTGCTTTAATGAGTGACTGAGAGATGCTGCACTCACACAAGGTCCAAAGCATTTTCTCCAAATGATTTTTGAACCATGGTCTGCCTTAGAACAATTATTTTCACAACGTAAAGCTCCTTAACCAGTGAAAGAATTAATCTCAGAACAAGTATGTTGATTTGGACATGGTCCTAAAAATCTTTCAATGAGTTCCAATACCTGTTTGGTATGAATCTATCCATTGCATTGTACTTTTTAAAAGTACATTCCAACTTATTCAGCATTCCTCCAAACCTTCATCAGTTAAACTGTTTTTTAAATCTGTGATTAAAAAATGAACCCATCACTGCTTTCTTTTCCTTCCTTTTTTCTTTCATCCTGCATGGAGAAATGCAAATGCTTTTGTTTTCTTGCTGTTGGTTTGCTTTTCTGCTTTTCTACAACATCTCTTTTACAGTCACTGCCATTTTAATTTCACAGAATATACCAAGCACAAAATTCTTCTTAGGCATTCCATGGGGAAAGCATTACCATTTCCCCCTGATGGTATAGTTTGCATATGATCATCTAGAATAGCTGCATATCTGTTCTGGGAACATTCTGCTTGATTTTTCTTCTTGGAGAAAGTCTAAAAGTCATTCCAGAATTGGTGGACTCTGCCAAGTTGTTTTTTGTTTGTTTGAAGGTTTTCCCATCTTATTTATTTATTGTGCTTGTATACTCAACTCACAACAGTTTACAATAAGCCATTAAACATTAAAATACAGATAAAACTAAACAGTAGTAACCATGTAGTAATACAATAATAAATAAAACAAGCAGACAAACTAACAAACAATCTCAAATACCTTGACACCAGCTCATCCATCTAGTTACCATAGTTTTACATTATCCTAGAGTATAGACTCTGACTTTGTAGCTTTACAAATCAGACCAGGGGTGGGTCCATGGAGAAGATCTTTTACAAAATGCAAAGTGGGGAAAAACATTTCTTGGCTCCCACATTTCTCACTCTTGACATCTGAGAATCTTGTCTCAAAATGTATATGGTCTCTTGCTTGAGCAGGGGATTGGATTAGAAGACCCTCAAGGTCCCTCCCAGCTCTATACTGATTGATTGATTGACTGATCTTCACGATCACCAACTGAGGTGAACATACTGGGTGATCAGTTCTAGTTGGAGGAGGCCTACCTGCAAGTACTTATGAGCCAAACTATAGCTTTACAACTGAACACCACAAGCACTTAGAATTGTACCAGGTAGCTTACTGGAAATTTATGCAATGCCTGCTACTTAGGTGTCACACAGCATTAACAACTCTTATCTATCAACATGCATCTAGCTGCATTCTGTACCAACTGAAATTTCTGAGTTGTCTTCAGAGGTAGAACTATTCAGAATATTCAGAAGACAGTAGACTATTCTGATGCTGATGAGAGCCCAGCTTATTGTCAGTAAGTTCTCCCACTCCAGATAAGCTCACAACCTTCAGCTAATGCAGTGGGGTAGTTTTCTGGCCAGTGCCTTAGTTTGCAAATCCAATAGTAACTGTGAGCCCTGATCCAAGTCATGGACCTGTATTCAACAGGGCTATCCCATCCACAGTTAAAAGCAGAGCAGATGGTTTTTGCACAAAAACTGCTTTCCACTAAGATCTGTACCAGGTCAAGAATCATGTCAACTTTTGTTCTGGCATTTGACCTTGAACTGAAAGGTGACCTCTTCCGGTGTAGAGTGTAAAAGCCCTAATCTTAGCCTACAACAAAGGACTCACTGGATCAACCTTTTCTCTCCTTCAACTGTTACTGGGTACTTGGGAAGGAATCAATTCTGTATAATGTGATGCCTCTAGTCTCCAGCCCCCAAAGGAGGTCCAGAAGAAGACCAAGTGCAGTGATATTGAGAACCACTAAAAAGTCAAGGAAAGAGCATATGTTTACTTTTTAAAGCAAAATAATCTTGGCTGAGAACCAGTCACGACCCACAGACTAAACACTGTGGCAGGAGAATAAATTACCCATAGATAATGTTCCACAAAACTGAAGTGAGGGAATGTATTAAAATAACACAAGAAGGCTGAAAATCAGCTTAATCTCTCCACATATCTGATGAAGCAAGCAAGACCTTCTGCCTTTTAATAAAATGTTTTCATTAGAAAAGGTACTACCAGAATCCTTCTAATTTTAGTCTGCCACAGATTAACCCAACTTTCCACCTACAATATAATGTCTACAAAAAAACTGGTACATTTGCCACACAGGAGAGAAACTTCACTGATGAACATATCATGTCATGTTACAGCTTCAGTGCTTGTCCTCTTATCTTACTGTTAAATATGTGAGACATAGGAATTAGCTCCAGGAAGCTTGGCCTTTGCTTTAGGAACAAAAGCATGCACAGAATGTAATTTTATGAGTGCAGACAAATGTTTTAATCTCAAATTTTGAAACTCTGAGGGGAAGTTTTGACTATTAAAAAGTTGCTATTTAATTAGTGAATCAATCAATTTGTATAATTGATCAATCAGCAAAAGACAGGGCAGTGTGCATCATTAAAATATCAATAAAAGCAATAAAATCATATAAAAGAACATACAAAATGAAAACCAAAAGAAAGACATCTGGAATTGGTTAGGGCTGTAAAATAAATCAAATGTCTTTGTGCACAGATTTGAGAAGCAGATTTGAGAAATTTGCCAAAACAAGTTCTATCCTGGCATAATGATAGCATTGAATAGAGTCTGCCAGCATTTTTTTTTTTTTTTTTTTTGGTCAAAAACTTGCCCTCCTCCAAAAGTGTGAGGGATGCAACCTGAAAAAGAACATGTTCCTGAAAGAAGTTAAACCAGAGAAATGCATTTTTTTAAAAAGTCATGTACTAATACACACACACACACACACACACACACACACACACCAGTGGTGGGATTCAATTTTTTTTTACTGCCAGTTCTGTGAGCATGGCCTGGTGGGCATGACAGGGAAAGGATACTGTAAAATCTCTAGTCAGAGGTGGTATTTGCCATTTCTCTGAACTACTCAAAATTTCCGCTACCGGTTTTCCAGAACTGGTCAGAACCTGCTGAATACCACCTCTACCTCTCCCCCCCCCTCTCTCTCCCTCCCTCTGCAAATTTGCATTTAAAAAGAAAAATAACTAGAAATGTATGTTGAATTTATGTTGAAATCTCTCAGTCAAGAAATGGAGATGAGCACCATGCTCTAGTGTCGGACATGATTGTACAGGGAAACCTTCACCTTTTTACCTAGAAATTATTAACTGTGCAAGTTATAGAGCATATTTCTATTGAATTAGGAATGAAATTTTCATAAATATATTTTTTAAATATTTTTCATATATGATTTCATTCACGAATGCAAGACAGCTACCTGGCTAAGCATTTTCTTTGTCCAGCATATAAGCAATGGAACAGACAAAGGCACATTATTGATGCTGTTATTCAATGCATCATAACTAAGTAACTAATATTGCTAATAAGTATAGAACATAATCATCATCATACAAATGACTATTATGGGGAACATAATAGGTAATCCACTTTCAGTTCTCTGATTTTGGAAGAAAATGTACCTCACAAGAATTTGATTTTCCTTACTCATTACATACCCTTCTTTAGCACCTTTCTTGCAAGGGGAAACTAATGGGTGATTTTTTTTGAGTTGTATCCCCTCAAATCTTTCCATTCCGCCTTTTTAACCAACTCCAGTCCTAAATCATCTTACATTGTGCTTCTGCTTCATCAGCATCCATTAAAGTCAGAGATATATCTGATAGATAGCTGCCTTGGCATGATCAAAAAGATGTGGAACAGATTAAGGAAGGGCAGTGTCAATAGACAGAAGAAAAGTAGAAAAGAGACAAAAATATAACACATTGAAGTTATTTCTGTTCACTCAATTCTTGTAGCATTGGAAGCAAATTTGCTTCTTTTTCTCATTTCACGAAGTTTTAACTATTTAGGATTTAGTTTCAACACTTCTCAAGATAACTGATCATTTGAAGAGTTTCTGAATGGTGTGTGTTTGTGTGTCTCTCTGTGTATAATCACTCTGAAGTGAAATTGCACATTATAGCAACAATATTGTTACTGAAGATTGATTTCATAACCATTTTGGCATCAAAGCTCATTAAAGGAACCTCAATATGAGAAGAATTCATTGGATTTGTTCATTGCATCATCCTCACCATTCCAGCCATATACAGTTGGGGTCGGGAGAGGAGGGGGAGGTTTTTGAACCCAGGACCTTGCTGCATCATATATTTATTATTTTATTATTTTTATTATTATTTTTAGAAACAAAAATACAAATCTCTATTCACATTGTTTGTGTCATTATTAATACATACCTCTCCTTTTATACGTAAACATCAGCTCTTATTTCTATCCTCCACCCATTTGTACCACCTATCCCAAACCACATAATAGTCCGAATCATCTTTACCTCTTAATTCCATTGTGAGTTTATCCAGTTCCGCATGATCCATTATTTTTTGTGTCAAGTCTTCTTCGGATGGTATCTTTTCCTTCTTCCATCCCTGTGTGAAGGCTATTCTCGCCACATTTATGATATGTATAATGATGTATTGGATGACCTTGCTCAATTTCCCCTTAATTATTCCTAATAAGAATATTTCCGGTTCAAGTTCTAATTTGTGCTCTGTAATTTCTAATAACCATCTTTGTACCCTCATCCAATATTTTTTAACCTCTGGACACTGCCACCACCTATGGAAGAACGTTCCTTCTTTGTGTTTACACTTCCAACATTCTGCTTTTGTGTTTGGATATATTTTGGCCAGTCTTACTGGGGCCAGGTGCCACCTACAAAACATTTTATATTGATTTTCTTTAAATGCTGTTGACAATGTCAATTTACAGTTGTCAATCCACATTTTTTCCCCAATCCTCTAAATTTATATTATGCCCTACATTTTTTGCCCAGGCAATCATTGATCCCTTTACTATTTCCTCTTCTAATTCTACTTCCAACAAATAGTTATACATTCTTGTTATAAATTTTATCTCCTTGCCTGTCAAAATTTGGTCCAGTTGTTGTAAGTCTTTTTCTATCCCTTGTTCTTCTAAGTCCTTCCTAAATTTTGTCTGAATTTGTAAATATTACCACCAATCTATAATTATGTCTTGTTCTTTTAATTTATCAATCATTTGTAACTTCCCCTGATTATCTAATAGTTCTTCATATCTGACCATTTTCCTTGTATCTCTCATATTTGGATGTAATATCGCTTCCATTGGTGAGACCTATTTTGGTATCTTCTTATTATGTTTTCTTTTAACCTTTTCCCAAGTTTGCAGTAGTGATTCTCTTATCAAATGTCTATGGAAGTATGAATGTGTCTTGGTTTTTTTTGTCCCATAAGAAGGCATGCCACCCTGCTTGGAGGTCGTGGCCCTCAATTGCCAAAATTCTTTTGTTTTTCAAATTTATCCATTCCTTCACCCATAATAGTACTGCTGCTTGGTAATACAGTTCCCATTTTGTGAGTACACGTCTGCCTCTACTTCTACTATTTTGTAGAGTTTTTAGACTTAGTCATGCTTTTTTACCCAGCCATATGAATTTCATAACTATCTTGTTTAGCTCCTGAAAAAAACCTTCTATCTAATTTTATGGGAATTGTCTGAAAATAGCATAGTAATTTCGGTAGAATATTCATTTCTATCGCTGCTATCCGCCCTAATAAAGACAGTTGTAATTTCCCCCAGTTTGTCAGGTCCTTCTTTATCTGTTGAAGTAATTTCTTATAATTGTCCTCCTTTATAGAGGAACATCTCCCTGATAGCCAAATTCCCAAATATTCAGGTTTTTTTTACCATCTGCAATCCCATTTTTTCTTCTTTTTTCTGTCTTTCTGTCAATTTTTTAGCTAATATTTTGGTTTTTTCCTTATTAATTTTTAATCCTGCTACTGCCCCATATTCCTCCAATTCTTGTAATAAATTTATCCCTGTCTCCATTGGTTCTTCAATAAAAAACACCAAGTTGTCCACAAATGCCTATACTTTATATTCTTCTCCTTTAATCCTCAATCCACCTATTTCTGTGTTTTGTCTGATCTGGGTTAATAGCACTTCCAGAGTCAAAATGAAAAGTAGAAGTGACATTGGACATCCCTGCCGTACACCCTTCCTTATTTTAAAACTTTCTGTTGTCTCTCCATTTATAATCACATTGGCTTTTTGGTTTGAGTATACAGCTGCATCATATATTTCACCTATTTTTGATTACACACAGAAACTAGAAGTGTAGCACAAATTTTATCTTGAGATTTGTATAAAAAGTGAGTTGCAGGATTGATTGTGCAGCACACTGAATGTAGCTCTGCTTTTCTCATCTGAGGATTGAATGTCTGAAGAAAGGAATACACTTGACTGCGAGTAAACTTACATTGAGCTAGGTTCCAGGGACTTCAAAGGATTTACAGATTTTGCCCATGAGCTTTTCTGAGTTGCTTCCCCAGAGTCGAATGAAAAGAAACCTGCATTTATTTATTTGCTCTCTCAATACTGAAGCAATTCTTTGTGTCTTACATAGCATGGTTCAAACAATCATTAAAAAGTGATAGAAATAGAAATAACGCCTTAACTTAACCATACAACAGGGAGAACTTTTGAGATACAGTGCCTACCTCCCAACCTTTGCAGATAGACTTGAAGGATACTATGATTGATGGTTTTGAATGCTACTGAGACATTGAGCTTCTCATGCTGCATTTTTCTTAGTTTGAGGAATGCCCCAAGGTCTTTATCTAAATTATACAGAATTCATTTCCTTCATCTAACCTTTCCCCCTCCTTCTTAAACAAGGGAGGGGCAAAAGATGGATTTTGAGGGGCTGGGAGTGGATTTTGCCTTTGATTTTGCCACATATTTTCCCCAGGGCTCTCTCTGTGCTTGTGTGTGTGTGTGTGTGTGTGTGTGTGTGTGTGTGTGTGTGTGTGTACAGTACCCAATCATGGGAGGGAGACGCTAATCCCATGATTGCAAAATTGGAAGAAATATAGAATTTCCATGGACAAATTATGCTCTACTTTGTCAGGCAACTGGAAGTGGACAGAACTTGGTGGGGAATTTGCCTCTTTTCTTTTTAGCCACTCTGAAAAATTCTCCTAGAAAATGAGTTTCCCCATTTCAACTGTTGGGAGAAGGAAGGAAAGGGACTTAAAGTCAGTATATAAAGATGTTTTTTTCTTACACCCTTCATTTGTTTTTAAACAGAGCATATCCACTCCCCTGTCTTCATCCTTGCCCATCTATTTGTTTCTTGATGAGACTCTACATTTCCATCTTAGCCTCCTTTTTCTTCTTCTTCAGTCTGGACTGCCCACTGGAGTCTTTTATCCTGGATCTTTCCTAGAAGAAACTAGATTAGTCTCATTCCTGAGTCATAGAAGTCCATGCACTCCAACAGGGAACCTGGCTCTAGAGGAGGTAGCCAGCAGGGGCACAGACAGTGAGAATGCAGAGGCTAACAGACTAAGTCTGCTGCTGAAGATAACATACTTAGTATATTATATTAGTATAATAGTTAATATACTTAGGTAATATACATAATATACTTAGACTTCAGCAAGGCATTCAATAAAGTAAACCACAACCTACTTCTTGGTAAACTAGAAAAATGTGGGATAGAAAGCATCACCACCAGATAGATTTGTAACTGGTTGACAAACCATACTCAACAAGTTGTCTTTAATGGTACTATGCATATATGGAGGGAAATAAGCAGTGGGATTTCACAAGGTTTTGTCTTAGGCCCCAGTACTCTTCAATACCTTCATTAATGACTTAGATGAGGGAATAGAAGGGGAACTCATCAAATTCGCAGATGACACTAAACTGGCAGGAATAGCCAACACCCCAGAAAACAAGCTCAGGATCCAATGACAGACTTGAACAATGGGCCCTATCCAACAACATGAATTTTAATGTGGAGAAAAGCAAAGTTTTACACCTAGGTAGGAAAAACCAAAGGCACAAGTACAGAGTAGCTGAAATCTGGCTCAAAAACAGTAACTGTGAGAGTGGTCTTGCAGTCCTAGTGGATGTTCCTTTAAACATGAGCCAGCAGTGTGCGGCAGTAGTGAAAAAAAGCTAATATAATCCTTGGTTGTATAAACAGAGGCACAGAATCAAAGTCACATGAAATATTAGTAAGTACTTTATAAAGCCTTAGTATGGCCACACCTGGAATGCTGCAATCAGTTTTGGTCACCATGTTACAAAAATGATGTTGAGACTTTGGGAAAAGTACAAAGAAGAGCAACTAAGATGATTAAAGGCCTTGAGACAAAAACTTATGAAGAAAGGTTGCAGGATTTAGGTTTGGCTAGTCTAAAGAAAAGAAGAATTCGAGGTGCCATGACAGCATTATTCCAGTATTTGAGGGGCTGCCACAAAGAAGAGGGGATCAACTTATTTCCCAAAGCACCAGAAAGCAAGACAAGAAACAATGGATGGAAACTAATCAAGGAGAGGAGCAACCTGAAATTAAGGAGAAACTTCCTAACCGTGAGGACAATGAAGCAGTGGAAGAGCTTGCTTATGGAAGTTGTAGGGGCTTCATCACTGGAGGTTTTTAAGAAAAGATTGGACAGCCACCTATCTGAAATGCTATAGCAGGGTCTCCTGCTTGAGTAGGGGGTTGGACTAGAAGACTTCCAAGGTCCCTTGCAGCTCTACTCTGATTGATTGATAATCAAC
This sequence comes from Notechis scutatus, assembly GCF_049901735.1. Classification (NCBI taxonomy): domain Eukaryota; kingdom Metazoa; phylum Chordata; class Lepidosauria; order Squamata; family Elapidae; genus Notechis; species Notechis scutatus. Next base: position 107,460,742 of record NC_142011.1, on the reverse strand, counting down.
TCTATGCTATTATTAAGCCTTAGCCTGGTGGGTCTGAAGAATTTAATAGTGAGTTCCCCCTAAATGGACTGAAACATTCAGATAACACATCTGGAAGCCCCAGTTGTTGAACTTCCACAAAGCAGCTTTTTCACACTTCATTTAATGTCCAGGATTTTCATGAAAATTACATAAGAGCTTTCATTTTCATGTAGCTTGGCATAACAAGATCAAGCGGCATGAAAATTCAGACCAGTGCTATCAGCTTCAATACAACTTCTCTCAAAATAGCATTCATTAACTGCTCTGCAACAGTCTGTAATTGTTATATGTGAAAATTTGCCTGGTATACCTAAGAATATATATATCCAGAGAGAATCCATATTTGTTCTTAATCTGATCTTCTAGATATCAGAACATTTATATAACTTGTTATTTTGCTAAAGTTCTGCAAAGTTACAAAATACGTATTATGTCCTTGGCTTGATTTGAGAATTTCATACTAGGTCGCCATGACATTAGAAGTTTGTTAATGATCTATTGTGTAATCTTTTAAGTGAAAAACAGGAAATCTGATGATGATGATGAAGATGAGGAGAGTTAGGGGATTTCCATGGAAGAGGGCTGGGAGGAATTATGGAAAAATACCCAGGACTACCCATTACTTTCTTATGAAAACCCCTAGAACTCCTATATGAGAAAAACATGAAGTATTATGTAATCTTTTAAATTACTGAAAGGGGATGTCTTCCGTCTCCTAATCTGTTATTGGGAGGTAGCATCTGGTATTTGCAAATATCTTACAATAAAGCCTTCTACAGGTCTTGGCTGTCACAGTCTGTTATTTTTCCTTTTATTAACTTCTCTCAGTAATCCAAATTCCAATCCATTCCTTATAGTTTTACTTAAATGTGGTAATATTGAAATATATTACAGTCATTACACCTGTTAACATTGATGGCATTTAATTATACTTCTGAAATCTCCATATTTTCATAATGGTGCCTTCTTTGCCTTCTTTGCATAAATCTACCCTGCTGTATTAATAGTTTTTAAATATTGAATTCGATTCAGCTCATCATAAAAACAACCAGGATTTACTTAAAATATTTAGAGATGGATAAAGAGAGTTCATGGTCAGACTCAAAATAGATAGTTTATTTAGGGAATTGGGTGTCTTTTGAAAGAAATTGCTTCTTTCTGAATAGGGAATAGGTTTGTCAGGTTTATGTATTGTGATTGCTGCTGATGGTGGAGGAAGAAATATTTAGTGACAAGGCAAGACAAACTTAAAATATCCAACCTGACGCCTGAAATCTTAGCTCCTAGAATATGCTGTGATATAGTGCCATTTGTTTCCATAAGATTTTCATGGCAGAATTTTCCATTAAACCAATGGAGTGAAAACTGCAGCTCCTAAATGTCAGAGAAATACTCCTTCCAATATTTTTCACCATTGGCCATGCTGGCTAGAGCTGCTGGGAATTGTAAGTTTGCAACATTTAGAATGTAGGTGTCCTTTCCTTTACTGCATGTAAATCTCAATACAAGACATTTATAACCCCGGGAATGAAGCCAGATTGCCTGAACAGCCATTCAAAGCATGAATATTACCTTCCAAGAACAGATGCACCATGAGGCTTCTTTCCTTCCCAGCATCTGCCTTTATGATCACCTTTCAGTTTGACAATTCCTTCGGTGCTGACTTGCTTGTTCTGTAAATGTAACGCTACATTCCTGGGACACCTTTGCAGAACCATTGCAGTCTTCACCATTATGAGGATATCAGAGCTTCTTGGGGAAGAGAATGATGGCAGAACAAAAAGCAGAATTGATTCGGTCCTGTCCAGCTTCTCTATGCTTTTCTGTTTGGTACATTAAATAAATTATGCCCAATTCTGTTCTGATGCTGAGCACAGGACGAATGTTAAGCACAACTTCTGGCACCGCATTCCTCTTCGTAATAAAGTAATTTTTGGGATCCATGAACCAATTGTTGCTCATTTGTCTTCAGCTTGGACAGGCTGAGTTTATTCTTAAGCTGAAAAGGCATCTGCAAGAGTTCTAAAATGTCCTGTCTCCCTCCCTGTCCACTGTGTGTGCCTGTGTGTATTTTCTGGTTGTTTATGTATTCATATAGCCTCCTCATTGAGTGAGCCAAATGCCTCATTTTACATGACACAAAGGCCATCAGCCTTGGTAGCTGCTACTGAAATATTTATCAAATGTCTGCAGATGCAGGGGATGAATGAATGAATTTATGAATGAGTTAGTGAGCAAGCAAATGAATGAATATGAGAGTCAGCATTACTTGCCCTTAATCTTGCTAAGCAGTTCCAAATGAGTTGTCATACTAGATGGCAGAACACCTTTTGCAAACTGTGCATTCATTGTCGTGCTGAACAGATCTCACAGTAATAGATGCAAATTTTTGGTGTTTTTGAAAATTGAGCTTCACTCACTTGATTTCCTTCAAGCCCTAGATCTGGCAGGAATGTGTTGTTTTTTTTAAAATTCATAGTTCTTCCCTAGAAAATAACTTGCATTAAGAAATATGGGACTGCTTGTATCAATTTCAGCAAGGTGGGAAGTTTCCTCTAAACTTGATGCTTATGTACATAAATGTAATATACTGTATAATGTATAAAAATATATGTGTATGGGTTTGTGTTTATATTATTTATTTATTAATTATTAAACTTCTGTGCCATCCATCACACTGAGGTAACTCTATACATACATAACATTAATGTATAGGTATATGTATGTTTCAATCCTGTTTAATTAATTAAATTTATTCACACCTTTTCATTAAAAATTGCTCAAAGTAGCGAACAATAAAGTATAAAAACAGACATAAAATGCAAAATATAAAGTATTACATAAGATTCAAACTGTATGCAGTTGAAACCAATTACTCATTCACAAATTGGTTATATTCAAATGCCTACTTAATCTCTTTAAAAATATGTGTTTTCCTGAAAATACTGAAACACAATCTATTCTAGACATCAATAGTTCCAAACCAAGCACTAGCCATAGAGAAGACTTTTCCAAATTTCTCAAGAAATGGCCCAAGCTACAAAGAACAGAACATTCCAGAATATCTTCAAGCCTTTTTATGCCCTAAACTAGAAGAAGGAGCCTTAGGAAAAATGGATCCTATCAAATATATCTTCAAAAGCTGTATGTTGCATTGTGCTTGGAAATAGACCAGGAAAACATGTGATATGGAGAGGCGGCGGCAAAGTGATCCTACTCAAAAATCTAGGTGTAATATTCTGAACTAGCTGAAATGTATGCACAGCATCAAAGGCAATTTTCTGCTGAGGAAGCTTTAGCACTGTAGTCCAAAGGAAATGTAGCTGTGTGTCACCATCTTTGATATTTCAAGTTGGTTTGTTTGTCCTAAGCGGGCACAAGTGCTCCTTGCCATTATGCAAGTCAGATTCAAAGTGGAATGGGAATACTGAGTCTTGGGAAACTCTGATGAAGCTTTCATGTGTTTGCTTTCATGTGGCACCAATAGTCCTAGCTTTTGTGTCTGCAATCTCAGATGGCCATGCGTCATTTTGAGAAGGAAATGATATTATGTAATTGGTGTACACAACATAAGAGGGAGACATTATTCTGCAACTGTTGGAAACATTTATAATACCTACAAGTATGTGATTTTGTCTTGGCCACAGTTTTTCACTGGGTAGTGTTTGCAAAATGGACTTCTGGAAGAAGTTGCTCTTTCTGAAGAGACCTTTGTCTTCAGTAATTGTGTCTTCCTTTTTTTATGGGGTTGACTTACCAGAGAAGCAAAAAGGAAAAGAAAAGAAACATGTCTTCTTGGCTTCCTGCCTTTAATTAGATGGTCCCTATCTTTGTCACAGGGAGGAAAGAATGGCTGGGGAGTGAACAGCTTTATTTGATTTATTGTTTGGGGTTCTTCCCATTTCCTGGTGGTGTTGGTAGTGATGGTGGTGGGCTTTTTGATGCGATGCATTTCTCACCAAGTAAGCATCCATATTCCTTCTGCTGCAAATTGAATATGATATATTTGACAATTATTATTTTCTGATTATACAAGAAATATATGCCTTGCGGGGCTGTGTAATTTAGACTACTTAGCTTTTGTGGTAAGGCATGCTTTCAGTGCATTTTTAATTACATGCATAATATGCATGCTTCCTTCCTTTTCTGGGCCAGCAAAGACATGTTTCAATCTGGAGGGACTGTTTCCTGCAAGTTAGTCCAGAAATCCAACTATAAAAATCAAGATTAACTGGCTTTCTTCCTCTTTGGCTGTCTGGCTAGACTAATCAAAACTTTTCCATTAGGTGGCAGATTTAACAGATAATCAGAGTTGGAAGGGACTTTGTAGGTCATCTAGTCCAACCCCCCGCCCAAGCGGGAGACCCTACACCATTTCTGACAAATGGCAGTCCAATCTCTTCTTGAAAGTCTCAAGTGATGGCGCTCCCACAACTTCCAAGGGCAAACTGTTCCATTGGTTGATTGTTCTCACTGTCAGAAAGTTTCTCCTTATTTCCAGGTTAAATCTCTCCTTGTTCAGTTTCCAGCCATTATTCCTTGTCTGGCCTACAGGCACTTTAGAAAATAGCTTGACCCCTTCCTTCCTGTGGCAGCCCCTCAAATATTGGAAAACAGCTATCCTGTTTCCCCTGGTCCTTCTCTTTACTAGACTAGCCAAGCCCAGTTCTTGCAACCGTTGTATGTTTTAGCCTCCAGTCCCCTAATCATCCTGGTTGCTCTTCTCTGTACTTTTTCTAGGGTCTCAACATCTTTTTTGTAATGTGGTGAACAGAAACTGGATACAGTTATCTAGGTGTGGACTTACTAAGGCTTTATAGAGTGGTATTAGTACTTCCCTTGATCTTGATTGTATCTCTCTGTTAATACAATTTAGGATTGCATTAGCTTTTTTGGCTGCTGCTGCACACTGCTGGCTCATATTTAGCTGGTTGTCGACTAAGGTAGCAGGTGTAGGGAAAACAATGCCTAAAGAATGGAATATTTTATTCCTGCCAAGACTATGCAATTAAGATGAAGGGCTTCCCATTCCAAACAAGAACCAACTTTTTTTCTTGTATTGCTTTATGATGGAATGGAAAAGAACGGTCACATTCCTTATTCATGTTGAGTGGAATAACCTGATGGGAAGAATAGATCCTAATGAGGAAGTGAAATTTCCAGAGGCAAGTTTCCAAGGAGATGGTTGGCTGTATTGCAGGACTTGCAATGTATTTCTTAAAAAGTAAAGTATTTCAGCAAGCACTGATTATCACCTAAAATTATCCGAGAATCACTCTGGCCTCTTGTTTAGTAACAAATTATCCTGCATAGTTGAAGGTAGTATTCTCTCTCACCACTTTCATTTTTAACCTTTTGACCTCTTTTGGATGTAAGCAGCTGCTGATTCAATTTCAAGAGTGTTTTCTTCAACATGTAATCTTACATGGATTGTTATTTCTTAATTCCTGCATAATCTTTATGATTATGAAACTGTGAATCCATAATTTCTGACATTACAAATGATTAGTCCATCTTTCCTCCTGGGTTTGAAGCCTGAAAGGGATTAGCATGCCCTTGTACCCATACCGGGCCTTTAAGCAGCAGAGTATGTTCCCTTCTCCAGTTTCCTTGTCATTCTAAGATGCTCAAAAGCTGATGTTCTGTTCTCCCTCTTAGAAGGACTGATGCATCTTCATGCCTTGATGTATGAGGTTGTTATGTATTGGAGAAACATGAGATCAAATGATGAATAAAATTCCACCATTGGGGAAAGGTAGCTGCTGATGTCTGCAAGTTGGACTAGCTGCAAAACATTTGGATATACTATGAATAAATAGGGGGGTGGGATTCTGAAGCAGTCCCAATACCAGGCCTAGGTTTAGAGACAAATGCTATAAATAATGAAGACTCCATCACCTTCTAGCATGATGTGACAGTAAAATCACATAAAACGTTAGAGATGAAAGGTGGGTTGATGAAAATAGAAATTACCTTCTTGTGTGATACTTTGATGGGACTTTGGATTCCATTGAAGAGGAAACTGTCCTTTTCTCAGCTCTTGTCTTAGGAGGCAGCCTATTGTTGTAACGATGTGCACAACTACCTTTAATTAATTAATAATTCCTATGAGGAAAAATGAACCTCTGTGCAATAAATAATCATTTTCTCCTTCTATTCTTTGGTCTGTAAGAATGGCAGATGCTTTATAAATAAAAAATCAATGCATAAACCAAAAGATTAAAGAATTTCAATGTATAATTTATTTATCACAGTTAAATTTTATTCCTCCTTCCAGTTAGCTCAGAATGGCATTTAATTACCTATTCCTGTTTATCCTCTTAACAGCCATGTGATGATATAAAGAAGCTTCTGTACAGAAAATAATGTTTTCCCCTTGACACAATTTTAGGTGTATATATGCCTGGCTTGGCTAAGAACAATCCCTTATTTGAAAAGCATCTTTCTTTGAAGTGCTGACTTGCTCAAATACCGTTTAAAGAAGAAGATTGAAAAATTAAAAAAGAGCAGAAACCTTGAAATGGTTCATAAACAGTTAGCACTTGGATAACAGCGTAAGCATGTACATAGACTGCTGATGTATTTTCCTGCTAATTTTCCATGATGATATTAATCATATCATTTTTGGAGGGAGAGGGGGTTTGAAGCCTTGCCTTACTTTTGATGGAATACAATATTCCCAGAAATTTCCCACTTTTTTACTTGCCATTCTGGCACATACATATCCAGCTATGTTTTCTAGAAGTTGGCTATGTATCCTCTGAGTTTGGTGATGGAATTCAGAGCTAATTCATTGATGTTTAGGGATTCCCCGTGATACATTGAGTTATAAACCACACTCCAATTTGTGCATGCCCTTTTCTCATTCTTTTCATTCTTTAAAATTAAGTAAAATCCCATTGACTTTGGGAGCTGTCTGGAGTACAGTATCTATTTGTCTTGCTGCACCCACTAAGCCCTTTTCTGGTTTGGAATTTTGTTTCTTCTTTATTTCTATGTCTCCAAGGCCACACTAATAGCTGGACTATACAGGACATATGGGATGGCACTTGGACAATAAATAAGGATATGAATAACATTGTATTAAATAACCTAAATTGCTTATAAACATGGTCTTGTAAGTCTGTAATGCATATTCCAATTAATACTTATCTCTCTTGGTACTAAATATGAGCAGTGTTTCACCTAACTCCCAAACTCCTCTTCTTTGAATTTTTTATTCCTTGTGGGACATAAACTGGGAGGTGATATCTGTATTGGCATACTTTGATTGGAAGTTCCATTACTCAATTATTATAACCAATCACATTTAGTCCTAGTATACTGAGAGACCATTCACTTGGAGTCTCTCCATTTGAGCCTCCAAAGCAGTGTGATAGGCAGAGGGAATTTGAGAAGAATCTTTACGACTATTGTATATACAGAAATGGACCCAAATTATGTATAATAAGCAAACATATCTTTTTTTTCTCCCTTAAAATGTGTACTTTGGACAATTATGGAGGAAGGACTGCTTAATCCTTTTTTCTTTCATAGCTTTTTGTGCTCAAAAGCTGACAAGTATTGCTGATTAATATCCAGGTGGTCAGGAGGTCAAAGATGGCTTTAATTAATTTGATTTTTCTGAGCAAAGAGTCCATGACATCCTTTGGATGATGCCTTCTAGAATTTTATTTAGAATTCTTTCCTCCAAAGAAAGACCTTTGCAAAGTAATTGTTGACATGATAACCACTGTCCATCAGTTGACTCAGAATTCTGCTGTTTTAACATGAGATTTGTTTAGTAAATGATGAAAATGTGAATGAAAGAGATACTTTTTTCAACCTAGTGTCATCCCATCTGTAGGCCTATGACATCCAATATTTGCAGCCAGTTGACAATGTCTAGAGGGCACCATCTTGAGGAAAGCTGTTATTCTGAGGTTATAAGGTAAAGCAGGAGGACAATTGCTCCTCAAAGGATCAGGATCTCTTTGATATTAGCAATTGCAAAGCTGTGAACAGGCCTGTAGTATTTGGGAATATATTTCTTTCTGTGATATAAATGGGATTGTGTGGTGAGGGGAGGAAATAAGGTAAATGGAATTTATCATTTGCTCCAGTTTCTGAAATTTTCATTATTTCTAACATCATGTTTTGAGATAAAAACCAAGTGCTTTGCTTTTTTGAAAATGTGACAGGTTATTTTAAGTTCTTATTTTATGGCAGTTTTTCCTATCCATTTAAAAAAAAAAATAAACCTATAGCCAAAGTGCCCCTACTCCCAGTAATTTTGATTACAAAACAATATTTTGTTTTGTAATGCATCATAATCTACAGCAATGAAGGTGCCATAATCTACAACAGTCTCCTCTTTCTTGTTTTTCTTTAATTTCATGGTATTGTTTACACCTTTTCTTCCCATCTTTATTTCACAGTTGTCTGAGCATTTACGACAATATTTTTCCACCGTTCTCAGCCATCTGTGTCAAATACCATAACCCCTGTCTGTTAATATATCAACTCTGAGATGACTCAAAGACTATCAGAAATGCTCAGTAAGATGTAGTCGTCAACTATATGATACGTGTCATGAAATGCTATGTGAAGAAACAGGCAACCCATGCAAGATATTTTTTCATAGTGTTACGCAGAGTAGGAGTGACAACACAGTATATGATACACCTAAAAAACCTTCTCAGGATATCACAATTTACTTTTATTCAACTATGGAACACTTGGAGGATATACTGTAAATCAAAGAAACAAATGGAGGTTTAATATTTTTAGTGAGTGCACCACAGGTCAAGTCCAATTGGTGACATAATATTGCATTATGATAGACCAGTTGCATTATGATAGACCATTTATGCACTCTAAGAGGCATATTTTTATTTCTAGCCTACAGAACAGGGTAGCAGTCTGCAGTCTGCTAATGCTCTGGATGGCAAAATAGTCTGCACCTCTTCAAACTGTTAGCGGAAAAATCTCCTTTTTCACTCGCATTTATTCAGCTGCCCATCTACTGAAGGAATTCTGGGTGACAAAGAAAGATAAAAACAAATACAAAAAAAATAACAATTAAAAGAAAATTAAGTTGAAGCAACTGATAAAATTGAAGTGTGCCTGTTGGGCACACTCACATCAAAGCTCTATTAATATTTCAGTCTCAATGCCTTGTCATACATAGCTAAAGGGTAAAGGTTTTAGGTTAAAGTTAAAGGTTTTGGAGCTAGCTGAGCTAACTAGATTGGCGGTCTTCACATGGGGAAACATTGAAAAATGCCATCACAACAGCTCCAAGTGGTAGAATCTATTCTGTCATTTCATGGTCCTCCCAACTCTTTTTGCTGCAAAAAACAATAGCCATAGCAGTAGCACACATACTTATATAGTGCTTTACAGCGCTCTCTGAATTCATTTTGAAGGGTAGAGAAGGCACTTCATTCTGTGCATCAGTGGAGCCCACAAGTCTGATCTTCTGCTATCGAGGTTCTTCTGTGGCTGTATGAGTTGTTTATTTGTGTTGAATGTAGTTCAATTGTTTTCAGATAAGTTTCTCATAGATCTAATTGTATATAGAGTCATAGTGATGTAGCAGTTAGAATGTAGTATTGCAGGCTAACTGTGCCCACTGCCAGGAGTTCGATTCTGACCGGCTCAAGGTTGACTATGCCTTCCATCCTTCTGAGGTCAGTAAAATGAGGACTCTGATTGTTGGGGGCAATATGTTGACTCTCTAAACCACTTAGAGCAAAATTGGGAAGCAAACCCTAACCCTAACCCTAACCCTAACCCCTGCTACTTAGTTTAATGGGAGCCACCAAAACATAGGGACCTCTTTTGCTGTGGACCCAAGTGATCAAAACTGGGTTGGTGCATCAGATTGGCCTTTTGAGAATAGGACCACTTAGTGCAGTGTTTCTCAACCTTGACAATTTAAAGTTTGAATTCCACAGTATTTATATTCCCATCCTCATGGCTGGCAATGGAATTCTGGGAGTTGAAGTCCACACATCTTAAATTTGCCAAGGTTGAGAAACACTGGTTTATATGTTATATGTAATTCCAATCATTGTATTTCAGCATTGTGTATGGACCATGGCTTGTTCATTGCCTTAAAAGTACATTGTGTCGGTATAAGAGGGATTCCAGTTTCAGTTCAGAAAAAGAAAAGTTTTGTTCAGCTATCAGAAATCTTGCTCTGTACTTCTACAAACTCCCACTGGCATTTAAACCTACCAAGAGTATTTCCATGGTGCAGAGACGTAGTATTGCCCTGGTGCTTTCCTCTACAATCACTGCAAGTATTACAGCTCTGATACTTACTTTTATTAGGAGCCCCTCAACCCTTTTATTAAAATAACTTTTTTTTCCTATTATGGTCATCATCGCCTCATTATAACTCCATTACCTATGCCAACTCCATTACTTTGAACAACAACTGCCTTGCAATCCATTATCTTTGTTATCATCTCCTCTACAGTTGTTATCTTCACCTTTTCTTTTTCAGTCATCACCTCGCCACAATTACAGTCCCATTATTGATAGCACTGTACTTTGCTACAGACTTAATTATGCCCATTACCATTTTGTTATCTCTTTCTTTCTGGCAAATCTGTATCTTCTTCACATTAGAAAAAGAAGCACCTTTATGACCATCCATTAGAACTTTAGGTTTCTTCCTTTCTGCATTTTGCTCTTTACCTATAACTTGTTTTAAGACCAGCTGGTTTTAAGACCAGCATTCACGCTTGTCATCATTTTGCAATTGCAATTTGATTGTCATTTACTGTCAGAGCTGTGTTCATCCACCACAGTTTTACAAGTTACATTCTTAGTACATGGGAAATGGAAGGGAATATGACAGCATATTATCCATTTTATTTTGGTCTTCTTTTCATACTAACCATCCCTTCTTTTTCATTGTTATTATCTTCACCTTATTCCACCATTATCTTTCCTCTATCATGATCATCATTATTCCCATTATGTTTCCCTTATTCTTGTTTATATCTCCACTGCAGATTTCACAATCTCTGAGATCATAATGTTTGTGAACTTACCAATGGTCTCTCTGGAGTAACAGAAAGTACCACCACCTCTTTATTGCAATGCCACCTTTAATCACCAATGTCTCTTGACTACACTGTCATGCCATTCTCTCATTATCCCTGCAATGCCAGCTGGTCCTGCATGGAATTACTCTTTTTTTAATTCATAGAATTTCCTAATTTTCTGCAATGGCAATGCTAAATATTTTTTACATTCATTATATAAACTTAGTGAAACCTCAATGTAGCAAATCCCCATTTAGTAGAAATGACCAGAGAGAGAAAATCTATATATTCACCAAGTGCCAATGTTAACTTGATCATTCTACTCCTCATCTTCATCTAGCAGGCTTTGGATGATACTGGTATGTCCCAAAATTATTTCTGGTCACCCCAAGAAATAACCAATAAATCAAGTGTGCCTGAAGTAATCTGGCCAAGGACTTTAGGTTTATGTTCGGTTTTTTTCATTTGCAGTGACTTATGTCATTTACACAGTGATGTCATTAACAGAGAAGGGAAATCATGTCATTTGCATACAAATAGTACAATTTACTTCATGTGCATATTGATATCACTACACAAATGACATAATTTGCACTTTAGCAGGCTTTCAGGAGTAACAGTCCACCTATTTCCCACTTGGTCCATTATATCAGGTTTTACTATACTTAACTATTTTAATTGCACCTACCTGACAGATACCAAGCAGTAAATAACTATATTTGTTTCAGTCCTAATGCATAGCATACTCAAGGGAATTTGCTTTTTCACTTGGATTCTTATCTTTAATAGTTACCTTAACACCAGTTGTTTTTTATTATTTAGTTCATGAACCAAAACCATGCCAATCAGGCACCACTAATCAAGTTGAGGTAGAATGAGGCAAAATTATTTCTATTTTTAATCAGTACTAGTCATTCCAGAGGCATTGCTCTTTTGACCTCTCATGACAGATTGCTAGTTACATCTTATGGCTCTGTCATCAATATTTCTTTCGGAACTTGTGGAAGAATCCCTCTCTCCCTCTTTCCCTCCCTCCCTCTCATCCATCCATCCATCCATCCATCCATCCACCTACCCCTTGATTAAAGATATCTTTATCGGGCAAGGCATCAGCCCAAGACATCACATTTGCACACTGTGCGGTTTGACTTATTTTGAGAAAGAGAAGATAAATGCTCACATGCAATAATTGGGGCTCCTTTGGGAGCAACAGCAATATGAAAATAAAATTAGTAAATGAAAATATTGGACCAAGTTATATCAACATCTTTCATGAATAATTCCTACTGTGACTTTGTGCTAGTAGAGTCTTAACACATCCTGCTAAAGAATAATCATTGTCTCTCATTGTTCGGTCTTTTAAAATTTAGGAATGGTTTAATCTGTCCATTTTGGTTTCTTATTTTCCCAGACTTAAACTCACTTTGACCAATTTGCACATCAGAATGAGGGTTTTTTTCCCCCTCACATGAAAATCCATATATAATTGCTTGCATTTTATTAACATAAAACTTTAATTAATTCAGCTTTGTTTAATATGTATTTCAGGAAGTGTTCTGTAATGATATGCATTGTTATTTATACATTATCAGCTTTTCTTACCTGTGGCTTCCTATGTATTGGGCTACAAATCCTGTAATTCTAAGCTAGCTGGCCCTTCAGTCTTTTCAGTTGGGAATTCTAGTAGTCAAACACTAACTTTGGAGCTTGGGAAACTGCAGTTTATATTTGTAATAGAAAACTGTACAGAAGTGTAAATTTTGAAGGGAAAAACACTTGTCAAATAGCCTGGGGGAGTGAGAGTTACGAGTCAGTTTTGTCTCCTAGTAACACCTTGGATGGGTCCGTGCACTTTTCTTGGTAAGATTTTCAGAAATGCCTTCTTTCTAGGGCTGAGAGATATTAACTGGCCCAAGGTCATCCAGCCATCTTTCATGCTAAAGTAGGCCTGGACCTCATGATCTCCTGGTTTCTAGCCCAGGGCCATCTAACTACTACACCAAACTGGCTCTCACTCTATTGTTTTAGATATGTCAATTAGGTAGCTTTTGACCTGGACACATTTCCCTCACTCCTGCTTAAACTTACTATGCATGAGGGAGAAAAGAGATTGACTTCTGGAACATTAATAGATCTACTTTCCACTGCTAGCTCTCAGTTTGACTCTTAAATGTTAAAGAGAAACGGTTACTCCCCACTGCATTAATACTACACGACTCCATAAATTTGTATTGATTTTGTGTGTGTGTATTCCTTTCCTTTCCACGTGTTTCAATAGTTATGACAGCAAACTCTAATTGGTAAGAAAAGAAGGAGCTGCCTTGAGTCTTGTGTACTGAAGGTTTTTGTTGTGTTCCCTGACTGACTACAGTCTCCAATCTGGTCCGCATTCCTGGCGGGAGCACCGACCGCTCCCATTGGTTGATGCCGTTTGACAGCCGGCTATAAAAGGAGCTGTCAAACGGCATCAGCTGTTGCCACCAGCTGGCTGCCAGCCCAGCCGCGGCAGCCGCGGCAACCCGTTATGCTTCGAATAAAGCAATGTTAGCCTTTAGCTCCGTGTCTGCCTCGTGTGTCCGCCGCTACACAACAGTTTTAGTTTAGTAAATGCAACAACAGGCTAGAAAGGAACAAAGGAAGGGATCTGTTTTTCCTATCACTTTCACTTCATGCACACCTTACTTATTCATGAATTATGCAATGTAACTGCAAGTAGCCCTGACTTCAGGGGTGGGGGATTCAAATTTTTTAACAACTGGTTATGTGGGTGTGGCTGGGTGGGTTTGGCCATGTGACTGTGTGGGCGTGGCTTCTTCTTTTTTTGCACCCCCCCCCCTGTGCTCCATTTTTTTGCCTGGGGGGGGGCTTTTTGCTCCCAGGAAGCTTCCCTGAGGTCCAGGAAGGCAAAAAATGGAACATGGGGGGCCCATGCAGCGCCCCCGCTGCATTTTTTCCCTCCTGGGCCTCAGGGAAGCCTCCTGGGGGAAAGAGTAAGACAACTAAGGGGATCCCGGCACAGCTGATCATTGGAACAGCTGATTATTGGGATGGGAAAAAAAGAAACACTTTAAGGAATGACTGGCAGGGGAGAATGCAGTCAGCGATGTTGGGCATGCGCACAATGTCATGCATGTGCAATAAGGACTGATTGGGAGGGGAGGGGTGGGCTGAGAGGGGCGGGGCAGCCAGGGGCATGATTTGCTGGTTTTCCGAACTGTGCATAATTGTAACAACCAGTTCTATAGAACCGGTCCAAACCGGTAAAATCCCACCCCCCCTTGCCTTGTTTACTGTACACTTATTCAGCAACCATTTAATGGTATGATGGTGCAGAACAACTTAAGATTGCTCCTTGTAGTTGTCACATGATCATGATTTGTGTTCCATACTAGCAGGCTTGTAGGCCTGCATTCCTATTGGTCTGGAAAAGCCGGGCCGTGATTGGACAAAACTAAGCGTTCTGATTGGTTCTTATTCGGCTGCCGCGATTGGGTAAAACCAAGCGCGGCAAGCTCAAATGCATGTCATAGGCTGCCTAGCCGCAGCCAGCTCTATAAAAGGAGCTGCCTCGGCTGGGAGTCTTGTCTCAGTATCTGGTTTCCTAATAAAGAGCTGTTGTCACTACTTCGAGTCACTACTCCTTGGGACCCACCATCCAGACATAACAATTTGAGCACTTAGCGACTGACTCAGAATTATGATGTCATAGTATTCTCCAGGCATATTATCTTATTTATCATGTTTCTATACCATCTATCTCAGCTAACTGACTCTGGGTGCTCATTGCCATTCGCAACTTTCACTCCTGGATTCCAACAAGTTAGGTCAATGCCTACATGGATTTAACTAACAACAATAGCTGGGGGCTTCTGGAACTGCCACTGTGTGCAATCCTGTGACATTGCACCTTATGACTGCTTCACTTAGTTTTTTATTTTTATTTAATCTGCTTTTTTTTTTTTTTTTTACATACAGCTCAGGGAGACAAACGTGCCAATACTTTTTCTTCCTCCTCTTTTCCTCACAACACTCACCCTGTGAGGTGAGTTTGGCTAAGAGTTACTGGGTTAAAGTTACCCACCCAGCTGATTTTTCTTGCCAAAGTGGGACTAGAACTGAGTCTCCTGATTTCTTATGTGTCTCCTACACATAAATTAGTCACTGTGTGACAGAATTCCTGGTCCCAATTACTGTCAGTGAGTGTTAGCCCTCCCATATCTTTATAGTAAGTGAGGATTACCTGTACTGCCTTAGATCAAAAGGAATCAGTGCAAATTGTAGATATTGGTGGTAAAATAAAATAATATATACAAAAGTACATTAATTAATTTAAGGTGGTAATGGTGCCATTGACTCCTCAGGTGCCTTCTAAAAATTACAGGTAATCGTCATTTAGTGACTGCCTTTGTCAGCAATCGTTCACAAATATAACAGTGATAAAAAGTAACTTTACAACCAATGCTTGTGTTTATAATCTTTATAGTGTCTCTCTCTCCCCCCTCCCTCCCTCCCACCCCTCTCTCACACACACACCCTGTGCATCTTTACAATCAATTAATACATGGTCCCCCATTCCTTCTCCCACCTCTGCAGAATGGAAAGATTGCCTAAACAAGGTGTCTCTTTCTGAATTGCTTTTTCCTGCATCTTAGCACCCGATCCTCTGTTGTGGGCATTTCAGTCTTTCCATTTTTGTGCCTATAATGGTCTCTCAGCAATAAACATATACAGTATAACAATAAGCTCCTGTGGCTCTTTTCTGATTGACTGCCATGCTCACTTGATTTTTCACTTAGTGACTGCTTCACTTAATGATTGAGTTGCCAATTCCAATTGTGGTTGCCAAAAGAGGACTGCCTGCATTGTATTGTTCTTTTCAGTTATAGCCCTTTCTATCATACCACAATATTGTTTAATCATGATAATGATGAATCCACTTCAGCATTAAATGCTTTGTCGTGACTCAAGCAATTTGCTGGGAAACGTTAAAAAATATTATACATATGGGAAAAAATTAAAAAGACAGAATATTGTATTTCCCTAAAGGAGAAATGGAGATATTCTAGAGGCAGAAAGCACCCGCCCCCAGTCTTTCTTAATAGCCCACAGCAGATGTCAGCACTTAAAGAGATAAAGACCTTATTGAAAGAGGAAGACAACTATCTAGATGGCTCCATTCATAAGCAAAGCAAATATTGCCAGCAGAAGCCCATTCAAGACAGGATATTTTGAAACTCATTGGAGCACAGCTAACAAAGGCAGAATGGGTTAGAAAGCTCCTCACCCAAGATCCAACACAGGACAAAAGCCATTAGCCACAATAGGAATTGCCCAACACCCTTTCAGAACACAAGCCCCTTCGTTGCACAATCCACCCCCTCCCCAGCAGCATTTCAGGACCTGTATAAAATCCTGGCACTGATCTAGTTAGTTGTTCAGCTGACCCAGAACCACAAACCCTGGTGGTTCTATTCATCAATAAGTGGACCTTATTGCCAACCAGCCTCCAGCTTCCATTTTATTTCCAGCGTCTTTCTCCCAGCTTGAATCAGAACCAGATGGATTTTCTTTTCAACAACTGGGTATGTTCTTTTATAGGGTTAGTGGAGTAAAAGACTGTTGGTTTCTGAATAATGTTTAGAAAGCATAGAATGGTCATTTTGTTAAATAAATAAGTGATGCAGTTGTAAGGCGCAACATCATGTGACTGCATCGATTTATGATGGCAATTCTGGCATCCCTGTAGCCATGGTTAGCTGAATCTTGTGTGGTTGCAGTGGCCCATGGTCACATGATTTCCATTTGCTACCTCCTGCCATCCCTGTTACTTTTGATCATTGGAAGCTGATAGTGAAGAGGGATCACTTGATGTGGAATTGTGCTCACACTGTAATTGTGAGCCAGTGCACCTCCTCTGTAGCAGTGTCTGCCTTCTGAAATAAGCCGCTTCCCTTCCTCATGCCAGATCCATATGATCTCTAACTCTGCTGTTGTTTAGAAGAGCCATGAAGACCTGGCTCTTCACTCAGGCCTTTGGTGAGGAAGAGGGACACCCCTCACGTTTTCACATTCACATCTCTTATATTTTATTGATACTTATCACTATTATTTCGCTTTATTGTTGTGAGCCTCCTAGATGAGTTGAGAATCATACAATATACAAATTTAACAAGTTATTGAATTAACTGTTATTATCCATCAGCCCTCTGGTTATCTCCTTTCCTTATTCTCTTGCTGGTGTCTCCTACAAATCGTTTATGGGATGTAATACACAATGTCAGCAAGGGTTTGAGTATTGCATGTAGTCTTTCATTCACAACATGCTTTTGTCTAAAACAAATGTTCCCTGTAGTTGATTAATAGGGCCAACACCACGTTGTGCTATATATTGAATCATAACATACCCAATTGTGCAGATGGCTTTGGTTTCCTATGGGTTGTCTAAAAATAGCTCTTTATGTGGTAAACAAAAGTTTTTCTGGAGTGCAGGGGGGCTGGGAGGGTGTTAAAAAGACTTCAGCATGCAGCCAAAATAACTAGTTCTTTAAAAAGTTTTGTGCAGTCACGGCCGTTGATCATATCCACGGGGTACCTCACAAGGGAGAAAGAGATATATAGAGCTTGTGGAAAGCTCTGAAATTAAAGAGGAGCTCCAGTTTGTTTCTCTTTCCACCACATCAAGACTAATGGCAAGAACTATATGGATAAGGTTGTTTTATGCTCGACATTTGAAAACACTGAATTAGGTTAGTAAATTATTCAAAGTATTGACAAAGGAGAATACATGTTCATCAGGATTGGCATGAGAGATCCTTGGTTTTCCCTCAGCTTGCTTGTTTTCTTGCAGACGTTTCATTACCCAAACTAGGTAACATCATCAGCACTAGCACCTAATTTGGGTAATGAAACCTCTGCAAGAAAACAAGCAAGCTCAGGTAGCACTAAGGACCCCTCAATTCAAAGTATGATTTGTGTGAGCTCATCAGTGGTCAGGTAACAGAGGAATACAGCAGCACTCTCAACATGAACAAACATAGCAATAAGCTTTTATTTCCAGTCATGAAGTAACCAGCACCCTTAAGTGACTTACTTGAAAATAACTTGATCAACTATTATTTCCTTACGTTCATGTGATTATGAAGCCTTCATGCAGTCTAGCAAAATCTGGCACCCAATCATTAGCTGCTGTATGCATGTTAATGTCTTTGGGCTTGCTATTTAGGCAGCCTCCCCCTTCCCTGACAAGGTCTACCATCTGAAAACGATTTGTCAGATGTGGTAAAAAGCCTGAAGCTGGGATCCGAAGCATATTCAGATCTACTTAGTGCCTTGTGTGGGTCCTGAGTCCTGCAAGGCTTTGGTTAAATGCAATTCACAGATGGTAAATGATCCTTGGGCTTCCCAATACCTCAGAATAAGCTGACAGAACAGGAACAAAAGCCTTGCCATTAAAAGGTAGATGTAGAATAGTTGTGCAGAGTAGAGTTCTCCTTTTAGTTTGTCACAACTTCTTACCAAATTGAACCAGCAAAGCACTACATGCTGAAGGACAATGAAGGAAAAATAAAGGTAGTCCAGTACCTGCTACGTGCTACAACAGGCTATTTGAAGTTCCCAACACACGATATGCTTCTTGATTCAGTTCTCCAAAACAACTGACGTTTATCAAGCCAAAACTTCTGAACCACCTAGAGAGAGCAAAAGAGACATGTAACAGATTACATCTTCTCATTCAAAGGGAACAACAGAGTTTTGGGAGAAAAGAGCTTTTTTTCTCCTTAACTTATTAGAATAACTTCAAGACTGCCTACTTTTAGACTGTTTTGTCTTTCCTTTTATTTAATTCTTACAAGAAAAGCAGAAATTGCAACTGGTTTCTGAATTACTTCATCTGACACTTGTCCCCAATGAGAATATTCAATTCAGTGGTTCAGGAGAAAGGATAAAGCACTTTTGAATTGGAAATTAATAGTTATTAAGCCAAGAAATATGCACAAAATATGGGACAAATCTTGTATTTCCTTCTGAAGTCAGTTTATACTTTAGAAACACACCTATATTCATTACGGAATACTCTAAGTCATAGTCATTACAGAATATCTAAGTCTGTCTAAACCTGAGTACCAAAGCAGTAGAGATTCAATTTACAACAGAATAGACCTTGGAGGTCTTCTAGTCCACCCCCTGCTCAAGCAGGAGAACCTAGACCATCTCAGACAAGTGACTGTCCAGTCTCTTCTTAAAAACTTCACGATTTCTGGAGGCAAGCTATTCCACTGGTTAATTGATCTCAGTATTAGGAAGTTTCTCCTTAATTCCAGGTTGCTTCTCTCTTTGATTAGTTTCCGATCATCTTCTTTGTGGAAGCCCCTCAAATACTGGAATACTGCTATCATGTTAACCCTAATTCTTCTTTTCTTTAGACTAGCCATACCCAAAACCTGCAACTATTCTTCGTATGGTTTAGTCTAATAATTTAAACATTACTAATCCAATAATGATAGGCCTGAGGAAGCCATATTGCTCCCCAAGAGCATAAATCTTCCACATGTACAAACTTTCAGCTTAAATATAGGAGAAGCCAAGAATTTTTCTTTTCCAGTAGAAGAATTATTTTTCTTCTGCCTTATTGACAAGAAGTGGCCCTAAGATTTTTAGAGTTTCATAGGACATGGGGCAAATGCAGACTGCTTGTGGTCAATTTCTGGCAATGTAGAAGATGGGCTTGAAGTGGCTGGTAGAAATTTTGGAGGAAGAGAAAGTATCACTAAATAAATGGTCGAATATCCCACAGGTGCATTTTCAAGAGGAAACTGGACTTTCTTTGTTTTTCTTTGAAGATGTTTCGCTTCTCATCCAAGAAGCATCTTCAGTTCTGACTGAATGGTGGGGAATGGAAGAATTTATATTCCTTGCAGTCATCTGGTCATTAGTCATCCTTCCATTCCCCACCATTCAATCAGAACTAAAAAAGCTTCTTAGATGAGAAGTGAAACATCTTCAAAGAAAAAACAGAAAGCCCAGTTGCCTCTTGAAAAAGCACCTTTGGAACAACCATGACCTGCATGACTGAGAATCTCCATACACAAATTGTCTAATAATCTGTGGTAAAAAACGACCCAAAATTTGAATCATAATTTTCAGTGTAAGATTTCAGAGATGTAATATTGTATTATTCAGGGATTGTATTATTTCTCTTTATTTTATTTTATTTAGATGGAAAATTTAAAATATTGCAAAACAATTCACCCCAACTGTAAATGCACAATGATTCTTATTCCCATCAGACTTTGATTGGAATAACTTCTGTTGTAGAAATTAATTAGGGTTGCTCCACCCCAGAAGATTATTATTATTATATTTTTAACATATACTTGTGAGCTGCCTGAGTAGGACTGGACTGAAGGAGTGCCAAACTCTCCTCAATAAATACATGAAAAAAATGTAAATGTGAAAATGTCTGCACAAACTGGCCAATCATTTCATAGTTCATGCCTATGTGCTGCATCCACATGGCCTCTTTCTTGGTTTGTAGCAGATTTCTGTGCAGGCCTATGCAGAAAAGACTTCTATTGAAGCAAAGTGGATCTTGACAACTTTGAGGTTCTGCAGCTTTCTTCATTCTAAGGATTACATAGGCCTAATCAAGACAGAATCAGAATTGAGATGGAAGTGTCTAGTTTGATGAACTAGGAGCTTCTTAAGCCTAGCAGAACATAACTTGCTTCTGCATGAAAAGTCTTTCCTCAAGCTTTGGTAATTCTAGGATCATTCTCTTTTTCATACAGCGGACAGCCAGTTTTTTCCTATGTTGTTGTATTATTTTTATACACATCCCCTGCAATCAATGGATCTTTTCTTGATTGCAGGCTGCATGTCAGAAGGAGTGAACGGGATGCTTTCGTTCCGGCCAACAGCATCCTAGCTCTTGTAAAAGCCAATCCTATTTGATATCATGTTTCTGTACAAATCCAAAATAGAAAGGGGCCTGTTATTCCACTAATAAGATAATTGCTTCACATTCAGGTCCCAGAGGGATTGGTGAACACTGAAGGATGAAACCATACAATGATCTTGCAAGGGAAGCAAATGTTATTAGCCGCATTTTTACCCATGGGAATGGGAAAGCCTGAGGAAGGAAAAGAAGTTGGTTTAACTGAGGGAAGGAGCCCAATCCAACATGGCAATATCAAATATGTGTAGGTTTTTTTTTTTCTGGTGTAACTAATGGAGCACCATCTATCTCAGTTACTTCTCTTTTCGATTGTCATTCTTTAAATCCTGCTACCTGCCTCCAAAACCCTAAATTGAATCTGACAAATTTTGGAGACAGGCAAATGGAAGATTACCGCAGTACAAGTTCAATCCCAGTTGAGTGAACATCAGGTTTTTCCAAGGCCACCGCAAGCCTGAGTTTACCCTTTGTTTGGGATGAGTACAGAGAGGAGAAAAAGAGAGAATCTTGCTCTAAAATAGCAGCTGTGCTAATGGTCATGGCTGTTAATGATTCCAGATTTGGGAAGTTAACAGCTGCTACTGAAATATGTTGCAAAGGATGAAAAACTGAATGACAAGTGAAACAGTGATGCAACACGTAGAAGTGTGTTTGCTTTCAAAAACCCACCAAATGTCCAGATCGAAAAACAAATGAAAAAATCCCAAATGTAGGTTCAGAATATTGAATAGAAATATTTCCCATCATAAGCTGATATTATTAATGGCAGGAGATCAAAGGTTGCTGCTTATTTGAGTGGTTTCATTAGCCAAGAACAGAGTATGTGTGGAATGATTGACCTATTCCAGAATCATAATTGAAAAAGTAGAAAAGGGAAAGTAGCATTGCCTTCTAAAGTCTGGGGAAAACCTATATACATCTAAAGATCTTATACTATGCTGCTGCCCAAGCTTACATCAGAGCATCTGCCCATTTCCAAAAGGAAAAAATGAAAACAGAAAGGCAGAGATTGCAAGTCTGGTAGAAGAACTAAAACTTCTTTGTCAGAGGTAGCTTTCCTATATTTCCCGGTGTTTCTTACAGGGGTGGGATTCAAATTTCTTAACAACCGGTCCTGTGGGTGTGGCCTAATTTATGGGTGTGGCTTGGTGGTCATGTGACTGGGTGGGCATGGCTTGTATGTAAATATTGTAAATATTTATGTAAATATTGAATTTTTTATTAAAAAGGGGCAACTTTTACCCAAAATCAGCCAAAGCAGGCAGGCAGATTGAGCTGCTCACAGAATCACAGATTCACTTAGAGATCTATCTTTCTGCAATCTATTGCCTGAGTCTGCACTGAAAAATAGAAGCTTCCGTCCTAAGGAAGTTTCAGCTCTGCTTTTAGATTAGCTAGAAAGCAAGAAATCCAACAATTTCCTGCTTTCTAGCTAATCTAAATATCCCCTCATAGCTGATAGTTGGAACAGCTGATGGTCATGAAAAAAAAAAGGGGGGGAAATAGCAACTTACCAAAAATTAGGCGAAGGCACAAGGCAGGCAAGTTGGATGGCATGCATTCCAGGTAAGGAGTGAGTGGGAGGGGAGGGGAGGGGCGAGGCCAGCCAGTGGCATGATTTGCCGGTTGTCCGAACTGCACAGAATCGTAACAACTGGTTCTATAGAATCGGTCCGACCAGGTAGACCCCTGGAGCGAGGATTTATATAAAACCAGTTACTGTATATCTGTAATGGAGAGACAACTTTGAGTGTGAATGCTTAATTCTGTAGTCATGATGCAATCAAAATAGTAGTTATAGGAACCACTGTGATCATAGAAATACCTTGTACATATAAAATTCCTTACTTAGGTTTCTGTTTTTATTTAAGTAGGATTTTAAGTGACACAAAATTTTTGTTTTCGGTATTGCCTGGATTGATTCTGGACTAATGAGAGTATATGTGAGAGAATAGGACTACCAGCTCTGATCCACAAAAACCCGGATTACCACTACATGGCAGCAGTTGCTTTCTGTAATCTCTTGGCTGCTATCTAGTGACCATCTGGATGTTTCGTAGACCAGAACTGAGTTCTAGACCTAGAGAGTTCATGAGAGAGCATTCTTCGAGAAAGACAGAAAAGTGTACCTGGCATGATGACATTTTCTGAGGTAGGGAAAAGAACTAGAATGTGATTCTGAAAAAGATATTAAAAATGCAGATTAGATTGTTATTTTGAGGCTTAGGTCCCTAGCGTTTACTTAGACTGTTCATCCAGGTATTATCTTTTAATTTCCATATTGTTTGTTTTCTCAAGATTTGGGTGTTTTGTGACTGGCTAAATCTATCTGTATTGTGGAGATGGACTACCATAACAGTGGAACTAATGTTTTCACATGAGCTAAATATATCTATTGGTCAATGGGTGGGGAACTTGTTCTCATATTTATCCAAAAATAATCCCCACAATGAGAGACTTACCCTTAAGGTTTACTTCCAAGGACCTTTCTCTGCTTGATCAAACTACCACATAACCATGCTAGGGCAATTTCCCTTTTCTGGCTGTGCTCCATGTTGTGTATGAGCAAAACAGCCATATATCATCCTTAGTGGTACCAATCTTAAAACAATATTTTGCAGTATATACAGATATTAACTTTTGTCATTCATTTCCTTGGAAAGAATTCAGGTGACTGCAATGCTTTCAAACAGGAAATAGAGATAGAATAGGGCTCCTCAAAGCAGATGTAATGGACTGCAAGAATATCCTTGGGAGACATGAGGAAAAGCTGCAGCCTAAACAATGATCTGATGAGAGAAATCTGAGTCCAATGGAGAGATGGAGATGGAGAAATTATGTCCCTAGTTCTCTGGAAAATAAAGGTGGTGTTGTGAGGGGGAGAGCTTTGAGATTTGCAAGACTGATGTTATGCTTTTGAGGTAATCCAGATAGGAAACCAAAACCATGAGTACTAATAACACAATCTTGCAATATTTAAAGCTTCTTCTAATTCTAATGGACTTTGAATGGGGTGGACAAGAAGGTAGAGTGGGAGATCATCAAAAGCATATATAAATAATAAAAATTGTCAATGAAAAGCTAGTATATTAAAGACATAATTTACTTCAAATGCCCACAATATTGCTTTGTCCTGTTTTTGAATTACCCGTAGAGTAAGGATATGTACCCAGGAAGGAGCGTTCTCCAAATGCTGCCCACCCAAAATGGACAGTCCCTTACCTGGTCCATGCCCCATGAAACTCACATGAGAAAGGGCCTAAATCAGAGGTGGTATTTAGCAGGTTCTGACCAGTTCTGGAGAACCAGTAGCCGAACTTTTGAGTAATTCCTCTGACTAGCCCCGCCCCATCTATTCTCTGCCTCCCAAGTTCCAGCTGATTGTCTGGGTTTTTTGTTGTTGTTGTTGCCCTGTACGGGAGAATGGAGCTGGAAAGCAGGTTAGTGGGGTGGGGAGGGAATAGGGATTTTACAGTATCCTTCCCCTGGAGTGGGGCGGGAATGGAGATTTTGCAGTATTCTTCCCCTGCCATGCCCACCAAGCCACACCACACCCACCAAGCCACGCCCACAGAACCAGTAGTAAAAAAAATTGAATCTCACCACTGGCCTAAATGTAGGATTCCATCCTAAATGTGGCGTATTTGAAGTATGTTGAGGTTATTGTGATCTCTCCATAAATAACTTTTCCCATTTTCTTTTGCTGGGAAACTGATTAAAATCTCCATTCAAGTGTGTTTTGAAAGCAGAGATTGTTGGAATGTGACAGAATAGAGTATCTGCTCTCAATAGTAACATACAACACTGTGGAATTGTTCTGTAATTATATTTATTTCTGATTTCTCTTGTCCAGCCTCTATTCAGCAGCTGTATATTGTTCATCGAAGTGATTAATTCAACTCCTTGAACTACTATGACATCTGATAACTTTGCAGTAGCTGGAAACTTTTGATACACATTTTGATGCATTTTGAGGTTATTGGTGTTTGTCTGCTTCTACAGAGAACAGTAACATAATCAAGACTCTTGGTAACTTCATCATTTGGTATTTAGAGCATGAACTGATACCTTTGTTTCTTACAAGCATCATTTGCTTCTTTGATTCTTTTCCACTGAATTAATGTCTTTGGAATGCTAACATTTAATGAAGATCATTTTGTGTCCAAACATTTTCTTTGCACTTTGACCATTTCTGAGATAGTAATGGGTAAATTTCCCCACTGATCATGCTATCAAATAAGGTCAAGATAACTTAATAGGAAGTGAATCTCTTCATTTATAAATTGAGTTAACTCATTTAATAGCCAAGCTGTTTTTTTCTTTAATTTGACAGTAAGATAGTCACATCTGGGCTAGAAAAACTTAGAGAGCTACTAGATCAAGAATGTCAAACTCATATCATCATGGTGGCATCACGTGACATCTTGGAACTTTCCCCCTCTTTGCTAAACTGGGCCTGGGCTTGGCCAGTGCGTGATGCATCCGGTCCGCAGGCCAGGAGTTTGACAGCCCTGAACACCCTGTTCTAAATAAGAACCCAAATTTTGATGATCCAAACATTTTCCCAAAAAAGCATTTTGTCCATCATCAATCCCCCTTACTAGACTTCAGTGGATAATCTGATTCTGGTGACAAGATTAAGCCAGCACGGGATGAATCTTGGTTTACTTCTCTCTAATAGCAGGTACACTATATAGAAAAATAACACCTAGTCCTATCAGTGACTGAGAAACTTAGTTTTCCTAAGGGCTAGCATAAATTCTCATAGGAAAAATATATGTCCTGGTTAATGCATGGCCTACTGTGGGGCTAATATTAACTTTGTTAGGTTTTACGAAGTGGACCCAAACTTCCTTGTTTATCTTGGAAAAGTAAATCTACAAATAAGGGGGCACCACCAAGACATTAAGCCAATCAAGATAGGGAGATAACTTTCTTCTCTTCTACTCAAGATGTACTCTTTCCAGACTTCATCTGTACGACAGCAACTCAACTGGCCTACCCTAACAAGCTGATGTCATACTCTGCCCTATTTAAATAATTAAATATGCCCCCAGCCTGCCACTCAAAGTATACTTGGCCTTAATTTCATGAATGGGCATATTTTTTTCTATTATGGGGGTAATCTTACCTATTTAGGAGTAAAGTCCATGGAACTGAAAGAATTGTAGTTCTGATGAGATATTAAAAGGTTATTACTCTACAAAAAGTGCTAAGTGGGAAAAAGTCACATATTTTAGCTGAAAGTAACAAAGAAAGCCCAAGGTATAATTTCAAAATGCAGAAAACACTGCAAAATGTTGCTAGAAAATAATTGTGAATAATTGGCTGTTCAAAATTTATTAAAGAATATGAAACTTTTGCTGCAATATTCAATGATTTTTTTAAAAGAAAAAAATTAAAATACATATGGGTAACCATTAGAAATTCTTCTCAAGATGTTTTCAAATTGCTTGATAATATTTGAACTCTAAAAATAGGAATCTGGATCAAATTTTAATTGTAAATCGGTGTGTAAGGTCAATACATGTGAGAGAGTATAAGAGAGAGGAAGGAAGAAAGGAAGGAAGGAAGGAAGGAAGGAAGGAAGGAAGGAAAGAAAGAAAGAAAGAAAGAAAGAAAGAAAGAAAGAAAGAAAGAAAGAAAGAAAGAAAGAAAGAAAGAAAGAAAGAAAGAAAGAAAGAAAGAAAGAAAAGAAAAAAGAAAGAAAGGAGGTAAAATGAGTTTTGATTTGTCTATAATAGGCTACAACATTACAAGTATAAAAATGGGAAAATGTGATCCTCATAAAACTTATACATGTTAACAAGGACTGGTAGAGTTTGCTATCAAAATATTCTACAGCATTATTAATCTGATGCCACACAACTAAATGTGAGAGGTTCACATTTGATTGTTTGCTTTAACTGTGCAGGAAAGAAATGTCTTTACTGACCTGGCAAACGTTAGTGTTCTCTCCCATAAATGGTTTTGTTATATACAGATATCAACAAATTAGAAATGAACCTTTCTCTTTTTTTAGTTTTTTTTTTTTGAAATTTTCTGGTTCAAATAGGCTTCATGAAATCAGCAGAATGACTCCCATTATGTGTCTCTGTAAACTTGTGGGGTTACTGGATAGAAACTGCATGCAGCCTAGTTTGAGACTTGAGGATATTTCTAATTTTAGTCCTTGTCCAATGTTTTTGTCTCACAGCTCCCCAAAGATGTTTTCCCTTTGGCAAACAGCCTATCATACTGCTGCTCAAGCTGCTGGCTGTTGCATGGTTCAAAAATCAGTTTTATGAACCTTGTTTTTCCTCCTTTCTTGCTTTAAAAAGCCTCTGGTGAAAAGTGGGTACAAGACTGCAAAACGCCACACTGAAAAGGAAAAGCCACTCAGAGTACCTAAATGCAATTTAATTACACTCATTCTACGCGAGTCAGGGGGACACTTTACCATCCAGAGTCATATACTTCACTCAGAAAAACAAAACTGAATAAAATAGTCAACACTGGTTTCCTGAACTCCTAACATTCTCCTGATGATTGCATCCGATCTGTCCTCCAAGCTAGTCAGGACAATGTTCTCGGGATTGTTCTCTTTTAGTCCATAACCACTTTGTTACAGCATGCCCAACATAACCCACTGGGTTGCATGGATAAGGATTGTTCAGAGACTTGATCTCCTTGGCCCCATTTGCTAATTAAATTCAGGACAATGGACAATCAAAGCAGGCAAGAGGCGGCAGTAATTTTTCCCATTATTCTATTGTTGAGGTGTCTTATATAGCATTTATAGGTATGAAGAATGATTTTTTAAGGAATTAAAAGACATAGTAGGGTTGATCAGAGCTGACCCCTTTCCTAATTTTCCTTCCCATTTATTGCTGCCGATAATCTCTGCTTGGCCTTAACATAGGGATGAGGTGAGGTGATGCTGAACCATAGTTAAATTAGGTAGATGGTGTCTGTTCCCTTGAACTACATGCAACTTTTTGCAGCAAAAAGGAACACCCCCCCCCCAGATATTCAAAAGGTACACACACAAAGACACACACAAAAGATGCAAAAGCCACATCTGGTTTGGCTCTTAGCTATAATGAGTCTTGAAATTTAGCCATTTCTACAGTGACAGTGAGATAGTCACAGTAAGATAGTAGGAGATAAGATCCTCCCATACTTTGAATATATTCCCTGAAGGTAATTCTTAGGAACATTCAACCCATCAAGGCTTAGATCAGAGCTGAATGAGTAAATACTTGCACATATTTTCCTATAAAACCCCCACATATTTGGGTTTGCAACTAGTTAAGAATGGCATGTTTAGGTTTTACATTCTAAGGTCCCCCCTCCCTTCAACTTCATGTTAGATTTATGAGGAGAGGCAGTGGTTGGGAAAGCTGTAGGAATTAATTCATTTTTAATCAACTAAGCATAATGATTTGATATAAATGATCTTCCTGAACTGAGGTTAATCAGCTCCGAATGGTTCTTTTCCATAACGTTATTTAGAGGGGCGTTTTATAAAAATACTGCTGTAGGCCTCATTTAATCATGTGTTTGTTTCACTGTGTACACAGTTTTTAATGGGCTGCTCAGGATTTAATGCAAGGCAGGTTTATTTTTTATTATTTGCAGTGGATTTAGCACTGACAAAATGCACAGGATTAATAGTACTGAAGGCAGAAACAATCTGTCTCCTTTCTACCCTTAACACTCCAAGTCAACACAACCAAGAATTCTTAAGGCAGCACCCTCCTGTTTCTGTGCTTCTGAATTTTTGTAGATTCTTTGTTCATACCAGTTAAGAAGAAACTAGAGTACACAAGTGCTGTTAAGTGAAGGATCGATAACCCATAACCCGAGGAGGAGATGTGGCTACCACAACTCCCTTTTATATACCTCCTTGTGAGTTTGGTAGCTGAACATTGGCAGCATGGCTTCATCTCATTTTCTTTGAACAAGGAAACATAAAAACTAGCCTTCAGCATGCATGAGGATCCTAATCCAGACTATGTTGTTTGAATTTACATTGGAATAAAGTAAACCCAGTTGTACCATATACATTTCATTTCTTACACTCATTCATATGTACCCTCAAGTAGACAACACACGTGCATGGAATCGCCAATATAAAATAAGTGAAAATACACAATCTGTTTACAGAGGCTGGAATGTGAAAAAAAAAGATTATTTCAAGCATTTCACAAACTTTTCTTGGATTTCTGAAAACAGAGTTTTTGATTCTGACTTTATGTATTGATAAGGCTCATCAATATCCCCAATATTTATTGAGTTGGCCTTATGCTGAGAAGCCAAAATAGACCTGAATTCTGCTTCCCATTAAACATTTCACATGTCATTTCTTTTCACACAGCATTTGTGAAATGCACATTTAAAAATATTACTTTTTATATTGAAATTTAGGGAAGGCAAGTTCAGCCACTAGGCCATTTCCTGATTTGCTTACTAGTGATTGCCCAGAAGTGATAAGAAGAAAAAGATAATAACAAACTATCTAGCGATGTTTAAGCAGCAAAGCTGTTTTCTAACAGACATCCTCTTTGAGATGATTCTGCATATCTTATGAACCCCAGTATGCTCTTCATTTAATATATTGGAGAAAATAAATGTAAGAAAATGGAGACTGCATAGTCTTTTCTTCTCTGTCTTTTAATCATGGCCAGGGTCAAACCTAATCATAGCAGACCCAGATTGATCCTCCCTGTCCCCAACAAAGCCCCCACCCCCCAATCCTATATAAACCAAAGCATAGAAGCATCCTCACCAGCTTAAGAGAAGCTCTTACAAGAAACTACAACATAGAGATGTTTTTTCATTGTTCAGATCCCTCAAAGATCCTTGCAACAAACATGGTTCTCCTCTTCAGTGTTGTGCTTTTTCTTCAGACTGAATCCATGACAGCAACTAACATGGCTACCTTAGATTGATCTGTCTGTCCTAATTTTATGTGGACTTCAAAAAGCTGCCTTTCCTTTTCCCTATTTATCATCTAAGCAATGCTGAACTTTTTAGGTTTGTTTGAGAGGATTGGGAGAAAAGCAAACTGAAGGCATGAAACCTTTGTAGAAGCTTAAGACATTTCTAAAAAATAAATTAACGGAAGTCTCTCTTATGTTAAGTTCTCCTGTTAATGACCTCATAAGACAGACAGAAAAACACTCTATAAATAGTGTTTATAGAATTTCATTTTCCATTTCAAGTTAGAGCTGAAATTATACAGGAGAACAAGAGAACACTTTTAACTATGTATGTTGTACACATCCTCACCTACATAATTATGAACAGGCTTTCTTGCCTCACCAGCATTCAATTCTCTACATTTGGAGAATAAACTCCAAAGGGCAACCAACTGTCTTATGCTAATTTTATTCTGAAAAGCATCAGTTGCACCAACAATTGGAGCTTCTGGCTGAATTTTTACTTATTTCAGCTATCAATTTTTGCTAGAGGCAATATGGATACATTGAAAGGAATGGAACCTATCAATTCCAGTCTAAGTGTTGCCTGTCACCTTCCATCCTTCCATATAACTAGCACACATCCTGTCCAAAATGGTCCTTCAGAAACATTAAGTAAACAGTTGTAAACATTATAAAATGTAAATGGTGATAGTGGAGGATGGAGAGAACTCTTCCCAGATCTAGTCCAGCAGTGGCTAACTTTCGAACTTAGAATATAAAAAAAATCAGAAAATGCCTAGCTTGACTAGAGTTGTGTGTCACAATTCTTTACATATTCATTTATAATTCCACACACATCCTGTTCACACATGAATGCAAAAACTGATTTCAGACAAACACTGATAGAACACTCATTTTAAAGGATATTGCAGTTGCTAATATCCTCTGCACTTGTACCTTGAAAATGAGCTTCACTGCACAATCATCCTGTGCAGCAATTGGCAGTCTCCTGTCATAGTCCAATCACATTTTGCACATTGCTCTCATATCACCACCAATCACAATTCTGAAGATGACCTATCATGAACTGATATGGATGGTGAGAATCGTTTTAAGCTTTGAGTGTTGCTAGTTGCATATTTCTTGTATTTATATCAATTTCTCTGGTAATTCAAACAGGGAGAATAATTTTTGTTGAGTGTTGATAAACACTAGTGTGTCACTCAAAACACCATGGCACATCACCTTTGACACTCGTGTCATTGGTTCACCATCACTGATCTAGTCTAATGCCTACTTTCCACAACTGGGCAACACATGCTTCTAAAAGATCCACAGGCAATGCAATGAAGACACAATTTTATCTCATTACTTGCACTGCAGCAGGTCAAATTATGAAGATATACTGTAGACTGCATGGGCAGAGATTTCACTTAGCTATCAAAACCGATCCTCCATGCATTTATCTTATCCCTTTTAAAGCCATTTAAGCCAGGTGTCATCACCACATCTATAAGAACATAACCATTTACAGCAGGAACAAAGGCTATTAGAGTGAAGAGGAGAAAAAAATTGGTGAGGCTGAAAGAAAATGGAACAATCTTCCAAGATTTTTTTCTGAGGTAAAAAGCTCACTTAGTATGACAAGGAAATGGTTTTTTTGTGCAAATCATAATCATAATAAAAAGTAAAGTGCTGAAGCATTTCCTAATACATTAGATTCTATATTTAGGAGCAGTGATGTCTATAAATAATCCTACAATCTGAAAATCTTCAACAGGATTTGCAAAGACAGACTCTTCTATACTGGATGCCAGTTAGCATGACCTGAAGTTTTAATGAATTTTAAAATATCAAGACTGTTCGTAAATAAAGCTTCTGAGTGAAGCCTACAAGCACTTCATGTGTAGGTTCAGCTTTAACACAAAAGCAACACAGAACCCCGTCCTAAATTGGAGAACTTAACTTCCCATCCCCCACTACTCCACCCCTGACATCCCAAGTGTTTCCTCTCCTCTTATGAACAGATTATTTGCATTGCTGCTACCAAACTTTTCCATCAGTAGGGGACTCTTAGACTTTTTTCCCCCTACTGGGGCATCCTATAAGAAAAAGAATTTCCTTTTTTATTGTTTACTGCTTACATCATTAGGAAATGATATAATTACAAGATATGTCTAGTCTAATGAAAAGAAGGATTAGGGCAGGGGTGTCAAACTCGCATCATCATGGCGTTGTTACGTGACGTATCAGGACTTTCCCCCCCTTCGCTTAACCAGGTGGGGGTGGGGCTAGCACATGATGCCTCTGGCCCACAGGCCATGAGTTTGACATCCCTGGATTAAGGGAAACATGATAGCAATGTTCCAATATTTGAGGGGATCCTACAAAGACGAGGAGGTCAAACTATTTTCCAAAGCAACAAAAGGCAAGACAAAAAAACAATGGTTGGAAACTAACCAAGGAGAGAAGCAAGGAGAAATTTCCTAATGGTGGGAGAAATGGAATGGCTTGCATTCAGAAGTTGTGGGTGCTCCATCACTAGAGGCTTTCAAAAAGAGACCGGACAACCATTTTTCTGAAATGGTATAGGGTTTCCTGCTCAACCTGGGGGTTGGACTAGAAGACTTTCGAGATCCCTTCCAACTCTGTTAATCTGTAATCTGTAAAAACTCTATACTGTATGAAACAACATACAGTATATGAATAATAGCAGGCAGGCACGGTTGTAACTTTCTGCAACATTAAACTATGAACCACTTTAAAATATGCAGTATATTTCTCAAGTTTCATCTCTCTCTCTCTCTCTCTCTCTCTCTCTCTCCTCTTGAAAAATGCATTCAGTATAATTGTCTCTGCCAACATCTGATATTCATGGCTCCTTATTTCTGCCTTCATGGATCAGGTCTTCAATCTGCCTGTCCCCTTTCATTCTAGCATCTTTACTCCCCATTCTCCCCATACCTCCAGCAAAGTCCAGCATGCTTCTCAGCTTGTTTTCACCCCCAGCTCTTCAGGTATCATATTAACTCAACTGTCAATTGTCCCAAAGATGCTTTTTCAAGAGGCAACGGGACTTTCTGCTTTTTCTTTGAAGACATTTTGCTTCTCATCCAAGAAGCTTCTTCAGCTCAACAACTGTCAGTTGTTCCTCTGGCATTTTTTGCACAAAGCCTTATGCTTTCTCCCCTTCACCTCTTGTTCACAATTTTGGGACCACAGAAAGTGTCCCCACCTGCTAGCTCCAGTTTTCTTTTCTTTTTCTCCTCTTTTTCATCTCACCTGTCACATCTATACTTAGATTTTTCTTTTCTCCCCTTAAACTAGTTTTCATACCCTTTTATCTTTCTTGGTGATTTCAATCTACCTCATATTGACTGGACCCTAAATGAATGTACAACTGAAATCATACACACAACCTTCTACAATGCTATTACAAATCTGGGACTGGAACAACTAGTAACCAACAACACTAGACTAAACAACTGCCTCGATCTCATCTTCTGCAATAGTTTGAATTTAATTTACGGAATACAAACTAAAGAACCCTTTTCCAGCAGTGACCACAATATGATTGACTTTTGTCTCAACATACGCCCACACAAAAATCACCACAATGATGTAATCCCCAATTGTAACTTCAAAAAAGGCAACTATGATCTTATAGACAACGATCTCTCATCCCTTGATTGGCAATCTCTATTCACTGGATGCAATACTGTTGAAGACCATTATAACATATTTTTACTTGAAGTCAAAAGAGTCATCAAACTATATGTACCAACAACAACTCCCAAAACAAAACAAAAAGCAGATTACCCATAACAATAAGGAAACTTCAATCCAAAAAGAGATCACTCTGGCGGAAAAACAAATCTGGTCACGTTGCCAATTTCAAAAGCCGATACAAAAATTTATGCCACCAGATAAAGACCGAATGCATCAATTATCACATTAAACAAGAGGAAAACCTTCTAAGCACCAATTCCACCCGTGCTTT
Source organism: Notechis scutatus (assembly GCF_049901735.1). Taxonomy (NCBI): domain Eukaryota; kingdom Metazoa; phylum Chordata; class Lepidosauria; order Squamata; family Elapidae; genus Notechis; species Notechis scutatus. The sequence continues at coordinate 107,426,821 of NC_142011.1, read as the reverse complement.
TTACAATTTTGTAAACAACAAACTAAAAGACTCAAGGTCTATCCCACCCTTGATAGGACCTGATGGTAAAGACTGCAACGACGACACCACTAAAGCCAACATCTTTAACACATTCTTCAGCTCAGTATGTGCCTACTTCTTAAAAAAGCTATCCACTGCCATAGCCAAACTTCTAAGCATAATCTTTGAAAAATCTTTCAGGACCAGCTCCTTGCCTAACCTATGGTCACAAGCCACAGTCATCCCCATCTTCAAAAAGGGAGACCCAAGCCTAGTTGAAAATTACAGACCAATCTCCTTATGCTGCGTCACCTGTAAAGTCATGGAATCAATTATTAACCAATCCATTATCCTCCACTTAGAGACAAACAACCTACTCTCCAATAAACAATTTGGTTTCAGAAAAAACTATCCTGTAATCTGCAACTCTTACACTGCAAAAACATATGGACGACACAACTCGACCAGGGCAAAGCAATAGACGCAATCTACATAGACTTCTGTAAAGCCTTTGATTCAGTGGTACACGACAAACTACTCCTAAAAATAAAATCCTATGGTATCTCTGGACAACTGAATAACTGGATAGAAGCATTCCTGGCAAACAGACAACAAATGGTCAAAATTGGGAGCGTCCTATCAAATTCTGTACCTGTCAATAGTGGTGTCCCCAAGGCAGTGTTCTAGGACCAACTCTCTTCATACTCTACATAAATGACCTCTGTGATCATATTAAGAGCAATTGCGTTCTTTTCGCTGATGATGTAAAGCTGTTCAATACCACAGACAATACTGCTACCCTACAAAAAGATCTTGACTATGTATCAGAATGGTCAAACAAATGGCAACTTCAAATCTCAACAAATAAATGCTCTGTCTTACATATTGGCAAAAAAATCAGAAAATAAAATACAAGCTGAATAGTCAAGATCTTGTTGATGACCCAAGCTCTGTAAAGGACCTTGGAATACTCACCTCTAATGATCTAAGTGCTAGAGCCCACTGCAACTACATAGCCAAAAAGGCATTAAGAGTTGTTAACCTAATCCTACGTAGCTTTTTCTCTGGTAATATCACACTACTAACCAGAGCATACAAAACATTTGCTAGACCAATACTCGAATACAGTTCATCAGTCTGGAACCCACATTACGTATCTGATATTAGCACAATTGAGAAAGTCCAGAAATATTTCACAAGAAGAGTTCTCCACTCCTCTACTCGTTGTAGAATACCTTATGCCACCAGACTTGAAATTCTAGAACTAGAAAACCTTGAATTACGCCGTCTTCGGTCTGATTTAAGCATGGTATATAAAATCATACATTGCAATGTCCTACCTGTCAATGAATACTTCAGCTTCAACCATAACAACACAAGAGCACACAATAGATACAAACTCAAAGTTAACCGCACCAAACTTGATTGCAGGAAATACGACTTCAGCAATAGAGTGGTCAATGTCTGGAATACTCTACCCGACTCTGTAGTTTCTTCCCCAAACCCCAAAAACTTTAACCTTAGACTGTCTACTATTGACCTCACCCCTTTCCTAAGAGGTCTGTAGGGGGCGTGCATAAGCGCACCAATGTGCCTACCGTCCCTGTCCTATTGTTTCTCTTATTCTTCTTTTATTTTTCTTATATGTACCCATTTCATGTATTCACAACTATGTATACACTTATACTTATTATCTTGTAAACAATTGGCAAATCAAATAAATAAATAAATAAATAAATAAATAAATCTTTTTCCTTCTCCCGGGACTGGGTTAGTAAGCTACAAATCTGCAGGTCTGGTATGAGTTTGCTATCCCCTTTCCAAAATTTCTACGTTCATTTACTTGCTATCTCCTTGGACGAATTGGTTCTTTGCATGTTGCAATTTAGCTACAAGCTTCGAATTAACATTCTTTGTTCATACCCAACTTCATTGCAAATCTTTGGGTTACAGACCACAGGAATTTTGCACCAATTCCAAAGCAGCTCTGCAACTCATAACAAAAGCTGAGTTTGGAAGCTGAACCAACTTATCTGTGGATTAGCTGCAATTATCTATGAGCTACAAGTGTTGGAGCTCTGCAGAGCTTATGGACTCTTTGTCCCTTTTCCTTTAAGAAGAATGTGGGTTTGATTGAGTAAGCGTAACACCAACAATAGGCGCACAAAAACCCAGGCTGCTGCTTAGGTTTTTAAAAATTCTCCTCTCCCTCAACCCTTTTTGCATAGAAATAATGTATTTCAATTATGCAATGTAAATAGTGGCAGTGTAGAAAAATGCTTAAAGTGAATTCCTGTCCTTCAATCTGAAATAATATTAATTTTATTTAGAATTTATTACCTCATTCAGCAGGGACTGCCCATTGCAGACTATAACTATGCATAGAAATGATGGAAAAGGTGCCTAGTTACAAACTTGGTGGTATATCATGCTACCTTCACAGATTTCAATTGGATTTTTAATATAGCAAGAATGACAGCTTTGTAGCCAGCTCATTTCATTATAATGAGATATTTTTTGCTAAGGTTTAGAAGCATCCATATTGGAGGGAAATGGATGGAAGGGTACAATTCATTTCTTTTTGTACAAAGCTTCGGGCATTTAAAAAAATGCAGGACTGTCCTTATCTTGAATGGGACATTGACTGAATTATTTGTTGGTTTGTTTTGAATCCTGCTTTTATTATTTTTAAAACAAATGCAAGGCAACAATCATACCTAACACATCTTCCTTCAGTGGGCTGGGAGAGAAAAACTGACCCAAAGTCACCCAGCCAGCTTCCATGCCTAAGGTGGAACTAGAACTTACAATCTCTTGGTTTCTAGCCTGGTGCCTTAACAACTAGACTAAAGTGGCCTAATGTATTTGCAGTGGGCTAAGGTGACTGAAGGTGCACTCCATTGGATCAGATGTTGCAGGTGATCCAATAAGGTAGGAGGGGAGAGTCTCTCCTGCTTTACAGAGATCCCTCCCATCTCAGGCTCTAGCTAAGCTGCCTCTCCAGCTATCTGACAGAATGTACGTCTTCCCCCAGCCACAGCTCCAGATCATGCTAGTAAGAGAAGTTGGTGGATGATATTCACACTGGAGGATAATCCATCTAACAGTGCAACTTCTCTTGCTCTGCATTAATACAGGGTAGCACCACTCATGGTGCAAATTTCTGAAAAGGATTAGAGACTGGTTATTTAAACGGAGCAAATTTGACCCGGTATGCTTTGTGTTGCCTTATAGACTAGATGATGGCAAGTTAAGCTAGCTATCTAGATATGGGTCCTTAGTTCTGGATCCTCTTGAACTGAAATGGAATCATGTTGCTGGAGAGAAGGCAAAATCTTTCCTTTCTTTCCTTGGCTGAATTGCAAAATTACCACTGTTTGTTCTTACACCTCAGTAACAGAAATTGGTTCCTCCAGCAACCTGGGGATGCTCTGACTTACCTTTTACCCAATGGGCAAAGCTTTTGTCTGCACTCACTCTCTTTCCAAAAGAAGCCCATAACAATCTGCCAGTTCAGGTTCAATGAGTTCTGGAATATTTTGACATTTCACCAAATAGAAACTGTTTGGAATGAGAATACTTGCACGTAAAAGCTGAGATCCGATAGAAGAACTTCATGTGGGATTTTCTTGAAAGTGCAAACGTTCAGCAATTCAGGCTATATGAATGTCTGAACTGTGCATAAAAGAAGCCACATGCTTAGCCCATGAGTTTGAGAAAATAATTTAAGGGTGCTGGTTTCAAAGTTAAAAGGTTTTCTGTGCAAGTTTTTGCTCACTGTCAAGAATATCATTGCCCATATCTGAAATAAAGACTTCATTTCATAATAATCCAAACATATATTGCCTCTTAGGCAACTAAATAGTCACCCCTGTTATTATTAGGGTCAGTTAGAATATTGATTCTAAACCATTAGGAGGTGAGCTGTTTTCTAGCTTAATAAGATGTATAAATCTTGGTGATTCAATATTTAAGCAATAGCAATAGCCCTTAGACTTATATACTGCTTCACAGTGCTTTACAGCTTTCTCTAAGCAGTTTACAGAGTCAGCCTATTGGCCGCAACAATCTGGCTCCTCATTTTACAAACCTTGGAAGGATGGAAGGATGAGTCAATCATGAGCTGGTGAGAATCAAATTGCCAAACTGCTGGCAGCCAATATTCAGCAGAATTCACCTGCAATACTGCATTCTAACCGCTGCACCACTGCGGTTCTTGATTTACACATACATCAGCCTTCCGTAGACCCAAATCCTTGGAATGTATTGGACTGCAGCCCCCATAAAGTCTAATCAGCATGGTCATAGAGTGAACACCTTCTCTATAGAAATAAAGCTACTTCCTGCCACATTTTGTGAATTATATGATACCTTGCTACCACAGTCCTGCAAGAAATGAAGAATTTTCAAATTACAAAACTTGCCGGAAGGGTGCAAAGCATAGGGATTCCTAACAAAGGAATCAGAACAACAAAAAGTATCTTAGGAAAGACGAAAACCAATATGACGTAAACATGGTAATTGTGGCTCACACAGATGTTTGTTGTGTTATAAGGTACTTGTTTTCAAGACAGTTGATGTGTCATCTAGCCACTTCCATCCCACTATGTGTCAGGCTTAATGTGTAGCCTGCAGCTATGTCTATGCTTGGAAAAAAAATGCCAACCTAATTAGAGCTATGCGGGGAAGAAATGCTTTTCTATAGCACAGCAATTTCAGAAAGTAAGGTATTATCTCCCCAGGAACATCTCTTCACATCTGCTCTCCATGGAGCTAAGATGTTTAGGAGAACAACTCTCTCACATGCCAGTGGAGACTGCCCAATTTCAAGTGCTTATTCCTAGATGGGATAATTTCAAAGGGACTAGGTGTGGCTAGGGGTGCCAAGGTTGAAATTCACTGTACTGTTGATAAAAATTGAACTATCTGTATCTGATTGTGTTTCATATAATTAACAAAAGATAAAAAAGTAGCAATTCACATTAGGTTTGCTCCCTAGATTGGTATAATATCTTACTGTAGATATTTGTCCTCCACCCAAACATTGCCATCTAAGCAGTTTATCTGAGTGAAGCAGCATGTAAAGGTAGATTTGCCTTTTCATTTGCCTGCAGGTTTTAAGAAAGGCAAGTAGCATTAATCTAGGGTGGGGTGTCCAACCTTGGCAGTTTTAAGTCTTGTAGACTTCAACTCCCAGAATTCCCTAGTCAGCCACGGGGAAATTTAGAGGAATGTTTCTGATCTCGGGTATCTGGGACCCCAACAGTCATGCTGGAGGAGTTTCACTGTTCTTTGCATCAGGAAGATAGCTATTCCCAGTAGTCTTTGCAAAGAAGATGCCTTTAGTAGGTAGTGGAGGAAACAGTTAATGCTTTGTTTATGTTTGTTGCAACCCATTAAGGAGTTTTTCCCCAGCTGATGCTCTTTCCATTTTTTAAAAATCAGCTCATTAAATGCAAAGGCACATTTACCACTGTCTGCAGTTTGACCCCCAAAGTTCTATGCCTTGGGTGTGATTATTGAAGGCAGAATGTTCATAAATTGAAACTACAAAGCTTATTTCTTTATCGATTATAGAGACAAATTAAGTCCACACAATATTTATCGATTGATTATTAAATTTATAGGCTGCCCATCTCTATCATGACAATATTATACAAACGTTACAAATGCAAATGTCCAGAAAAATTAAACTAACTGTACTAGACCAAATATTGCACAAGAGGTTTAACCACTCATTCTAACCGACAGCCTGTGGAAACAGCTAGGTTTTCAGGGCTGATTTGAATAGGGTCACAGTGGAGACTGTACAAATCTCTGAAAGAACATCATTCCAGACAGCAAGCATTGTACAAAAAAGGCCCACTTCCTTAGCCCCATCAGGGGTCAGTGTTTAATTGATGGGTCCAGAGTATGTTGTCCCAGTCCCCAAATAATCAGGTCCTGTGTCATGAACGGATTTCTAGAAATAGACAACACATCATGATTGTACCCAGAAACCCATTGGTATTCAGTGCAGCTGGTTACATAAGCATATAGTGACTGGTCTGTAACTATCAAAGCTGCTGTGTTCTGGACTAGTTTTCAGTTTCCAAGTTGTCTTCCAAGGCAGCCCAATGTCGAGCACGTTGCAATAGTCCAAACAATGGATGACCAAAGTAGGAATTAGTGTCCTAGGGGCCTCCTGGAGCATTAGATGAAGCTATGAGAAGGTTTTTTTGGACCCAGTTGCCACTTGCTCCTTGGCAAGAACTGTGAATTCTGAAAGTCCCTCAAATTCTGTACCAACCCCAAATGGCTTCAGGCTGGGTTACTTAAGGGACTGCCTCTTCCCAATCACATCTACACATCTCTTCAGGTCTGGGACATAGATATGCTACAGGTCCCATCCATAAAGGAATGTCACCCGAGGGAACCCAGGAGGAGAGCTTTTTTGTGTGGCACCCATTCTTTGCAATATCATTTCCCCTGAGATCTCTGTCTTGCTGGCCATTTCCAGGGACTAAAATATGACTTTGCCATGTCATCTAGGAATCTAGGAACATGGATATAGAGCCTGAAAAGTGTTTGTATTGCTACGGAAATTAGTGTATTGTCTTACACATTTTAATGGTTTCTATTGTTTATTAATGTTTGTGATATCTTTTGGTTATTTTGTAATGGTGTCTGTGTTTTTTATCTTTGTGAGCCACTAAGAGTCATGTATGTGAGATGAGCAGCTCTATAACTTTACCAAACAAATAAATAAAATGGGAAGTGAGACTCCATTGAGGACTAAAGGTGAAACCTTTCCAGGCCTGGGTGGTTCAAATACTCACAACCAATCAGTTATGTCAAGAATTAGCCTGAATCTATTATTTTCTATCCAAATCTGCATGATCTCCAGATACCAAGATAAAATCTTGATAGCATCACCTAGTTGGCCTGGGGTTCCGATGTACAACTAGATACTCCAACTATTAATGCCTGACCCCCAGGCCCAGCCAAGAGACGACCTCAACAGCCCCATGTAGATACTAAATAGGAAGGCAAAACCATTAAGCTCAAAAATGTTCTGCATATCACAATCTCTGTATATGATCCATAAAGATACCGAGGTGGATGGTATTGAAAGTTGTTGCAAGATCAAGGGCAGCACTGATAGCTGCATTAGCTCTGTCTCAATCCTGCCAAAGGTAATCAGCAAGCATGATCAATGCTGTTTCAATATTATGACCTGATCTAAAATCTGACTGAAAGGGGTCTAAATAATATATTTCCTTCAGATCCTCTCTGAAGGTAACCACCTTTTCAACATTTTCCCCTAAAATATAAAAGGTTGGAGACTAGAGGAAAAGCAAAGGCTTTTTGAGGAGGTCATATGTCACTCCCTTCTTCAAGAAGGGATATAATACTCTCTTGATAAAACAGATACAATCACATGGATCCAACCACATGTCACCTTCTGGGTGGCCTTCACCAGCCAGCAGGGATATGTTTCTTGTAAACAGGTGAGTAGATTAACAATCCCAAGGACTCAGTTGTTGGATTCAAATTTTTTTTACTACCGGTTCTGTGGGCATGGCTTGGTGAGCGTGGCAGGGGAAGGATACTGTAAAAATCTCTGGTCAGAGGTGGTATTTGCCGGTTCTCCAAACTACTCAAAATTTCCACTACCGGTTCTCCAGAACTGGTCAGAACCTGCTGAATACCACTTCTGCAAGGACTCTATCCACTTCCTCAGGTGTTACACGTTCAAACTCACTGCAGGTAACTACAAAACACCTTGCTTCTTGCGCCTTGCCATTTGGAGTCCAATGCCAAGTGATTCTGAACAACTTTATCCATCATATGCTAAAATGTTGTCATAGTGGCCATATGGATGATCCCTTGGCTTATTCCTCCCTGGCAAGGAATGAGTCATTTTATAAAGGACTGGTAGATATAGTGATATATCTATAGTGATAAGAGTAAACATTTAGTTATATTTTGACACTGTTATCACAATTTTGTAATTCTTAATATGGGCTCTTACTGATGCTTGGTCAGATTCATTCTTCATTTTCCTCCAATAGTGCTCTAGGCATCTCTTCTGGCATCTCATCACATATAACGAGCTTTCCAGAAGAACAGAAAGCTTGATTCCATTAAGATCTTATGCTCTTATATTTTATGGCACCCAAGAGAAGAGCATTGGAAGTTAGAATGAAAAGTCAGTCCAGCTGCACACTAAGAACATTGCATTGGGACCATTCTGTCTCATGCTATAATGAAGCATTTTACAATAACAAGCAGGGGAAAAAGCAACAAAACACAACTGTTTGCATTTTAGGAAGCTCTCTAATGATTTAAAGACATACTGTAGAAAAAGCAAAAGATCATTAAAGTATATAAGGGAAAGGAATAATATGATTCTCCAAATAAATACTGTTCATAGTGCATCATTTTTTAAAAATTTTTAGCTTAGGCATTGAAAGGCCAGTATCTACAAACAAAAGGCAGGTTTTTTTTTTAAAAAAAAAAACTGGGTAGAATAGCTTTATTATGAGGTTTAGCAGAATAGCTTTTTCTCCCAGCTCTATTCATGCGTTTTTCTTATCACTGATGGTTCCCATGTAAATAATTCAAAATACAGCTTTTAAGAATCATTTGTGGCTTCCTTTAAACAGAAAATGAATAATAAAAAGGTAAGAACCCACCAATCCATTTAGGGCTGGAGATAGAAGGTTTAATTATAAGATTGTAGACTCCCAATCAGTTTTCAGGCTGTATGCAGATAACATTCTAAATACAACAGTGTGTATACTCTTAAGAGACTTCTGAGAACAATTAGATAGGGTGCCCTTTTTTAAAAAAGTTAAGAGCTGAATAATGATTATTTATAGGACAGAAAGGTTAGAAATAATAACTGTAGTTTAAATTTTGCAAAAAAAGACAAAGCAACAAATTGCCTATGTCAGTTGGTACAGCTTCTTCAGTTAAATTGCATTTCATTCCAGATTACCCCATTCAAACTTCTTGAATGAAGTTTATTCTCAATTCATTTTGTGTATACAGTGGTGCTTAAATGTTTGTGAATCTTTTTGATTTTTCAGTATTTCGGCATATGACTTAAAATGCAATCCATTCTTCACACAAGTCCTAAAACTAGATAAAGAGAACCTAATTAAACCAATGACTCTAAAACATTATTCTTGTTCATTTACCCAGTGAGGAAAATGATCCAAAGCTACATATTTGCATGGAGAAAAGTATGTCAACCTTTGTTTTCAGTAAATGGTGTGCATCCCTTGGAAGTAATAACTACAGCTTTAAATAACTATTGATTGGTCCTGCATATCAGGTTGGAGGAATTTTAGACCATTCCTCCTTACATAACAGCTCCAACTCAGGGATGTTGGTGGGTTTACTTGCATGAACTGCCTACTTCAGGTCCTTCCAGAGCATTTCTATAGGATTAAGATCAGGACATGAACTTGTTCATTCCAGAACATTAACTTTATTCTGCTTTAACCATTCTTTGATCATACAACTTTTGTATTTGGGGTCTTGCTGCATGATCCACTTTCTGTTGAATGTCAGGTCATGGACAGAATATGGACATATTCAATTGGTTCCGTTTGTACACTGTCTACCTGACAGTGGACTGGTAGACTCCAAACTCTTTGGAAATAGTTTTGTAACCTTTTCCAGTCTGGGGAGTATAACGAACTGCTTGCAGTTACACAGGAATTTTTGTTGCTTAATAATTGATCTCAATTAATGATGTTAAGTGAGGACTACTTGCGCACAGAATTATGTTCCTTAAGTAAGGCCTGATCTCCAACACTCACACAAGTTTATCATCATTGATTGAAACACCTACTATTAAACTCCCCTTCAAATGAACGGATAACGTAGGATTATTGCCCTCAGTGAATGAATGAATAAATGTAAGTTTTATTCATTTTTAAAAATTTGATTCTCTTTATCGAGTATTAGAATTGTATGAAGAACAGATTGTACATTATGCAATATTGAAAATTAAATATTAAAAGTTTTTACAATAGTTGCTGATATCAGCATGCAAATAAAGTTAAACATCTCAGAAAAGAATTTAATGTAAAAATTTGAGAGAGCTGTTAGAAGAAATAAAGAACAATATTACAATGACATCTGTAAAATTATTAAGGAAACAGACATGGAAAAACAAAGTTTTCCAAAATATCTCTGAATTCAGAAGGAGATTTTAACCTCAGAAAGGTATCCCAAATGATTGTTGTTCTTAGTCGCCGACCCATCATGACTCCATGGACAATGTTCCTCCAGGCCTTCCTGTCCTCTACCACCCCCCAGAGTCCATTTAAACTCATGCTGACTGCTTCAGTGACTCCATCCAGCCACCTCATTCTCTGCTGTCCCCTTCTTCTTTTGCCCTCAATCATTCCCTGCATTAGGCTCTTCTCCAGTTAGTCCTTCCTTCGATCTGGCCTTCTAAAGAACAGTCAGGGTTGATCTCTTCTAGGACTGATCGATTTGATGACCTTACTGTCCAAGGGACTCGAAGGAGTCTTCTCCAGCACCATAGTTCAAAGTCCTCAATTATTTGGCACTCAGTCTTCCTTGTAGTCCAACTTTCACAGCCATACATTGCAACTGGGAAAACCATAGCCTTGACTCTACACACTTTTGTTGGCAGGGTAATGTCTCTGCTTTTTTAGTATGCTGTCTAGATTTGCCATACCTTTCCTCCCTAGGAGCAAGCATATTTTAATTTTTTGGCTGTACTCCCAACCTGTGGTGATCTTGGAACCTAGGAAAATAAAATCTGTCACTATCTCCATTTCTTTCCCATCTATTTGCCAGGAATTGAGAGGGCCGGATGCCATGATCTTAGTTTTCTTAATGTTGAGTTTCAAGCCAACTTTTGCACTTTCCTCCTTCACCTGCATCAAGAGGCTCTTTAGGTCCTCTTCACTTTCTGCCATTAGAGTGGTATCATCTGCATATCTGAGGTTGTTGATATTTCTCCTGGCAATCTTAATTCCAACTTGTGATTCATCTAGCCTGCCTTTCTCATGATGTGCTCTGCATATAAGTTAAATAGGCAGGACAACAGTATGCAGCCTTGCTGAACTCCTTTCTCAATTTTGAACCAATCAGTGGTTCTGTGTTCAGTTCTTACCATTGCTTCTTGACTCACATATATGTTTCTCAAGAGACAAATAAGATGGTCTGGTACTCTCTCATCCCTTTAAGAACTTGCCACAATTTGTTGTGATCCACACAATCAAAGGCTTAGCATAGTCAATGCTAAAAGATACCAATGGGCAAAAAATATAACTGATTTTTAAAAAAAAAATCCATCAGAGATTTTTTGCTGTTAGAAGATGATTTAACTTCAACATTCTAGTCATTATCAAATTGGAAGGTTACAGGAATTGTTGGAATATATACAGAATCATGGCAAGTAACAAAAAAGGATCAGCAAATGTTTTAATTAAACTATACCAGCAAATCTGGAGAACAACACAATGGCCAACAGATTGAAAGAGGTCAATCTTCATACTAATGTCAAAGAAAAGAGATTTAACAGCTTGTGTAAACTATCAGGTAATAGCCTTATTTTCACATGTTAGTAAAATAATGCTCAAGGATCATCCCATGTGGATTAGACCTCTAAATGGAAAGGGATATGACAGATGTTAAAACTATTTTTAGCAAAGGCCAGGAAACAAGAGATATAACTGCTGATGCACTCTAGATAAAACTAAGACATACAAAAAAGAAGTTGCTATATGTTTCATGGGCTAAGCTTTTCATTGTGACAACTATGAAAAATAATGGACAGCCCTTAGGAAAATAAGAATCCTTATTCTTATTCTCCTCATGCAAAATCTTTATACAGGGCAGGAAGCCATAATATGGACAGAATATGGGGAAACAGATTAGTTTCAGATTGACAAAGGAATGAGAAAAGGTTGTATAGTTTCATCTTATTTGTGTAACCTATATGCTGAATATATACTGAAGAGTGTTTTTGCAATAAATAAACACTGTATTGGAGGAAGATGAACATTATTAATGGGAGAACATTAAAATGGGAGAAAGAAACTTCAGTAACTTGTGCTATGCCAATGAGACTATTCTGATAGCTGAACATTCAAATAATAATAAGAAGCACAATGAAAATAAAATGAGACTAGGATTAAATCTGAAGAAGACCTAACTACTGAAAACAGGTTCAACAACCAGAATTCACAATGAAGATATTAAAATAGTTCACAGCTTTTGTCTTTTAGGTTCAACTATCTTGGTAAAGAAACCAATACTCAAGAAATATGCTGCAGACTAGCATTTGATAGATTACCTACTGTATGAAGATTTTGGAAAAGTATTTAGATGCTGGGATGATGTTCAAAGTTTACAATCATGTAAACTTTGGTTTCATGTAAACAGTCAAGAAACAATGGATGGAAGCTAATCAAGGAGAGAAGCAATCTAACAGGAGAAACTTCCTAACAGTGAGAACAATTAACCAGAACGGCTTGTCTTCAGAAATTGTATATGCTTCAGCACTGGAGGTTTTTAAAAAGAGACTGGACAGTCTGAAATGGTATAGGGTTTCCTTCTTGAGCAAGTCCCTCCCAGCACTATTCTGACTGATAGATGCAAACAGTGGTTCTGCTATGACACTTTTTTATGAAAACAAAAGTTGGACTTAAGCAGCAGGCCTGAAAGCATACTCATGCTTTTGAACTTTGGGGTTGGAGAACACTTAATAATATAATAAATATGCTTTTGAACTTTGGGGTTGGAGAACACTTAAGAATATAATAAATAGTTTAGAAAACAAACAAATAGAACATAGGAAAAACTAGTCTTGAATTCTAACTTGAAGCACAAATGAGCATGCTCAAACATCAAAGTCTGAACACATTATGAGAAGACCAAGCTCCCTTGAGAAGTTGTGATCTTTCACCTTAAAAATGATGGAAAGGGTATGGAAATTATAGTCATATGAATCTAAAATGTGACATGGAGCTATTTTACATTTACGGCATTGGAAAAGAATGGTCTGGCTTCTGTTCAAAATTCTCAGTGCAAAATATGAATCCAGTGCTACAGACTGTGGCCTATGCTTGACCCAAAATGCAAGGAAGCTTAGCATTCCAAACTACAAAGTTGGTATTCTAAACTCACAATATTAAATTCTTCCTCATCAAAAGTTTAAGCCACTCTCTTATTTTAGAGTAGCTATTTTTTTTTTTTGCCTTTTAGAAAAACTTCCCTGCTCTTGTAGAAGTATGCCTTATAAACACTTATCTTTAACTGAAGCACCTGTGAAGCTTTCGAGACAGTCCAGAATTACCTTGTGAAAATAATAACACCAGCATCTGATCTGGCTCCCATAGATTTAAACAGTGGTGCTATTGAGCTTTCTGCAAGCTTACTGTGTTGTTCCCAACCCATCTGTGCAAAAAGCAAACAGGGCACCTGAAATTTATGTGAATGCAGTAATATGCCTGCTGAGACATTTTATTGTGGCTACATTAAAGGAATACTGCAAAGTAATTTAAGGCAGTCTGATTGCTGCAGTACAGCTAAATACAAAGTGAAGTTGAGATGGTGAAGAGCATTCAACAACAATAACAGCAACAGGAACAATTAATAGGCACAGTGAAGACAACTTTCTTGATCTTAACACAAGATTGGCAGGCTCTGTTTTGAGATGCCCAGAATGCAAGTCAGCATTTTAATTCCAAGGGGATATAGAAGGCATTTCAAGTTGGGCGGCGGGGGGTTGGACTAGATGACCTACAAGGTCCCTTCCAACTCTGATTATCTGTTATCTGTTGTTTGAAAAGATTATTTCTTCAGAAAGTTAGTGCTTTACAATCTAATCAATAGAGCTGTACCAATTATCATTCTTCTGCCAGTTGTTTTTCTAGAACTGGCGTTCTGAGCAAACCTGCTTGGTGGCAGATAAATTTATTGGTTACTAAAAGAACCATTTGTGGCACAGTCTAAAACCAGATTGGTTTCCCTTCCAAGTCCAGGGTTCCCTAAGTCTTTATGTTCCTTCTGTGCAGGATTCAGTTGCACAGTATAGGATCTGATGGGAAATATCTTGCAGGACACATCTGCTATTATCTCTTTTTCTATAAAATTATGAATTGTAACCTTGTTCTCTCCCCCCCTCCCCTTTGGGTCTCACAATTTATATTGGATAAGGCTTTCCCATTTGCTCAACGCAAGAAAGACAAATTCATCTGTTGGTTATGTTCTCTGTGCACACTATGGTCTATAGACTATAGAGCATTTATTAGGAGATTAAATTAAATTAAATTAAATCATCAGGGTTGTTCAGTGCAAAAATAAATGGGTTCATGCCTAATTTAGCTACCTCTCTTTGTGAAAGTAATGATCTTGGTTTCAAGCTTATAAAAATTGTATAGGTGAGAATGATGCATATACATTAACTGCATTGTACTCAGCCTTATGTTTTACTCCCTTGAAAAACACTTCACAGTCTTTAAGCTTGTTAGTTAGAGATACGCACTTTATTTGAGGAATAAGACTCATCCACCATGATAATTAGAATAATACAGGAAAGTTGAATTAGTTTCGTAGAACAGTGGAATTTCACTGAGGTGGGGTCATTCTGAACCCAATAATATGACAAGAATCACTTCCAAATACGACCTGTTATGAAGCAATTAAAAAATAGAATTCAGGAAAATTCTACTGTTTCCAACAACTCTAGGCATCATCAGAATAGAATATCCTCTATCTTTATTTATTATTCCATTAAATACACTATTACTAGCATAACAGAAGTAAGAAAGGCACCATCCCCGCAGAAAGCAGTTAACTGAGAAGCGCTAATTAAAAAATATTTAAGCATAAAAACAGATTCCAGGTTGATGTGATGCGATGGTCAAAGGTGTTGCATTTGAACTCATGTTCAAATCCTCAGCCATGTAAACCTAAACATGGATAACCATTAACTCTCTTAGCCAACTATACCCAAGAAGATCCCTGTTGTGGGAAGAGAAATGGGAAAAAAAGACCCATGTCTACCATTTTGGTTTCCTGGAGGAAAGATGGAATATATAGGAAAGGGAAAATGAGTGTGTGTGCTATGTGTGTGTGTGTGTGTGTTTGTGTGTCTGCACGTATGTGTCTGTATGTGTGTTTGGGGATGTAAATAAATATATATTCCAGGTTCTATACATTTACTTATCTGTTGTTGAAATCTCTAGCTACTCCGTGTGGAAGCCTTTCTAATGACCACAATTTTCTTTTTCTTTTTTAAACGATATTCCTAACTGCTCATTTGCAGTTTTTTGATTAAACATTCATTTTGCTCGATAAGACTGATCTGAGAGAATATTAGCAAAGAACATATTAGTAAGACGAAAGAAAGAATTGGAGGAAGTTCTGGGGAGCCAGGTCACAAACAAGGTTAAGTATTTAGGGATACATATAACACCAAGATGTAGCACACTTAAGGAGGACAATTATCTTAAACTTAAACAACAGATTGTGACAGATTTGATAAAATGGGAAAATTTACAATTATCACTGATTGGGAGAATATCTATAGTTAAGATGAATGTATTGCCTAGAATCTTATACTTATTGCAGACAATTCCAACCAGATTAGGGAAAGAATTTTTTGAAGATTTAAACAAAATAGTGCTAAAATACATTTGGCAGGGGAAGAAAGCGAGAATAAAATTTAAATTGTTACAAGATGCAAGAATAAGAGGAGGATTTGCTTTGCCCAATTGGGAATTATACTACCAAGCGACGAGTCTGATGTGGGTAAAGGAATGGATAACACTAAGGAATACTAGACTTTTGAATTTAGAAGGACATGACCTGCTGTTAGGATGGAATGCCTTCCTCTGGTATAAGGGAACTAAAATGCAGGGGTATTTTAGAAGACATTATATTCGAGAAGCATTGTTTCTAAACTGGGAGAAGATAAAAAGCAATATTATTTAAAAATTCTGCTATGGTTATCTACTATTGAAGCTTTTTCCTATCCAATAATATATAAAAAGGAACAAACAGTTAGATATGGTGAGATATTGAATGAAAAGGGTGAACTTATATCTATGCAAGTGTTGGAAGAACAAGGTGTAAAAATGAATTGGTTTTCATATTTGCAAATACAATCTAGATTTGATAAAGATGTTAAAACAAAAGGTATCTATGATAAGTTGACTGATTTAGATAAAATTTTGACAGGTACTGATGAAAAAGTAATAAAAAAACTTTATGGACATTTGCTAGAGTTTAAATTAGAGGAAGAACAAGTAAAAGAAACAATGATTGCGTGGGGGAAAATTTTTGGATATGGGATTAATTTAGATAAATGGCAAAAATTGTGCTCTCAAAATTATAAAATGACAATGCCAACTGCATATAAAGAAAATTTGTATAAGATTTTTTACAGGTGGCACTTACCCCCTGCGAGAATTGCGAGGATGTTCAAGAATAAATTGGATAAATGTTGGAAATGTCATCAGATACCTGGTTCATATTACCACATGTGGTGGACATGCACGGATGCAAAAAGATATTGGACTATAATCCACACATGGTTGGAAAAAATGACAAAACAACACATAGACTTTAAACCTGAGATATTTTTATTGGGAATTATACCAGAAATATATTGTAAAGAATTGAAATATTTGATTGTAAATGTTTTAACAGCGGCTAGAATTGTATTTACTAAGAATTGGAAAAACGAAAAAATACCTATGCAGGAGGAAATTATTAAGAAAATCATGGACTGTGCCAAAATGAATAAATTGACATTTGAAATTAGAGAACAAGAGGACAAACAATTTTATATGATATGGGATTTATTTTATCAATGGTTAGATAAAAGGACATGGTAAAGAAATAGATTAGTAAGCCTTACAATAAAAGTTAATAGACTGATAAAGAATACAATATAAAATATATAACCATTGGATGAATGTATAAGATTAAATCATAATGAAAATTAGAATATCTCGTATAAAATGATGGAAAAATAGTCAAATGAATGTTTAATAATTGCTATTATATAAGCACAAGCTAGTCCGATAAGGTGAGAATTTATATAACTTGTGACTAATGGTAAAAAAAGGATAGCACAAAAGATTGTAACCAACTGACACACTGTATATATATATATATATATATATATATATATATATATATATATATATATATATATATATATATATAATTGAAAGAGGGCTTTATGTTTTTATGTTTTGTTCGTATGTTTGTTGTAAAAATTAAAAACTTTGTAAAAAAAATAGAATTCAGAAAAATTCTACTGTTTCCGACAACTCTAGGCATCATCAGAATAGAATATCCTCTATCTTTATTTATTATTCCATTAAATACACTATTACTAGCATAACAGAAGTAAGAAAGGCACCATCCCTGCAGAAAGCAGTTAACTGAGAAGCGCTAATTAAAAAATATTTAAGCATAAAAACAGATTCCAGGTTGATGTGGTGTGATGGTCAAAGGTGTTGCATTTGAACTCATGTTCAAATCCTCAGCCATGTAAACCTAAACATGGATAACCATTAACTCTCTTAGCCAACTATACCCAAGAAGATCCCTGTTGTGGGAAGAGAAATGGGAAAAAAAAGACCCATGTCTACCATTTTGGTTTCCTGGAGGAAAGATGGAATATATAGGAAAGGGAAAATGAGTGTGTGTGCTGTGTGTGTGTGTGTGTCTGCACGTATGTGTCTGTATGTGTGTTTGGGGATGTAAATAGATATATATTCCAGGTTCTATACATTTACTTATCTGTTGTTGCAATCTCTAGCTACTCTGTGTGGAAGCCTTTCTAATGACCACAATTTTCTTTTTCTTTTTTAAACGATATTCCTAACTGCTCATTTGCAGTTTTTTGATTAAACATTCATTTTGCTCTACAAGACTGATCTGAGAGAATATTCAGTATCTCGGTATTCCAGGATTATCCTCTGGGGAATGCAACCTTCCAGAAAAAAGAAAAGAAAAGAAAAAGAAGATTTCTCTTCTTACTAGAGTATAGATTGACAAAGTATGAAATCTTCTCTTAGCAAATAAGCTTTCATCAAATAAAAATTACCAAGGCAGGGAAAGATAAGAACATTTATGTTAGGATAGATGTAAGTAAATAATAGTATGTTTATAATTCACAGAAAACCACAAATGATGACAAATAAATACAGAGCATTAGTATCATATTAATACCAGAGAAATAAATCAATTATGTGTGAGGGGAAAGGGATGGTGAAAAAGAAATGTTTTTACGGAAAAAAAATTCAGTAATATGTAGGCAAATAAGACTAGATTTTATTTTAAATGTTACAATCATAGATAGATTTGTTCACACGAGACCTTTAGAAGTGCATTTGTGAAAAGAAAATAAATAAGAAATTAAGTTCTACAAAGGAAGCGCTGAAAGTATGCAGCAGAAGCAGGCTATGGACAGGGCTGATTGGCACCTCCGGTATCAACCTCCTTAATTATCGCCATTATCTCTGGCCCTATGTGCATCTGGATTTTACATCAGTTCAGCAAAGGTTATAATATAAAGCTAACAAGTTCTCAAATTGGCATGAACTGTAGCCAACTTCATATCAGTGCACAATATGTGCTTGACAGGATTTCAAAATGTAGATTAATGTGACTTAAGGCTCAGGCCCACATTCTGAGTCCCCTCAGCACTGTCCTCAGCTTACAGCAAAGGTAGCTTTCACTTGTCTTCTCCTGCTCCACATCAAATGTGGCGCTTTCTGACTTTTGTCAGCTACACAATCTGTCTATGGTGCTTAGTTGTAGTCAATGCCTCCATCTTTATTGGTCAATGTCCCACTCCCTTCTGGCCAGTGGCAGCTGCTCTTCCTGATCTTTTAATCTGGATCTATAAGAATTTGCCTGAAGGAAGGTTCAGCTTCAGAAGGAATCTTTCAACACAAAGCCTGCCAATGCTCTGGTTTGCAGGGCAAGTCTCAGGCCTTAAATGGACTTTTTACAAACCTCAAGTACAAGTCCTTTGGAACAGTGATACCTGGTTTCTGTATGAGTAAGGCCCCAAGGCATATTTGAATAATGAAAGAATGACAGTTGGTATAAATAGGCCATAAGACAGCTGCTTTTATCTTTTTATACCTCCCTGTTGTCCCACAGAGGAACATCATACAAAAATGCTTCCACACTGAATAACATCATTTTAATGATGCCGTGTGGAAAAGCCATGAATTTGCATGAACAGTGCAAAGATGCTGGACATAAATATAGTTTGTGTTAAATGTTCATAAAAACGATAAAGGCATAACTGTGTAATTTGGAAAGAAGCTTAACTGAATAGGATATCATTTGACCTGTATCTACATATCAGTCTATAAGAAATGACAATGTCACTTCATTTTTGTGTAAGGCAATAAATGGAAAGATTTTGTCTATAGGTGTGATACGATAAAGAATTCAATTTACAAGAATTGCCATGTGCCATTCTTGATTGTGCACCTGACTTGAATCTTGCCAGACTGAGAACTCTACTATCTGCAACTATGATATACTCTGGGAACTATTAGGGAGGGACGGTCTTCACCCACTTTCTCTCACACGTAATATCTGAGCTGAGTTGTACCCCCTCCCTCCTGGAAATCTGCCTTCTCATTACATTCCATCACAGCACTGTAGCTACAGAAATTCTCTGTCTTTACTTCATATCTTCATCCTGATCTTTAATACCACCACCTAAAAAATCAAATTTTTATGTAGGCATTATGTCAAATTATCTGAACATTCTTAGCTTTTTTCATTTTAGAGAAAAGCTAGAGTTAGACTCCACCTGTAATCTATTTCTGCTTCAGATTATAACTTCACATGAAGTCATAAGAAAACCAATTCCCATCTTTAGTGGCAAATAGTGACAAAGAAGCAATTACTTTCAATAGAAAATTTCTGCATCAGACACATATTTTGGAGATCTGATGTAACTAAATGTAACCAGGTGATTTTTTCCTATTTAAATGTGTGGTTTATATCATGTAGTTAGCCTCTTACCAGAGTCACTATAATTTTGATATGCTAAAGTTTTGATTGTGCATATATAAAGTGATGTATACTTCAGATTCATAACGAGTTCAAAATCTACACCAGATTTTAGATTTTTATGCACAAAATTTCTCCTAGAAAGGATAACGGACACCAAATTATCCATCTTATTGGAGTCTGAAGCTTGCTTGTTTAAATTATGCTTCAGGCAGAACTAGGTGATTCTGAGAATAATTGTATAATGCCCATTCTTAGCATTTGTCCTTTCAGAACTAATTAATGTCCTTTATGCTTTTGAAGAGAGTCCATAGTTCATGCATTAAAAATGACCTGTTAAAGCAAAGTCAGATCAGAAACCTGTTTTACAGGAAAGCTTCCAAAAGGCTTTGCAAAAACTTGTATTCCAACATATTGTGATTCTGCCAGCAGCTTAATTATTTTGAGTTGCCAAAATGGCTATATGCATGCACATCCCTTAAGCATGGGTGGAAACCCAACTTTTTGCAGGAAAAGGGAAAAAATAATATCTACGATGTAAAATGTCTTAGCAGACTAAATGTCTAAGCAGACTAAATCAACTAAGCAAGTTCAGTGAGGAAAGAATCACAACAGTCTTTGGAAAAATTAAAAAAAAAACCAGGAGGGAAAAAACACGGAATGAAATGAAATGGAATTAATTATCCTTGAAAGGAACATACCTTCCTGGCTGGAGGCTTGAACAGGGTCACTGTAAACTTCCAGCATTTGTTGCAAGTCTTATGTCTTGGATTGTCTTTCTACTTTTCTATGTTGGCCTTTCTGTCAAAGAACCAATGTGCATTTTAATAGATTTCAGGACATAATCCTAACCATGTGAGATTTGTCAATGTGCCTTGAAATAGAACCAATGCTCCCCTAGAGCTGTGCATTGCAGCAAATGATAGTGTGAACAACTTGTTGAGATGACTTATAGCCACAGGTAAGTTCTGATTTTTGAAGCCACAGTAATTGAGAGAAGCTGGGAACTGGAATTACCTACAGTTATTGGCATCCCAACAGAGAGCAGGCTTATATAAAAAGCAATTCAGCCAGTGATGACTGAACTACTGGCTAGCCGGGTGAGTATCTGAATGAGGAAGGTCAAGAACAGAACTAAAAATGGTCCACAACTATCTTTTAAAATGGAGCATATGCTCTCAATAACAGGGCTAGTTCACTTAGGCATACCTATGTTTAGAAGTACATATATATAGCTCACAGGCATAACCTTTGAGAGAAACCCAATGGTCAGCTTCATCCAACAGGTCCAGAGGGGGTGCATCTGACAGATTTGTCTCATTTAGACACTGTTCTCCATCTGGTACATACTGTAGATGAGCTACTGTGGTGTTACTTCTATTAGAAAGTTTCTGCAGCATCACTGTTTTCTAACTGATTTCCTGCACTCATTGCTCTTTCCTGTTGACTTACCTATATTCTAGCTGCCTTCCTGAAATATTAGAATGAAGGAAACATTTGAAATTTTAACAGAGAGGTGAAGAGAGAAAGAATGAGCAAGGAAGAGTGAGACAGAGCGCTGTAAGTAATCCCGCAGGGGAAGTTAATGGCCTGCACTTATTTCTGGTTGTCCCAAAAAAAAGGCTAAAATGTTGACATCTAAATTCAAGGGAAAATGTTCTTCTACTAAGGCTACCTTAAATATATCAGGGAGAGTATAGAATTTCTGGTGCTCATCATTGAGAAACCATTGTTTGATTCTATCTTCAGAAGAGATTTTATTAGACTGTTAATTGGTCTTGTTCAGATTTTTGCAATTTCCTTAGAGTTTGTAATACTAGATTCCGCTTATCTTTAATATCAAGACACTGTGTGATACAAACCTATCGTTCATCTGCTATTTCTCTCTCCTCCCCGCTTTCCCCCCCCTCTCTCTCACACATCTGATCTGTATTTTTGCAGAGCAATGACCCCTGTATAGTTTATCCAGCTTATTAAAGAAAACATTCTGCTTTTAAATCGATATTGTAGCAGAGTAACTTCTTAGGATATAAATAGGCACAACTGTGTGGCATTCTAAGGTCTAAAAGTTCTTTTTCACAATTTGGTAAATCAAAACGGCAATTAGTATGACATCTTTGGCACAACTCCAAGGCCTATATATTGAAATGTAGCATAAGCACTTATAGCTGAACTACAGGCATTTTCTTCCCTTCCTTCTTTCAAGACACCCATAATGATTTTTTGGACTAGAAATTATTTGAGGCAGGGATCTTTTCTTTTCTAATTTATTTTGTAAAATTCCATTTACATTAATAGCTTGTGCCTGGCACAAAATTTCCCTAATGCAGGGATAGGCCTCATTTGTAAGCAATCACTTCATATCTCAAAAAAACAACAACCGGCCCCCTTTCCCAGCAGCTTGCTGTGTGAAGAAAGAAAAAAAGGGAGGAATGGGGGAGGGGGATTTGACTCACTTCTTCCTCTGATAGTGCCCCACATGCTTTAGCCTCACCTATTCCATATGATGCAGGAGCCCCAATCAAATTGTTCCTGCAAAAATGCAGCCCTCAACAACATCAAGAAAAGGTCCGCCTTTGCTGGTCTAATGGATGGACTAGCAATCTTCTCATCCAGCACATTCTATTGCAGGGGAAGCAAATTTATCAGTGAGTCGAGGCTGGTTAGCTGTCAGAGTAGCAAGGCCTTGCCTGGAACCAGGAGAAGTCCAGTAAGTCTTGTCCTCTGAAAGGGCAAGCCATTAATAAGGAGTCATTTGTGTGAATGGCACGTCTGAAAGAGTGAGGAGTCAGGCTGCATGAATCTGAAAAACAGAAGCATGTATTTGTTTGCATTTAGCATCTTCTGCTACAGGGAATTAGCATAATGTGAATCTTGCTTTTTATCTCTGAATCTAGACTATAAAATAAATGTCAGGGTAGTTGGCTCTGAAAAATGAAAATAAAATAAAATAAAATGCAGATGCTTGCAGAATACATAGCTTCAGCTCTACATAGCTGAAGAATAAAACAAAGCCTTTTCTTTGAGTAAGAAGTGGGAAATGGCAGGGGAAACACTAAATGACTGCCAGAGAAGGAAACTGGAGAAAAAATAGAGAAAGTGAATCAAGTTTTGCATACACTCTTCACATAGGTGAGGAAATGTCATAAGTCAAAGGAAGCCAAAAAGAGTGACAAAACGTATTTGGCAATTTTGGGATGGCTACTTTCTGCAAATTGCTTAGCTCAAAATGTTCTGTGAAATGAAAGCAATATATTTGGATGAAAGCCATATGTTTCCTAAGCTCATTCTAGAAAAAGATTTGTCAAACTGGTCCTGTATCCCTCTAGTGGAAGTTATGCTGGAACTTAGAGTTTCCCCAGGCAAGAATACCACTTCACACTTAATGGGGAAAATGCCAAGTAAGTGGTCAGTTGTGACAAACCAAAAGAAAAAAGTTCCAGATTTAAACTTGCAGTGGGTATAAGAAGGGATTGAAACTTTATTAAGGGAAAGCATTGTAGTGGTTCTGTTTAGGTTGCCTTAAAAAGTCCTACTTAAGAGTATGGAATAAATATAAACTTACATTTTGCCTCAAAAGACCTTTGGAGCTTTCAGTGCAAGAAGAATTTTATAGAAAAGAAATTATAATTAAACATAAAGACTGGTGTAGTCGGATTTTATCATTAGATTACATTGTAAAATGAAATCAAGAGAATATTGACAACAGAAGGATATTCTTGTCAATGGTTTTCTTATGTACAATTACCAGAAAGGTCTAAAGTAGATAAAATGTTTTGTAATTTGAGCAATGCAAGACTGAATTTGAAATGGAACTTTGTAGTAATGATGAACACATTATTACCAACATGTATAAGCTTCTGTTGAAATATAGACAGAAGAGAAACTGAAAGAATGTGTGTTAATATGGGCTAAATATTTTGTCTAGAGTATATAAGTACATCCATAGCAAAATGTATGGATGAAAGGATTGAAATTTACATTATGTTCTAGCTTTAAAGATAACGTTTATAAAATGATGTATCATTGTTATTTATCATGAGAGAAACAGTCTAGAATGTATGAAGGTACAGACAGTACTTTGAATCGTTGCTGGAAATGTGAACAATGTGAAGGGACATTTTAGCATATTTGGTGGACATGTTAAAAAAAGCCAAATTAATTTGGATACAAACAAATACATACCTTAACTCAGAGGATTTTGAGGGTTGAAGTGAAGCCGGAGACTTTTCTTTGGGGACTAATTGACAGGGAACTAGACAAAACTAATGAAAGTTTGTTTTTTATATGGCAACTGCATCAAAAGTATTATATACTCAAAAGTGAAAGGTTCAACACTACTCACAACAGAAAAATTGTTGGTGAAAATGATGAAATTAGGAGAGATGGCTAAATTAACTACATTGATTAGACTAGAGAAAAAATAATACTACATTGATGGCAGATTTAGATACTCCTTTATAGATTTTTTGTATAAAATAGAAAAAAAAACCACTTATGATTTGTGATTTTGCTTATAAGGAAATAAAACTTTGGATAACAGAGAAAAATGAGTTATTTAAAAAAGTTTTTATCATACAGTAAGAAATAATTTTGTAATTGTGCTTATATTTGCTGCTAAGGAAATCAGAAGCTCCTTCTATTTTTTATTCTTTCTTTCTCTTTCTTTCTTTCTTTTCTCCATTTCTTTGACCCTTCATTGGTTTGTGTTAATTTTAATATTATTTGTAAAACTTTTAGTAGAAATGTATAAGAAAAAAGTTATTATAACCAGGAAAAGGAAGGTTTGGGGGGGCACTTGCCTGGGTCAGGGAAATGTTGCCATGTTATTATATATATATATGGTGTTCGGGTATTTTCCCACGTCATTGTAGTTGTTCTTTTAAAGTTGTAGCAACGTTTCAGCAGAATCTCATCTGCCATCATCAGGCTTCTGTATAGTGTTCGTCTGTGAGTCAGACTTTTACAGTGGTTTCAGATTTAAATTTGGGGCAGCCTATTGCTGTGCCAGAATGGTTTTTTCTTCATCCTGATTGGTTGGGAGTCTTGGTCTGTGTTTATTAGTCTCGGAGTTTGCTGTGTTCTGCTTGATGGGTGTCTCTGATATCTTCTGTCTGTTTTTTGGCTCTTTTTGTATCTTGATTGGCTGGCAGCATTGTGTTACTTTATTGGAGGCCTTTAGTGCAGCTTGGCTTCGGGTAAATGGACGGCTATCATTAGTTAGGAAGCTGGGTTTCATCTGGGTGCCTGGTTGGGGTGTGTTTGAGCTGGAGGTATCAGGGGGGATCTGTTTGTGCCCAGGTGTTTGCCAAAAAACAGACAGAAGATATTAGAGACACCAATCAAGCAGAACACAGCAAACTCCGAGACCAATAAACACAGACCAAGACTCCCAATCAATCTGAATGAAGAAAAAACCATTCTGGCACAGCAATAGGCTGCCCCAAATTTAAATCTGAAACCACTGTAAAAGTCTGACTCACAGACGAAAACTATACAGAAGCCTGATGATGGCAGATGAGATTCTGCCGAAATGTCGCTACAACTTTAAAAGCACAACTACAATGACGTGGGAAAATACCCGAACAAAGCTGAATGCCATACATATGTGTGTGTGTGTGTGTGTGTGTGTGTGTGTGTATTCTTTTTCAGATGGCTTAGATATTACTCTGACTCCCTTGTTTCTCAAGAACAACAGAGACGTGTGCCATGAAGTACAGATTGGTCATCTCTATGTAGAAGGAAAGAAAGACTTGTCTACAAACTGAGTTTACTCTGTAGTGATCTGAAGCATTAACTGCTAAGCCTGATCCCATCTAAATCAATATTCTGCTGCTAGATTCTGTTTTTTGGTCATGCTGCTAAAATGTAGCAAAATGATGGGGATCAGCATTCATAGCCACAGTTGGATAGATGCTTTCTTCAGTTCAGTTTCTCCTTCTATATGGAGATAGTATGAAATAATCCTTTCAACTTCTAAGCCAGTCCATCAATTCCTCATATTGGGTAGGGCCATTTAGGGCTTACTATCTTTCTACTACAAATAGATGATGGGTATAAACTGCCAGAGATGAACATACAGCTCTATTGTCAAGATCTTATGCTTTCATTCTAAAAAAAAGTCACTTCTTATCTGATGCATGGAGTCTTTGAGTCGAGACATAGATAGCTTTGATGGCACCATATGAGGCTAAACTTGTCTCGGCATCATCAGCAGGCAGCCTCTTTCAAAAATCTCAGTTTGTTCTTTATTTGTTCCCAACTTCTAAGAGCAATCCTTTCAGAGAACAGATAATTGCAGTAGCATTTCTAATTTAAGCAACAGGTGATCATGTACTGGAAACATCTAAAATGTAAAATCAAAGAATCACCTATGTATTGTGTTCTCTTGTTGCAACAGTAAAGTCACATCAATAAAGGAAGAGCAAGATACCCCCCCCCCCACTGCTCCTTAGGGCTGACCCAATATTATACACACACACACCGCAATAAAGATGTGCAATCAGAAATTAGAAGTAGGAACATGGAGAAGGCAAATATTTTGGAAACATATCACGTCTCTGTCTTTTCATTAAGTTCAGCTCAAATTTAGTCGGGGAGGAGCCATAAATGTCCTCTTGGATATGCTCAGTAATAAGCAGACTTTTAACTTTAATGGCATTTGTGATGGTTTTCTTTTTGTATATCTCACTTTCTCACATTCACTAAAAACACTGCCAAAAATGGTGAAATGTAGTTCAAAAGGATAAAAGCCTCTTGAGGCAGCAGGATGATCATGTCAGGCAATCAGCTTGTTGATAGAGATCCTTAGGAGCTTCCAGTGAGGAATTATGGCAGACTGACATACCCAGAAGAGCAGAGGGATATGATGGTCAACACTTTTGGAAGTAATTAATCTAGAGATAAAGAGAGATTTCTTTTGCAGCAAACATAGATTCCTTTTGGCAAGCTTCACTTTTCTGGATTACAAAATTATAAAGAGACTTTAAGGGTTGGTTTAAAGATTCAAGAATCCTTAGCAAAAAACTTAACAAGGAAATGATTTAACAAAGTTTAAATGAGAGAAAGGGGACAGTGTTTTTTCTATTTTTATTATTTTTATTTTTGATGAAAGTTGTTTTGCATAAACTGGAATTAATTAGACAAAGGGACCAGACCTTCATAGGAATGCCTTGTGTTTACCATTAAAGAGCACATGTAATTAGCTGCTTCTACATAACAACAGATAAAGAAGGCAAGAAAATGTTTAGAAGGATTCAAAGAAGAATTGAAGAGATTCAAATGAGAGTTCATAATGCATGCAAATCACACCAAATCAGGGGTGGGATTCTACTGGTTCTGACAGAACCCATTGTTAACTTTCTAAGCAGTTCAGAGAACCAGTTGTTAGAAGAAACCTCCTTTTGGGTTTTTTCCCACCCTTATTACATTCTTGGCAGAATGCCTAGACTTACTGTCTCCGAAGGAGGTTTTTCTTTCTTTCTTGATACTTTCTTAAAGGGGAAGGGTTGTTTTAAGCTTTTTACACTGCTGTTGGGAGGAAATACTCCCCTGGAAATGCTTCCAGCCGGCATGCAGTGATCAGCACTTTGAAGAAATAATTGAATAATGAAGCAGAACTGCGGAAAGAAGCTTTTTAATGACAAGGAACCAAGATGAGTGACATTCAGCAAGGCTTCTTGGCTAGCTAGAAAGATTGACATTCAAATGTGAGTTTACATACTCTTTCTGAGTTTTGGTCTAAAACTGGTTTTTGGTGAAGGTTAATTCCGTGCTTGGTGACGTTTAATCCTGTGTTTATTGATGGGATAATTTTCCCTATTCAGCTTTGTTTGGAAGGAAAAAGCTTAATCTCTGTTCTTGAAAAGAAACTGGGTTGAGAAATCTGGCTAGTTCCTGTGTCTATTTGTTCTCTGGTTTAGCAAGCAACAGCTAATGTTGTGATTTAATTATTTGTATTGTGTTTGAATTTTTTCCTGCCTCATGGTTTCTTTTTCTATCTGGGGTGGGGGTCTCCCTTCATTACTTTAGTGGTATCTGGCACTGTCTTTTTGGGGTGTACTTCCAAGAGGCAGGATGCAAGCTTGGCACTGATTTTTTTACTGCCTTTCTGGGGGGCATGTGATCTTTCCTTAAATCTGGATGATTTCTTTAGAATATCTTGTGAGGTGAGTGAGACCAGCTGGTATCTTTAAGGGGTGCAAATGGATCTAAGGATTGCTTTTCCTGGGTGTGCTCTTTCTGGAGAGCTTAAATGACCTCTCTGCTAAAGCGTTTCACTTTATGAGCAAGAGTAGGCTGCTGATAGTTAACATTGCATTTTAACTATTTTAATTCCTCGAGGTGCTCTGGCACCTTGCCTGATTTGAAACTCCGGCTTGCAGGTATTGTTAATCTAATGATTGGTATTTAGAGCAGCTTTTTGCAAGTGTTGGAAGAATTATCCTTCTGGGTTCAGGTCCAAGTGGGGAAAAAGACATTGGAAACATGAAGGCTGTTTGGAAAGTTGGTTTAATGGTGGACAGGACTACATGGCTTGGAGCTCCAAAGTGAAAAGTACGATCACATGCTCCAAGATGAAGGTGAAGGGAAAAAAGGAAAAGGGGCAAGATGCTGAGAGTGCAATTGTTTTATAGCCTCTGTTGGGCCCCACCTTAGTGTTTCCTGTTCCTGTGTAAGAAATGTATCCCATTGGCTGTCAGACTCCCAGGGGCAGGGGTCTTAGCTAACTTTGTAGGCTTTGTCTGGACCACATGGCTTCACCTGAGTGCTGGCTGATGCAATCTTCCCAGGCCAAGTGGTGAGATAGGTAGACACCTTTGTTATGTAGAATATTCTGGCCCAGGCCTTAATGGCCCACCCATTAACAAAGGTGGGTGGTGAACTTCTGCTTTTGAGGTGAGTTTCTGTTTCTGAATTTCTCTTTTTAGGGGAAATATTCTGCTTTTTTAGTATATCCTAAACTATTTCATTTTCCTAGAAGAGGGGTGGGTGCTAACTCCCTACACAAGCAAAGAAGCTTTTCATATTTTTGTACAGGTAATCTTTGACATACAACAGTTCATTTAGTGACCATTCAAAGTTACAATGGCACTGAAAAAAGTGACATGACCGTTTTTCACACTTATGACTGTTGCAGCATCCCCACTGTCATGAGAGGCCAGGCGAGGAGAAAGGCCCCTTGACGTGAGTGACATCGAGTTGGCCACGCCCACCCAGTCACATGACCACCAAGCCACACCCACAAACTAAGCCACACCCACAGAACCAGTTGTTAAAAAAATTGAATCCCACCCCTGCAACAAATGCACAGGAAAGAGTTGGGAGACAACTGAAAGTAGACAGTTTTCTTTTGGAACTGATGGCCAGACAGTTGGAAAAACAGCAGTGGAACTTTTTTATATATGATAATTGCAGCAAGATATTATTTGTTCAAAAGTGGAAAGACTCAGCACTACCCATAAAGGAGGAATGGTTGGTGAAGATGATGGAAATTGCAGAGTTGGCCAAACTGATTTCTTTGGCTAGAGAAAAAACAACATCTATATTTATTCCTGCACTTTTTGCATTAAACAGAAAAAATGATCTTATGATTTATGGTTTTTAAGATTATGAAAAATAGATAATGGAAAAAAGAGAGTTTTTCTTTTTGTGACCATAGGAACAAAGGTAATTTTATAATTGTACTTACATTTGCTACAGTTGGAAACTACTTTCTATTACTTTTCATTCTTTCTATATGTATATCTTTTTCTCTTTCCTTCCTTCCTTCCTTCCTTCCTTACTCTTTCTTTCTTTCTTTCTTTCTTTCTTTCTTTTTTCTTTCTCATTATCGTTTATTCAAAATTTTCATTAAATATTATACAAGATAGAAATCCTTTACTAGCTATGTTAGAAAATTAAATTTCTTTCTGCAAAGCACATATTGTTCTTTTCACTGAACAGTTTTCCTGGACTCTACATTTGTCAAGTTTAGTTCACCAAACTTTATTTTTAAACAATAACAAAAGCCCTTCCAAATTATTTATTTTGGTCCATATCTCTTCAAAGATATGCATTTTTAAAATTTGTAATTGTGTTTAATAATTTTTCTAAAACTTTCTCCTCATATAATATTTTCCTTACAATGTCTTTATAAATACAAACTTTGTATACATTTTTAACAGCAAATGGAATTGTAAAGTTTTGAAAAAAAAGCTAGATGAATTTGAATAATAAATGCCAGGGTGCTCAACAATTTGAAAATGTGAAATTCAGTAAGTCCACATGATAATTTGCTGTAGATACATCCTGCATGGTTTGCTCCTCTATATCAAGTATGCAGTGGAGTCTTTCTAGCTGGATCAGACTCATGGCAGGAGTTCACTAAGGCCTCACATTAAAACTGCTTTGAGAATGCAAGAAGTCTTTAGGACTTGCTTACTCACGAGGGGGCAGAAAGTCAATCTCCTTCTTTGCTGCAGCCATCCCAGTAATTCAGCTGCTTTAGCTGTAATCCTTTCTATTCACAAACTCTGAAAGTGGCATTCTTGAAAGACTGATGGGTCATCTACAAACGATTTTGCAGTTCAGCTCCTTCCCCTTACTATGGTTTCCTGAGTGACTGGAAGAAGCCATGCTCTAAAACCAGGGTATAGTACCTTTCCAATTATGTGCTGTAAACTGCAGTTTGATGGACATGAGCAAAGGTCCCGTTGTAACTATGGAAATGACTTTACAGAGACTTTCTGCATTTTCTTGATGAATTCCTTTTTACAATGTGAAAGGGACAGGCATTTATTTGAATTCTACCTTATGAAGCTCATGAACGATTCAGGCTTTGCAATTCCAATTAAGAGCTCTATATCTCTCTAGTGGGATATTGTTTGCTGAAGGGTTTAAATTTGCTGGTTCCACCACTCCCCTCTATTTTCACACAGGTTATTCATCTCCCTATGCCTCTTAGCAGCCACGTCTCCCTTGTTCATGCTATCTGTCTTGCAGCTTATGTCATTGTTTCGTTTTTCTGTCACGTCCCCATACTGTGCTTGCTTTCTTTTACATTCACCCTTTTATGGCATTTTTCCCATTCCCACCCTGAGCTTTTAGGCTATCTTATTTATATTCTTATGTCTTCCTCCACCCCACCTATAGATGCTCCAATCCATTTATCAATCCTGTTTATTCTCCATGCCGCTCTTTTGACTTTTTCATGAGTGGGACAATGCATCCTTCCCTAGTAGAGACACCCTGCCCTTCCTTTGCCTGTATTAGCAATGCTGATCAGCTGTTTCTGCCCCAACAGTTTCCTGGGTGACTCCCCAATGCCCAGGAGTGTCAGGGCATAATGGAGGAGATGAGAAGGCCAAAAAGCTTTGCAAGACTCTGAAAGCATTTGCTGGGGTTGGAATTTCCTATATACATGTCAGGTCAACATTATGAGTTTCAGTTCTGGTTTTGGGGTTACTGGGCTGAAAATTCAACTGGGCTGAAAGAGAAGTTTGGGATCCTCTAAAATACAGTGGAATAAAAATATTGGGTTTGCTGAAATAATCTTGACAGAGAATCATATCTAAAGCAGAGTCCTTAAATATGGATGTTTGTTCACATGGATTTTACAGCTAATAATGAAATCATTGAATAAAAGTTCACTGAAAACCTACATGTGGCATGTATAAAGCATTCCTGAAAAAGCAGTGTTAAGCTTCAGACATATATTTTCATATGCCTCCTCTTACATTGCCTAGTGAGTGAGGCCCTAACCCCACAAGCCCTCTTAAGTCCTTGTCTTGCAACCATTTAGTGAACAAAGGTACAGTGGCTCTGAAAAAAAAGCAACTTATGAGTATTTTTCCCATTTACAATCGTTGTAGCATCCTCATGGTCACATGATCAAAATTTGGGCACTTGACAACTGGCATGTATTTATGACAGTTGCGAATCCTGTGGTCCTGTGATCATCATTTGTAACCTTCCCAGCCGGTTCATTCAACAATGGTAGGGATTCAGTTAACAACAGTGCCAAAAAAGGTTGTAAAATGGGCCACAACTCTGACCCATTTAAAACTGCCAACAGAAATTTTGGGCTCAATTGTGGTCATAAGTCAAGTACTTACACAGTGTTTCAATAGGGGTGGTTCTTTAGCTTTACTCCTGATCCTGGCCCGACTGCTAAGTACTCTAACTACTCTCATTATGTTGTTTTCATAAACATTTTTAGCAGAGCCAAGAATATCTCTCTTTTTCAGACATGCTCCAGTGCTGATTCAAAAAATGTCTTTTTTTTCATATGGTTCTTCTCCTCAGAGAAATCATGACATATCAATATGACTAGTTGTGGAATACATTTTTTAACACTGGAGAAGGGGAAGGAGTTCTGGTGGCAATGGATCCAGGAAAAAGGAGAAAGTAGCTGAGAAGAAATATACCGAAACCCCCAGAGTACAACATGAATTGTTGTGCCATCTCAGTGTTTTCAGGCATCATTTTACCCCCATGGAGATGGTAAATCTCCACCAAGCAGTGAAACTGGGAATATTTAGTTGGCGCTAATAGCTACCGGAATGCCATTATTGTATCCTTTTATCTATCCTGCCCTAATAGCTACCGGAATGCCATTATTGTATCCTTTTATCTATCCTGCCAAAGTTCCCCTTATGTTTTATGGCCTGAGCAATTCCTATTGTGATATCAAGCAGGTTTCACACCAAATGGAAACCTGCCAGCTGTGCCATCTGCATGGCCAACAAACAGTTTCTTGCCATCTTCAGCATCAACATTTGCACTGCCCAGACTTGGATCTGTGCCAGCTTCACAGATGGCAGCCTGTAATCTGTCCATGGCTTTGCCAGGTTTAAGACTGGAAATATACAGATTCCTTTATTAACACTTACCAAGCTTACAATGGTTAATCTTGGAGCTTTTGCCCACTTAGCAGACTATAAACCATTTGTTTTTGTTATAGGCTGTGCTTTTTCACTTTCCCCCATGAAGTCCTATAGAATGGCCCTACCTCTCTGCTCCACTAATCAAGTTAGTAACTTAGCCCTGATGCTGGAATTCCATCCCTTGTATACTCAGGGAAGGATGTGCTAAACATTTAACAATTCCCCACTGTCTGAAACTAACATCATTTGTCAAAGAGTGATAGATGGGCATATGGGGAGCAGTGTCAATAGAGCCGTATCTACTCAGAATAGCAGCTGAGCGTGCACTGCTGTGGCTCGATGGCTTTCTCAGTTGCAGTCCTTTGAGTATTTGCAACGGCTTGGGAAGTTTTTAAAAAATGTAGATAACAAGGGAACCGTGAAGGTCTGTGTGTGAAAGAAAAGATTTAAGGAATAGAACATGGCACAAATGTCCTTTCAATACAACACTGGTAAGTGGAGAAATTGGGGAGTTGAGTTTTCCAGGGGAAGGAAAATGCTTCAGTTTCTCACCCAAGGGCAGGATTCTCCCTTAGCAGTAACAATAGCATATCAAGAGGCCTATAGGGAGTTGATGCCCTTCCTTGGAATTTAATGGAAGGATGGAGACAGGAGATTTGGGCTGACACCCATTTGACTATTCTGAAATAAAATAAGTGCAAGAACACCACACTGTGAGCCTGACATTCTTTAAATACATTTCTGAAGTATTTTTTTCAGCAAACTGAATGGAATCTAGTACAAAAGAGGCATGATAATTTCTCTACCCAATAGCTCAGCAGAACTGATAAAAGCCTTAATTCCTGAGATGGGGCATTCATACTTTACTCCATGTATACCCTCTGGTGTTATTTTAATTAAGCAATAAACATACTGGCAATGTTATGCTAGCCCTTCAAAAGAAGAAATGCCAAAGTACTTCATATCTGATACAACTTTTAAAATCTTTATTATTTCAAGATATGTAAAAAACAAGGTGAGTCCCATAAATGCCAATTAGACACAAGTGTCTTGAATTTTCCACTGCCGTGAACCACTACAATTTCAAATAGGATTTATCTTTCTCATCACCTTGATATTACAGATGCAGGAATCTGCTCTAAATAATATATTGAGACTTGCAATGAACCCTCTGAGAAATGCATAAGTTTGGAAATTAGAAGAGACATTTCCACTCCCCGTGGAAAATCTTTCAAATCCAGTACAGAATTCCCATTGAACTGAGTAGCATTTCTTGATAACAAAAATTTAGAAAATGTTACCCTAATTGTTTTGCTCAGATTACTCAAATAGAAGTAGCTGAAACCTGATAAGTGTGAATAATCATGAAAGTATTACTGCTCAAGGATTTTTACGATTCAAATTTAGTTTCCCCACATTTTGATTTTGTTGCCGTGGTACACATATTTAAACAATGAAAACAATTTCAAAAGCTCTATACTGAGAGCAGCTGCAGCAGTAATAGTAGTGGTAGTGAAGAGGCGTTCAATGCAATCCTATACTCACCAGCCAACTTTTGCTTAGAATTGGGTTGATGTATGCTTTATGTCCAGAATCTTAATGTATTAAATAGGCACATGGACATATAACACAGGGATCCTTCTCAATTTGCCTGGACAAATGGGCTGAGCTACAACTTATATGAGACATTAACAGTCAATTTTGATGAAATGGGCTGAGCTAAATAATACCTGGGTGTAAAGGGAATGAAATTTTTTCGCTTGATTTAGGAACAACCAGGTGAAGGAATTTGCTGGAATAAGGTGAATAACAGGGAAATAAAGCATTTAGGGAATTTCATCAAGACTGATAGAGCAGTGGGACCCTTGCCCTTTGGGCTTATCCACATCTCCTACTTATCGTGACATAAACATATCCTCATGATGTAGTCTTTTCCTCATTCCCAACTACTCAGTTTATTCAGCCCAAATACCTTCTTAAGTCTTGACATACAATTCATAAGGCCTCATTCATGACGTTCGTGATGACATTTGGAGTGGGAATCTGTTTGGTTCCTATTGGCCAATTCAAGGCTGCGGCAGGGATACCTCTCCTCTTCGGCCATTTCATACTGCCTTCCATTGACATTTTGGCTTGGGCTTCTGTGAAAACCAACTGGCAGTGTAATGGCTGACCCATGCTTCCCTAAGTACTGTTCAGACACAGCACTCTGTAAGATATTACCAGGTGCTTCCTTGCAGCTCTTACTAATTTGGCAAATTTGCCAAAAAAGCATATCAGTCAGGCTGGTAGGATACAGATTGGGCCAGGATGAAGTGAGTCAAGGATTTCTCATTATGCCATGTGAGCTCCTTCTGCTTATACTGAGAGCTTATGCACCAGAGACAAATTCCTTGTGTGTCCAATCACACTTGGCCAATAAAGTATTCTGTTCTATTCTGTTCTGTTCTATTCTATTCTATTCTATTCTATTCTATTCTATTCTATTCTATTCTATTCTATTCTATTCTATTCTATTCTATTCTATTCTTCCTGCAACCCTCCTCAACAGTTATATATAGGTATTACTTTTCCAGGAGAATGGTAGACCCACGTTCAAAAGTAGCCCAAGTGGCAGGTTTCCACCAGCAGTCACTATATTTTCATTTTGGTGATCTGTGACTTGGGCAGTTTGAAAGTTGGTTAAAACCTTTATTCCCAGCATCCATTTACATTTGTCCAAGTTGACTTCATCGGTTGACTCTATCACATCACCACTAAATTTCCAGTCAACGTGGACAAGTCCACTGCCAAAGTTGGTGTTCTTCTGCTCTCTCCTTTTAAATAGTATGTTTTCTTCTTTTAAATTATTATATAGGAAACATGGTTGAAAAGAACAATGTCCAACAGTTGCCTACCATAGGAAGTTCTCTAAAGGCATTTGCTCATTCAAAATTTAATGCATGTTCACAGCATCATCCAAATACTGTTGATATGAATTAAGACCTTTATTACTGTTATTTTGGTGCTACAATGGGTGGAAGATGCTATATTTTGTTAAGGGAAAATGAATATATGACTTAGCTACTATAGTGAATATTGTGCAGCCAAAAATGAGAGGTCATCAAAAGAGTTTTGATTTGAACCAAAGGAGCCCCCTAAAAGTCTTTTTTGTGAAAACAGGGACTCATTATGAATCTGGGATCCCACCAAATTCAATCTGGCCTTCAGGTACCATTATCCAAGTGGAACAAATAAAAGTCATTCTGCTTTTGAGAATACATTTACTATATAGCTTCTGATTATTAACCTGTTACAGGAGATGGAAACTATTAAATGAATCACACGATCATCTTGCAATACCCATGGCTTGATATAGACTGTTGCTCTTTAAACAATTCCAAAATTATGGGGGTATATGTCTTATTAAGAGCAATGAGGACAACTGAGGGGCAAGGCTGATTTCCTGCATGACTCCCAGTATATATTTCATCTGCCCAATCCAATAGCTAGCAAACAGCAGATTAAAGAAAATAGTTCTTCCCCTATGATTACAATAATATAGTTTACATTATGTACGGGCAGTGAGGTACTGCAAGGTTCTGTTTTGGGCTCAATACTCTAAAACATCTTCATAAATGATCAAGATATGGGGAATTGAAGGGGTGCTCATCAAATTTGCAGATGACACAAAACTGGGAGCAGTTGCTAACACTTTGGAAGATAGACTCAAGATTCAGAAGGATCTGGACAGACTTGAACACTGGACCCTATCCAACAAGATGCAGTTCAGTGGTGAGAAGAGTAAGGTCCTGCATTCAGGCAGAAAAACCCAAATGGACAGATATAGGATAGACAGTGCCTGGCTAAGTAGTAGTGCTTGTGAAAGGGATCGAGGTGTCCCAGTAGACCACTACTCAAGTATGAGTCAGTGGTGTGCTGCAGTTGCCAAAAAAGCCAGTGCAGTCCTAGGCTGATCAACAGAGGGATAGCATCAAGAGCTGTGGTAGTGCAGTAGTTAGAATGCAGTACTGCAGCCTACTTCTGCTGCCTGCTGCCTGCCTGCAATTTGGCAATTCGAATGTGACCAGGCTCAAGGTTGACTCAGCCTTCCATCCTTCCAAGGTTGGTAAAATGAGGAGCCAGATTGTTGGAGGCAATATGCTGACTCTGCAAACTGCTTAGAGAGGGCTGTAAAGCACTGTGAAGCTGTAAATGTCTAAGTGCTATTGCTATAATAGGAAATAATAGTGCCACTCTTTATGCACTTGTGAGCCCACATTTGGAATACCGTGTCTAGTTTTGGCCACCATGGTACAAAATGATGCTGAAACCCTAGAAAGAATGTAGAGAATAGCAACAAAAAGGATAAGGGGCATGGAGGCTAAATCATATGATGTATAGTTAACCATTAAGGGAACTAGGAATGTTTAGCCTATGAAGAGAAGGTTTAGGGGATACCTGATAGCAGTCTTCCAGCACTTTAAGAGCTATCATGGGGAAGAGGGAGTCAATTTATTCTCTATAGCACCTGAGGGAAGGACATGAAACAATGGGTGGAAACTTGTCAGAGAGAGATCCAACCTGGAAATAAGGAGCCATTTCCTGACAGTGAGAACGATTAATCAGTGGAACAGCTTGCTTCCTAACATTGAGGGTACTTCATTGCTGGAGGTTTTCAAGAAGAGTTTGGACAACTATTTGTCCAGGATGGTATAAGGACCCCCGCCTTGGGTTGGAATAAAAGACCTCCAAGGTTCCTTCCAGCCCTATGATTCATTGATTCTATCTTTTGTCCCTCATGCAACTTTCAATCTGTCTTTCTTCTCTAAACCCAATATCTGTTCCAAAATATTCCTTGTTCCATGCGTCTGGGACTTGTAACCTGCATCATTTGTAAACTGCATTTCTCAGATAACTGAGGATGGGGCAGATCAGCATAATTTTAAAGGTCTGGAACTGATAGTCTGGGATCCCAAGATTTGGGGAGAATGCAACTCTTATCTTTCAGCCAAACATCAGTTCTGAATAGACATTTTCTGGAACTCCCACTGAAACCTGCAGAGTTTGCTTTCAAGCAAATATGTTTACAATTCCCCTCCTTTTTAAAAAGTCTTAATGTTTCTTCCTTTCTTCATATGTTGTGTATCCTCCCCCTTTGTTTCCTTTTGTTAGTCCATTATTTTTATACTGAGGACCTAACCCAATACGACTGGCAAGCTGAATAAATATTTCTACTGATCCTGGTTGGCATTTGTATTCACAATCAAATAATATTAGCATAATGTGTGCAATTTACATAATTCCTTCAATTCATAGTCAGCTTTCAGTCTTGTCCATTCCTGGTTACTTAATTTTGATTTGTTGACTTTAAGTAACTCCCTTTGATGTCTAAATGTTATTCACATTAAAAGTCATTTAGGTTAAAATTGGTTTGTCTTCAAAGTATTTGAAAGAAAGCAGAACAAGGGGAGGTTGACATAGGAATTGCCATAGCTGTGAGGTAATTGTCTTCAAACAGCAATTCCAGATATAATTGGTCAGATATAATTGGTCCTGAAGATGTTGTGATTTGAAAAAACATCTTGGAGGACAGTTAGGTGTTATTTGTGTCTGAAACTGGAGGGTTGTTTGTTTGTTTTTGGTCACAGATTCATTTTGGACAACATGGAGAATAGGTTTCATCCCTGAAGGGTTTTATCTCATGGCAGGCAGAGGCATACAGATTCTAGTTTCTTCTGGAACAAGGATGAAATTATTCTACATGCATGAAACTGCATAATGAAAGACTCTGCCTTTCCATCCCATCAAAAATACTCTCTTGCTTGTTTTCAGCATATTACAGCTTTCCGTTTCTATACACATAAGGAAGAGTTGTCAGAACATCCTAGTAACTGCCCAACCATACAGTAAGCTATGAGGAACACAGCTTTTATGGTGGAGAAGTGCAGCAGGCTTTTCCAAATTCAGGTAGTCCTTGCTTAACAATAGGTCTTTTTAGGGCCTTTCAAAGTTATGACGGCCACAGAATAAGTGCTTTACTGCCCCATTCTGTAAATGGGGCAGTATAAATATTCACATCAAACCCACCCCTCCCTGCAGTTATATTATTAGACATTGGGTGGTCAGCTTTACACGTCATTGTATATTGTGACTGTGACCTCAATTTGTTATGTTTTTTGCTTAACAACCATGGCATTCATTTAATGACCGTGGTATTCATTAACAACTGCTGCAAAAAAGTCTGGAAAATTACTTCCAGTCACCCGACTACCTCAATTTACATCTGTAACAACTTAAAACTGTAATTCCAGGCTCAATTACAGTCAGAAGTCAAGAACTATCTGTAAAAAAAATTCTTTGCCAATATCAACATTTATCAGCATAAAACAGATCAAGACTTTTTCTCAAGGCCTGCAGAGAAAAAGACATGATATTGCAACCATCCCAAGCAGACTTGAAACAAGTGAGAACTAAAAGATGACTCCATTCTCCCACTTTCCAAGTTCTCCAGCTTAGCCCCCCACATTTGCATCTGGGCCAGCACCCATCTCATTCTGAAGGATCCTAGCATAAATTCCATTTTAAACTATGGGACAATCATGACAACAATTTAATTAATCACCAGACAATTTCCAGACACCACTAATAGTCTTCTGTTCATCCATTTATTTTCTCTTCCCAAACCATCTTCCCCTCCTTGGGTTCCTGGAAATAAAGCTGCATTATTTTAGAATTTTAATTTTTTTAAAAACTTTGCCATTGTTTTTAATGTTTTTCAATTACAAAAAACTGCAAGACCTGAAAGGATTGTTATCATTGTTCTACAGCAATGAGGATCTGTGGAGACAATAGCCTCAAACTGCTCCTTCTCCTTCCTTGCAACTTGTACTGACTACAATATTACATTTTAGTGCCTCCGATTCCAAACATAATAATTCAATTTTCATGTAACATTTTGAGCTGGAAAATGTGAAAACTGCAGTATGACTTCAAAAGTACACTTAACATATTTTTAAATAGAAAAAAGTCGATTTAATTACTCCCCAATCAAGAACATCTGAATCCCTCCCATCATTTGTAGGACTCAACCCCATTCAGCTAGATTTAAAGATCTCATGCCATGGATTGAAGATGGCTTTATAAGAGCCAAAGTAGGCATCTCAAAATACATCCGAGAGGTATCTTAACTAAACATCCCAAATGTGATAAGGGGTTGCAGAGAACGACTGTCAGCCTTCAAGATCTTCTGCTATTGCTTTGCATCTTTCGGCTGTCATAAGTAACGGGGGGAGGAGGGGGGTAAAGTCTGGGAAGCGAGCTGGAGGTGTTACATTCTAGTGTTGTATAAAATGAAGGTGGGGGAAGAGGACATTCTTCCTTAGGTTGCTATTTCTTGCTTAGCTTTTTTTCCTCTGCGCAACTGCAAACTTTTATCAAAGTATGCCAAGGTCAACGGACAGAAGCCTCATCACCACCTGAGGATGTCCACATGATCATATTCACAACTTGTAATTGGAAGAATCATTTGAACTATTGGGGGTGGGATCATTTCCAACACTTTGTATATGTGATTTGTGCGCCTAATTCCTCAGATTCAGAATTCTACTGTAGCTACCACTTCATTTCCAGTAAAAGATATCTTTTCTCTAATTAAAAGAGTCTAAGTATTTCTTTCTTGGATTTTGAATGGAGCACAGCCTGACAACAACATTCCTTCCAATTCTGGGATTCTGTGGTTATAAATGTATAGAACTAAGCTTTCATATATACAATCTTGTTTTAGTTCCATGGCTTTGAAGGATGTTTCCATGACAGATTGTCAAAATCCAGGGTTATAATGTCAAAAATAGCTGCCTTCAAAATGTTGGCTCTCAGCAATAATCCTCCCTTCCTTGTACTTTTTCTAGTCAAAGAGGAGAATTGCAGCCCTTGTGCCACAAAAGGTTTTCCCACAAATGTGCTCTGGGCAAGATTTGGAGACGGGCACAGAGCCTGAAAACAAAATGTGGCATCTGACAACGGAGTTTAGCAGGGGAGAGGATGAAGTTGCTCATGGGAAGCTGATGAACTAAGCAGGATGGATGGATTGGAGAAGATGGCCAAATATCTCAGTCTGAAACTCTT
Source organism: Notechis scutatus (assembly GCF_049901735.1). NCBI lineage: Eukaryota > Metazoa > Chordata > Lepidosauria > Squamata > Elapidae > Notechis > Notechis scutatus. Next base: position 107,385,815 of record NC_142011.1, on the reverse strand, counting down.
TCTAACCCTTAGGTTAATTCTCATTTTCCACTGAGGAACCCAGGAAGAAGGCAAAGGGACTGAATTTTCAGACAAACGAGCAGCTTCGTCTGGGGGAACACCCCCCCAGGGACTAAGGAAACAATAAGTAGTCCCCAATTTCTAGGAGGCCCTTTTTCCACAGGAATATTTTTTTAACCTCTGTGAAACTTTCCCTAGATTTGCTTGCAGTGTTTGCATAAATGATGCAGACTGCCTTCCTACCTAGCATTCTTCCTCAGAGATGCCCTTGAAGCAGTATGCTTGATGGGCACATTGTTTTCCCTCGCTTGGAATAAAGCCACTAGGCTCTAATGTAATGGGAGAGGAAAGAGAGAGTGCAGCCAGCCAAAGAGTTCCTGGAAGCAACATAAGCATTTGCGGGAAGGCGGGGAAACAGTCATGAAAGAGAAAGAGAGAGGATGTGGCTCAGTGTGCTTTAGAATAGGCACAAAGATTTCTCAACACTTCATTAACCACACAAAATAATAACACAAAATCAAAGCATTTTTCCTAGTTTAATGGAGATAGAAGCTTTATTTTTTTATTTATTTAAACGATTTACGTTTGCAGAGTTGCCAGGAATACAGAAAAGTGGGAGTCTCTAAATTAGGAGCTTTTTTATCCCTCCCTTCCGCCCCCCACCCCAGCCCGCCTACCTACCTATTTGCCTCTGCCTATCTGTGATGGTCTCCTACCTACTGCCACCACCAGTCTCTGCAATCTGCTCTGGTTCCTACCTGCTTGTCTGTATCGCCGAATGCAGAAGACCAGCGTGGGGCACGGAGGAGGAGAGGGCAAGACAGGGCAGCATATGTGATGGCAATGGCTCTGCAGAGACCAAGGAGAATGAGAGAAACATTTTCCTCTGGCAGCCCTCTATGACAGAGAAGAATCTGTCCTACTTGCTTACCAGACTGTGTCTGCACTGGGCCCCAGTCACTTTCCAATTATCTTGCTATCCCACCAGCCAGTTCACATCCCTCCCTATTGCCTTTTAGGACTGAGCTGAGACCAAGAAGTGCATTGCTCTGGGCCCATCAGAATAATTGTCCAAAGCTTGAGTCCAGTAATTTTGAGTCCAGTAACATAGTGTTACATTATCCCCTCCTTTCCATTCCATTTATTGATTGGTGGACCCAGAGAGGGAAGAAGAGATAAGGGAGAACGGGCTTTAGATGAGAGTTGAGCGCAGGCAGGAAGGCAGAAGTGATCCAATCGATGCTGCATTTCGGATCTTCAGGGTTTTTTTCAGATTTGAGGAAAGTTAGTAGTTGTGGGTTAAGAAGACAGAATTTCTTCTGCATAGTTGACTTGCTAAAGTACAGGAAACAGGACAGGAATAAATGGACACTAAAAGGCTGTCATCATGATGGATTTTTTTTTTTTTTGGTTCTGTTTCTTTGTGGAACTGAAATGAAGGCAATTTGTACAGCAGTTCTGTGTAAGCGAAGAGGACAGAGAGCAAAGAAAATAGCATTTCATAAATAAAAGCAGCTTCTTTTTCTCCCAGTCTCTCTCCCTCTGCCAAGAGAAATGTGTCTTTCTCTAAAAAAAGAATTTGGTGTTTTTTTTTAAAAAAAGTATGGTACATTTACATTTTATATTGAACATGTTTCTTCTAGATACATATTTACAATTTAGTTGAGGTTCTACGGGTATTTGAATTGTAAGCCACCCAGAATCGTTAAGTGAGATGGGAAGCTATGGAAATTGAATGAATGAATGAATGAATAATTCCCTTTTGAAAACATCTCATTTTGGCCTCTTACTTTATAGGAATCCATCTGCACTGTTAATTTTGGGCTGTTGTGTTTGGACTAGGCTCTAGACCTGGTGTGGCATTGGCCCTTCATATTGCTTAAACTGGCCCTGTGCTTTCAGTGGGCAGTCTAACTGAAAATTATAATTGTGGTGGCTTATTGGGAGAAATAGGTAGTCTCCAAAAATTGTTTAACTTGTGGAAAAGCAGAAGGTTTGAGAGTGTTGTATTAGAATTTCATGGATTATTCTAATGATACTTCATTTCTCTACTCAGAGCAAGGAACATGCAGGTTTTTTTTTCTGAAACCCACACCTCTCGTGGCCATTAATACATATGTGCAGAATAGCCTAGCTGCACCCTTTATAATCCTTGGTTAAATATCTCAAGAAGAAACAAGCCTTGGACGCTTCATGGTCAAGGTCATTTCCTCAAAATTCTCTATTTTCTAGCACAATATCTGTTTTGGTTTCCCGCACACAAATTCCACAGAAAAAGGTGCCAAATATATTTGTTTGAAGTTTTCTATGAACTTCTTCTACTGCTTTTGCAAGCAGTTCTGGCATAGAAAAAGATAAGATAGTTCAAAATGCAATAAACACATTGACTTGCAAATTTCTCCCTATGTGGTGTGTATTTCTTCCTAAAGGGCACATTTGTTTTTTCACTTGTTAAAAGAGCAAGCTTTAAGCAGGACTAGAAAGGTATTTTCTCTAAGACTGCAAAAAAGCCATTGCCAGCTAGAAAAGTCAGGGTAGAAAATAGATGCTGCATGGCTCAGTTGCTGGATATTTTAGAGAATACTTTTCCCCAACTGTGTCTGACCTTCCTATCTGGACAACTAGGAAAAGCACTTCTATAGGCGGTGTGGTATGCAGGAATTAACAGCAAGTGTTCTCTCTCTCTCTCTCTCTCTCTCTCTCTCTCTCTCTCTCTCTCTCTCTCTCTCTCTCCCTCCCTCCCTCCCTCTCTCTCTCTCTCTCTCTTTTCCAGGCATCTGAAACATAAATGGTCCCAATCCTCATGGCATTCTAGAAACATAAACTTTCCAGAGAGCCTTTGAGATTGACATGTTATGATGGCACTTCTTCATTTTATAATTGTCAGCTTTGTATTTTAATTGTATTCAATGATTCATTTATGAACACTGGAATTGGACATGGGGCCTGCAATGACTTTCTTTGATCTGGAACTCATCTATGCTTCCCATAAATGCTGCCTATTCCGTGTAGCCCAAAATAGTATATGTCCTGTTAGCATCATTCCGTTGGCTCATGTTTGATAAGGAAACCAGATCATTTTCACATCTATTACTGCTAATCTTCCCAATTCGGTACTTGTGGCTTATATATCTTTTCTACTCAGATGTACAATTTTGTATTTCCCCCTGTTAAATTCAATCCTATTAATTTCTGATCAAGCCTGTCTATGTCTTTTTCAAGCTTCTTTTTTCCATCTGTAGTATTAGCTATTCCTTCCGGCTACTGCCATCTACAAATTCTAAAAGTGTCCCCTCAATTTCCTCACTCAAGTAATTGATAAGAAAGTTGAACAGCCATATCATGCTCACTTGATACTTCCTTCCAATAAGAACTGAAGCCATTAATGAGCACTCCTTGAGTGTAATCATTCAGCCAACTATGACCATCTGACAGTAGTAGTAGCGTATATCTCACACTATACCATTCAGTAAAGAAGAATATAATGAGACAGTCTGTCAAAAGCTTTGCTGAGGACCTTCTGGGTCCCCTTTTCTCTTTAGCATGTTAGAGAGTTCTGTGTGTATCTAGGCCAGCCTGTTTGGACTTCTCTCATTTTTTGCTTTGTTGGAATTGTTTGTGATTTTGCTTTCCTGGTTCCATTCCAATCAGACCCTGATTTATTAAGTTGGATTCCCTCTATTATCTAACTTCTATTCTTTGAATGTCCATCTTCAGTTCCCATGTTTTATGTGTTTTATTATGCTTCTAGAACTTAAAAGAAACGATAATTTTAAAAATTCTTACACATTTTCTATATTTATTGAAATGTAACTGTTAACACTGAGCTGAGATACAAGAAGGAGATAAATTCAGAATCAGGCGGATTCGGCCTGTAATAAGGACGAAAGAATAAATAAATGTTCATGCTGTCTCAATATGGATAATTTTTTGAGATCTCAGTGGAATTATAAGATAACTTAAGTTTTAGCAGACAAAAGGTCATTTCCTTTTCAGATAGAAAAATCCCATTTCCATACCCCTTAATAAGATTTAGGCTTTTTTCTTTATGCAAATGTCTGTCAGCCTTTACATTTCCAATTCCATTCATGGATTGCACATAATCAGCACATAACCATAACTGTGCCAAACACCTGAAAAAAAAAATCCCACGTTCATTCCACAGTGAAATAAAAATACAAGAGAGGCTATGAATGTCCAAATTGTTCAGAAAAAAGCACCAGATATTTAGATAAGAGCCATTCAAAGTGGCATGAGAAGTGAAGCATTTATGACTTTTGAGTTGCACGATGGATGAATTAATACAGTATTTTCTCTTGCATGACTTCCTATTATATAGTTATTTTTAAAATTGGTTCTTGGATAGTATGATTGTACATTTTAACAATCTTTTATGGTGAGAGCATGAGAACGATCATATCTACATACTTTTAGATAAGAAAAAACTCATATTTAAATAGTGATCCCCTACATTCCAGGGAGCCTGATCTCACCTATTGGCTCTAATCCTAAGGTATTATTATCCTGAAAAACCTAATGTCGTTAATTATAACTGTAGACTTACCTATTGAGAACTGGCCTTCTGACGTCTATTTATTTTGCTTAGCATCAAAACCAGTGGTGGGATTCAAATTTTTTTACTACCAGTTCTGTGGGCGTGGCTTGGTGGGTTAGGGTTGACCAGGTGGGCATGGCTTTTTTTTTTTTTTGCTCTTTTGCAGCCACCCCCCTCAACCTGGTTTTTGGGCCTTGTGGGCCTCAGGCAAGCCTCCTGAGGGGGGCGGCATTTTTACTCCCAGAAGGCTCCCCTGGGGCTCAGGAAGAAAAAAAAGGAGCCTGGAGGGGGCACATAGCATCCCCACTCCCTCCATTTTTTGCCTTCCTGGGCCTCAGCAAGGGAAATCCCAGCACAGCTGATCATATGAACAGCTGATTGTTGGGGGAAGAAATACCTTAAGGGGCGAGCGTCAGGAGGGTGGGTTGAGTGAGCATTGGGTGGGCAGGGCAAGTGACCAGGTTGGGGGCATGGCCAGCCAGAACTTACTACCGGGTCGGCGACCTATGCCAAATCCTTGCTACCGGTTCACCCAAACTGGTGCAAACCGGCTGAATATCACCACTGATCTTAACCAAATACAACCCAGAATGCCAGAGTGTGGAACATATTTTGGAAGATTTGGAACCTTTTCTTTCCCAGAAGCAAATACAGAGAACAAAGAATAAGAGCCAGATATTCCCTGTAGCCTTTTTTCATCATATGTCAAATGTGTTTTACTTATAACATCAAAGAGCAATTCCGTATAATGTCTAGAGCGGAGTTTTACTGCTCTCAAGTAATATACATATATCTTTTTTTCCCTCTGGTGTAACTTTTATTTCCTGCAGCTAAAATGACAACATCTGTATTAAGTTGGCATGGAAAATGAAACGGCTCCCTTGCCTAAGACATAAGCATTTTCATCACAGATCTCTGACATGATGATTACTACTATGGCATGACTTACAGTAGTCAGTGCAAGGATTAAAGTACTTATTCAATCACAGGCCTTTCTTCCTGCATTGGGCTTATTTTAATGCCATTCCTTAAGTTTAATGTATACAATGGCTTGCTTCCACTACCAGCTCAAGGCAATTAACAAACAAAACAGTCTGTTGTACAGCTGCCTGAAGTCTTTGATATGGAGTTAGCTGTACATCAGTTGCAGTGTTGCCACAATTCATTTCTGCAACAGTCACATACTCCACTGCTAGCAGGGAAATATATCAAGGAGTGTAAAAGCCACTGAAAAACATTTTGGAATAGAGGCAAAAAGCTGCAAAATCTAGCTAAGTGTGTTGAGAAACTGTGTGATTGTACAGGACAGGATTGAACACTTACAATAAGACCATATATCAGTGGTTTCCCAAAGATCCTGAAATGTTGGGGGGAAATTGATCTGGAGTACTGAGTCTGAATGAGAAAGCATCTGCTTATCGATAAGCCTCTTCATTTTGCCAAGCTCCATTGGAAGAGCCTTAGAAGAACTTCCTGTGATCGCCTCTGGCAAATAAGAGGCAAAAGCTTTGTTATTGTTCTGACTACTTCAGGCTGCAGATGTGATTTCTGATTTGTGAGCTGTCTTCCATACAAACAAACCTTGTTCCTTTTACATAAGCAGTTAGATGTTACTGAAAACAGTGCAAAGGGCTGGTTTGTTTGTGCCATGCTGGTTTGACTATGTTTTCCAATCTCACAGGCTAAATAAGCTTTTAAACATTACCATTCTGGAAGCTTCTAAGTTTCTCAGACATGACCAGAACTCAAACCTAATAAAATAAATCAAAATAAAACTGTGAAATTATATGTCATATTTCACATACAAATAAGGTATGAAGTAACTCAAAAGAATATAATTTCAGGTAATATCTGGTTTCATCCAAAAGATATTTCCACCTTTTTAATAGTAAAAAAAGAGATCCTACTCATTCCCATATAGAGCACAGGAAATATCCTCTGTACATGTGGCCAGACTCCTAAAATAGAATCCCTTGCAATTGTCACCCTTGCATGTGATTGGATTTCTCAGATGGAAGAACACCAGCTAGTGGCAAGGCATGCAGCACTGGCTCTCTGCAACTGAGAGATGAAATGTCCCGAGGAAAAGAGGTGATAGGCAAAAAAGGGGAATGGATGCCAAGAGTAGGCATGTGCACTGGGTGGGTGCTTTCACTGCCCAGACATCATGTAGCAGTAACATTTATATGATGGTTCAGGAGAAATTAGCCAGAAACTAAAGTTGAAATAAATTACTTGTTACATTTCTAATGGAAAATCAGAATCTAGCAATAGCCGTCAGAAGTAAGTGGAGTTGACAAATTTCATAACTATCAATGTTGCCTATATACTAGATATGTTGGTTTGTGCTGGGAAAATGTAAAGAAAAAGAGCTTATGAAATTTGATTGTCCATTTTTAACATCCCCAGAAATATTAAGCGATTTCTTCTGCTGCAGCCTAAAGAAAACTTTTTCAAGATGTCTACATTTCATCATGGTCTCGGATTTTTGCTATCGTGTGAGCCAGGGGTCGCCAACCTTTTGGACCTCAAGGACCACCAAACTCATAATTTTAAATCCCAGGGACCACTAACCGGTTCTGTGGTTCTGGCCTTATTTGTGGGTGTGGCTTGGTGGTCATGTGACTGGCTGGGCATGGCTTGTATGTAAATATTATAAATATTTATATAAATATTGAATTTTATATAAAACAGAGCAGCTTTTTCCCAAACTCAGGCAAAGCAGGCAGGCAGATTGAATTGCTCACAGAATCATTCAGTGATCTATCTATCTGCCATAAGCTAGCTCAGTCTGTCACATAAAATTTGCTTGCCGTGAGTCTGCACTGAATAATAGAACCTTCAGTCCTAAGGGAGGTTCAGCTGTGCTTAAAAGCAGAGCCGAAGATCTAAAGACTAGCTAGAAAGCAAGAAATCCATCCATTTCCTGCTTCCTAGCTAATCTAAATCTCCTGGCACAGCAGAACAGATGATGGTCGGAAAAAGGAAAAATAGTAACTTAGCAGGTAAGTTTGCCGGGTAAGGAGTGAGTGGGCGGGGAGGGTTCCCATGGGCCATGTGGACTGCACAGCCTTGTGTTTCTGTGCAGCCTGGATTAATTGCTTTTGGGGGGTGCTCTGGGGGTGAGATTTCTCTGCGGCCCACCAAAATTTTCTCATGACCCACCAGTGGGCCGCAGATTGGCCCACTGGTTGGCGACCGCTGGTGTGAGCAATGTATAAAAGAACAGACAGCACTTGGTTCCTGATTGTATCATAGCCAGAAAATGAATTTTGCTAAGAGATAATGGAACAGTGCTGCAGATACACAGGCTGTGCTGAAACGTGACAGAGCAATTTAACCCGAGGGCTACAGTGTGTAAAACTCTAAAGTAGACATGGCAGCAGGAAAGGATACAGAGATAATAAAAGCAATCAGTATGCTTGGCTGAAACTAGATCAATCAGACCTAGATAATCAGTTTTTCAGCTTTACAAATGGAGGGCAAAACTTCACTTTACATAGGCCACCAGGCTACCACCAAAACCAGTAGTCCCGAGTTAAGTTCTCCCACTTGTTATGACTTCATTAAATTGGGAGTCTGTCGCTATATAATTGACTGTTCCTGATGGGCAGGCAGAAGCATAAAGCAACGATGTCATGATATGCAGAAGAGATTAAAAGGGGATTGGGAAACATTGATGCAGGAGGGCCACTTCTAACACCAGCTCTCAATTTCTCAAGTTTTGGCTTTAAGAGATGCTTTAAAAAAAAGAAAAAAAAGACAGGCTTTATCTATAGCTAAAGTTTAACCAGTAGAGTTTACTTCTGGATTACACTGCTTTAGACTGCAAGAAGGTCAGGTGATGAACTGGTTCCACTGAAAAGATGGGATGATAAGACAACAACATTTCTCTTTATTTTGCTGTACTCATCTTAATCACATGAGTCCCCAAGTGTGAGGTGAAGTGGCATGACCAGGATGTAGATTTAATTAGAAAAGATGTATACAACCAGGGCTCTTAACACCTTTTCTGCAGCTTTAGAGACCTTTGGAAGCTGTTATCAAGTGGTCATTTTTAATGGGAAAATATTTAAATGCAGAACTGGAAAGCAGTATTATCAATTATATTTAATTTTATTAAATGCAAATATTAATGTAAACAAAGCATTTTTTTTTTTAAAAAGTTAACCTCTTCAAAGAGTAAATTAATTTAGAAGTTGTGAATTACCAGCCTCATGTCCATGTAAATTAAGAAGAGTCTTTGCCACTTAAATATATCTGGCATTGAGTTTATCACAATTGTGTCTATATTTACTAATTGCATTGAGCAGAAAGTTGTTTTTCCTGTTCAGCTTCAAAAAGTAAAATATGAATCAGTGCAATCACAGTGCAGTGATTTTCTAGTATGAAAAAAGCTTACTCTTTTCTATGCCCTACTATAATTGCATTTAAAAGTGTGATTCCACCACAAAGCCTTTATCACAATTTCTCTAAGTTATAAGGTTGTAAGGTTCCTGAGTACAGGGGGCCTTATTCTCCTATACTCTTTCAGCCATTCTGCTGCATTACAAAAAAAAGAAAAAGAAAGAAAGAATGAAAATCCTGCTAAGGAAAAAAAAAAACATGCCGGAGGAAAGAGATATTAGTGCTGGCATGGGATTTAGGATCTCAAAATATTATGTTGCTTTCTTGGTTAAAAAAAAATGCCACTACAATAAAGTCCATCTTACAAGAATAATAGAAAAAAAAAGAGTATTAAACTCAATTAATATTATAACTTTCTACAAAATGAAAAACTACATTTATATGTATCACTCAACAGATTAGACAATTTAAATGTATATTATGGTTTATGGAAAGGAATGCAAACACAAGAAATAAATTTCAGCTCTTCCAATTAAAATGTGTCCTATTGGCTTGAATGATCTGGTTCATTCAGCCAATAAAAATACACTTTAAATGAAGAAATCATCTCCTGCTCACATCTTATCTGTGTTTTTCCTTCACAAATAATTGTAGTAATGAAGTTGGGCAAGTGGGAACACTACTTCATCCTACCTGTGTACCATCACCAACACACATATGATTTGATGATTTACTGTAGACCAGGGGTGGGATTCTACCAGTTCACATCTATTCATTGGAACAGGTTGTTAACATTCTAAGCAGTTCGGAGAACCGATTGTTAGAAGAAATTACTGGCCTAATCCTGTAAGGAAGGCAGGAAGGAAGCATTCTGGTGTTGCTTACAGAAACTGCCTCTCCGTTAACCCTTATTACATTGTTGGCAGGACTAGACTTCCTGTCTCAGGAACTTCTCTGGAGTTTTTTCCCCCTCCTTTGCTGGTACTTTGCTTGTGTGGAGTGACCATTCAAAGTTACAATGGCACTGAAAAAAGTGACTTATGACCATTTTTCACACTTACGGCTGTTGCAGCATCCACACAGTCATGAGAGGCCAGGCGAGGAGATAAATGCCTCAATGTGAGTGATATTGAATTGGCCACGCCCAGCCAATAACATGACCACCAAGCCACGTCCACCAACTTAGCTACGCCCACAGAACCGGTTGTTAAAAAATTTGAATCCCACCCCTGCTGTAGACCTCCCTAAACTAGTGTCTCCCATGTTTTTTTGAGATTGTATTGCAATTGTCCTAGTTGGGGAAGCTTGGCAGGAGAAATATATCTGCTGAGAAGGATGCCTGACCTGAGAAACTGCTTCATAGCCCCATTCTTCCCATATCATAATTATTTTACTGGAAAAGATGAAATGAGGCCCTATGGGGAGGGGCCACAGTAACTAAAAACCAGCCAAATGCCTAGCTCTTCTGGTCCTCATACATGCCCTTGAATAAAAAACATGAGCCCTTGAACTGGTATAGATCTGTTATGGGAGGAAATTTGTATGGACAAATAAGCAAACATAAACATGTCATGATGCAAGGAAGAGAATAAATTTTGTTTTCTGCTCTGCTGGCATGATGTCAAACCTCTCCACAGAGAACAGTAATATAACAGTAAACCATCAAAAACGATGTTTGAGAATGGCCGGCATGGAAGAAACTCAGAATAATATTTAGGTTCAGCTTACGGTTTTGTGTTACAATATGTTCAACTTATTTAGTATCCAATATTTTCACATTTGGACCACATCTTCCACCTCACCTTGCAATTTGGTATGATTGTCAACTTTTCTCCCCCCTGTGTCTCATTTTTCACTTTCTTCTCCTTTCTATTTGTTGTCTCCTCCTCCCAGTCCTCCTTCCCACTCATTAAAAAAAGAACTCTACAGCAAAGAGAAAGAAAGTCGCAGAACTGATATGATCTACCTTTGCTTAGGTTAGGCTCGGTAGCCCCATGCCCTCTAACTCCCTTCAATCCCTGGCCAATATGATCAATTCTGTATAGTGTCAGGATTCCGGCATTTACCCTCATTTAAATCATGAGTCTCGAGCCAAACTTCCAAAACTTAAAAAGGATTTATTGAGAGTTAACATGCCAGCACTGCCTGGGTGTAGCCAACTCTAATACTTCATTGTCACCCTTGACCCTGGTTTTCCCCCCACCCCCTGGGTTTAGTGTAAGTCATATTCTCCAATGGGACACATTCATAGGCAAGAGTCATCAATCATGCTCTCCAGTTAGAATTTTGCGTGGCAGAAACTTCAATCACCTAGTTACTATCTTTGAAAACATTTATGGAATGCAGTTTCGGTTTTGCAGGCTGCTGCACTGCTCCCCCTCCCTTTCTGTTGGCAACTCTAAAAAGACCATAGAAATATTTTATGAGTTGACATATGGCCAACTCCTCTGCATTTTCAGTTTACTCAGATTCGAGGTGCACAATTGGCCTTCAGAAATGTTTGTTAGGGTAAGGCAACCAGAGACATTGCATGTATAGCAAAACAACTGGTTAGTCAAATAGTAAAGCAGGCTCATTACACAGAAATGCATGCTTTGGATAAATCTCTACTCCTGCACCCCTACCAATCCTCTTGCATGTCATAGCCTTTGTCTCCAAATATTATTTTCATAACTTTAATTTACTTATCTGCTAATATCAGCCATTTAGGATAACCAATATTTGATCATAGAGACTGTAGGTTTTGGAAGTTTATGATATAATATATATTATAATCTTTATAGTGCTAGAAGACTTTACATGCCTTTACACATTTATTGTATCTTGGAAAATGGGGCTCTAATTTCTAGGATATATAATCTTTCTTATGAAGGTAAGTTTTTAAGCACTTGGAAACCATCCCCCCCCCCCCCAGGAAGAATTTCCCTTGCTGCTGCAATGGGAATGCCACCACTGTAAATGTATAAATTGATCAAGAATAATCATTCTTCCTTGATTATTTTAGAAATAGTCATCTTGGTTCAAGGGAAGCTATCTATATAACTACTAAAATGTCTTAAGGGAATTCCACATAACCCCTTTCTACTCTAAAATAATGATTATTGAAACTAGAGTCCCTTGCTTAAGCAAGGGGTTGGACTAGAAGACCTCCAAGGTCCCCTATTGATTGGTTGGTTAATTGAAACCTTCTATGCCAGAAAGGGAACAAAAGTTCTATAACTTGCAAACATTTTGCAAGATATCCTCTATACATTTTTGCTTATTCAGTGCCAATTTGCTTTTCCTTAGCCACGGATAACAACAATAATTTTTTTCCCCTCCTTCTACAAGCAGTGGAAATGTTTGTGTCAATCAACATGTTGGTGTTTTTTGATCTGAGACTTTATTGGTCAGTGGTGCCCAATTATTCCAGCAGTGATTGCTGAGAAAAAATATCTGTGTCCCCTGACCATTAGAGACAATAAGAGTTTTAATCCAACATCAGTGGAAAGTGGAAGCCGTAGAAGCAGAACAATGTATTTCCCTACAGTTATGTAGAAATATCTGAAGCTGAGCTGACCTGGGATCTCAAGGGACAGCTTGTCACCATACCCAGTATTTGATTCCAGCCTTATGGGATGCATGCGTAGAATTGTTCTTGCACAGTGGATCTGTAATACGTGGAAGTCTATATGAAACAGCAGCTTAGACAGAGGTGTTAAACAGTCGAGCAGGTTAACAGCTGAGTAGCCTTTGAAAACTTGGCTACAAGAAATATTTGTGCTAGCCTGCACTGTGGGGAAAAAATCTGTGACCTCTGAAGTAAAAAGAATGAAATGGCATCACAGTTGCAATGTACTGTGCAGCAGAGGCTGATTATAATGCCTGCCTACTCTTCTTGCTTGCTATAAGCCATGCAGAGATCAAGAGACAGGAACTTTGAGCTTGAAGCCTACAATATGATTATGGAGGCGTTAGTTTATCTTCTCTTTGTGGCATGAGTTCAACAGGTTGTACTCCAGGGAGGGGATTGTCCGTTCCCAGAGAGAGCAGATATTGGTTTCACAGCTCCATCTTTCTTTCAGCATCAGATGGGATAGTGGGCTTCCCTATCTTGTCACCTGAGGGGAGGGAAAGAAAAAAGCGGGAGATGGCAGCAAAGGCAGAACAGCTCAGAGCTGCTAAGTAAGCTGCATTGGAAAAGCCCCTTTCGTCCCCTGGGACGTAGAGGTGATTGAGGAGCAGCTTAGGCAGTTGCATGTTGAGGCAGAGCTCCAGGGAACTAAGTCAGGGGGCCACAGAAAACCTCCCCAGGGCTCCCTCATTGTTGCATAGAGTTTTGTTTTTCGTTTCCAGGTTGTCAAGTCTGGGATGGGAGGGGAGAAGAGAGAGATGGATTTAGCTTGCCTGCAAATTCATGCCTGCAGCTGCTGAAGGAAAATTAATTAATAGGTGTATAAAAGAAAACAAGATGTGTATTAGATTTGGAGCCCCACATAGATCTCGCTTTCTCTCATTTTAGAGCAAAGATAAAAACTAACAGAAACCAATACAAAGCACAGAAGAAAAAGAACAAAAGGACAAAAGTAAAGGACAAACATACAGTAAGAAAAGATAAAAAGAAATAGAAATAGAAACCTTCTGATTTCCTTTGAAGCAAATACAAATATAATTACAAAATTATCACTCTATGGTTACATCCTCTTTTCTATTATCTAATATTTTCTAATAATAAAAAGCTAAAGCAAAAGTTCATTTTTTGCTGTTTCATGCAAAAACAAAAAAAAATTATAATGGGTTTCCAGTCAACAATAAATGTAGGTGTTATCCTTCTTCTAATCAAAAAAGTTAATTTAGTCATCTGGAGCCCCAAATAATCTTCTTGTCCCAAACAGCCCCAAATGTTAAATGTTAGTGTTCTGGATTTTTTTTTTTTTAAAGGGGAAAGGCTGAAATAATTTTCCACACTAGCAAAATTCTGGACCATTTTGCAGTATAACAAACACAGTTTTTTTAGGTCAAGTAGGATCCAGACTACAAATGCTCAGCATCATATACCTACATTATTGGCCATTCTGTGGGCTTCTTTTAAAGGAGTATGGCTAAAACAACACCTACTTTTTTTCTATCTAGACAGGGTGCAGAGTCAGAATTCTAGAAAGATGATAGATGATAGATAGATAGATAGATAGATAGATAGATAGATAGATAGATAGATAGACAGATATTTGTTTTCTTATTATATTATATTATATTGTATATACTATATGTGCAGCAGGTTTACTGAATGGTAAATCCAATGAGAATGTTGAAATGAGGCTATGAAGTAAGTCAATATAATGCTTAAGATGTTGGACTGTCCTTGGGGGCACACAGGTTCAAGTCTTCCCTCAGCCATAGAAACTCATTGGGTGACTTGGAGTCAGTTGCTCCCTCTCAGCCCAACATCTATTATAGCATTACTGTGAAGACAACTAGGAGAAATGAAAAGTAGGGTAATAAATAAATAGCCATTTTACTTAGGAAGTATTGTATTCAAATTGCAAGACAAGAGGCCAGGTATTAGCTGAACTTGACATAAAGTTACATATGAATTTGACTAACTCGGCATATGTCTATCTTAAATGAAAACCTGATCTTCATAGAGTAAATATCCTTCTGCTTTGCACAGAACATGGAGAAAATAGGATTTCTCAGTAATGGCCTCTACCCTGTGGAAGAACACTCCCCTCAGAGGTGCATCTGGACCTAACCCTCCTAGTATGTCTGGAGATCCTCATTTTATTTCAGTGAGAAAGATCTTAAGAGACTGTGGTTAGCCAAAGGGCTGTATTATTGCTGTTAGTTATTACTGTAATTTATTTGTTTTGTAATATATACTTGCTAGAATATTTTTTGATTGGGGTAGTTTATAAAAACTATTCAACAAACAGACAAATAAGGTGACCTTGGGATCCTCCAAGTAAGGCCACTCTTGGGCCCTGAGGCATTGCTACAAGTAAATATGATACAAGATTATGGTAGTTTGGTTTGCAGAATATCAGCTTTGTACCCACTTATTTAAAAAAAAAACTTGAAAGAGGAAGATGAAGCAGGGAGCCTCCGAGGCACAAGATTATTATTTTTTTTGGAGCCTTCTGTAATCCATTAGACATCATGGTCTAATCTGGTATCAATCATTCTATGATGGTGAAAAATTCCATAATAAGAGTTGAGTGGAATCCCTCTGCAGTAGAAGGGAAGAGAAGAACATGCTGTCATTTATTGTTTCCTTGCCTCACCCAACTGGCTTCTTTTCCTTCAAAATAAAAATTGCAGAGGTTTTCACATACCAGGTTAACGTTACATCTGGTTAAGGCAGCTGGCCAGATAACATCCCTCTATAGGTGCTAATTATAAGTGGTTGCATCCACAGCATCCAGTACTTTTGAGGGGAAAGGAAAAAGTTTAGTGAACACTCTAACTTTGTTGTTGAACCAACAGTTTCTTGTTAATAAGAATTAGGAAAGAGAGGAACATTTTTCAGAATTTTGTACAAATTAAAAAAAATCTTTTCTGCTTAAAAAATAGGTCTGGCTTAGAAATATGCTGTCACAGGAAGGGCAAAGTAGGGATTTCCGGTTTGTCGGCTGCGAGCGGTAGGGATTCGCGAGCTGCGCGATCCCTGCGCGCTAGCCGCTTTTGGGGCTCGATCCGAAGGGTGCGGAGCAAGGCTGCCCTGCAGGGGCAGATGAAGGTAGGGGGATCCGGAAAAGGGTTTGGGGTGTTGCAGACCCCCTCCTGGCCGGCAGAACCTCCTTTACCAAGATGGCGTAGCGGCGGTCCGTAATGGCCGCCACAAAGAAGCCGGCAGCTGGGCAAGTATGCGCAGGAGGAAGAGGAGAAAGTTTTAAAAGTGAAAGTCTTCTTGGTCGATCCAGGACTCTGAGATATATTTAATTTAATTCCTGGAAGTGATGGCTTTTTGGATGATTCTTTCCACAAGAGAAAGTAAGCGGCAATTCTGAGGTGCTGAAAGGAAAGTTTACTCTCCCTCCCGACGGAATTAACAAACGGATATTGAGAAACCTGTTTTTTTCAGGTAAAACTGGCTTTATGGGATAAGTCGGAAGGAGAGGACAAAAATATATTTATCTGGTTGGATTTTGTTGGAGGAGATGCCTTAAGGATTTGGAGACAGAAATAAAATTTTAATAAGGCTTTAAAACACAGATTTGGATTTTCTTTTTCCTTTGTCTGATACTACCCCTGGAAGAGAAAGTGGAAATTTTGGCTTGGCTTGGATTGATTGAGGATTGTGGACTTTGGGATTGTCTTACTTTTCTTTTGGAATATTTTGGTTGGAGTAAGAAGAAAGAGGGAAAAAGACAAGAAAAGATTTATAATGGCTTTCTCCCTTGAGGAACTGAGGGATGAATATGAGCAAACAAAAGCAGCCTGTAAAGATGGTATGGAAAAAGCTTTTCTATTTTTAGAAATGGCGCTGGTTAACTATGAACAGACAATGCGACAGATGGAACAACAGCAAGAAGAAGACGAAGACACCATCTTTAATGAATCCCAAAATTTATCTAAGGAAGAAGGGAGGAAGAAAGCGAGGAATATGAAGGACTTAAGATCTAAAAACATTTAAGAAAGAGAAAAATATGATGCAAAATAAATACAATGATAGCAAACAAGAGAAAAAGGGAATACAACAGAGAAGGGATGCCAGCAAGACAGAGGTTAGAAGAAGAGGGGTAGGAAGATCTGGTGGGGGAAGAAACAAAGGGAAAGGCGGAGAAAAGCCACAAAGTTTTAAAATTGGATGGGAAAAGGGTATAAAGGGATAAAGGGTAAAGTATAAATTTTCTTAAAAAAGATTTTGCAAGGTACATAAGACGGTATTGTAATATTTGTATTAGAAATAGAAAATTAGAATGGCTTAAGAGTTAATAAGAAATTAAAATGTTGAAATGTTTAATAATGATTGATTTTTAAAATGTAATAAAATATTGAAGGAAAGGCAATGAGAATGCTATAAGATTTATTATTTAGATTTATTATTTAACTACGTATTTAGGAGGATACTATGTATTTAAACATTTCCGATTTATTACTCTGTTTTTATTGTTATTAAAAGTAAAAATTAATAGACAGAATGTACCAAGCAGAATCAGATTGGATATTAGGTGTCATTTTAAATGTTAATCTAATATTTAGGGAGAGGATAGAAAGGCATCATACTCTGATTAGAGATTTCAGGAGAAATTCTTTTTTTTTTCATTATAAGGAATGAGATAGAGGGATAATAAAGGATGGGCAAAAGATACAAATATAATGATTTAAATTAAGATGGATTGAATAAGATAGAATTATGAAGAGTGAAATGTGTGGAGAAGTATATATAGAAGATACAGAATGGTAAACAAAATAGGTAATGATTTCTAAGATGAGCATGAATATAATTAAAGCCCATATAAAAGAGAGGTACCGGGGGCCAAGTTACTTTACTAAAAGATTTTTATATGTTTGTTTGTGTCTGTTTATGTTTTGAGAAGTATTGGTGAAACCTTTTAGAAACACAGAAAGAGAATAGCGATAATCAAGTCAGAAAGAAATAGAGGACAAGAGATGTTTTTATGTTCATTTAGAAATGGTTTAAAATAGAATTGTATTGTATAAGATAAGGTTTTATCTGACTTGTAAAATTTATAATGGAAAAAGGTTCAAATATGTAATGGTTGATGATGATTTGTTTGTTTTTGAAATTAATAAAACTTGTTTAAAAAAAAAAGGAAGGGCAAAGTAAAACAAAGTAAACTTGTGCTTATTCCTTTGTCTGTAACTTCTAAGGCTAAATCTCCTCCATATTTAAATAAGAACAAAAGAAAATAATATTGTACTTAGGATTCAATTCAAGAGTCCCTGAGAATTATTTTTCCTGACCATATTAATATGGTCTGATCTGTACATCCAGAGTCTGGGCTAATGCACAGACAGAATTTAGTTATTTATCTAATTTTGATGTAACAAAGATCTCAGGTCAAAAAACATGAAATATCCTAATTAGCCTTAGCTCTTAAATCTAGATATATTAAATTTGGAATATGATGAACAATTTACATTTACATATCTCCACTTACAAACCTGCATGCATGATATGTCTCTGTCTCAGTGTGTTACAGAATCAATATAAAAATACAATTGCTAAGTCTCTGGGAAAACACATGTAAAAACTGACAGAAGTAAACAAGATGGATGAATTTATCTCCATATCTTATCTCCTTAATTCCCTGAATTAGCCCACTTTTTCTGATAACTGCAGTATATTGAGACTAGGAAACTATTCTATAGTTCACGAACAGCAAGCTGTATATATTCCTAAAAACAATCTTATTTTTTATTTTTTATTTTTTTAAGCAAATTTTATTAATTTCAAAGACAAACAAATCATCATCAACCATTACATACTTGAACCTTTTTCCATTATAAATTTTACAAGTCAGATAAAACCTTATTTTATACAATACAATTCTATTTTAAGCCATTTCCATATGAGCATAAAAATACCTCTTATCCAATTTCTCTTTACTTCTCTTTACTCTTATTCGATTTCACTATTATTATTTCATCTATTTCTTTCTGACTTGAATACCATTATTCTCATTCTGTATTTCTACAAGGTTTTATTAATACTCTCAAAAACATAAACACACAACAAACAAACATATAAAAAATCTTTTAGGAAAGTAACTTGGCCCCAGGTACCTCTCTTTATATGGGCTTCAATTATATTCATGCTCATCTTACATATCATTACCTATTTTGTTTACCATTCTATATCTTCTATATAAACTTCTCCACACATTTCACTCTTCATAATTCTATCTTATTTAATCCATCTTAATTTAAATCATTATATTTGTATCTTTTGCCCATTCTTTATTATCCCTCTATCTCATTCCTTATAATGAAATAAAAATAATTTCTCCTGAAATCACTAATCAGAGTATGATGCCTTTCTATCCTTCCCCTAAATTAATTAGATTAACATTTAAAATAACACCTAATACCCAATCTGATTCTGCTTGGTACACTCTATCTACTATTTTTTTTCTTTTAATAACAATAAAAACAGAGTAATAAATCCAAAATGATTAAATACATAGTTAAGTAATCAATCTAAATATTAAATCTTATAACATTCCCATTGCCTTTTCCTTTAATATTTTATTACATTTTAAAATCAATCATTATTAAACATTTCAACATTTTAATTTCTTATTAACTCTTAAGCCATTCTAATTTTCTATTTCTAATACAGATGTTACAATAGGTCTTATGTACCTTGCAAAATCTTTTTAAGGAAATTGTACTTTACCCTTTGTCCCTAAAAAAATTCTCTTTTCCCATCTAATTTCAAAACTTTGTGGCTTTTCTCCACCTTTCCCCTTTCTTTCTTCCCCACCAAATCTTCCTACCCCCCTTCTTCTAGCCTCTGCCTTGCTGGCATCCCTTCTCTGTTGTGTTCCCTTTTTCTTTTGTTTACTATCATTATATTTATTTTGCATCTTATTTTTCTCTTTCTTAAATGTTTTTTAGATCTTAAGTCCTTCATTTTCCTCGCTTCCTTCCTTCCTTCTTTCTTAGTTAAATTTTGGAATTCATTGAAGATGGCGTCTTCGTCTTCTTCTTCTTGTTGTTCTTCTGCCTCCATCTGTTGTATTGTTTGTTGATAGTTAACCAGCGCCATTTCTGAAAAATAGGAAGGCTTTTTCCATACCATCTTTACCGGCTGCTTTTTGTTTGCTCATATTCTTCCCTCAGTTCCTCAAAAGAAAAAGCCATTATAGATCTTTTCTTTTCTTTTTTCCCTCTTTCTTCTTACACCAATCAAGATATTTCAAAAAAAAGTAAAACAATCCCAAAATCCACAATCCTCAATCAATCCAAGCCAAGACAAAATTCTCCCTTTCTCTTCCAGGGGTAGTATCAGACAAAAGAAAAAGAAAGTCCAAATCTGTATTTTGAAGCCTTATTGGAGTTATATTTCTATCTTCAAATCCTTAAGGCATCTCCTCCAACAAAATCAAACCAGATGAATATATTTTTTGTCCTCTCCCTTCCGACTTATCCCATAAAAGCTAGTTTTACCTGAAAAAAACAGGTTTCTCAATATCCACTTATTAATTCCGTCGGGAGGGAGAATAAACTTTCCTTTCAGCCCCTCAAAATTGCCGCTTATTTTCTCTTGTGGAAAGAATCATCCAAAAAGCCATCATTTCCAGGAATTATATTAAATGTATCTTAGAGTCCTGGATCAACCAAGAAAACTTTCACTCTCAAAAGCTTTCTCCTCTTCCTCCCTGCGCATACTTGCCCAGCTGCCGGCTTCTTTGTGGACCGCCGCTGCACCGTCTTGGGAAAAGGGGTTCTGCCGGCCGGGGAGGGGGTCTGCAACACCCCAAACCCCTCTCCGGATCCCCTATCTTCAGCTACCCCTGCAGGGTAGCCTAGCTCCGGACCCATCCGGATCGGAGCACCAAAAGCAGCTAGCGCGGCAGGGATCGCTCAGAGTCGCAAATCCCTGCCGCTCGCGAAGCCGACAAACCGGAAGTTGGCTAAAAACCATCCTTATTTATCAGGATTAATATCTATTCTGATTTACAAATATATATTCCAGGAGAGTCTTGCATAGAGTTTGCTTGAAATGATATTGGGAAAACATGATTTTAACAATAAGTGAAGAGACTGCAGAAACCATCCCATAGGGAATGCAGACAAATTATGCCTTCCCATATGATGTCCTTCTGTGCTAATCTGTTCCATTCGTGCTTCAGCATTCCTACCTGCCTTGCACGTCCCATTCACATGCCAGCAGAGAAAATGGCCCAGGTCCATCTCTTTTAACATCTTAAGCCTTCAGTGACCAATTAAAAATGTGTCCAACTTTTTTCTCCCATACTTTTTGTCAAGTCATTTTGATGCTCCCAAAGGTAGTAGTTGAAAAGATCTTTTGCAGTACAGATTTCCTAAGGAGATTCTTGATTGACTTTGGAATTGATTTTTAGTTGTTTATCTGTGTGCCAATAACTTTCTGCTACATAGTAACCACTGTCAATCTTCTTCCGGTAAACAGCCACATTTTCCAGTTTCCCTGCATGGGCTGAATGAACAGCAATGATACAAATGGGTAAATGCTGCTCTCCTGCATTCCTAGTGCAGACAGCAGCCACTGACCTGGAATTAGCAGCTGAGCAGAACAGCAAGCAATATGGGCATCATGATACCTTCAGCCTTACCCAATTAGGAGCTTGATTTTATTTTGCAATGAATTGTGGTGTAGTAATAAAAACACTGGCTCTGTATGCAGGTGCTATGTGCTCTCCATCAATAACTGGGTCTAATTCTCCTGAGATTTTTGACAGAGGGCTTCTGCAGTTAAAGTCACATCTACAAATTATAGATTGTATGATTGTACATAGATTGGACTGTGAGCCATTCAGTAGGTTCAGAAACAGAGGCAAGTGCTGCTTTGAGAATCTACAGCAGGAATCTTTGAGAATCATAAGCAATTTAACCCATTCCCATTTCAAATATACTTTTGTAGAGAAACAGTTCAGTTAAACTGATAATAAAGCAGAAGGAAGTCTGCAGGGTAACACTGACCCCAGATTACAACTTCAAGAGAGTTCCCAACCTCTTTATATGTAAATCCTAGAACTTTCATTTCAAGACTGTACCTTCAGCACTGTTCCATTATATGTGTGTGTGTGTGTGTGTGTGTGTGTGTGTGTGTGTATGTATGTATGTATATGTATATGTATATGTGTGTGTGTGTATATATATATATATAAATACTATATTGCTGGCATGATTTACACAGGGCTATCAACGTACAAAGGATTGGATCTAAACTTATTTGGCATATACTGATAGCAAACAGTGGGATGGAAGTGAACTGTGACTATTTGCCCCACTGATTTCAATGTGCTGATTCGAACTATGATTAGGTTTGAATCCAACTATGTTGTTTTGTAGGGGACAAAGTAAGAGAGACAGAGAAAAACAGGTTTTTGTCCCAAGGAGTTTGCAATCTAAACATCAGTAGAAGAGACGGCGGGGTAGTACGACATCTTAATACACTCTGGTTCAGCATTTGCTGAAATGCTATTTCAGGGCAGTACAACAGATATATATTATACAAAGCCTATGAGGCTACCTTCTCCTGTCAGGACCATAACAAATCTACCTCAGTACTTTCAACTGAGACCAGAAATTGCAAAACAGGATTTCAGGCCAGGGGCCTTGCCATCAAGATTCACGGTTCTACAATGTGAGGAAAATGCTGCAAGGTGATGTGCAGTGCCAAATAAAGACTCTAAATTTTAGCCTACTGTTAGAATCTTGACTTGCTGCTTGCAGCAATTAATTTGGAAGTGTGTTAAAAGAAAATGGGAGGAAAAAGCTTCACTGTTTTTCAGCTCCTCAGTCTTCTAGGCAATTATAGATCAAGAGTAGAGTTAAATATTCCATGTTTATGGGAAGCCTATAACCCTAAGTAAGTGGACTAGGAAATTGGGGTATAGGAGCATTTATGATCAAGAAAATAGGCTGCAGACCCAGTCCTGGGTACATTGTACAATCCTGCAAAATCTATTTGGAATAAGTCCTATAGAGCTTTGTGAGATTTACACACGAAAAATGTGCATGGGAGGGAGGAAGTCCCCAGAGAAAAACTAGGGATATGAAATTCTACATTCTTTTCTTGATCCTATGTTAGATGCACAAAATACAAATAGAACAATGTTGGTATTCTTTCCTAAGCAGAGGACATATTTTTCTGTTTGTATGACAGTGCAATGCCCTATCATTAAGTATTGAGTTGTAATTCATTGTGTCAATACTGAAATGCAAAGTACCTTTATGGAGGGTGGGTTGGGAAGAACCACAGTTTGCAGTGGGACATTGAAAATGGAACACAATAATTTTGAACTTATTCCTCTACAAAGATTTATCTAGTGTAATTAACTTCCTGGGAAAATTCCCACCCTGGCTAAGAAACTACATTGATTTTACAAACAGATTCCGCAGATTGCTGCCTTTGCAGTCTTGCCAGGTTGCCATTTATCTGCAACTAAATGTCTCCAAAATTCCCATCCTATTTTGAGCAATTTTGCAAATGGTGCCTGAATCTAGAGTCAAGACTTTTATCTCTAAAAAAAGATGTTGAGCCAGTGCTGGGTCCATCTAAATATGCCTCTGCTAGAAGTCAAAAATGTCTCCTACTTGGAATTTAAATCAGTAAATATCAACCAACTGCAAAGAAAAACTGTTGCTATAGGATACTGTTGATGTAAAGATTTACAGCAGAGCAGGGAAATCATTTTACAACCAGAGGTCATTATTACTGTTACTAGTATTATATACATAAAAATGTGAAATCAGAGCTGTCGGTTCCTTAGCTCATATTGGTTTTCATTTGAACTGAGTTCTTCCCAAGAACCGAGGATGTAATAATGTATTTGTATAGTATATAGGTGGATCCAAGCAGTGTGGCCTTTTGTAATTGACGGACAGAATTTTTGTCAATATGCAGATTTCCTAAGTGCCATCCAAGTTTTTGGGTATGGCATCCAGTGGGCTAATAATCCCTGGGATTTACCATAGTCAGTTTATGCCATAATGTCATGGCCCCATTGGAGCCAGGTAAGGAGGGGGAGGAGGAGGAGTTGGAACTGGGATCATCCAACGGGGCTAGCACACCTCTCTTGGCATGTTTGGAGTGGCCGGGAGCTGAGGACGATGCTGTCCCAGGCCCCTCAGGCATTGGGGGAGATGGTCGACCAGATGGAGAGTTACCTGCCTGCACAGACACAGGGGAGGATCGGCTGCCGACAGGCAGCAGCTCTCCCCTGATGAGGAACAGCTGCCTACTCCACTTGAACCAAGGGCAAGGAGAACGGAGTGTAGGCAAATAGAGAGGGGTGGAGACTTACAGGTTGTTGGAGGGCCATTTGCTGGACCATTTGTTGGGATAAATAAAGGACTCTCTAGAGACTTGCCTTGCTTTGACCACCTGGGTCATACCACGTAATCTTTCAATTTCAGTTTTCAGATCTTGATACTTTGTGATCTTCTCCCATTCTTTCTCTTCTATCCTACTATCCCCTAATTATCCACGCTTTCTTCTTTTCAACCACATTTTAATGAGTCAAGACTTTATCGGTTTATATTCCGAAATCCCATAATATTTTAACCTGCTCATTTTGACTACTTTTTCAACTCTGTGTTCGCAACAATTTTCACTGTTAGCACATGATAATTTTTGCAGATGTTCCAGTGCATCATTTTGGTGACTGTCGTGTCCAGCAAGATGGGTGGCATACAAGTTTAATAAATAAATATGCCACCGTTTAATGCCAGTCAAGGCTATGTGGTTTTTTTAGGCTGACTTTAGCAGAAAGGTCAGATATAAATCAAACAAATTAATGGATTATTAATTATTTGTTAAAGAACACCAACAAATGTGGCATTGCTGAATTTTGACATTTTGCTCCTGAATATTTTGATGGCGAGAAAACATAAATGGGGGCCCATGCTTATGATACATTGCCCATGTTTTCTACATACGCTGCAAGAATTCTGGTACATCAATTGCAGCCCTTCTCTGCAGTGGGAGCATCAATATATAGTAATTTGAAGGATGATCCTACTCATTCACTTTGTTCACAATATACCTGGGTATTGTGGGTAGCTACAATATCTTCATTGGTTGCCATTGGTCGCTGTCCGGG
The DNA here is from genome assembly GCF_049901735.1 of Notechis scutatus. Classification (NCBI taxonomy): domain Eukaryota; kingdom Metazoa; phylum Chordata; class Lepidosauria; order Squamata; family Elapidae; genus Notechis; species Notechis scutatus. The sequence continues at coordinate 107,361,155 of NC_142011.1, read as the reverse complement.
GGGGGAGAGGGTAGAGAGAAGAGAGAGACATAGAGAGATACAGAGAGAGGGGGAGAGAGAGGGGAAGCGAAAGAGATACAGAGATATACAGAGAGAGAGGGAGAAAGACACACAGATAAAATACAGAGAGAGGGAGAGAGAGGGCGATACAGAGAGAGGGGGGAGATAGAGAGGGAGAGGGGCGGAGAGAGACATAGAGAGATACACAGAGGGGGGAGAGAGGGAGAGTGGCAGAGAGCTACACAGAGAGGGGAGAAGATAGGGAGAGTGGGAGAAAGACATCGAGAGAGGGGGAGAGAGAGGGAGAGAGGGGTGGAGAGAAATACAGAGGGAGAGGGGAAGAAAAGAAAGAGAGAGGTGGTTTTGGGGTTCCCAGTTCTCTGCCCTAATGACTGGCTGGGTAGGCGTGGCTAGGGGGTCATGTGACTGGGTGGGAGTGAGTGACGTCTAGTTGCCCACCCAGGTTTTGTGATTCCTGGTGGGTTTTTTTTTCCTTTGGAAAACAGGTCCAAATGGGTCTTTGAGTGTTTAAGGTTGCAGACCCCTGGTCTAGAGCAGGGGTCCCCAACCGCCGGTCCGCGGACCGGTACCGGGCCGCGGAACAAGCCTTACTGGGCCGCTGGTTGCTGGGCGCCGCCATCTTTTTTGGTAAAAAAGCAATTTTTCCAAAAAGATGGCGGCGCCAGCGCTTCGTGAGCTTTTCCGGTAGAAAGCCATTTCTACCCGAAAAAGCTCACCGAAGAGCGCCGCCATTTGATTTGACGAAAATCACTTCCGTGACATCACCGGAAGTGATTTTTCGTCAAAAAGATGGCGGCGCCCAGCTGACGCCGGAACCGGGCCGCGGCGTCGAAAAGGTTGGGGATCCCTGGTCTAGAGGATTGCCCACCTCAGTAATTCCCTGTGGAAACTAGCAAAGGATGAATTCTTGTAGACTGTGGAGGATATCCTTCACCATCATTATTTATTTTTATTATGTTAATTGCTACTTTTTATTGCTTTGGGTTCATTGAGGTGTTAATGAGGGCAGGGCAGTACATTTTAATTGTTTACTTTTCCCCATTTCTTATAATGAAACTTTGTTTTTTTTAAAAAAGTGGTTATTTGATCACATGAAATATTTATTTGTCCTAAACTGTCCAGCATTGGAATGCTTAAGCACCATAAACATTTTATAAATAATAACAACAACATGGAGAATCAGCATAGATTCTGCAAAGGGAACGCCTATTTCATTAACCTTTTAGAATTCAGTAATTGTCACCAAGCATATTTGTTTAAAGAAAAGAAACACAAATAGGGAAATAATAGAGGTATACAATATTCATATAAAGTGGATGGGGAAAGTTTTTTCTTTCAAAGTTATTGAGTCTAGAGTGCGTCAATTAAGTTGAATTGAGACCAGATGTTTTAAAAAAGAAGCAACAGTACTATGCAGATGTAACGATAGCAATCTTGGATTGTAATGAAGATGAACATTTTTCCAAATCAACCAAAAACATAATTACAGGCTCCAAATTACAACAAAAAATGTTTGCGGAATTACATAGCTGACATTTATCAGATTTTTGTTCTTATATAAACATTCAAGATGGATATTTTGCATTTACAAACAGGTGTCACTAGAATTGTCCTCAATTCATTAACCGAAATAATTGCACATTCTTTCCATGCTAACTCTGTAGGGAGGTGGTAGCTTGAAGGCAGAGCACACACATGCAAGAGGCCCTAATTTAAAGTTCTATCTTCACATAGATTTGGAAATTGCCTTTGCTTCAAACTCAGAGAATTATGGGCAGTCTTTCACAACCTGGAATCTTATTAATGAGTTGTACATGCAATCTCCTGGTTAATAACGTCCAGCTTATGAACAACTCATATTACAAACAGACTACCATAAAGTTTATTGTATTACAATGTGTGTTAAATGCTCATGACACTCATGAAAACTTTGTGTGGCTTCTGCACAGCTTCATCAGCTTGAGAAAGGAGATTGCTATCTTCTGTTTTAAATCAGATCATGTTGTTATTAACAGTGCCCTGTGCATCTGTTCAAACTTAGCTACATATATGACCAAAATATAAATTCAGGAACAGATCTTGTTTGTAACATAGGGAATGCCAGAACAATTTTGGAATACTCAGCATAGGGGCATAAAGTGTATTTCCCTGGTTCTATCCCTCTCCTTTCTTTTATTGTTTTGTCCTGGCAGTTTTTAGACAGTAATCCATCTGGGGGCAGAGTCAGGTTTTCTTGTACCCTAAAGAATGCAATCACACTGTATAATGCACTATATAAACATCACATGAAAAATGTATATCAGGTATGCAGCCCTGAACAGTTTCTATGTTGTTTATTTTTTGGAGTTCTAGAAACTGCTTCTATTCATGCTACCAATGTATGCTCTGTGTTGCCACTGATGCCAGAGTTTTGTTGAGAAGATGATGTATGAACAAAGGCTTGAGTGGTACATTTTATATAAACATTCCTTCCATTTTCGAGAAACTGTAGTGCTAAAATGTCTTATTTCCCCCTAACTATTTGTTATTACTTTACAAGTATTAGCAGGTAAGATTCAAAAAGATAAATATTTGAGATTGTAATTGACAGGGAGGTAGCAATAAAAATACTGTTCAAAATAAATATATTTTGGAGAGAAACTAAAAGATCTTGATAAATGGAAAATATGGAATTCTTATGATTAGGAACAATTGCTACGATCAGAATAAATACACTACTTAAAATGAACCTTTTATTTTATATTTTCACTCCCAAACTTTAAAATGAACTTTAAAATTGCCAGAAGAATAAAACATGAACTTGGGAGATCAGTTCTAAGAAAGATGACAGAATTTGAAAAACTTCTATAGAATCAAGACGTATATAGGAAGTATTATTAAAATAATAAAAATTGCATGATAAATCAAAATTTAAGAAAGCATAATATAACAATCACAGGAACAGTGGAAAATCAATAAAATTCAGCCAAAGCTATAATTTAAGAGAAAATTTATATAAAATAAAAAATAAAATTGTCACTGTAATAACAATTCTATACCATTCTAATGCCTGCAAATATATTGACTGAAAATCTTGTCAGGGTACAATGGGAGGGAAGAGTATAATTTGTAGTTTCCTAACAGCCTTTTTATTAACTTTTAGTTTTCCCCACTTTTTCCTTTGTACATAAGGAGCAATTTCTCTCTCTCTTTTCTATATGATCATTTGTATTTTCTTTCCAAATAATAATAAAAATAGGAATGAAGGAAAAAAGGAAAAAGAACACCTTATAAAACCCGAATTAACTGTACTCCTTCAGGAAAAATGTCTTGCATAGCTATCACTTCATTAACTGTCAGGCTAGAAAAATATATTTCTCAGTCCTTTGTATATATTATATCTGTTGGTGAAAGAAAAGACTATTTCTATGAATTCAATGCTAAGACTCTGAAACACTTTGCCTTGCTGCTACTATTAAAGAAGCCTAATGCAAGTTGCTGCCCAGCCCAAGCACAACTATTGTGTAGCAGTCCACAGGAAGAAAGGCTTATATTTGAGTGTAATTAGTTACATGAGTCAGCCATGGATACAGCTGGAACAGAAATATATTTCTGACAACATTTAATAGCGTACAAAGGTTCTTGAAGAACTGAAAGAGAATCCATACCACCAAGCTTCCATAAACTCTCAGGGTTGCAATGTTAGGGCTGAAGCTAAGAGATGATAAGGTAACTAAAATGCACATATGAATGCAAATTTGATTCCAGAGGAGAGACTGCATTTCTGCTCATCTCAAACATTCAAAACTTTGACCTCTGACTCCAACCAGTTGTCAATATCTGAGTCTAGCTGATTTGCTTTAAAAAAGAAAAAGTTCACAAGCTGGTTTGTTTCATTGAGGGACTTAGCTATAGAAAGTCTTTCGCAAGCTATAACGGCTCTTCATTATTATATCAACATTCTCTATATCAGTAGGAAAGTGTATTTGTATCTGCAGCTAAATTTGTAAATAATTGAATAGATATTTAAATATTTTAAGCAGATAACTTGAAATCCAGACAAGATGGAGATGGTTCTGCTTAGAAAAACGGAAAACAACAAATAGTCAGTCTAACTGTGTTGAGTAGTGTTACATTTGTCCTAAACACACAGGTTGGAAGTGTGGGTGTAAAATTTGTTTCAGCTCTGAATCTGGATGTTCTTGAGTATTTCATATTTTATTCAGGCTGACCTTTGGTAGATAATCTCCTTTGGCTGATGAGATGAATGGAGGCTGCTTGTTTTATTACTGTGTTTTAATGAAGATTAACTAGGCTTTAAATTTCATTTATTTGTTTGTTTAGTTTTATATATGCCTCTCCAATTGCCATTACCTATTAACGGTGTACACCGCATGGACAGTCCCCAGGTTACAAAGCTCATACAAAGCAAAATTAAGGTAAGACAGATCAAAATACAACATTCAACAGGCACCAAATCTCCAGGAGAAATAAAAGGCATCCTCTATAAGGGTCTTAACGGCCTTCCAAAAAGCTAGTATATAAGTCTAAGTGCTATTGCTAGTGCTATTGCTATCTAATGAAAGTAAAAAAACAAAACAAAAACCTTCAAGTGCATTAAACAAAGGCAGTATATAGACATTTTTAATTAAATGGGCCATTCCTGCTCCTGGTTAAAACTTAGGTCCAGTTCACCATGCATGTGGACCCCAGATGTACCTCTTGCAATCATGGAATGGAGAGTTGACTTACTCTACATGCTGCCTTTAATTGCCATTGACAGGATCAGTTAAATGTTCTATTGCCATAGGTTAGAAGTCTTGCCTGAAGCCCTCTGCCTATTTCTCCAAAGTATCATTCATTGTTCCTTATTTTAGTCCACAATACAGAAGCAACTGAAAAAGACGATATCTCAGCAAGTTGCATTTACTCTACAGACTTAATTTCCATGTTATATTTGCATATATTCTGGTTTTTCTCTTCAGCATATATATCCTGCAGCCTCAGCCCTAGGAACTATGAAATCAGGCTGTTCTCTGTCTGTTCCTGCAGATCAGTTCTGACATTGTCCTGAAATCACAGCATCGGACTCAGCATTTTGTTCCTCAAGGTTTTACAGGCTTGGCAGAGCTGACAGCGGTAACCAATCTTGAGCAGCTAGGTAGAACATATTGTTTTACCCTCAAAGCAAAATAAATCATTTAAAAACTAAGCTGACTCTGTGGTCTGCATCTTCTTAAAAGGGTGAAAATTATTGCAATATTTTCTAGCTAATGGACTTTTAAAAAATAGTATTACCAGATTAAACAAAAGACACACAGATATTTGACAGGAGCCCTGGTTTTCACATAATGACATGTCAAATCTCTCACACTAGAGAGACCTAGAGATAATGAGAGGGTAACTAGCAAAGCAATAAGGAAGTCAGCATGGCATTTGCTCCTTTTCCAGCATCATGGTGCCCAATTACAGGAAGCAAAGCTGGTGGACACTCATTTGTTCCCAGAGAATGGTGAGGAGTTTATAATTACAGTGGCACTAAATGGTGGGCTGCAGAGCAACAGATTGATAGTTACAGTATAATTAAACAACAGTGACATACAAGAAGAACTTTTGCCTCCTAGTTGAAAGCAATAGTCATCCAAGCTGTGTCTAATTATGCAGAGCAAGCTTTTGCACTCTGGTGGAAAGAGAAGAGTAGTTGCCTTGGTTCACAGAAGAATTGTGTTTCTAGTTTTTTTTTAAAGTCCTACTACTGAATAATCCATAGTTAACCACTAGTAATTTGCTGTTAAACTATTACTTATTCCCTCTGGTTATAGAAGGGAATCGGAAAATGGGTTATCTATATTTTGTTTCTGGAGTTTCTCTTTGGCAACTAATGGAAAAATACACCTTCAAAATAGTTGTATTGTGTAAGAATAATCTTCCACAATAATCTTGTGGAACAAGAGGAAGAGCTGTAACCAAGATAAATGGTCAGATTTTAAAAAATCTGAGTCTGGGACTGTAAATTGAATAACAGACCAAGTTTCCATTGAAGTTCTTCATGGATATACTACAAGTATCTAAAAGGAAGTAAGGGGATTTCCAAAATAAGCTATCTTTGTAATAGGAGAGTCACCTTAAGATTTGCTGAAAATCTAATCTAGTAATGGAGGCAATAAAATGGGGCGAGTTGTCTCTTCTTCCTTGAGCAGTGATCATTTTCATATTGGTATGTTCTGCCACTAATCCTGAAGGCACTATGTAATCATCATGACTAAGTACTAATAATCCGCCTTGTTCATAATTCCACTAAAAGTATGTAAAGCCCCACTCTTCAAAATCATGAAAAACACATTTTATAAATAGAAAATTAAAGGGGAAATTAATATTTTCCTAAAGGGTGATCAAATTCTGAAGAGAAACCTATATCAAAGGCCAGAAGTATAGAAATGAAAAGTAACACAATTATCACCTACCAGTTCCTATTTTTAATAGGATTGTTTTATTTTATTTTTTTATTTTTTTACTTGTTAACCACCCAGAGTTGAGTGGTATGCACATTTAAATAATTATAATTTACCTGGATCTGCTTATATCCAATAATGCCTTTAATACTATCAATTAACAACATCTGCCTATTCCAGATGATTGGGAAAAACTCAATAGGTGGATAAAAATGCCAAGTCCAGTTTGAACATCTGACTGACTATGTGACCAACCATAATCATAAGCCATGATGATACCAAAGAGACCAACATGGGCTACAGGAAAGAGCAAATAAAAAAGAGAAAAGAGACATGGCAAGGGAAAGTATTAAATGGCCAATACATACAAAACTAGCAGGCCAAGCAGATAACAAAACCTTGCAATGACTAAGAGCAGGCTCACTTCTGGCTGCACAATGAACAAATCTTAAGAACAAATATATATAAAGCCAGAATTGAGAAAACAACAATAGCAAATGCTATTTTTGTGAAGAAACTGAAGAAACAGTGGACTACCTAGTTAGCAAGAAGATCACAGAAACTGACTACAAATGACAGCATGACTAAGAAGCAACAATGGTGCATTGGAACACCTGCAAGAATACCACTTGCCTGCAAACAAGAACTGGTGAGATCATAAAATAGAGAAAATAATAGACAACGAAGAAGCTACAGTGCTCTGGGACTTAAGAATTCAAATATGCAAGCATCAGCCACCCAACACTCCAGACTTATTGTTGATAAGAAATTTTTAAAAAGTCTGGATAGAGAACACAACAATATCTGGAGACAGCAGAATAGAACAGAAAATCACAAAATATAAGAGCTAGCAAACAGAAGTAGAACTGTGGCAAAAGAAAACAAAACTAGTACAATACAGGTAGTCCTTAATTTACAACAGTTCACTTAGTGACCAGCACTTTAAAAAGTGACTGATGACCATTTTTCATACTTATGACCGTTGCAGCATCCCCATGGTCATGTGATTTACATTCAGATGCTTGATAACTGACTTGTATTTATGACGGTTTGCAATGTCCTGAGGTGATGTGATCCCCTTTTGTGACCTTCTGACAAGCAAAATCAATGGGGAAGTCAGATTCACTTAACAGCCTGGTTATTAATTTAAGAACTGCAGTGATTCACTTTACAAATGTGGCAAGAAAGGTTATAAAATGGGGGCAAAACTCACTAAGAAAATTATTAGAAGAGAAACATTGAAAATAAAATTGTCAATGCTATCATTCCTCTCCTTGTGCGTTGTGCATATATACCAGGGTGGGCAAACACGGCCCGCTGGACACATCCGGCCCGTTGGTCATTTTAATACGGCCCGCCTCTGAAAAAAAAATATTCCTCTCTGAAAAAAAAATTGGGGCGGCCAAAAGAGACCCGCGCCGCGCACCAAAAATTGCACACACAACACGGAGCTGGGCAGCCGCTTCCCTGGTAGCGGGGCCAAGGCCACCGCCCGGTGAACGCCCACTGCTTTCCCTCGCCAGGGCTGGGCGGTGGCGTGTTGCCCTGCGCTGCATGGCCCCCGCCTGGCAGCTGCTTCTCAGCTGGTCTCCTCCTCCTCGGCCATACAGAACAAACAGGCAGAGAAGGAGGAGATCAGCCGGCTGGTTGGGGGAAGCTTTCTGCGCCGAAAGAGGCAGCTACTAATCTCCGGCTTTGCTCCGCTTCTCCAATGGTCCGGCACCACCCTGTTCTTCTTGTGCTGCGAAGAGGCGGCTAATGATCTCCGGCTCCGCTCTGCTTCTCCAACATCCGGCGCCACCCTGTTCTGTGTCAGGCCCAGCAAGTCCGAGCAGCCGGCGCACAGAACAGGGCGGATGTTGGAGAAGCAGAGTGGAGCCGGAGAAGAAGCCTCCCCAACTGGCAGCACAAGAAGCCTCCCCAATTGGCCAGGTGCTCTCCTCCTTCTCTGCCTCCTTCTCTGCCTCTCCCTCTTGCTCCTCACAGTTGCCCTGAGCTGGTGCGGTTCTTTATTTGGGCAGCCAGACGCCCGCAGCAGCGCCCGCAGCAGCAACAGGCAGTTCTGCCCGGGCTCTGCTCAGGTGTCCAGCTGGGGCTGTCAGGAGTTGCTACCACCGGCGCAGCTCCGCGCGGCTCCAGTCCCACGTTGCCTTGGGAAGGGAAAGGCAAAACCAGGAGCCGCTGAGCCTGAACCTCCGGTGCCGCTGCTGCCGTTGCAAAGCACCGCCGCGGCTCTTCCTTTTTGCCTTTCCCTTCCCGAGGCAACGTGGGACTGGAGCCGCGTGGAGCCGTGCCAGCAGTAGCAACTCCTGACTCAGGGGGCCTCCGAGGGGAGGGGAAGGAGGAGAAGAAGAGGGGAAGGGGGGCGATTCCCAAAAAATCTTGTGCTGACCCGGCCCGTCTGTCAAATTTTAAAAGTGAATGCGGCCCCGAGCCAAAAAGTTTGCCCACCCTGATATATACAATTCCTTCAGGTCCCAGAATTTATAACCAGACAAGTTTTGGAGAGTTTAGGTTCCAAATTACAAAGTGCTCACTCAACGAACTGGTTGTTACACTGATTGAATCACACCTCTGACTTGGATATATAAAAGTATCTCTTCTAGACCAGAAACAATTCTGTCATATCATATTATTGGAGAAACCAATGCAATCTAGATTATGAGTCTTACTATCTGCTACACCTTATTTTTAAAAATGGATTTAAGATGTTTATGGCCTTTATATGAGATATATTTTACACTGATATAGTGGAAAATTCAAATATTTCTATGCAGTTAAGATTGAATTTGCTATTAAGAACTGAGTTTTTTTTCCCCTTCATACATTTTGGGGTTTTTTTTCCTTTTCTACTTATTTTTCTTTGTACAACTTTTTTTGTGTTTAGCTGATAGCTTTCTGCTCTATGTTTCTATATTAAAGAAATACTGTAAAACAAAATTAAAATGTAGATTGATTCCCTTTCCCCTCTCCTTCACAATATATAGATGCATTAATTTCATTGCCCATCATTAACTTCAGTTAATTTTTTTAGAGTAAAAAAACAGCCACAATACAGGTGAAACTTGAAAAATTAGAATATCGTGCAAAAGTTCATTTATTTCAGTAAGGCAACTTAAAAAGTGAAACTAATATATCAGATAGACATGCAAAGCAAGATAGTTCAAGCCATGATTTGTCATAATTGTGATGATTATGGCTTACAGCTCATGAAAACCCCAAATCCACAATCTCAGAAAATTAGAATATTCCATGCAATCAATAAAACAAGGAATGTACATAGAACAATATTGCACCTCTGAAAAGTATAAGCATGCATATGTATTCAGTACTTGGTTTGGGCCCCTTTTGCAGCAATGACTGCCTCAAGGCGGCGTGACATGGAAGCTATCAGCCTGTGGCACTGCTGAGGTGTTATGGAAGACCAGGATGCTTCAATAGTGGCCTTCAGCTCTTCTGCATTGTTCGGTCTCATGTCTCTCATCTTTCTCTTGGCAATGCCCCATAGATTCTCTATGGGGTTCAGGTCAGGCGAGTTTGCTGGCCAATCAAGCACAGTAATCCCACAGTCATTGAACCAGGTTTTGGTGCTTTTGGCAGTGTGGGCAGGTGCCAAGTCCTGCTGGAAAATGAAGTCAGCATCCCCAAAAAGCTCATCTGCGGAAGGAAGCATGAAGTGCTCCAAAATCTCCTGGTAGACGGCTGCATTGACCCTGGACTTAATGAAGCACAGTGGACCAACACCAGCAGATGACATGGCTCCCCAAATCAACACAGACTGTGGAAACTTCACACTGGACTTCAAGCATCTTGCAAAGTGTGCCTCTCCATTCTTCCTCCAGACTCTGGGTCCTTGGTTTCCAAATGAGATGCAAAAGTTGCTCTCATCAGAAAAGAGGACTTTGGACCACTGAGCAACAGACCAGTTCTATTTTTCTTTAGCCCAGGTAAGATGCTTCTGATGTTTGTTGTTCAGGAGCAGCTTGACAAGAGGAATACGATATTTGAAGCCCATATCCAGGGTCCATCTGTGTGTGGTGGCTCTTGATGCACTGACTTCAACCTCAGTCCACTCCTTGTGAAAGTCCCCAACACCTTTGAATGGCCTTTTCCTGACAATCCTCTCCAGGCTGCGGTCATCCCTGCTGCTTGTGCACCTTTTTCTTCCACACTTTTCCCTTCCACATAACTTTCTATTAATGTGCTTTGATACAGCACTTTGGGAACATCCAACTTTATTTGCAATTACCTTTTGAGGCTTTCCCTCCTTATGGAGGGTGTCAATGATGGTTTTCTGCATAACTGTCAGGTCAGCAGTCTTTCCCATGATTGTGCTTCCTACTGAACCAGACTGAGAGACCATTTAAAGGCTCAGGAACCCTTTGCAGGTGTTATGGCTTAATTAGCTGATTAGAGTGAGACAGTTTGAGCCTAGAATATTGAACCTTTTCACAATATTCTAATTTTCTGAGATTGTGGATTTGGGGTTTTCATGAGCTATAAGCCATAATCATCACAATTATGACAAATCACGGCTTGAACTATCTTGCTTTGCATGTAATGAGTCTATCTCATATATTAGGTTCACCTTTTAGGTTGCCTTACTGAAATAAATGAACTTTTGCACAATATTCTAATTTTTCGAGTTTCACCTGTATGTCCACTTTTTTTAAATTCCCCTCTCCAGTGGGAAGTATTTATTCACCCTACTTTCTGGTTTTCAACTGATGGCTAGATTAGAGGAGCTCTCCTCTTCTTTCACAACTGATACATTTTCTGGGTGCCTTTGGAGAAGAATTTAATCAAACCCTTTCTGAAAATCCATTGTCTACTGGTACCATTATCCGTATGGCTGATTACCCTAAAGAATGAACCATACCATTGGACACCTGCCTACTCTGAAGCAAGTTCCATTGAGGCTTATTCATAAGTAAATGGGTATAGAATTGCTCCATAAAAGGTTTATGAGGTAGGATCTATCTTTAGAATAGCTGTGCTAAAACAATTTCCACCTTAGAAATGCTGTAGTTATCGGTAACAATTTTATGCAACATTTAGCTTAATTTCAAAAGTCTTTGGAAGACATCAGTTGAAATCTCAGGTAAGATATTTCTTTCTTTTCCTGTAGTTTATAATGGACACAGAGTACATTTGTCTTGTCTTTCCAATCTGTCTGCTCTTCAGCATAGAGACTAATCTCAGAGACAGGTTTTGTTAGAAAAGCTGCTGCTTTTCCCTGTGCCCCAGAACCTTCATATGTCCATCAGATTCACCATTACTGTTCCAAGGCAGGGAGAAACAATAATATTCTCCACTGAAATAGCAATTTTGAAGTCATATTAGCAACATAGTTATTATTGCACTTAAGAATAAGAATTGCAATTTGGAAAGATGTGTGATGCGCCACCAAGCTCTTTCTTCTAGTAGGAAAAGAGGACAGGCATATTGGTGAGACAAAGATAGATATTGATTCATAATACATGATATTCATATTTAAAAGGATTATTTCTCTAGCTCTTGAGGTCAGGGCTAATATAATATTTCCTGAAACCAAATGGTATTTCTGAAGTCCCATTAAGTCCAGGTTTTTTTTTCCAAAGCCCAGGATACTATTATAGAATAGTAGCCTAAAATCAAAATACAATTTTGATAGAACTGTCATCCTTTGAAATTATAGTATCTGTAATATGGTTGTACTGTAGCAATGAAAAAAATATGCATTTGGTAACTGTAGTTAGGTGTATTGTGAATGTATTTCTAAAGGAATATACAATTTTAAATTCCTTTGCTTTATTGCAAGAGTATTTGCTCTCTGTTTTAGTATTGATTTATTTTATTCAAAGAAAATATTTTTCCTGGATTTGTTAATGTGACCAATTTTTAATGTTTGCTACTGCAGCTCATAGCTATACCACTTTATTGTACACGTGTATCTTTGAGTCTATCCCATTAAACTCAGTTTCAACACCAGACTCCAGCTGTTGATAGAAACCTAGAAGAGCACCTGCAATAATACTCTCTCATGCTCTTCCCTCTATCTTATCAAACAGCAATGTCCTTGAAAAAGAGTCTCAGTTCTTTCTTTCTCAGCTTTGTCTGGTCACAGGGAAATAGAATATTTTCAAGCCTCTAGTTGGCAGTGTTACAAAGTTTCTTTGCTCTCACTTTCCCCCTCCTTTTCCAAGCAAGATATAATAAGAATTAATAAAAAAAGAAAAAGATATTTTAAAAAAGGAAATAACTAAAGGGAGCCTCTAGCCTAAAATATTACAAAATCAAAAAGGAGAAAAAAAATAGATGTAAACGAAAAAACCAGTCCAGTTTCAAAATACAAGATCGTGTGTAGAAAATCCAGCAATGAGAAAAAAAACCATTATTTTGACATTCCTGTTTAAAATCACCGCTTAATCACTTCTGTCAAAACTTTTACAGATTCTTTCTTTTCCTTAGGGTGTCCTTTCAGATCTTAGAATAAAGAAAAAGTTCTCACCAAACCGGCACACTCTCTCTTTCTATTCTCTTCCATTTCGGAGCTGTCCCAACTTCAGCAGCTTTAATGGCTGCCTCTTTGCCGCTGGCAAGAAGAGCTTCTCCTGGATCTACCAGGGACTTTGCGATATCCCTGGGATCGACAGGATGCGCTCTTCACTTTCACCATCTCTTCGGGACGGTTTAGATCCGATAGGACCGTCCAGGAGCAAAGATATCGGCAGCAATCTCAGACCTCCAAGATTGCATGCCGTATCGTCGCGACGCCATTAAACTCAATGGCTTGTTTATAAGGAGAGAAATAGAGCATTATATTTTCATTATCTGATTAGGATTTTAGAATTTTCCAGATGATAACTGATTCTGAATTGCTATTATTATTTGATATTTTTTTGTTATTTTGTATCTATTAACAACTTTTGCCTATGGCAGGGGTGTCAAACTCAAGGCCCGGGGGCCGGATCTGGCCCGTGGGCTGCTTAAATCTGGCCCATAGGGCCATTCTGGAAACAGCAAGGGGCTGGCCCGCAGTGCCTCTGCCAGTGAAAACGGAGCTCAGGAGAGCTGTGTGCGGCTCTCCCAAACTTTATTTTTGCTGGTAGAAGGTTGCAAGAGGCCATTGCAGCTGGAAATAGAGCTCAGGAACTAGTTTTTGCTGGCAGAGTGCTTGGGCCAACCCGGCCCCCAGAGGTCAAACACAACCCTGATGTGGCCCTCAATGAAATCGAGTTTGACACCCCTGGCCTATGGTTTTGAAGTCACTTGCTTGATCTAATGTTCAACTTTCTAGTATTTTGGATTTTGCCTATACACCTCAGGACTCAAAGTGACTAGGTTCTGTTTTTGCCTATAGATTGCTGCTTGGAGAAACTGACTTGTGCATAATATTAACAACCAGTGGGAATAGATTGCATCTGCAATATAAGAGTAAGAGTAAGTAAGTATAGTAAGTATAGGCTTTGACACTGTTGATGAATGTATAGAATTGGGAAAAAATGAACCCAGTGATTGAGAAAAGAACGGGTAGGGAGTGATCAAGTGATCTCCTGGTGAATATCATGTAACATTCATGAAAATGGTAAAATAAGATTGTCCAGTTTTCAGTACAGCAGCATCTATTTGAATATATTTTAATTCACCATAAACACAGTTTTTTCTGCCTGAGAAAATAATGCTGAATGTTTAGGTACAAGAACAAATTTATTTACAAAGGAATAACCACATGGATCCCCCAATAAATTGAGAGAGCATATTCTAAGGAGGAGAGAGAAACTTGTCTGCTTACTTCTAATTATTCCCTTAGAACTTCAAAAAGAAAGAAAGAAAGAAAGAAAGAAAGAAAGAAAGAAAGAAAGAAAGAAAGAAAGAAAGAAAGAAAGAAAGAAAGAAAGAAAGAAAGAAAGAAAGAAAGAAAGAAAAGAAAATGAACTTTCAGCTCCTCTTAGGGCATTTTTTATCTCAAGTTAGTGTATGCCATACTAGCATGCAGAACTATTGTCTTATCTATTCATTCTAAAATTCAGCAGGATGTATGATAGATATAGCTTTGTGTGATTGAGTACTTATTTGCATGATAAAATTTTTCAGCTTATCTGTCATTTATTAAGCAAATCATACCAGGAATGGGAACTGAGAGGATATATGATTTAGAGTGAACAAAGGAGAGAGATGCAGATTAGTGGTGGTATTCAATTTTTTTTACTACCAGTTCTGTGGACGGGGTGGGGTTTGGTGGGCGTGGCAGGGGAAGGATACTGTAAAATCCCCATTCCCTCCCCACTCCACTAACCTGCTTTCCAGCTCCGTTCTGTGCAGAGCAACAAAAGAAGACCCGGCCGATCAGCTTGGACTCCGATCAGCTGGGACTTGAGAGGCAATGAATAGATGGGGGCAGGCCAATCAGAGGTGGTATTTGCTGGTTCTCTGAACTACTCATAATTTCTGCTACCAGTTCTCCAGAACTGGTCAGAACCTGCTAAATACCACCTCTGATGCAGATTCCAACTATGGTCATGGAGACTTACTACTTTTATTCCTAGTTATCAGGACAATTCTTTTTCTCTTTTTTTTGCAATTTGAATTCCTGATTGCCAGTTCTGGTAATCTGGTTCAAGTCTAACACCATTCTATGTTGGCTAGCAGGGTGGCTAGTACACCAACAATATGCTGATCTTTTGCCAAAGCTTAGCTCCAGAAACATGTCCCCCAAAACTGACTTATCTACCAAGGGCTTTAAAAAATCATCCCTCTCAGATTAAGCCTCATATTGCAAAGAGTAGTCTGATGCCTTCACATTCATTCAGCCATGAGTCTGGGATGGAAGAGAAGCAAGATTATACTAAATAAATAAACTAAATCCTAAATAAACAAACACAA
This sequence comes from Notechis scutatus, assembly GCF_049901735.1. Taxonomy (NCBI): domain Eukaryota; kingdom Metazoa; phylum Chordata; class Lepidosauria; order Squamata; family Elapidae; genus Notechis; species Notechis scutatus. The sequence continues at coordinate 107,345,838 of NC_142011.1, read as the reverse complement.
TGCCCTTTTATAAGTTTCCTAGAGACATTTGATTGCTGTCTCTTGAGAAAAGAATACTAGCTTAGATGGATTCTTTGCTCTGATCTGGTAGGGCTAGTTCTTGAATAACATGCTAAAGGTCATATGAGAAAGCAGTAACTGACAAGGCAATTTGTCTTTAAAGCACAGCAAGATCCTATTATTTTTGCTTCAAAGGACCAGCATACAGTTACTCTGGGATGAGATACTAGAACCTAAATCTTTAACATTTTAAATCCATCCTTAGCCTAGCAAGCAACCAAGTAGCTTTTAATTTTTAAATAACCTATCACAAAGAAGGAAAACAATCCAAACCCTCTTTCAGACACATTTCATGCTGTCCTCTTGTTGCCCTCTAACCTTCCTTATATTTTTCAAAATTCTGTGTTCTTGGGTCTATTAAGATATCATCCTGAGTTTTGTGTTTTAGCTGAGCCCAAAGAACCCAAAACAGCAATCAATAAAGAAGAAAACACACACAACCTCGCTTCTGTGCAGTGGCTTCCCTTCAACAGGTCCAGCCTGGTGGCAGACATTCACTTAATAAGAGGAGAGCGATGAGGCTTTGCTGTGCCTGGCTAGCATTAGCTTGGCTGATCCATTTGTCTTGCTAGAGCTAGAGCTGCAAAATACATTGCTCTTCAATGGTAGCCAGCAAAGGAGCTATAGGCAGCTAAACAAGAGGGTCAGGTGCTTGATGCAAATAGTACATCAGTGTTTATCTGGATGGCTACCAGCAGCAATGGGAAAACTCCATTTTCATTTATTTATTTATATCCTACCTTTATTATTTTTGAAAATAATTCAAGGGGGCAAACATATCCATTATTTTTTTTAGTTTTTCTTTTTTTCTGTTGTTTTTAAGGCAGTTTCAATGTGGCAAGAGCCCTTTTTGCCTATTTTCTCCTGTCCTGAGGCCACCATTTGCAGTCATCCTCTTTTGTTAGAAATTGTGCTGGCAGTTGTTGGGAAAAGCTTGCCTTTTATGCTCCTTAGCCCCATTTCTGATGCACATTTGGTTCAGTTGCAATGGCAGTTTGACTTGATCCAATTCGAGTACTATTGTAGTGAAATGTTGATTCATAATTAGAAAGTTGGGAGTGAAGTAATCTTTCAGGGCTGTGGAAGAGGGCTCCTCCCAACTAGTACTTCCTTTATAAATTGTACTTTTAATAACTGTGGAACACTTCTGTTGCATTTTAAAATGAAAAAAAGTCCACAATGCCAAATAATAACATACAGGCCAATAAATGCTGGAAGAAGAAGAGGAAAAACCCGCAGGTCACCCACTCCCACAAGAAATCCCAGATCTTTAAAGGAAGGAAGGCTAGCTGACTCTTGTGCTTGGGGATACTCCTACATAATACAGGAGCATTTATCTCTTCAATTACTGCACATGACAACCTAAAAATAATTGACTTCTGTAAACATCAAACTGACTGATATCCAGGAGACAAAACTAAAAGTATTAAAAATAAGTAAGGAGGGAGAGAATGGCTTCAAAAGCTAAGTATGCTCAAGGATAAAAATTAAAAATGGAAAGCTCAGAATTTAATCTAGCTTTGGAAGCCTAAAGAGTAAGACTAAATCAGCTTTACTTTCTGCAGTAGCCTAATGCTTGTAATCATATCTTTTTAGCCAGAGGTGGTATTCAGCAGGTTCTGACCAGTTCTGGAGAACCAGTAGTGGAAATTTTGAGTAGTTCAGAGAATCGGCAAATACCACCTCTGACTGGAGATTTTACAGTATCCTTTCCCTGTCATGCTCACAGAATCGGTAGTAAAAAAATTTGATTCCCACTACTGTTTATAGCACTGAGAGCAATGACCAATTCTGCCACAGCAGACAACTTCCTCTGGGATTACAGTTCTCTTCAGGGGTGGGATTCAAAATTCCCAGCAACCAGTTCGCTGCTGGGTGGGTGTGACCATGGTGGGTGTGGCCATGGTGGGTGTGGCCTATCAGAACTTCTGGGAGGGCCATTTTCCACCTTCTCAAGGGTCCAGCGGCTTCCCTCGGGCCTCTGGGAGGGCAAAAATGGCCTCCCCCGGGCTCTGGAGGCCCTCTGGAAGCTGGAAATAGGCCCATTTCCAGACTTCCAGGAGGGCTGTTTTTCAGCCTCTGTGCAGACCCTGCACTTACCTGCATCGAAAATAGGCCGCATAGAGACTCCTGGGAGGGGAGGGGCAGGGTGGGCGGGGTCAGCTGGTTGGTTCAAATACCAGTTTGGTGAACCAGATGCAAATTTAACATCTGGTTCACCTGAACCGGTCCGAACCAGTAGAACCCTACTCCTGGTTCTCTTCCAATTCTGCATCAGTAGTGATAAATTCATTCAGCTGCCCCAATACAAAGATGGTGCAAAATGATCAGGTTTTATCCTTCCATTCCTTCCTAAAGCTGAGTGAAAACACAATTCACACAAAGATATGGTAGCCAGACCTCTATATAAAGAATACTTTGAGCTATTAGTAGCCTTTAATTACATCTTCTAATATATTGATATTTGATTCTAACTGTACATGGCATTTTATCTCTATGATGAAATGAATACAACTGCTCCTTCTGTTCTCAGAATTCTGATCAAGCACAGAAATGCTGCAAATTGTCCTCAACACAGCATGCATTGCAGGGAGTGCGTTTATCTTATTCTAATATGTTAGTAAAAACATTGATATGAAACTATGGCGTCAGATCTGGTATAATTCAAAAGCCTGCATTTTTTTTTCAACAGAATGTGGGTCATGAAATATATTATTTTATTCACCGTGTATATCAGCCTTGCTGTGGAGTTGTTTTCAATAAGTGACAAGTGGAATCCAGTGAGTACATGTGACAAAATGGTACATCAATGCCCATCAGATTTACTTCTCATCCTATCCGCTTTGAGTGCAATTCTGGCAGAAAAAGAAAAGCTTTGTCATGGACCTTTTTAATACTGATGCAGCTGGTATTGAGGTAGGAGGCTGACAAGATAAGACCCTGTGTAATTATATTTAATTAAATACACTCTAATCCAAATTAGTTCATTAATGAGCATCCCACAGTAGCTCTGCTGACTCAGTGAGGAAGATTATAAAAAAATAGATGGGACAGACTGCATAGCAAATTCTGAATAAAGCCAATCTGAAAATTGATGCCTCAGTAAATATACCTTATAATTGGGGTTCATAGGCACTATTACTTTGTAACTTTTATAAGGCACATCTTGTCTCCTTTTAGGTATGCATATATGTATATAAAAATAAAACAAATACAGAAAATGACTTCTTTGAGATACTTATCAGGAAACCCTTTTTTATTTACAAAAGTGATTTCCAAGCTCATTATTTGCATGTACGAAAAAAGTTTGTCCCACTATGTTTACCTTAAGTCCCGTGTAGGATTCCAAGCAGTCAGGTATTTTGTTTACTTTATTAATTGATGAGAGGAGGGTTTCTGATGTTAAGTCCAAAGGATTGGAAATGAAAACCATTATGGGAAGACTTATGTAGGCAAATATCCAGAAGCAGAAGTGAAAGATACAAGAAGCAGTTTTCATAAACCAAAGCAATCAAGAAATACAATTCTAAAGGCAAACAAAGGCCAGGTTTTCAAATCATAGAGGCATCTGGTAAAGAACCAAGGGCCCCAGGTAGATAATAAAACCAAGATGGAAATGCAGGTGGTCAGATCCCAAAATGGAATAAGGATTTACCTAAGGAGTACCTTTTCTGGTAGAGAAAAGCTATTCAGAGAAAAGGAATTTAAAATCTGGTAAAGTATTCAGATAGGAGATAAGATTGAGGCTGCTATTTGGCTAGCACTTTTGTATTTGAATTTTGTATTAGTTTATTAAAAAAAACAAAGAAAATGAAAATAAAAGTAAGAAAGGAAAAAGGAAAAAGTGTAGGGTACTGGGGGGAAAGAAAGAAAAAGCATTGACTTCCAACTCTTTTTAGCACAGTAGAATAAAAAATACAGCCTCAACCTTTTGCTTTTAATAATAATATTTACTAGTCATTTCTCTAACAACAAACCTGTCTAAATCAGCAAAACCCAAAATCAAAGTTTCATTTCCCCCCACCTCAAACACAAAGTCCGGAAGCGATTTGGCTTTTGAAAGACACACTATTTAGCTTCCAACTGCTGCAGAGGAAGTGCATGACTGCAGATAAATTTGTTGCATTTGCCTGGGGTAGCACAATGAGTGAGGGCAGAGTGGCAGGTGTAAATAGGATGGAAGGAACACTGCAGGTGGCTTCATGGTTAACTAAAATGTCACTTAAAACCAGAGTTTCTTGGACAGATGGTGGCTCTGTAAGTTAAATAAATAAATCATCTATTGGGAATTCTTCATGTTAACCTTGTAGGTGGGAGAGAGGAACTAGTTAAAGAAGTAAGAAGGAACAACATCAAGAGAAATAACAATAGTAACTCTGAAAAAGACAGAAAAAAATATATTTTATGGGAGACATTTCTACTTTATCAAAGTGTTGGCTTGACAAGAAACCAAGAGAGAATATTCAGTGCAGTTCTGGCTTTAACACTGAGAATGAAATTCTTGTGGGGAAATAATCTAGAATAAATCTGTCCCACACTTTACTTCTAATGTTCATCCTAATCTGGATATTCTTGTCTTGTAGACAGATTTCAAAACTTTAATCCTTAAGCAATTAAAATGAGTCCTGCTTAAATCAGACTGAAATTTTCAAAGTGACAAATAATTTATATTATCTTTAATGGCTCCAACTTTAGAATTATGCAATCTTTTTTAAACAAAACTCAGAGCACTTGTTAGGCTTTATTAATCAGTTGTTGGTGAGATATGATTTAGAAACCAACAAGTTTAAGTTAAATTTATAATAAATTTTGTTAAAGATTATATGATTAAATGGATTCAAAAATTAAACAGAATAATGGATAGGCAACTATGGGAAATGGAAAATATTAAATTTACAGAAAAAATGACATTTAGAGAAAACTGGCTTAAGATGCTTTACTGATGGTACATCACTATCAGTTGGTAACACTGGTAATTGATCAGTGTTAGAAATGATTAGGTGAAAATTCTTCTGTATTTGGAAAAATATTGTAAAGGTCAGCAATTATGGGAAATGATTTATAATAGCATGAAGCAAATTCTAAAAGTTGAATCCCCTTTCCAACCCCCTTTCCAACTATCATTCTATTAAATTTTACTAAACTATGTATTTTTACAGAGTATATTGAAGAAATATATGCTAAAAGCTGATATTCTGTAGTTTAAATTGGGAAATACATACAATTCTTTCAGCAGAAAGATTGACAGTTCAACTGTGGGAGTATGTCTCAATGCAAAGAACAAACTTGTATTTAAAATAATAATAATCTAATATAGCATTTAATTTAAAATTAAGCTACAGTATTTTGGTTTTGAGATTAGATTGACCCCAACCAAAGACTGAACCCTACCAGCCTTTCACAAAGCATGGGAAACCTGGACGTCCTCTGGAACTGTTGCCTTACCAACTGCTTTGGATTTATTCTTGGTGTTCTTTGTAGGTTTTATGTTTTGTTGATATTCTTTTAATGTGTTATGAGCTGCCCAGAGTTACATTTGTGAGGTGGGCAGCCATATAAATGGATTAAATACATAGAACACAAAATAAAGTTTTGGGTTATAATTGTCTTCATGGATTTGTAACACATCCAAAATTTGAGTGTCTCTTAACCTGAGGTTTTAATTTTAAACCAAGGAGTTAAATAAGATTAGATGTTTTATTGACCAGATAAGAGTGTATTGTTCATTTTAACTTATATTTCATATAATGTTGATTAGTATTGATTTTTTTTTCTTCTGTTCAATAGAGTTTGATTTTAGAGACTGCTTAGAAAAATCCCTGCAATTTTTTTGGCAAGGTTTTTAGAAGTGGTTTGCCACTACCTCCTTGCTGGGACTGAGAGAAAGTGACCAGCCCCAGGTCACCCAGCTCATGGTGTGACTAGAATCTACAGTCTCCCTGTTTCTAGCCTAATACCTTAACCACTACACTAGATTGGTTCTTATGATTAGTTCTCAGGATTGTTGATGCTCTTATATTAATTTGATTTAATGATAATCTGTAATTTTAAAATTACATAGGTGGTTTAACATACATAGAAGTAAATTATATCATTCTGGTGAAGATCCAGGAAGATAAATTGCCCAAGAATTTGAACTGAATATGTAGTTATTATATAAATTTCTTGTTTATATATTTTGCACTTTTCTTAATTTTTTTTTGTTTATCATTTAAAAATATTTTTGATTGGTCAATTTAATTTTTAAACTGTTTAGAAGAATACTAGGGGAGGGGAGGATTGGTTTATTTCAGAAATCAGAATTGGATTGATAAAACTACTAAAGTTTATTTAGATACTAATCCACGGAACTGAGCTTTTACTCATTGTAACTGATCATAAAGGAGGAACCAGTAAAGTCATGTATAAAATTCAGGTAATTATGGTATGGAAATATCTCCAGTTGATAAGGAAAGCAGAATTCTATGTGCTGCTACGATTCTCCAGCATCTACACTCCCACTTTGCAGTCACAAGGCAGAAGGCCCTCCTGAGACAAAAGTAAACTAGGATCTACTTTTCAATAAACATGCAAAGTATTATGCTGCATATTCTGCAATCATGAGTCAGATAAGTACACTATGAACAAGCTTAATAATGCATTTTTATGACTATTAATATTACATATTTTAATATTTGGGATTTTTTTTTACATTTTAAGCAAAAGCCTTGTTCCATGGCAATATGTAATATGTAGTATATGTAAAACTTTATTTATTCTAGATTAGAGTAGGTATACTTTTCAAATTGCAGAACATTCTATGAGCATAGAGGAAGGTAGACAAATACAAGAAAATACTGGCGTCAGATCCACCAACTTTGGCTTGGTGCCTTGCTGGCAGTTTGCCATCAATTGGGGAAGGGAGGGGGAACAAATGGACAATAAAGCTGTATACTTTTATGATGGGAAATTAGGAGGGGGATTGACAGTTGAAAGAGAACAGAGCTTTTTGGAATCCGGTTCATGCTGGTGTGCTGGCAGCTTCAAGGCTATTTACCCTGAGGGTGGAATTTCAGCAGCTCAAACACCTCAGTGTTTCCCAAAACATCTCAATGGTGCCGGATTGACTACACACAGTGGACCATACGAGGAGGGCTAGGGGGAACCAAAGGGTTAGTTCTGAATTGGTGCACAGGAATTTTAGAGAAACTCTGCTTAACTCTACTGCATCTTTTAGCAAAAGTGCCTTTTCGCTTCAACCAAATGGAGTTGAGAGTTTTACTTCCCTGGGAAATCAGACTGGGGCAGATCTGACGACCGGTGATAAGAATCAGTAGGAAGGGATATGAAAGACAACCTCAGACATAAATGTCTGCAGGGGAGTCAAAGATGGTGGTTATACCCTTGTGATTGAAGCTGCCAGCTCCATTTCAATGTGTCTTGTGATAGATATAAAAAGGATGTGGCTTCAATTGCAAGGCTTTTGCCACCATCTTGAATTTTTTGACTGGAGACATGCCTGACTTGGAAAATGCCAGAATTCAAAATGGACCAATCATCAAACTGATGTTTTAGCAGTAGTCAACTTCCATACTTTATTTTTTAAAGTTTTGCTAGGAACAATACATTGTGCCAGCTAGCCATAGGTGTGGTGATATATAATCTGTTTGCCTTTGTGACTAATTGCCTCCACAGTGAAGCTAAAAATCATGATTTTGGACATTTTTTCCTTGTACTTTTCAGTCTCTCAAGATGGCTGGCCAGACAATGAGGAACCTCTCAATGTAGTAGAAAAAATAGCCTATAGTTGCTCCACTGATCTCCCAAGCCAGCCAAGGGTCCGTCATGACACTTTTTCTATACAAGAAACTCACTGCACCAAATCTAGAAGTCCTGACTACTTTCATTTGCACGTTGGATCTGTTTTTTGACACCTAGACCATTCATTCATTTGTCTGTATCAGTTCAGTATCTGTGTCATCTTGTAAATCAATACAAGGCCCTAGCCAATCTATTTTTGCAGAATTGCCCTTGTTAGATTTTCTACTTTGCTCGTTTAATTAATTAAGTGAATAACCATGAAGATTAAAAATCTGTCCTTTTAGGAAGAAGTTAAAGGTGTTTTTTTAAATAGTTAATTAGCTCAAGGTCCATGAATTAATGCAGTTATGTATGGCTAGCATGTATGGCTAGCAAGTGTAGTCAATGAAATGAAAGGTAGACACTGTGCTTTCTTTCTTTATATCACAGCCATACAACAGATCTATACTTTTGTTTCTCACTCATGTTATAGATTAACCTAAATCTGGAGATCTGTGGAGAAGGTTTCCAGAACTCAAGATAAAGCCAGGTAAAAGGGCAAATCTTAGAGACTATTTTCTTTATTCCTTCATCCCTTGGAATGCTCACTCTGAGGCTGGGATAATTAGCAAGAAGAAAATTAATGTTTGTATTTGCATCCATTGGTGAGGAAGGGATTACAAGAGAGTAAGCAGGAGCACGGTGAGGAATATACATCAAAAACAGTTCTGTATGGAATCTAATAAAGAAGGTAGTTTTCCAGGTGGGAGGGGTTTAACTACAGAGGAATAAGAGGCAACTCCTAATACCTTTCCTAATACATCACAGGATATATTGTAGATGCTGGTAGTAGGATTTTCAGTGTGGCAAGATTTTGTCTATAGACATGAAACAATAAAGAAATCAGTTTGGAAGGATCTGAATTATTTTTCTCCTGACAAATCATTGACTACCAATAGGTATGCATTTCCTTGCCAAGAGTTTTCTAGGGCCTTGTAAATAATTTGAGATGAGTGTTGTTGTGTATGTGTGTAGATATTAGGGGCATTCACTGTAATTATTGGATTGCATGGGACACATAAAGGATTTAAAAAACTCTTGTCAGATGGGATATAAATCAATTGGTAACCATCCGAGAGTGTGAAATTTCTGCAAAGGAAAATGGCTACCTAATGACCATAACAGTACATCTTCTACCCAACTTCAAATCAATTTAATTTAAACCTAGTCATGCTTATTACAGATGCACAAGTAGGGCATATAATTAATATAGCATTTGGACAGGCTGCACATGATATAAAGCTATAGCTCATTCTTTTCCTAAACATCTACTAATCATTTATCTACCTTTTAAAAATGTTTTAATAACTAAGAATTTAATTATTTAAATGGTGGGTTTTATTTAACATGAAGGTCCAACATTCTATACCTTGCTTTAGAGTAATTTGTTTTAATCTCAGCATCTTTAAGATATGTGGACCATTTCCTACAATTCCCAATCCAGCATGTTGCCAGAGGAATTGTGGAAGTTGAGATCCCCACATCTTAAAATTGCTGAGGTAGAAAAACACTTATGTAAAGCCACATTTAGAGAGTTATGTTTATATTGCAGTGGGTTTTCTTCCAAGGTTTCTTGAAAATATTGGAGGATAGAGGCATGGGCATTGCTTGCTTCCATAATTATTTCCATGTTTTATTTATAAAGAAATATGTGTGGCAGATTGTTTTAAGCTCCTGGTTTAAATCCCAGTTCTTAAGGTGCAGACTCCTTTAGAAGGATGGATATTGAGGTATCAGTCCAACCCTTTGCTGACTCCTGACCCTTCTGATTTGATTTTTCTATAATTCCTGCAAGTGAGCATTGTCAGGTTCAAGCTTCAGAGCCAAACCACAATTAATCTACCAGGAAAAAACATTTCAGTTCCTATATGTTTATTTATAACCCTCATCCACATCCTGATTCACATGATATCCATTATATCTCAGATGTGAAAATGATTCTCCCACTTTGAAAGCATTTTAAGGAGAATTAAGTCCATCAGAAATAAGGAGGTAGGGGATTAATTTACTTGAGAGATACAGGAGGAAATCTGCAGAAATTCCTTACAACTAAACTATGGTTTCATTATAATGTCCTAACTAGGTCTCTCTGTGTATATTTCTACATTTAAATAGAAATTAAGGGTAGTAGGTCTGTTAAAACATATGTTATTTCCTCAACAGTTTTATCTGGATATTTATTTATTTTGTCAAGCAATTGTAAGATAACAGGTATAAGTATAAACATAGTTATGGATACTTGAAATGGACACATATGAGAAAAATAAAAAAGAAACAAGGGATGGTAGGCATGTTGGTGCACTTATGCACGCCCCTACAGACCTCTTTGGAAAGGGTTGAGGTCAATAGTAGACAGTCTAAGGTTAAAGTTTTTGGGGGTTTGGGGAAGAAACCACAGAGTCAGGTAGAGTATCCCAGACATTGACCACTCTGTTGCTGAAGTCGTATTTCCTGCAATCAAGTTTGGTGTGGTTTACCTTGAGTTTGTATCTATTGTGTGCTCTTGTATTGTTATGGTTGAAGCTGAAGTATTCGTTGACTGGTAGGACATTGCAATGTATAATTTTATATACTATACTTAAATCGGACCGAAGGTGGTTTAGTTCTAGGTTTTCTAGGTCTAGAATTTCAAGTCTGGTGGGATAAGGTATTCTGCAATGAGTAGAGGAGTGGAGAACTCTTCTTGTGAAATATTTCTGGACTTTCTCAACTGTGTTAATATCAGATACATAATGCAGGCTCCAGACTGATGAGCTGTATTCAAGCATTGGTCTAGCAAATGTTTTGTATGCTCTCGTTAGTAGTGTGATATTACCAGAGAAAAAGCTACATAGGATTAGGTTAACAACTCTTAATACCTTCTTGGCTATGTAGTTACAGTGGGCTCTAGCACTTAGATCATTAGGGATGAGAACTCCAAGATCCTTGACAGAGTTTGGATCATCAACAAGGTCTTGACTATTCAGCTTGATTTTATTTTCTGATTTTCTTTTTGCCAATATGTAAGACAGAGCATTTATTTGTTAAGATTTGAAATTGCCATTTGTTTGACCATTCTGATACATAGTCAAGGTCTTTTTGGAGGGTAGCAGTATTGTCTGGTGTTGAACAGTTTTACATCATCAGCGAAGAGAACACAGTTGTTCTTAATATGATCACAGAGGTCATTTATGTAGAGTATGAAGAGAGTTGGTCCTAGAACACTGCCCTGGGGGACACCACTATTGACAGGTACAGAATTTGATAGGATGCTCCCAATTTTGACCATTTGTTGTCTGTTTGACAGGAATGCTTCTATCCAGTTATGGAGGTGTGCAGAGATACCATAAGATTTTAGTTTTAGGAGTAGTTTGTCATTTATCACTGAATCAAAGGCTTTACAGAAGTCTATGTAGATTGCATCTATTGCTTTGCCCTGATCGAGTTGTGTAGTTCATATGTTTCTGCAGTGTAAGAGTTGCAGATTACATGATAGTTTTTTCCTGAAACCAAATTGTTTATTAAAGAGTAGGTTGTTTGTCTCTAAGTGGAGGATAATGGATTGGTTAATAATTGATTCCATGACTTTACAGGTGATGCAGCATAAAGAGATTGGTCTGTAATTTTCAACTAGGCTGAGGTCTCCCTTTTTGAAGATGGGGATGACCATGGCTTGAAACCATAGGTTTGGCAAGGAGCTAGTCCTGAAATATTTTTCAAAGATTGTGCTTAGAGGTTCGGCTATGGCAGTGGAAAGCTTTTTTAAGAAGTAGGCACATATTCCATCCGGTCCAATAGATAGAGACAGTTTTAGATTGCATAGTGCTTTTTCAACATTGTCTTCTGTGAAATCGATATGTATTGGATCATTGTAGTTGTCTGTGGTTCGACTAGGAAATACTGGGCATGATCCATTGCTGTTTACAAATACTGAGCCAAAGAATGTGTTAAAGAGGTTGGCTTTAATGGTGTCGTGATTGCAGTCTTTACTATTTGGTCCTTTCAGGGGTGGGATGGACCTTGAATCTTTTAGTTTGTTGTTTACAAAATTGTAGAAAGCATGGGTAGAATTGGTGCGTAGAAGGTTTTCTTCTTGTTTAATGTGATAATTGGTGCATTCAGTCTTTATCTGGTGGCATAAATTTTTGTATTGACTTTTGAAGTTGGCAACGTGACCAGATTTGTTTTTCCGCCAAAGTGATTTCTTTTTGGATTGAAGTTTCCTTATTGTTATGGGTAATTTGTTTTTGGGGTTTTTTTGGTTTTGGGAGTTGTTATTGGTACATATAGTTTGATGACTCTTTTGACTTCAAGTAAAAATATGTTGTAATGGTCTTCAACAGTATTGCATCCAGTGAATAAAAATTGCCAATCAAGGGATAAGAGATTGTTGTTTATAAGATCATAATTGCCTTTTTTGAAGTTATAATTGAGGATTCCATCATTGTGATGATTTTTGTGTGGATGTATGTTGAGACAAAAGTCAATCATGTTGTGGGCACTGTTGGAAAAGGGTTCTGTAATTTGTATTCCATAAATTGAATTCAAACTATTGCAGAAGATGAGATCGAGGCAGTTATTAAGTCTAGTATTGTTGGTTACTAGTTGTTCTAATCCCAGATTTATTACAGCATTGTAGAAGGTTGCATGTGTGGGTTCAGTTGTACATTTGTTAAGGGTCCAGTTAATATGAGGTAGTTTGAAGTCACCAAGAAAGATAAAAACGTGTGGGCAGGATGCTGCCCATGTTAGTAGTGTATTTAGCTTGTTTGCATGTTGATATCATAATTGGGGGCTCTGTAACATAGTAAGAACTGAAATGTGATATTTAAGGATAGTTCACAGACAATGGTCTGAGGAAGAGCAAGCTTCTGGGTAACTTGGATGTTTTTTAGATGTAAGGACTTTTTATAGAAGATAGCAACACCACCTCCTCTACGGATTTCACGATCTGATCGGTAAACATGATAGTCTCTTACTGTGGTGATGGAATCAGGGGGAGATGTGTTGAGTCATGTTTCACAGACAAATATGTCAAATTTAGCTGTATTTAGTAAGAGGAGAAATTCAGGTATTTTATTCACAAGGCTTCTTGCATTGAGTAGCTTGCATTTAAGGCCAGCTGTAGTTGGAATTGAGGTAGTTGGGGGCGTGCATGCCTAGTCTTGGGTGATGGTGGATTGGTTGAAGTGGGGTTGGGTCATATACTGAGGAATATCTTGAATCCTTTAATTAGTATGCACCATCATCTAACAGTACTTTTTAGTGGTAGAATAGAAGTGTGCACAAAGAATAAAATTTATGAACATTTATTCTATGTCTATTGATGATGCAACAAAAATTGATTTAAAATGTCAAAAACTAGATATTGAACATAACTATGTGGGGCGTTCACTAGTACATGATTTGCTTAAGATTGCTGTCCTAATCATTAGAAAAATTACCCCAGGCTTAATATATGTTCAGAGATTAGAAATAGGAAATTTGTAAAATATTTTTGGACAGTTCTATACTTCCCAAAATCGGGAAAAATGAAGTACAGTAATATTTCTACATAGTTAGAAAGAATATTTTCTGCCAAAAATTGGCTGAAAAATTGTTGAGGTACACCTTGCCAAGAAATTTGGAATAATAATGTCTTGACAAGAGATGAGTCTTTATCTTCTGTAGCTAATTTTTCAAGAAGGAGGTCAAAATAATGTTTGGATATATTTAAAAGATGGAACATCTAGAACTAAAGTACTGCAGAAGAAAAGATATTTTAACATAGATTAAGACAAATACTCTTTTTTCATTTATTGAAAACATGATAGATGGTAACGTTAAATGCATTTTAAATGCATTTTTAAAAATAAGTAGTTAAACCCATTCCATGAATGACCTTATCCCCATGGCAACCATTTGCTGAACTGTCACACTTTCATGACAATCAGTATGAGTGACAGCCTTGACAGTTCCAGATATAATCATAAGGCTACATTGCTGTGCTGCTCCTTTTAGACAGGCTATCAACCTAATATTTGAATTCCTTTTTAAACCAGTGTTTAAAATATAACATTAATTGACTACTGTTACAAAAGGTATCTATCAGAGACTTCTGGGAAAGCAATGGTGAACTAATGGCTTCACTTTTAGCAAAGCAGATGATCATGATGTAAAGTGCACCCAGAGAAGGAATCATCTCCCCAACTTCCTCTTCAGATGAAGGAAAGAGGCTTGGGATCCTTAAAGACACTCCCTGTGATGGGACCATAAAAACCTGGCAGGTTTTAGCATTCTGGCTGTCACAAAAGAAAGTTGTGTCCAAGCTGCAGTTCAGAGCTGTTCAAACAGATGTTGAGTTCACCCACTTTCCCTCTTAGCTACTTTTACTGGAAATGGCTTATAAATTGCTTTTTGGACATTAAGAACCTCCAAAAAGACAAGTTTTATTACACCAGGTGATTTCCCTCCCTATCAGTTAAAGAAGATTGATGTAAGTCAAAAACTTAAAGAAAAAGTTTTGAATTAGAAATAAGCAATGAAAGGGTAGAATGTTGATTTTGGAAAGTATTTAATGGACTAAGTGGCCAGATAAACTTGAAACAAGATATTTGAAGAAGTTATAGGAATGTTTCCTGTAGTTTATTTAAAATTTCACTAAAATATATCAAGAGTTGAGCCTTGGGAAAATGTTCTGAATGAGAGAAAAACATGATAAGAAGATACCTTTAAGGCTGGGACAATTAAAAAGGAGAAGACTCACTAATACAGAATGGAGAAAAATATTTTAATACTGGAAGAATGTAAGCATATTTGGCAATAATGTGCCCAGAATCTATTCTTTAGACTATCTAATACAATAAAAATGGGCTTAAGAAAACAGATAGAAGATGATGTAATTGAAAATTAGGCTATTTTGGATGTGGATTTGAAACTGAAGGAAACAACAATACTGACAAAGATGTATAGGATCTGCAAATGAAACCAACAAAGGTTTTAATAGTTAAATGGGACATGCAAATAATAAACCAGAAGAGTGACTTGGATATGTGGAACTCAGAAAAGTGATTTGAACAATTTTCTTTCTTTGGATTTATGAAAGAAATGTGTTGTACTTACAAAGAAATTCCTAAGAAAAGGAAGTCAGCTTCTAGGCATTACCGAAGAGGAATTGTCAAGATTTTTAAAACAAACAAGTTTATAAAATTGGCTTATTTGATCAAGACTAAAGTTTACATGTAATCCAGGAGATTACAAAGATTATGTATATAAATATGTCTGAGCCAAAAAAGGTTCCTCTATGTATTTCCATTCTAATTAATTCCCAGAAATAGATTCAGAATGTGAACTCTTTCTTAACCAATCTTGATGGTATCTTTTATGTACACTGAGAGTATTTACACCAAGACAAATTCCTTGTGTGTCCAATCACACTTGGCCAATAAAGAATTTCATTCTATTCTATTCTAGTGGTATCTGGTATCAGCAAATTATATCTAGGCAGACAGTTCTGTGTCTCTGAAATAAGTTTGACAGAGATGGAGTGAACAGTAAAAATTCTCAAGCTAATTGAAAAATACTTTGATGCATTAGTTCTGTTCTTCAAAATGGCCCTACTTCCAGCAATGTTGGTACCAAATAGAAGTACAGAACTGTATTTCCTTCCGCTTGATCCCTGAGTTCACTAGGGATATTAGATTGCATCTCCAGATCTCCCATATAATGCAATACAAGTACAATTAATCTAGGTCTCCAAAACGGAAAAACTTGGACAGAAAAATAGTACTTTTAGATAGTACAGTATATGCTATCATATAAGATAATGGATTCTCAATATTTGAAAGCTTTCAAGCAAAAAGCTAGACAACAATCTAGTGAGAAAGCTTTTAGTAGAGTGTACAGCATGTAGTCTAGTATCCACTGATTCAATAGGAGAAGAGTATCCATTTGCCTCATATCTTCATTTAATAGTACCCATCCCAAGTATTTCTTTCCTCTACAGTCCATCAGGATCTGGCCAAAAAACCCCAACCAGCTGTTAGACAAAGTTCACCTATTTTGAAAAACAGTCAAAATGCATCTAGTTCTAGTCCTCCTATGCAATTAATAGTGTCAGATACATTCTAGGCACATATTAAACAGGGATATGTAACCTCTCTTGAAAAATATTACTGTCTTACTTCTCCTCAGAATGTTCCTATTCAACCTGCATTTTGCTTTAGCAAAATTCATTGAAAACCCCAACATTAAAGGCAATCAAGTGCATGCCATACCATTTGAAAAAGACTGTGCAGAAATTTAGCAGAGAAGTGGGGAAAGCAGTTAACAAAATCAAATGAAAAGCCCAAAGAATTTCAAGCAGGCAGAATAAAATAATGGAATGGCTAATATCACCAGTTGCATTTCAGGAAGGGTGGAGAGGGCAATGACCTAAGACCCAAACAGAAAAATTGGGTGACTTATTCAAGAAAGTGTTGTTTGGCAACAGTGCAATGAAGGAGGTTAGAAGGCGGGATCACTCACCACATATCAAAGCCAGGCTTCCTTAACAGAACTGGGAGTATCAACATATAGATTCTTTAAATAAGGTTTGTTATTGGTACTGTTCTGTTCTGTTCTGTTCTATTCTATTCTATTTATTTATTTATTTGATTTGTCAATCGCTTACAAGGTAGTAGGTATAGGTATAAACATGAGTAAGAATACAGGAAATAGGTATGAATAAATGGGGACAATAGGATAGGGATGGGAGGCACGATGGAGCACTTATGCATGCCCCTTACAGACCTCTTAGAAATGGAGTGAGGTCAATCGTGGTTAGTTTGAGGTTAAAGAAGTGGGGTTTTCCTATTCTATTTGCTTTTCTATCTGTTTGCCTTCCAGTGCCCCTCATTTTGATGGGTGGCCATATAAATTGGACAAATAAATACATTTTCATGAATGCTAGATAAGGAGTGGGTAGCTGACAAGTGATAACCTTCTAGAAAACATGGTGGCCATATTTACAACATATTTAAACTAGTTAAAGTATGTGGTATGAACACTAATGAAGCAATGAATGGTTACTTTTTAATTCAAAATTGCCCTGGTTTTATTTGGGGTTACACTATAATGGATGTGTGCATGTGTACATTCATACAACAAAATGTGGGAATTTGCCCAATTCTACTCCATTTGATCACTCAAAAAAAAAAAAAAAAGGTATTGAGATATAGACCCTGATCATTAAATAATTCATGACTAAGTCCTGGTATAATTCACCTAATTGGCTGTAGTGTCCAGTCATGCCTCCTACTATCTGCTGAGCCAATAAGGATGGGTCAAATTATGTAAAAAGTCTTGCCAGGAAGCTCCTTGTTAGCTTCTTGTGATGAAAAGCACTTCCTAGAGACAGTGGAAAGAGATTCTGTATTCCTCAAATGGCATTTTTTTAAAAACAAATAAATATGATCATTTTTATACCATAACCCTCAGATATTGGGTATCAACCAGCAGCTCGGCATTTAACAAACCACATTCCTTTCCCCATCTAGGCACCATAATTGTAATTCTGTCACCTCGACCACATTATTTACACTGTGGCTTTGCAGCGAATCACACCAGTGTATCACAGGAAACTGATCTCTTGTCACAATAAAAAACCATTCATAATCTTGGAAGTAAAAGAATAGAAATAAGAATTTACTGAAGCCTCTTGAGAGTTTTTGTTCGTGGTGACTCACTATATTTAATAAATACTTTAATTGTTGTGCTGATAGAGCAAGCAAATTAGACTAGCTTAAAAAGAGATTGAATTAGCCTTATACAATAGCTACAGTATAAAATATTTTGACAATTTTATTATCCTAGAAAAAAGATCTGACAGTGCCAGGCTGCTGGATAAAAGCAAAGGCTGGCATACCAGAATGGATCCTCTACAGACAAGCTCATTATTATTACAGTATTATACACAATAATGTGAAATCACAGCTGTCATTTCTTCAACTGGTGTAGGCCTTTATGTGCATTGAGTTCTTCCCAAGAACTTAGGGCAAGGGTGTCAAACTCACCATGTCACGTTGATGTCACATGATGTATCATGACATCTTTTTGCCTTTGTGGAGCTGGGGTGGACATGGCCTGTGCATGACGCGTTGGCCTGCAGGCCACCAGTTTGACATCCCTGATTTAGGGGATCCCTGTCAAATGTTGTGGATCCAAGCAGTGTAGCCTTTTGTAATTGACAGATGGAAATTTTGTCAATGTGCAGATTTTCTAAGTGCTGTTCAAGATTTTTGGGTAGTTAATATGATTGGTGTAACAATGGATTTCTTTTCCCATAAATGTTCAACTTCAGACTCCAAGTCCCAGTATTTCACATTTTTTTTTTCCAATTGTTTTTCCTCAATTACCTGGTGTAGCAACATCAATGAGCTGGATTTTCTTCTTTTCAATAAACATAGTCCTCAATTTTCAACAGTTCATTTAGTGACCATACAAAGTTATAATAGCACTGAATAAGCGCATAAGCGCACCAACGTGCCTACCGTCCCTGTCCTATTGTTTCTCTATTCTTTTATTTTTCTTATATGTACCCATCTCATGTATTCACAACTATGTATACACTTATACTTATTATCTTGTAAACAATTGACAAATCAAATAAATAAAAATAAAATAAAATAAATAAAAATAAATGAAAAAAGTGACTTATTGTTTTTTCACACTTAGGACTGTTGCAAGCATCCAAAATTTTGGATGCTTGACAACTGACTCATATTTAGGATGGTAGCAGTGTTTTGTGATAACATGATACCCATTTGTGACCTTCTGACAAGTAAAGTCAATAGGGAAGCCAGATTCTAACTTAACAATTGCAGTAATTCATTTAACAACTGTGGCAAGAAAAGTCATAAAATGGGGCAAAACTCATTTAACAACTGCCTCACTTATCAACATAAATTTTCGGCTCAATTCTGGTCATAGGTGGAGGACTACCTGTCAGGAATGTCATACCTATCTGTTTGTAAAGTCCCAGAAGTCCCAGAAGACCTGGTTATTTCCAAAACCTTCTTAAATTTATGACCCCAGTAGTTTGTTTTTTTACATTCAAATTCAGACCTCTGGTAAAGTTACCAATAAATAATGTTGGCAACTTGGTCATGATGCTACTTGTAGTCAGTTTCTGAAATTTTGCTGCAGCCAGTAATCAAATGATCATTTTTTTCATCCTTTTCACTACAAAGGCAATATTTTGCTATTATTTGTTACATGTTGAATTTTCACCTTCAGGCAATTAGCTGGCAAAGCTTGTTCTTGAGTTATTAAAATAAAATCTGTTTTTTAACACTTCTGATCTTAACCAACTTGATATACTGTATTATGTATGTAATATGTAATATATAATAATGTAATAATTAATAAAGTATAACATTACTTTAATAATATACATTTGCATCTGCAGTTTTAAAATGTCCCGTTCATAGGTTTTTGAAAGGAACTCTCCCCAAATAATAATAATATGAATATGAATATATAATATAAGTTATTACTGTGGGAGATCTCCATATCAAAACTTATGAACAGGCCATTTTAAAACTACAAATGCAAATTTAGCAAAAGCTGAGGCTTTTCATTATGAGAAATGACAACCCTAGAACAATACAATTTGAAAAAAAGTTCACAGATGAGACATGCTTAACACTTATCAAATCTCACTTGGCAGAGATGAAATAGAATTGTTAATGAAGTGAATTTCAGATATAAATTACTGCTGAGCAAAACAAAAGGCTGCAATTAATAACTGTTCCAAAAGAGATCCACCAATCTGGGTGCATAAATCTTTACCTTCTTTAAAGTTGCCACTGTCAGAACCTGGAAGCCTTAAACAAGCTCTTAATCTTTTCTCTTCATCTGCCACATGAGGAGAGCTGCCATTTTAAACAACAACAGTTTGATTCTTTGATTGTGCTGAAAAAGAACTTGATGCAAAATGATGGGCAGAATTCCTGTGTGCATTGTTTGAAGCACAAAGTTAATGTTGTAGAATTTGGCTGGATGATCTTTTACCATTCTTTCCAACTAGTGATGTTTGACTCTATGACTTTTCCGAGTGAATTTTCTATACTGTTTGTATTCTGAGGCACACCTTTCACACTGGTAAAATTGTAAAATATTTATCAGGAAAATTAATTGTTGGCTTTCAAAAGCTGTTTGGGTATGGCTAAAGAAATGGCCAGAGGCTATTGGAGAATGAAACAACCTCTATAGCATTTCTTTTGCAGCGGCAGTTTAAGGAAATGGCTGATAGAGAATAGGACAGAATTTGGGCGTTGGAGCATCTTAGATTGCAAGTTAGCAAACTTGCAGTGGGAACAATGAATTCTTGAATGTTATGATACAACATAAAAGGTATAATCAATGCTCAAGGTTCATGGTTGGAAATTAAACAGGTAAGTGCTGTGCTCCTGAAATTGCTTTATCGTCTTGAATATTGAAATGAAGATGCATAAAGTTATTTTTTCATGAGAGGTGAAAAAATAGTATTTTGTAGGATTTTAGTTCCTGACCAGTCACATCCATCATTACAGCAAAATCAGAATCTTTCTGATTTGCGAGATCAGATATACTGTACATACAAGTATCTTCCTTCCTTCCTTCCTATTCAGTAAAAGACAAATGGAAAAGCAAGAAAAGATAAGCAAAAAAGAAAAGAAAGAAACTAAAGTTATAAAATAGAGGTCAGAGATTCTGCCCTGTTCCTCCCCAATGAAGGACAATAAGCATATGAGCTAGAGTAGATATCAGCTTATTCTAAATAATGTGTACTCACACCATGTCAGCTAAAACTCAGAAGGCAGTCACAGCTTTCAAAATGTGATCAGAGTATTGCCTTTAAAATACATGTTTCATTTGTGTGATAGTTCAATAGGTCACAAGAAGAGTTGCAAAGGGATTGTATGTGATTTATTATCCAGTATTACCAAACTCAGATCTATACTCCAAAATGGATAACCCACTCAAAACCATTTATGGCTGTGTTAATCATGTAATTCTCATATCAATTATGGCAATTATTTGATTGCAGATCAAGGATGGGAAACTTGGAAACTTGCCTGGGAAATACTGATGAGGGGATTTTGAGAGTTGCTGAAAGATGGTATCTGAAGTGGCATAAATTTCCCTTCCTTAGTTTAGTTATTTGCAAACAAATAACTATTGCCAATGAGATGAGAATTCTGGAGTTGAACTCCACACAATGTTAAAGAGTCAACTTTAAGAAAAATCACCATAATCTGCTTTCTGGACTTGTAACTCAGTCCAAACCACCCTGGTTTTAGAGAAATAAAGAAGCTGAACCCGTTCTACAGTTTTCTCAGTTTTTGCTCACTAGCTGAATCATGTTAGCTATCCCACAAAAACAATCCTGGTTTCTGTGAGTGCTTTTCCACCTTCCTTTTTCTGCTAGGTGGTTCAGAGGAACTAATATGATAGAATGGGTTACATTTTTTTTTATTTAGAACTGGAAAAATCTAACTTCAGTTTCTTGCTGAGCAAACTTTTCCAATGGTTGTAACTTTGGGTCAGTCACTTCTGTTAAGCCTCACTCTGAAGGATTGCAAACCTAATAAAAAAAACGAATCCAAAGTCAGTAGTTGCTTCTCATTGCTCTCTGACCATTCTTCAGACTGCTGATGCTGACAGAGATCCTGAGCCCTGTTTCTGCTCCAGCTCAAAAGTGAGTGTGGGACTCAGGAGTCAGTTCCTTCTTCTACCATCTCCCCATCAAAGTGACTGGGACACATAAGTGATAGGAAACTTCAGGAAGGTTATTAGATTTAAATAAAAGTTACTTTTTGGCACCAAATCTTTCACCCCAGGAAAACTTTCACCTGATCTCAAGCAAAAATATGTCGTGGGAACTAAAGTTGTCAGCATGGAACACAACAGACAGTTAATAACAATACTTGAAGACGGGAGTCATTCAAACTGGGAACTTCCCGATTCTCAGCAATGTCTTTTAGACCAGGTGTCACCAACCTTTTGGACCTCGGGGACCACCAAACCAATGGCAGGATTCAAATTTTTTTTACTACCAGTTCTGTGGGCGTGGCAGGGGAAGGATACTGAAAAATCTCCAGTCAGAGGTGGCATTTGCCGGTTCTCCAAACTACTCAAAATTTCCACTACCAGTTCTCCAGAATTGGTCAGAACCTGCTGAATACCACCTCTGCACCAAACTCATAATTTTAAATCCCGTGGACCAGAGCCCCTGGGAAAATCCCCAAAAAAGTCTGCAGGAAAATTCCCCACCCCGTTTTCCTACCGATCGATCATTTTTTATTTGGGATTACAGGATACCATCTCCAGCTTCATTCTCAGGGGGGGAGGAGAGAGAGGGAGAGAGAGAGAGAGAGAGAGAGAGAGAGAGACTTTTGGCTTCATGCAAGGAAAGCAGCAGAAGCAGCAGAAGTCTTTCTTTCTCTCCCCCAAACTCTGCTAGAAATGGATCTTTGTGAGACTTGTCACGCCGGCACAGCCTCTTGGAGCAGGATGCCTTGCAGGGTCCCAAAGACTCATTTCTGGCAAAGTTTGGGGGAGAGAAAGAAAGACTTTTGCTGCTTTCCTTGCTTGCAGCCCAAAGCAGAAGAAGAAAGAAGTGGAAAGAAGCAGCCTGGTGACCAGGCAAGGCCCGTGGGGTGAGTTCCCCCCTTCTGCCCTTTCACCCCTCCCCTCACTACCTCGTGTTGTTCACAATGCAAGCGACACAAGCCTTGTGTTCCCGTGGGCTATGTGGGTGGTGCAGCCTTGTGTTGCCAGCCTGGATTAATTGCTTTGGGGGATGCTTTGGGGGTGACATTTCTCTGCGGATCACAAACATTTTCTCACAGACCACCATCAGTGGTCCCCAACCCACTGTTTTAGATCAATATGCACTGCCAAATCTCAAGGACTTTGGAGAATAATATGGCCTTAGTGGCTGAATAAATAGTTAACCTTGGGTGCTCTGATAGCTGGCATAATTCTGCTATAATAATCTATTGAGCAGATACACACACACACACACATACACACACATGGCGGGAAAGCTAGACTAACTGAATTCAACGTGCCTATTTCTAAGCAGACACTCCTGTGTCAGGCAGGGTTCCTGATCACCCTGGGTATTAATGGACAGAGAGGAAACATCACAGCTTTCAATATTTTGAAATGCTATAGAGAAAATAGTTATAAAACTAGAAATAGAGTTACCCAGTTAATCTGATTGGCAGTAGTTTTAAAGGTAGTTGTCAAAAAGTTCTTTTCTATCTAGTACATAATTCACCCATAATATTAGCTGCCAAAAGCTCTGCTGCTGGCTTGTATGACTTTAAAAGGGAATGAAACTAAGTCATGATAGATGGCTCTTTTAATGCCTCTTAGCCATGCTATTCAAATGATATCATGATAATGTATGGTCAGGGCAATCTTGCAGGGGGGAAATGTAGGAAAAACAAGGAGAGGACATTTTTCTTCCAAAGCTTCTTTATTATCTGCCCAGCAACCTTTTACTGAGATTGTTATTGACCTATTAAATATTAGGACAAAGTACAAAATTGTGAAAACGGAGAATAAGAGACCGGAGAAATAGGTATGTTCAGTGCCTTGAGTTGTATACAGTATATATAAAGGATAAACATCTAATAATCATGAATAATAACCACTTCCCCTAAACAAGTCAGGAGAATGCTGGCATACCATACTGAAAGAACTTCACGGGGACAGTTAAGCTTAACTTAGACTATTTCCATGTTCCTGGGGACTAGATGGAAGAAGATAAAGAAAGGAACTACATCTATATATTGTTTCCCCAAATAAATAGCAGCATCTGTGAATGCATGTCTTCAAATAGGGACAAAGGCATAAAAGAAATGACTAAATTCCATTCCTCCTCCCATGCTGTAGCCTCACTTGATACATCCCAATTCTTTTTTAAAAAGCTCTCCATGGAATCTCCTGTTTCTGTTGCATCACAAAGATCCTGGGCCTTAGGCAAGGTAGTGTTCCAAAACTGCTTCCTTGGGGCAATATAAACATAATAACATTGGCTGGCTTATAGGTCCCTTGAAAGCCTGGGCAGATAATGAATATAAAGTGGTTTGAATGCCTGAAACATATTAATTTCAATCTCGTCTCTTGTGTATTTCCAGATGAAGCGGTGTACTTTCATGCATGTATTTTAAGTTGCATAGAGAAGGTCAATCACATTCATGAGGACATTAGTAAGAATCCTTACGTTGTAGTAGGCTTCTTCCTCATCTTCCTCCTAGTAAGTGGACATTTTTCCTTCACTGTATTCTAGCATTCAGCACCCACTTATGCTTACAGGAAAAAACTAGGATTAACAAATATGAGCAGCGAAATTTAAATGACCACTGTTGTTGTTGTTAGTAGTCGTGAAGTCATGTCAGATGCATAGCGACCCCATGGACAAAGTTCCTCCAGGTCTTCCTGTCTGCATATCCAGGCCTTCCTGTCCTCTACCATCCCCACAGAGTCCATTTAAGCTCACTGACTGCTCCATCCAACCACCTTATTTTCTGCCATCCCTTTCTTCTATTGTCCTGAATCTTTCCCAGCATTAGACTCTTCTCCAGTGAGTCCTTCCTTCTCATTAGGTGGCCAAAGTGTTTTAGTTTCATCAGATGACCACTAGATAGCAGCAAATAACTAAAATTCTTTGCTGCCATCTAGAGGTTACCCAAATTTTGTATTTAGATCTGATAGCCCTAGGTAAGATTCTTTGGAAACTGAAGCTACAATGTTCAATAAACCGCTCTGTTTCTTTAATTGGTTTATCAACATTACTCTCCATTGACAACTAAGTATATTCTGCCTTCTGAATAAAATCCAAATGATGTTTTTCCAGACATATTTGTTCCTGCTTCTTTATAACAGGCTAATGAATGCATGTATAGTCAAAGGCATGTTCTTTTGAAAAGCACATCACCTCTGTGATCCTTCTGAGAAAGATATCAGAGAGTACAATTAAGTAAGGATGAGTGAGCAGAAATTGAGCCCGCTGAAGGTTTTAAGCAGTGAGGCTTAATGGCACTGCAGCTTCCCCCTAGATTAAGAACGTACTAATTCTGCCTTATAAAAGGGTGCCTGCATAAAGTGGCACTGTGCAAGTTGCAGAGTGTATGCCTCCTCTTTTAAATAACAACTGTCTACCTCCAGAGGAAATACTGCCATGGAAATTTAAGATCAGATAGGGATGAATACGTAAGGTGCCTAGCAAAGAAGCTGTCTGCGTACTTCATTCAGCCCTCCAGCTGTATCTGCAGCAGGGATGCCATTTCAGTTTTCACTTCATGGCACAAGAATTTTGTGTAACAGTTTTAAACACACATGCAGACAATCTGTATTGAAAGTTGTAGCACAACTAAGTAATATTTCATTGTAGCAGCTGAGATGAAAGGAAGCCCGCCAAACAGTTAATAAATTAAAGACTGTTGGGTTGTCTGCATATTAAGAAGGGCCAATTCTAAGCATGCTATTGAGAGTGTTTGCATCAGGCTGTATGAAGTTTTGGATCTGTAAGCAGAAAATGTTATAGAAGGGAGTTCCCTAGCATCTGTCTCTGACTCCATAAGCCAGCAATGTCTTTTCCTGTAATTATATGATGGCCTTCTGCTGTATCGGAGTGATTCTGGACAAATATGCATTTGGCTTTCAGAGTTGCAAACAAGAACAATGTGCAAGCCTGCATATTCCCCCAAGTATCTTTCTGCCTTCAAATTCCAAGCACTGCACACTCCTGGTTGCTATTTCAACATGTTTGTTTGTTTGTTTGTTTGATATATAAGTTGTCTGTTTGGCATGCTTTCCAAGGCACCATGACAACTTTTGAAACAGAGATAGAGGCAACTAAGTGTTTTAAAATCCTAATTCAAGAATAAAGCAAGATGCACTTAGGTTTCTGTAGGATTGTACTCAGGGGTGGGATTCTACCGGTTCTGTCCAGCTCTGTAGAACCAGTAGCTCTGAAGAGCAGCAGACATAGAACCGGTTCTATGTCTGCTGCTGTTTTGGCCCACCTGCCCGCCTGGGCTCTTACCTGACCTTTATTTCCTGCTTTTTCAACCTCAGCTGCCGTGCAAGGCACAGCTGTGGTTGAAAAAGCAGGAAAAAAGTGCTTTTTCAAACGCTGCTTCCCTGCACGCAGCGCTGCTCAGCTGTCCAGGCAGCAAGCTGATGAAGATTTACACACAAACGCAGCGTGCAGGGAAGCATATCTTAAACCACTGATCGGAAAGACCTGTCTGTGTAATTTGTCAAAGTAGAATTTGTCACTGTAGATTTTGATGGGCAGAAGAACTACATCTCACATCTAGTCAAAATGAGGGGGGACGGGGATATATATTACTAATAGTTCTGATCTAACTAATGTAACATGCTGTTTTCTTCCTAATTTTTTTTTCTTTAAGAGGAAAGATGGTTGCAAATTATCCGAGTAGGAGTGTCTGGCAGAATTCATATGTATATGAAAGTGGGAAGACAGGATGTACTTGAAAAAATAATCCTTTTAGATAATGTTCTGATGTATGATTAATATTTAAGACAGACGGTTTCAGGAA
This sequence comes from Notechis scutatus, assembly GCF_049901735.1. Classification (NCBI taxonomy): domain Eukaryota; kingdom Metazoa; phylum Chordata; class Lepidosauria; order Squamata; family Elapidae; genus Notechis; species Notechis scutatus. The sequence continues at coordinate 107,319,379 of NC_142011.1, read as the reverse complement.
GACCTTCTTTCAAAATCAGGTGGAATCTAATCAATTTATCGTGATACTACAAAGCTAGCTAGCATTCATATGAAGGACTGACCCATAGGATATATAAAAAAAGAATTGCTTATCCCATAGGTATCACTCTTTAAGGAGGTAATCTTTGAATTCACAGAGGGTGTTTTGTGCATGCACAGAAACCTTATTGTTACAAAAATCTTTGGCATTCTACTGCACATGTCTACAGGTGTGGCTTCTCACAGATTCTCCAAAACTAACACAGCATTTCAGGAGAGCTGACCATTTGAAGTCCATCATTACAGGTAAGCAGATTTTACTCTTCGTGGTGTCTAAATTCTAAATAGGTGAGTATGGCAAGCTTACTTAAATGCATATTTCTCAACTAGGGTAATTTCCAGGTGTTATGTTCTTAGCTCACAGAATCTCCCAGATTGTATGGCCATTGCTGAGAATTCTGGGAGTTCAAATCCATGTGTCTGAAACTGTGAAATGTTCTTGCAAAGAAAGTGGTGGCATAAGGTGAATTAAATGGGCAGCATAGTTGAACTGTTTCACTGATCAGGTAAGCAAAACTTGAAGTGAAACAGATGTGCCATTCATAACAAATGTATACTACTAGGAAAAACAAAATGATTTTTTTTGTCAGCACACAATGCCAATGCTGTCCACACATGCAATGAAGGCACGCAAATATGGCTGTCATGGGGAAAATGTGAGAAAGATTTCTGTGGAAACCAGAAGGTACCTTCACCTCAAGAGGTAGATGTCCTGAAGATTTTGTTTTTAATTGGAAAAAGGTAAAAGAAAAACAAGAATCTCTGTATTTCCAAGATGCAGGCAGGAAACATTTTCATTTTTCCATGCCCACTTGAAATCCAAAAGAGGACGGTGGATTTCTCACTGTTTCCCGACTCCTTTTTAACTTATTAAAAAACAAGATTTTATTATCTATCATATTTTTTAAAGTTCCTTTTAATTTTTTTCTTTAATCTTAGTTTAATCTTTCCTAGTAATCTATACAATTGTTGATGTTTCTGAAGTTTTAAGAACTGATTAAATATTAGTTGTTCCTCTTAAGTTTGATAAGTATATTGGTGCAGGGTTCTGTTTCTGATATGTCAGTTTCTAGACTTCAGAGTTTGATTTTTTAACAGCTTTTATTTTATTTCTAGTTGCTGAAAAAAACATTATCACCCTGCTATACCATATAATAATTATAAATAACCCAAAGTACATTCCTCAAGTAGGAAGGTGCTGGATCAGTAATGGAAGATTTTAAGACAGTCCTAGAAAAGGGAAGGAGGATGATAATATTTATTTTATCTAAATTACATATTCTGAACATACAGGATGCAAATGTAAGCAAGCAACATTTAAATTAATGTTGTAGCAAATTTCAAGAGAGCAGGACTGAATCATTCCAAAATTGCAGACCAATTTTCAGAAATTTTAGTTGGAAACATTTTCTTCTCTTGGTTGTCTTGGTTGTCTTTAAATTCAGATTGAAAAAAAAAATCACATTTCACAAAATGCACAAGTTATATACAATATAGTTTGAGAACAACTCAAGTTGCATAAATCAAATGAATGAATGAATGAATGAATGAATGAATGAACAAATGAATAAATATAAGCCCCTGTCATCATGGTGGGGAAAACCTTCTCCATCATGAGAATTTGGATATATGCTCAACTTTGCCAGTTTAATTTAGTGATTAAGGCACCAGGATAGAAAGTGGGAGACCACAAATTCTACTCATCTTAGGCATGAAAGTCAACTGAGTGACCTTGGGCCGGTCACTCTTTGTCAGCCCAATTCATCTCACAGGGTTGTCCTTGTGGGGGGAAAGGAGGAGGAAAGTCAGAGGTGGGATTCAATTTTTTTTACTACCGGTTCTGTGGGCGTGGCTGGTGGGCTTGGCAGGGAAGGTTACTGTAAAATCTCCAGTCAGAGGTGGTATTTGCCAGTTCTGCAAACTACTCAAAATTTCTGCTACCGGTTCTCCAGAACTGGTCAGAACCTGCTGAATACCACCTCTGAGGAAAGGGTATTGGATATGTTCATCTCCTTGAGTTATTTGTAAAAATTATAAAGGCAAAACACAAATAAATAAACTTCTTTCCAGAGGTTTGCCTCTGAATGACTATCAGAAGCCCTTTATTGTGAAATCAGACTTGAACTGGGCAGCATTTTAAACAGAGATCTATCTGCTGATAGATGCACCAATTATCACATTAAACAAGAGGAAAACCTCCTAAGCACCAATTCCACCCGTGCTTTTTACAATTTTGTAAACAACAAACTAAAAGACTCAAGGTCCATCCCACCCCTGATAGGACCTGATGGTAAAGACTGCAACGACGACACCATTAAAGCCAACATCTTTAACACATTCTTCGGCTCAGTATTTGTAAACAGCAATGGATCATGCCCAGTATTTCCTAGCCGTACCACAGATAACAACAATGATCTAATACATATTGATTTTACAGAAGACAATGTTGAAAAAGCACTACGCAATCTAAAACCATCTCTATCTATTGGACCGGATGGAATATGTGCCTACTTCTTAAAAAAGCTATCCACTGCCATAGCCAAACCTCTAAGCATAATCTTTGAAAAATCTTTCAGGACCAGCTCCTTGCCTAACCTATGGTCACAAGCCACAGTCATCCCCATCTTCAAAAAGGGAGACCCAAGCCTAGTTGAAAATTACAGACCAATCTCCTTATGCTGCGTCACCTGTAAAGTCATGGAATCAATTATTAACCAATCCATCATCCTCCACTTAGAGACAAACAACCTACTCTCCAATAAACAATTTGGTTTCAGGAAAAAACTATCCTGTAATCTGCAACTCTTACACTGCAAAAACATATGGACGACACAACTCGACCAGGGCAAAGCAATAGACGCTAATCTACATAGACTTCTGTAAAGCCTTTGATTCAGTGGTACACGACAAACTACTCCTAAAAATAAAATCCTATGGTATCTCTGGACAACTGAATAACTGGATAGAAGCATTCCTGGCAAACAGACAACAAATGGTCAAAATTGGGAGCGTCCTATCAAATTCTGTACCTGTCAATAGTGGTGTCCCCCAAGGCAGTGTTCTAGGACCAACTCTCTTCATACTCTACATAAATGACCTCTGTGATCATATTAAGAGCAATTGCGTTCTTTTCGCTGATGATGTAAAGCTGTTCAATACCACAGACAATACTGCTACCCTACAAAAGATCTTGACTATGTATCAGAATGGTCAAACAAATGGCAACTTCAAATCTCAACAAATAAATGCTCTGTCTTACATATTGGCAAAAAAAATCAGAAAATAAAATACAAGCTGAATAGTCAAGATCTTGTTGATGACCCAAGCTCTGTAAAGGACCTTGGAATACTCACCTCTAATGATCTAAGTGCTAGAGCCCACTGCAACTACATAGCCAAAAAGGCATTAAGAGTTGTTAACTTAATCCTACGTAGCTTTTTCTCTGGTAATATCACACTACTAACCAGAGCATACAAAACATTTGCTAGACCAATACTCGAATACAGTTCATCAGTCTGGAACCCACATTACGTATCTGATATTAGCACAATTGAGAAAGTCCAGAAATATTTCACAAGAAGAGTTCTCCACTCCTCTACTCGTTGTAGAATACCTTATGCCACCAGACTTGAAATTCTAGAACTAGAAAACCTTGAATTACGCCGTCTTCGGTCTGATTTAAGCATGGTATATAAAATCATACATTGCAATGTCCTACCTGTCAATGAATACTTCAGCTTCAACCATAACAACACAAGAGCACACAATAGATACAAACTCAAAGTTAACCGCACCAAACTTGATTGCAGGAAATACGACTTCAGCAATAGAGTGGTCAATGTCTGGAATACTCTACCCGACTCTGTAGTTTCTTCCCCAAACCCCAAAAACTTTAACCTTAGACTGTCTACTATTGACCTCACCCCTTTCCTAAGAGGTCTGTAGGGGGCGTGCATAAAGCGCACCAACGTGCCTACCGTCCCTGTCCTATTGTTTATCTTATTCTTCTTTTATTTTTCTTATATGTACCCATTTCATGTATTCACAACTATGTATACACTTATACTTATTATCTTGTAAACAATTGGCAAATCAAATAAATAAATAAATAAAAAATAAATAAAATAAAATAAATAAATAAATAAAAAATAAATAAATAAATAAATAAATAAATAAATAAATAAATAAATAAATAAATAAATAAATACCGTATTTGCCGGTGTATAAGCGACTTTTTGCCCTGAAAAGATGCCTCCAATTGGGGGTCGTCTTATATGCCAGGTCATCTTATACGCAGGCAAATAGTAATTGGGAAGCACTGCGGCTGCCATCGGCTGAGGCATCTTTAGCACCGGAATGGATCCGTGAGCCGAAAGGCAGCCAGCCTTCTCCCAGCTCCCAGGAAGCAGGCTCGCACGCCGAGCTCGCTGAGGTATCCGGCTGGGGCTGTCAGGAGTTGTTACCTGGCGCGGCTCAGCGTTTGAGCCAGTCCGCGTTGCCGGGAAGGGAAAGGCAAAACCAGGAGCCGCTGCTGCCATTGCAAAGCGCCGCCCGGCTCTTCCTTTTGCCTTTCCTTCCCGAGGTAACGGGACTGGAGCCGCGCCAGCTGCAACAACTCCTGACAGCCCCAGCCGGATACCTCAGCGGAGCCCGGGCGGTGCGAGCCTCGCTTCCTTGGGAGCTGGGAGAAGGCTGCTGCTTTCCTTTCAGCTTCACGGGATCATTTCCACGGTAGACAAAAGTGCCTCAAAAAAGAATTTCCGGTTTGTCGGCCACGCGGCGGCAGGATTTGGCGAAGCTGCGCGATCCCCTGCCGCTAGCCGTTTTGGGGCTCCGATTCAGCCGGTACGGAGCTAGAGCTGCCCTGCAGGGGGCAGCTGAAGGTAGGGGATCCGGAGAAGGGTTTGGGGTGCTGCAGACCCCCTCCCTGGCCGGCAGAACTCCCTTTTCCCAGGACGGTGCAGCGGCGGTCTGTAATGGCCGCCACAAAGAAGCTGGCAGCCGGGTAAGAATGCGCAGGAGGAAGTGGAGAAAGTGATTGAGAGGAGAAAGTTTTTCTTGGCTCCTAGGACTCTAAGACATATCTAATAAAATTCCTGAAAAGTATGACTTTCTGAATTATACCTGCCAGAAGAGGAAAAAAGCGGCTGTGAAGGTGCTGAAAGGATAGCTTTCCCTCTTTTCCTACGGAATAAATAACTGGATATTAAGAAACCTATTTCTTTTAGGTGAAAATTGATTTTAAGCGATGAGTGGGAAGAGAGAGGATTAAAAAGAAAACATTTGTATGCTAAGATTTGTTGGAGCAGATGCCTTAAGGATTTGAAGACTAGAATATATTGCAATAAGATTTTAAACAGATTTGGACTTTCTTTCTCTTGGATTGATATTGCCCCAGAAGGAGAAAGTGAGAATTCTGCCTTGGTTTGGACTGACTGATAACTTTGGGACTGTTTTATTTTTTTTTTATTTTCTTTTGAATATTCTGGTTGTTGTAAGAAGAAAGAAGGGGAAAAGAAAAGAAAAGATTTATAATGGCTCTTTCTGTTGAGGAACTAAGAAAAGAATATGAACAAGCAAAAAAAAATGGTAAAGATGGTGGAAGAAGCTTTCCTTTTCTTAGAAATGGCGCTTATTAATTATCAACAAACATTACAACAGATGAAGACAGCAGAGGAACAAGAAAGAAAGAAAGGAGCCATCTTTAATGAATCTCAGAACTTGATCCAGAAAGAAGGAAGAGAGAAAGAAAAGAAAAGAAGAGAAAAGAAGAAAATTAAAGGACTTAAGGACTTAAGATCTAAAAAAAACATTTAAGAAAGGGAAAATAAAGTGGCAAAACCAATATGATGATAGTAAACAAAAGGGAAAAGGAATACGACAGAGAAGGGAAGCTGGCAAGGCAGAGGCTAGAAGAAGGGGGGTGAAAGGTTTGTTGGGAGAAGAAAGAAAGGGAAAAGGTGGAGAAAAGCTACAATGTCTTGAAATTAAATGAAAAAAAGAAGCTTTTTTTTGGATAATGGATAAAGTATATTTTTTTTTTTTTTTAAAAAAAAAGATTTTGCAAGGTACATAAGATGAGATGGTAGTATTGTAATGATTTAAGAGTTGATAAGAGATTAAAATGTTAAAATGTTTAAAAATGATTGGCTTTAAAACTTAATAATAGGGAGGTTTAGAATATTGTTTTAATTAAAGAGTTTAATAAGACTATGGTATTGATGTTATTATAAAATTTTATTATAGTATCTTTTTTAATATTTGGATTTATTGTCTAATTATGTACTTAATTATGTTGGGTGTATTAGTTAGATAGAATGTACCAAGCAAAATCGGATTGGGTATTAGATATTATTTTAAAGATTAATTTGATTAACTTAGGGGGAGATAGAAAGGCATCAGACTCTGATTAATGATTTCAGGAGAAACTTATTTTCTTTTTTTTTTATAAGGAATGAGACAAAGGGATGATAAAAAATGGACAAAAGATATAAATATAATGATTCAAATTAAGATGATTAATTAAGATAGAAGTAAGAAGTGTGAAATATGTAGGGGGAAGTTAATATAGAAGGCTTAGAATGGTAAATAAAATAAGTAATGATATGTAAGATGAGCATGAATATAATTGAAGTCCATGAAGAGAGAGACACCTGGGTCCAAGTTACTTTCAAAAGATTTTTTTTATGTTTGTGTGTTGTGTGTATATGTCTTTTGGGGGAGAATTAGTTAAAAATTGTAGAAATATAGATTGAGAATAATGGTAAGTCAGAAAGAAACAGATGAAATAATAATAATGATATTGAATAAGACTAAAGAGAAGTAAAGAGAAATTGAATAAGAGGTTTTGGTATGTTGTATGGAAATGGTTTAAAACAGAATTATAATTTATCTGACTTGTTAAATTGACAATGAAAAAGGTTTAAACATGTAATGAATAATGACAATTTGTGTGGTTTAAAAAAAAAAAAAAAAAAAAAAAAAGTGCCTAAAAAAAAAAAAAGTGCAAAAGTGGAAGGCGATGGAAGAGGCGAGTATATAACAAACTATATTTTGAGTGGAAATGTTGGGGGGTCATCTTATACGCCGGGTCGTCTTATACGCCGGCATATACGGTAAATAAATAAAATAAACTTCATGGGGGCCCTTTGGCCATTTAATATTTGTATGTCCCAGAGAACTAAATGTAAGTATCTTCTCTACTTGCATTGTATTTGCATATTTACATTGTATTTGAATATTTATCTTGGAGAACTGGCTTGAGGCCATTTGGAGTAACTGCATACTCTGTTTAAATTCCCTTTGCATTTTCCATTGATGCAGTATTTTTCTTCATTTCCCTGCTCTACACAGCACAGCTCTGCACTCTTAATCAGGCATGCAATCTCATCACAAAAAACAGTTATGTTTCGTTGATGAGGAATCATTCAGTAGAATTAAATTACTTAGAGATTATCTAATAAGAATATTTCATATAGGGGTGCTGGTGCTCCAGCAAGACCTCTGGAAGTGATTATTTTGAGGGGTTTTTTCGCAAGGGAACTTCCTGGAGGATTCCCTGTGTCTCTTTTAACACTTTGTATCTCCAAGACAAAGACATCTGCTCTCACTTCACGAATCAAGGTGAGAGGCTGATTTTCTCCCATGTTAAAGTGAGAAACGGAGCTGTTGAAAACTTCTCTTTCAGGTTTATACTGGGTATGGAGAGGAGTTGTTTTGTACTTTGCAAAAGGTGAAAATATGCTTTCAGGCTGTTGCATAAATATTTAATGTTTGAATAAAAAGACTACCAAAATGAAGGTTTGAGAGAAGCCAAATACCAGATGTTACAGGCATTGGAACTGACATACGAGATCTCTTTCCTTTCCTTCTGCTGCTGTAGTTTTAGGAAAGTGCTGGGATCAGGATTTACCAAAACACCATGGAGGTGAATCTTTAGATATTGTTTATAAATTATGGTCTAATCTACTGGAAATACAAGTAGTCTTCAATGTACAATAGTTCATTTAGTGACTGTTCAAAGTTACAACGCACTGAAAAAGTGACTTAGACCATTTTTACACTTACAACCTTTATAAACCTTGGTCCTATGATCAAAATTCAGACTTATGGCAATTGACCCCTATTCATGACAGTTGCATTGTCTCAGGCCACGTGATAACCTTTTGCAACCTTCTGATAAGCAATGACCATGGGGGAGCTAGATTCACTTAACAACAACTTAACAATAGCAGTGATTCCAGGGGTGGGATTCTACCGGTTCCATCTGGTTCTATAGAACCGGATGTTATGATTCTGCTCAGTTCGGAGAACCAGCAAATCATGCCCCTGGTTGGCCCCGCCCCTTCCCCTCCCGGCCACTTGCCTCTGATGAGGCTGAAGATATGTTGCTGGAGCTGCCGGGCTTGAAGCCTGGAGCAAGAATCCCTTTCTCTCCTCCCCCCACACCATCCCATTTGGAAGATATTGAGTTTTGTTGATGACGTCCTCCATGCTTCCTAAATGAGGTAGATCGAGTGGGAAGTGGCTGGTGTGTGCGCGCGTGTGAAATTAAGCCTCTTTCCTATAAAATCCATTCAGAAAACAGGAGCAGACATTGTTTAATTCTGCTTCAGCCCAGATTGCTGGGACGGAAAGTAGTTTAAAAGTATTATTTAATTGACTAGTTCATTGGTTTCCCAGCACTTCTTGTAGCACAGAGTAGCTGCTTGCCTTTTAAAATCCAGCGCTGAAGCCTAAGAGTGCTGGATTTCAAAATAAAAGCCAAGGAGCTCAGTGCTACAAGGAGAAGTTCCAGGAAGCGTTGTTGGAGCTCAACCGGGCTTTAAAGCCTTTTAAAGTAGCGTGGAGCAGTATCCCTGGGGGGCGGACTTTAATATCTTTAAAGCTGTGTCCTTGTGATGAAGGGGCAGTTTATATTACATTTTATAGATTAATCCACCAGTAGGAAATAGGTAACATCCATTTGAGGTCAATCCATGCATTTAGTGAGGAAGAGAAGGCAATATTAAATCAGAGCCTTGGTACAAGGGGCAATCCAGTAGAAGTGCCTTGATGTCCAAGCAGAGACCAGGAGTGTGGTAAGTATGGAATCTTACTAAATCAATTCATACAGAAATACAATGCTCAGCATCTTTAAAGTTGGTAATTATTTTATGTTACTGACTTGGGAGTAATCAAATGATCAGGTCTCACGCTGCCTGGGGAATTCTGGGAATTGAAGTCCACGTGTCTTAAAGTTGCTAAGCTTGAAAAACATCACAAGTACAACTTCTTGTGAGCCTGGGTTA